>NC_134389.1:2505033-3208594 GCF_035582795.1 Mycteria americana | reverse complement strand
CTGTTGCTTCAGTCCCCGTTCCTTGCTCGAATTCCCCCCCTGCTGTGTCCTGAGGCTGCTGGAAGGAGATTTGGGTGTTGGAGCTCCTCTGACTTCGGGTGCTGTGTCCTCGGCTGGAGGGCATAGCTGACTCATTAGTGTCAAAGCCGGACCATCAGTATTAATTCACTGTGTTTGAATAAAAGTTATTAGAAAATCAAAGGGCCTCAGAAGAAGTCCATTATCTCCTCCAGCAGCTGTTCCCCGCTTTAGACTGTTGTCCTGCTCCCAGCCTTGGAATAAAAAGATGCGGTAGGAGAGGGATTACTGCTGGCTGCTCTGCCCTTGCTGCGGGAGAGGCTCTGGCCTCGGACTATTTTTCGGTGCTTTGCTGAAGGACCGGAGGGTTTGCAACGCTGAGTGGCCCTGCCCTGCCCTGTGCTCTGCTCCTCCACCCTGGACCAGCACCTGGCGGGGTCCCGGGCCCTCCCCGGCCCTGCTCCCAGCGCCTGGTGCCGGGGGGGACGGAGGCAGCCACACTCCGCTCCCCTCTTCAGCTCAATTAGCACCAAGGAACCTGATGGGGAGGGGGGTTAAGCGGCTTTAATGAAGGTTTAGAAAGCTCGTGGTGTTGCTATTTGGTGAGGCGGGGGCCGCGTGCGGACCCCAGTGATGGGGTCGGGTTTGGGTATGCTGAGTTGGCTGGGAGAGCTCACGGCACGTGCGTTCCCAAATCCCGGTGGTTTTCCAGGCCGGGATGAGTGGGAGAGTTGATCAGGGCCCTGCAGGACCCTCCGCCGCTCAAATGCTGACCTGGCGGGTGTTGAGGCTGGAAGCGCGGCAGGAACAGCGTGAGCCGGCGCCTGGCAGGCGTCTGCCTGTCCCGTCTGTTCTCACCCACCCGAGCGTCAGGATCCGTCCCGCTCCGAGACGGGCTCAGCGCTTGTCACCACCGCGCTGGCTCGGCTCTTGTTTTGGCTTCTCGGGGAAGCAGGCGCGCGGTGCCATCTGTCACCGCTGCCGGAGACGCTCCCACAGCCTTTCCCTGCGGGAGCTGGCAGGGGAGGGGAAGAGGCTTCCCAAAGGAGACGCGTGGATGGCACGCTGCGGGGAACGCCGACGCGGCACAAAGCCACCGAGACGGTGCTGCCTGCGCGTCTGTCCCACTGTTGAGGCCCCCGGAAAGATTAAGGGGGGTGTTAAATCTGCCAAGGAAAGAGAATGAACCAGCACCTTTCACATTAAGCTAGCACCCAAGTTTACCGGTGGAGGCACGGAGTTTTCCTTGGCCTCGAGATGGCGAAGCTGAAGCCAGCCAAGATCCCACCACCAGTTCGGGCACCAGCCTAGCAGCCGCGCTTCGCCACTGCGAGGCGCATCCTGCCCAGCAGCGCCGGCGAGGAAATTGCCACCGCTTCCTACGGTGCTGCCGGTGACCCTGCACCGCTGCTCGAGGCTGCCCAGCCCCCCGGCACCTCCCCGTACCCAGCCGGGGGGACACGGTGCTGGGGACCAGCTGTCCCTGCCGAGTCGGGGCCTGTTCTCCCAGTGCCCCCTCATGGCAGCAGGATCCTCCACCATGGGTAGGAGTTTGGGGACCTTCTCCGGCCCCTGCAAATGGGAGGAGCCCGTGTCCTGCCCTGAAGCAGGGCAGCCCCGTCCTGGGGGCTGGGGGAGCACCTTTACCGGCAAAACCCCGTCCCCATTCCTTTCTGTTGTTGCAAACAGGTCGGTCAGGGCCCCCTGGGCACCTCGCAGCCCAGCTGCCAGCCCGGCAGGAAGCCAAATCACAGGGCTCAGCCGGGGTTTTCCGGCAAGGTCTCGGTAACAGCCAGCAGAAGTAGGTCTTCGCTGGTGTGGTGTTAACCACAGCCGCAGCGAGAGCACCGGGGCTGCGCATTCACCCCATCGGGCCGTGCACGGGGTCTGTGTGTGGGGGGGTCCTGTACGTGGGGGTCCTCGCACAGGGTCTGGGCATGAGGGGCCGTGCGGGGGGGGGGTGTCTGTGCCTTAGGGTCCACGCATGGAGGTCTGTGCACGGGGGCTGTCTGTGGGGTCTCTGCGTGGGGTCCACACACAGGGTCCGTCCGTGCGCAGGGTCAAGCCCCCTTGTCCCATCAGCCGGGCAGGGTCCCGAGGTCTCCCAGCCCCACCGGGACGAGACCCCCTCCCCGCCCCGCCGCTCTCGGGGACCGCGCAGCACTCGGCAGCCGCCGGACGGAGACCCGGCCCGGGGAGGACGGGGCCGGGGCTCCCCGAGGCTGCCGGGGCCGGTGGCCGCCCGCCCGGCCGGTGCCGCGCCGTCCCCCGGGGCCGCCCCCTCCGGATCTGGGCGGGGAGCGCCGGCCCCGCCGCCCCCTCCGGCCCCTCCGGCTCCGTCCCGTCCCGTCCCGTCCCGCCGCCGCCGTATGGGGCCCCCCGGGCCGGCCTGACACCCCCTGCAGCCCCGCCGCCCCCGGAGACGGGCCCCGCCGAGGAGCCGCGACGGGACCCCCCGGCTGCCCGGCCCCGGCCGGACCCCCCGGAGCACGGAGAGACCCCCCGGGCCCCTTCCCCGGGGGCGGAGGCCCCTCGGAGCCGCCGCGGGGCTGCCCTGGCCGGAGCCCCCGGACGCCCGGCGAGACCCCCCGACTCGTCCCATCGCTGGAGCAGAGACCCCGGCCCACCCCGGGACCCTTCCCTGGGGCCAGGGACCCCCGGGGAGACGCCGTCCCCTCCCCGGGACGCGGGAGCCGGCACCCCTGGGGACCCGCCAGCCGTCCCCGCGGGGGCGAAGGACGCCTGGAGCCCCCCGCCCGCGCCGGGGGCGAAGGCCCCGGACCCCCTGCCCGCATCCCCCCCTCCTGGGCTGGCCCCCGGCCGCCGAGGGTCCCGCTCCCGGGGCTGGGGGGAGCCGGGCCGCCCCGCGCCCCCCGGCTGAGCCGGCCCTGAGCCGGCGGGGCGGCCGTGGGGCGTCGAGGAGCCCCGGGGGGGCCGCGGCACCCTGCCCCTCCCCGGCCCCATGGCGGCCAAGTGGTTCAAGGAGTTCCCCTCCAACCTGAAGACGGTGTCGGAGAGGGCTCGGCCGGGCAGCGGTAGCCTGGGCAAGAGCCGCAAGAATTCGGCCGCCGAGCTGGGGGGCTGCCGGCCCGGCCCAGGGGGTGGCAAGGAAGGGGGTGGCCGGCTGTCACGGGACAACCTGCAGGGTCTGCTCCAGGCCGCCACCGGGAAGATGCGGAAGAACTCGCGAGCGGAGGGGGGCACGCCGGAGGGACCCCCCAAAACCTGCGGCACCTACATCAACCGCCTCATCAAGGTGGAGGCTCACGAGAAGAACGGGAAGGGGTACCCCGGCCCCCCGCCCGCCGGCCTGCCTGCCCCCGAGCAGGACAAGGGGAAGACCCCCAAGACAGAGACGGTAAGGGGGGACCGGGGGGGACTGGGGGGGGAGCGCGCGGCACCAGCAGCTTTAACCACTTTGGGCTCCGGCTCATTAACCCGGCTAACCCCGGCCTTTCATCGCGCCCGGCTCTGCTGCCTTCAAATCCCGTTCAAAGCTCCCTTCATCCTGACTGCCCTTCATCTGCTGGATGGGGGGGAGCGCTCGCCGAGCCCCCTCGCCGCGTCCCATCGTGTCCCATCCCACCCTGACCCCGGCGCTCGGCCGCTGGTTAAACAAAGACTGACGTAAAGCTTTTCTGGGAAGCCGGACTTTCACCCCCACACAGCCTCGGGGTGGCTGGGAGCCAGTTTGGGGAGGGGTGGTGCCACCCAAAAGGGTCCCTGAGCCCCCCCAGGGTACCTGCACCGCTTGGGTGCATAGGGATGGGTGCTGCCCCGACCCGAAGGTGCCGTGGGGTGCACCCTCATGGCGTTGTGGCGTGGCTCCGTCTACCCCAGATGAGCTGCCATCCTCCCCTGGGGACCCCAGTGTCCCTGTCCCCCGCCTGGCTCTGCGCCGGTGGCATCCCCGCCACCCCCTCCCACTCCACCACCACCGGCAGACCTGGTGGGACCCCGGCAGCCCCCTGAGGCCGGTGGTGCCCATCCCCTCCCCAGGTCATCATCCTGGAGGACTACGCCGACCCCTACGACGCCAAGCGCACCAAGGGGCAGCGGGAGGCCGAGCGCCTGGGGGAGAACGACGGCTACATGGAGCCCTACGACGCCCAGCAGATGATCACAGGTACGTGCCGCGCCGTTCCATGCCGTGCCGCGGCGGCACGGCTGGCACCGCTCCCCAGCCGGGAGCGCGAGGCCGCCCTCGGAGCCGCCCGGCGCGGGAGGCTCCGGGAACAGGAAAGCCGCTCACCGCTTCCTGCGGCTGCGCGGGGCCAGATAAGGAGCAGGCACGAGGCCGGACACTGACCCGTGCCCACCGGCCCCTCGCCCAGTGCCGTGACCCGCCACCATCACCCAACGGGTGCGCGGGGCCGGTGCAGAGCCCTCAATGCCACCCAGCTGTCCCGGGGGCAGGGGTACAGCACCCCTGAGGGTTCCCCACAGCCGTGCCCCCCAGCCAGCGACCCCCTGGCCGGCGCGGCGGCCGCCCAGCTGGCCAGAACAACAGGAACTGACTCGGCCGGAAGCTGGAAATAAAAGATTTGCTGCTGATGGTTTTTTTCCGTGCGGGACAGCCTGGGCTGTTTGGCGGAGCCTGGCGCCGTGGGGCGAAGCGGGGGGCCGGGGGGGTGTGAGCCCCCCGGGGTGGCCTCCCACGGGGCCGAGCTCCAGCGTGGGGTGTAGCATCCTGCCGCCGCGGAGCCCGGCCAGCCCCACCGGCGTGTTTCTGTGCCCGTGGCGCCGGCAGCCTCGGGGCCGCGACAGCAGGCCAGGCGCCACGAGGATGGGCCCCTTCCTGCTCCGGCTCCTCCCAAGCCAGTTCCCAATGGGGCGTCCCCGGCATGGGGTCCCTGGTGTCCATCCCTCCCCAAGGGCAGGCATCGGGAGGGGGGTCTCAGGGGACACACAGGCCCCTCCCTGACCCACCGTCCCTCTTCCTCGCAGAAATCCGCCGTCGGGGCTCCAAGGACCCCCTGGTCAAAGCCATCCTGCTGCTGGACAGTCCTGGCGAGCCCGGGGAGGGGGGCGGCAAGCCGGAGCCAGCCAAGCGGCCGGGGGGCAAGGAGGCAGCAGGGAAGGGGCCACAGCTCTACGACACCCCCTATGAGCCCGGGGACGGGGTGGCCGGGGGGACCCCGGAGCGCAGGGCGAGGGCTGGGGACGGGCGCCTGCCCGAGAACGACGAGCGCCCGGCAGGCGAGTACGAGCAGCCCTGGGAGTGGAAGAAGGAGCAGATCGTCAAAGCGCTGTCAGGTAGGGGACGGGGACACGGCTGGGGATGGGGACGGGGACGGGGATGGGGACGGGGAACAGCATTTCAGTAGGGCCTGTAGCGATAGGACGAGGGGCGATGGTTTTAAGCTAAAAGAGGGGAGATTCAGACGAGGTATAAGGAAGAAATTGCTTACGCTGAGGCTGGTGAGACGCTGGCCCAGGTTGCCCAGAGAGGTGGTGGATGCCCCATCCCTGGAGACGTTCAAGGCCAGGTTGGACGGGGCTCTGGGCAACCTGATCTGGTGGAAGATGGCCCTGCTCATGGCGGGGGGTGGACGAGATGGGGATGAGGACTGGGACAGGGATGGGGATGGGGACGGGGACAGGGATGGAGTTAGGCGTGGGGATGGAGGGGGCTTTGGGAGCTCACATCTCATTCCTCCCCCCCCCCCCCCCCAGTCCAGTTCGAGGGCTCGGAGCGTCCCAAGGAGGAGGTGCCGCGGCAGCACCTACGCCAGAAGAGCTGGACCCCCAAGATGCTGAAGCCGGCGGGCGCTGAGCACGGCGAGGGGGAGCGGGTGGACCCCGCCCTGGCGCTGGAGAAGCAGCCGTAAGTTGCGAGGCCGAGCCACGTGCGGCAGCCGGGGCGGGAAAAGGCGGGGAGGGGGTGTCCAGGGTTTCGCCACCACTCAGCGTCCCCCCGGCATCCCCCCGCAGCTGGTACCACGGGGCCATCACGCGGGCCGAGGCAGAGAGCCGGCTGCAGGCGTGCCGGGAGGCCGGCTACCTGGTGCGCACCAGCGAGACCGGCAGCGGCAAGTACTCCATCGCGCTCAAGTGAGTGGCTGAGCGGCCGCGGAGTTGGGGGTCCCGGCCGTGGGGCGGGGGGTCTGACCCTGGAGGGATGTGGCAGGTCCCACCTTGGAGGGATGCCGCGGCAGGAGCCCCCCCGGTTGTTGACACCAGAGCCCTGACGGGGTGGGAGCACCCAGGTCCCGGGGGATGGCAACCCCCCAGCCCGCGGGGGGACCCAGGCATCCTGGCGCGGTGCTGGGGCGGGGGGGGCGGAGGGGACGGCGCGTCCCCCTCCCCGGCGCATTGTCGGGAGCGCCGGTGGCGTTTCCTTCCTGAGGAAGCGGAGCCCCTGGAGCCGAAACAATCGGAGCTGGACGGGAACAAACAGGGGTGGATGCGGCCGTGGCCGCGGGGCGGGCGGGCGCCGGGGGGCTGGCGGCACCGCTGACGCCCACCGGCCGCCCAGGACCAGCCAGGGCTGCGTCCACATCATCGTGGCCCAGACCAAGGACAACAAGTACACGCTCAGCCAGGCCAGCGGCGTCTTCGCCAGCGTCCCCGAGGTCGTGCACTACTACTCCACCGAGAAGCTGCCCTTCAAGGGGGCCGAGCACATGGCCCTGCTGCACCCCGTCCACTGCAAGCTGCATTAGCACCCACTAATGCCCCCCCAGACCGGCCCGCGACCCCCGGCCCCGGGGCGTGGGGCAGGGTCTGGCCCCAGCCATCGCTGCGTGCCACGGGAAGCGTCCGGCAGAGGACCCCTCGGTCACGTCCCCAGCCCTGCGGGGACCCCGCTCCTGCAGGGTGGCTGCTGCCTGCCGCTGGACTCCGGCAGGGCTGCGCTGCCCTTTCGCTGGGACAGATCCTGCCCGCCCCGTGCCGGAGCCGACCCGCTGTGGGGCTGCCTCTGGCGCCCGGGGCGGGGGGACGCAGCGGGATCGGGATGTGTAACGAAGTAGTAAAATAAACTTGTTGGCTGAGAGGAGGCGGGTGGTCCTGGGGGCTGCAGTGGGGAAGGGATGGGGCTGGGGGGGGTGTCTGGGGGCTGCGAAGTGGAAGGGATGGGGCAGGATTGGGGCTGGGGGCTCCAAAGGGGAAGGGATGGGGCAGGATTGGGGCTGGGGGCTCCAATGGGGAAGGGGTGGGGCTGGGGGGGGTGTCTGGGGGCTGCAATGGGGAAGGGATGGGGCAGGGAGAGGTGTCTGGGGGCTGCAATGGGGAAGGGGTGGGGCTGGGGGGGTGCCTGGGGGCTGCGAAGTG
Organism: Mycteria americana; assembly: GCF_035582795.1. Taxonomy (NCBI): domain Eukaryota; kingdom Metazoa; phylum Chordata; class Aves; order Ciconiiformes; family Ciconiidae; genus Mycteria; species Mycteria americana. Next base: position 3,201,301 of record NC_134389.1, on the reverse strand, counting down.
GAAGGGATGGGGCAGGATTGGGGCTGGGGGCTGCAAAGGGGAAGGGATGGTGTTGGGGTGTGCAGAGGCGCAGGGCTGGGGCTTGGGGGGGGCTGGGGGCTGCAGGGCTGGGGCTGGGGGCTGTGATGCGGTGGGGATGGGGCTGGGGGCCCCGAGGGCGCCGGGACGGGCAGGTGCCCGTGGTGTGGGTGCTGCGGGGGGGGTGCAGTGAGACACCCAGACCCTTCCCTGCCCGGGGCCCCGAGGGCCGGTGCCAGGCTCTGCCCTGCCGGCAGCGGGGCCACGGCGCTGCCCGAAACCAGGGCAGGTTTCTGGGGCCGGGGCCCCATCAGGGCTGACCCCAGGATCCGGCCCCTCATCCCCCAAGGGGCACCCGCCTGCTCGGGGGGGTGGAAACGCGCGACTCGACCCCGGGCTCGTGCCGGCAGGAGCCACCCCGGTTTCAGGGAGCAGGGGTACCGGGGCTCCCCCCACCCGCACATCTGCATCCTGCCAGGCTTTTTATAGAGCGGGGCCGGCTGCGGGTGCGGGGGGAACACGGCGTCCCCAGGGTGCCCGGGCACCCGCTCCCCTCACCCTGCGGTTTCCTGCCTGGGTACAGCTGCAGCTCCGTGGGGCGTTGCACAACCCGGTGTGGGGTGGGCTGCTGCCGGGGGCACAGCATGGCATGGGGGGCACGGCCTGGGGGGGCATGGCGTGGGGTAGGTGACGTGGGGGGGGGCACAGCACGGGGCGCACAGCCTGGGAGGCACGTGGTGGCATGGGGGGCAGAGCCTGGGGTACGTGGCATGGTTAGGGGACACAGCAAGGCACAGGGTGCACGGCCTCGATGGGGAGGGGGCACAGCCCAGCCTCACCCCCCCCCCCCCCCCCCCCCCCCCCGGATCACTCCCAGGCGAGGGAGGCTGCAGCGACCCCTCCGTGCCCCCCCCCCCAGCGCACCCACTCCATTACAAATCCAAGGCATTTATTTAAGAGACACGTTTTGCCATATTTCCCCAACACGTGCTTTAAAAATAAGCCCCGGGGGGGGCGGGGCGGGGCAGAGGGATGGGGCTGATCCAGCCAGGCCCCCCCCTCCCCGACACCCACGGCACTGCGGGGGCTAGGCCCTTCCCCACGGGACCCCCAAACCCAGCCCTGTAGGCAGAGCCCAGCCCCGCTCCCACGCTCCGGCACGGCCGTGCTTCCAGCGCCTTCACCTCTGGCCACCCCAGCTTGGCCACGGCCCCGGAGCTGCCCCCCCCGGGACCCATCTTGGGGGCCCCCCCAGCTGGTTCTCCATGGGGGGGGCGCTGATCCCCCTCTTCAGAGGCTGCTCCCAGCCACGGAGCCTGGGGGTGGCTTTCGGCACCCCCGGGTAGGGGAGTGGGGGGGCTGCTCCCGGGGCCATACCCCAGCCCCGGGACCCCCCCAGGACCAGGGACCCCCGCCCGACCTGCAGGCGCCTGCCCGCGCGTCCAGCCCCTGGCTACTGCCCTGAGAAGAAATAGTCCAAGTTGGTGACGTGGAGAGCCCCGGGGGCCGGGGGGCTGGGGGGCGAGAGCAGGGGGGTGTCACTGAGCGGAGGGCTGGGGGGGCCCAGGGGCACCAGCACATGTTGGCCCTCGCCCTCCGGCTTGGGCCCCCGCCGCCCGCCTGTCTGCCATATCTCCCTGTACCTGCAGGAGGGGAGAGCGGTCCCAGGTCAGGGGGGGCAGGCAGAGCCCCCCCGGTCCCCCCCCGGACACTCACCTCACCACAATGCCAACGAAGAGGGCGATGCCCAGGAGCAGGCTCCCCCCGGCCACCAGGAAGGCGTAGGGGGATGCCACGGAGCGGACGCTGGCTTCCACGATGGCTCCTGCAGCAGAGAGGGGGACGGGCTCATTGTGGGGACAAGGGACCCGGGGGTCCCGGCCCCCCAGAACCAACGCAGGGACCCCTCCTTACCACCAGCGCCATCAGTAGCATCTTCCTCGAAGAGCTCGGGGGGCAACGTGACCCCGTAGGTGCCATCCTCCATAGGGAACTGCAAGAGAAGGCAGGGGGGCGCAATGGGACGGGGCAGCCCGCCCACCCTGGTGTCCCCTTGTCCCACACGGGGACACGAGACTCAACCGAGAGCGTGGCCTGTCCCCCCGGGGCTGAGGCCGTGCCCTACCTGTGAGCTGAAGGGTCCCATTTCAGAGGTGAGGTCCCTGGGGTCTGCAGGGCGAGGGGGGGAGTGTGAGGCTGGGGGACCCCAGGCTCAGCCCCCGGCCTCAGGGCCATATGTCCCCCTCCTACCTGTCCAGGGGGTGCCCACCGCCTCCCGGCTCCACTCGCTCCACGTGCCATGGCCGAACTCCTCCTGCGCCCGCACCTGCACCACGTGCCGCGTCCCCCGCCAGGCGTCACGGATGTCCAGCCACGTTGTCGTCACCTGGTCCACCTGGAGGGCACACGGGCAGCACGGGGTTGGGGACAGCCTCGCCAGGGCCAGCGGACAGCCCCGCACCGGGGAGGGGGTCTCACCTCCATGAAGGTCTGGGCGGGCTCGGGGCGGTAGCGGACCTGGAAGCGGAGCCAGTAGAAGCGGGGGTCCCAGGATGAGGGGTAGGACCAGTTGATCCGCAGCCGCTGCGGTGCCTTCTCCAGTGCCTCCACCGTCACGTTGAGGGGGGGGTCAGGCTTCACTGCCAGGGAAGGGGGGGGCTCAGGGCCCGGCACCGTGCCGCTCAGCCTGCCCCGGCCCCCAGTGAGAGGAGAGCGGCACTCACGGACGCTGCTGAGGGTGATGATCCTGTCCTCACCGGCCGAGCCGCCGGCGCCGTTGTTGATGCACGTGGACACCACGAGGGGTTTGGTGTCATCAGCGCCGGGTGGCACCTTCACCCGGCAAACAAATTTCTGCGCCTTGGAGAAGTAGCGGCACCGCTGCTCCGTGGCGTTCTCAACCGCGAACCTGCGGGGACACGGCTCGGCTGGGGCTGTGACACACACCGGGAACGGGGCAGCCCCGGCCAGCGTCGGGGAAAGGGTCTGTGGGGAGGGACAGTAAAGTCCCCTGTGTCCTGTGCCGTGGGGTCCCAGCCCCGGGTAGGTGCCGGGACGGCACTCACCTCCGCTTCACCCAGAGCATCGCCCGCGTCCCCGGGGACGGCTTTGCCCGCAGCGGCCACTCGCACAGGACGTCTTTGTCGTGGCTCCGCCGGTAACAGGAGACCCGGGGAGTTTCGGGGGGCTCTGCAAGGCAGGGAGGCGCTGGGGGACGGGGGACGCCAGACCGGGTGACGCTGCCAGGGAAGCCCGCACCCCGGCGCGGACCCACCTTCCACCAGCAGCCGCAGGGAGCGCAGCAGGCGGCCCCCCGCGTAGCAGCTGTAGCGCCCCGAGTCCTCGTAGCGCAGCTGCCGCAGGAGCAGCGCGTTGCCTTCCGTCAGCCACCGGCTGCGGCCCCCCACCGCCGCCGCTCCCCGCTCCTCCACCTGCCAGGACACGGTGACGTTCGCCGGCCCCTCGTCCCAGCAGGTCAACGTGACGTTCGCTCCCAGGCGTCCCAGCACCGTGTCCCGCGAGAGCCCTGGGGGGACGAGAGGGGGTCAGGCAATGGAGACGAGACCCCAGGCCCCGCGGGTGTCCCCAGAGGAGGGGGGCACCCCGCCACCTGCTCCCCGCGCCCAGCGCCTGCTCGGTGACAATATTTGCAGGAGGCACCGAGCCGGAGCGAGCGGCGCCTCCTGCTGAGCCAGCGCTTCCCCGCCGAACCGGGCACCGGCCCCCGGGCACGCAGACCCCCCAGCACGGCCACGGGGACGACCACCAGCGCGGCCAGGGGGCGAGCGGGGGCTCCGGCGGTGGGAGCCGGCCGGGCGGCGTGGGGAGCGGGGAGCTGGGAGCGGGGCTCCGGGAGAGCCGCGGGCTGGGGCCGGGGGTCCGGGGGGGGGGTCCGGGGGGGGTCCGGCGCTGGAAGGGTTAAGCGGCCGGGCTGGCCGGCGGCACCCGGCCAGGCCTGGGCTGGGGCCAGGGAGGCCGCCCGGGGCAGCTCTCCCGGCTCCGGCTGCAAAGGTCAACAGCCAGCGCGGACCTGCTGGTTCCCGTCGGCTCCTGCTGCCGGGAACGCACCCAGCACCCAGCACCCACCCAGCACCCAGCACCCACCCGGGCTGCCCCGCACCCGCACCCTGCCCGTCTCCCCGGGTCCGGCTGAGCTCCACCGCGGCGGGCAGAGAACCGTGTGTCCCCCCCTCCCCGCGGCCCGGACCCGCGGGGTACCGGGAGCAGCCCCGCGGGGGGGGGTGGGGGGGTGGTGTCTGCCGGTGGGCTCCCGCCGCTCCAGCCCCCCCCCCGCCCGTCCCCGGTGCCGGTCGCACTCACCCGCGGGGCCGCAGGGCCGCCCGGGAGCGGCGGCGGCGGCGGCGAGGAGGAGCAGCGCGGCGGGGAGCAGCGGCCCCGGCGGCCGCGCCATGCGCCCGGCCCCGGGCAGGAAAACATCGGCGGAGCCGCCCGCGGCGCGGCCGGTGCCGCGGTTGTGAAACCGGGGGGGGGGGGGGGGGGAGGAGGTGGCTCCGCGGCGGCAGCACGTGCGCTCGGGCGGGGCGGGGCCAGCTGGCACCGGGGGGGGTGGGGGGGGACGGGGGGGGCCGAGCCGCCACCGCCCCCTCCTCCGACCCCGGTGCCCCCCGGTGCTCCCGGTGCCCCCCCGGTGCCCCGTACCTGCGGCCGCCGCCCGCCCCCCCGCAGGACACAGGACACGGCAGAAGCTGCTCAGAACTTTTTTTTTTTTTTTATAAAAAAAGCTGGGTTTGGGTTCTTTTTTTTTTTTTTTTTTCCTCTGTGGACCCATAAAATGATACAATTCCGCAATATAGAAACGTGTAATAAATTAGATGCCCCGATCTTCACCCCCGTCCCCCCCCCAAACACAAAATAACCCCCAAACACCCCCAAAAATAGACTCCGGCCCACGCCAGAGCCCGTCCTGAACGATTTCCTCTTTGGTATCAAGGAGAGAGCGGCCCCGGGCCCCCGACACCCCCCGGGGAGCCTCTGGCAGGGAGGGGACGATGCCCACCCGCACCCCCCGGGAGAGGGTCCGGTGCCAGGGGAGCTGGCGAGGAGGAGGAGGAGGAGGAGGAGGAAGCAGAGGCCGAGGGTTGTGCAAGATCTTGGCGTGGGAGTGAATCACGGCGGCCTGCAAACACCCCTGCTTCCCCCAGAAAGCAGGAAGGAGCTGGGGAACGCTTCCCCTTTCCCACCCGGCACCCCGTCCCGGCGCACCCCAAGGCGGGGGGCCGGAGGACGGTGACATCCCTCACCCCCCGGCCCCCGCGCCCGGGCCCCCGCGCTCTCTCCGTACCCAGCCGTGCCAACACTGAGAGAAACAAGTCGCTCTGTAAACTTGGAGGGTTTTTCCTTCCTTTTTTTTTTTTTGTTGTGGGTTTTTTTTGTTTGGTTTTTTTTTCTTTTTTTTCCTTTTTTTTTTTTTATATAAAAAGAAGACACGTGGGTGAGGGGCGGGGGAGGGGGCAGGGCGCTGTCACAGCCCCCCCCCGGACCCCCACGCCTGCCCGCAGCGGTGGCTCTGGCATGATACATTCGCGTGTGATGGGGTATTTGCACTCCGTGGAGGTGAATACTGACAGAGAGCAGCCCGGGGGGCTGCTGGGGACAGCGTCCGTCCGTCCGTCCGTCCGTCCGTCCCGGGGACGGGGGAAGAGTATTTTTTTGGTTACACTGCGACAGTCCAGACTCCTCCAAACCTCAGCACCTGGGCCCACACGGCCTCTGCTCCCCCCACGGGACCCCCCTCCCTCCCCCCCCAGGAGGGGCTTGGCCCCCCCCGGGGCCACGGCAAGAGAAAGGGGCGAGGGGGGGCCCCCGGCTGCACGGGAGGGGACGCGAGCCCCCCCAGCCTCACACCTTGAGCGTCTTGTCGGCCGCGCCGCTGGGGCTGCCGGCGGTGCTGCCGTCGCTGCCCTTCTTCTTGCGCAGGGTCTCGATCCAGCCGGCGCTGGGGCGGGCGGTGAAGGTGGAGAGCGCCAGGGAGCTGAGCCGCATGTTCTTGCCCGACATGATGAGCTCCCCAAAGCCCTCCTGGTGGGAGAAGGCGTAGCCGGAGCGGCGCGAGCCCACGCGCCCCACGCGCCGCATGCAGCGGTGCTGGGTCTTCTGCTTCTTCCGTACCAGCTGAGTGTAGCGCACCTGGGGACGCCGCCGGGGGACAGGGGACAGGGTCAGGGCCCCGCAGAACCACCTGCCCCCAGGGGACAGGACCCCGTGTCCGCCCCCCACAGCCACGCGCTCTCACCGTGTCCGAGAGTTCGGGTTTTAGGTCCAGCTTGAGGAAGCGAAAGGCCACGACGGGCATGATGCAGACCACGGTGGTGAGGGCGATGGTCAGCCAGACCGTGGGCTGGGCCAGCGTGTTCTGCGCGTTACCTGGGGGGGGGAGCGCGAGTCCAGCCGGGGCTCGACCGGGGCAGCACCCTGCTGGGGTGGGGGGCATCGCTCAGCCCCCCTGGGACTCACCCACGAAGCGGAACTGGTTGGGGAACATCTGGAAGAGGCTGTCGCTGTGCATGGCGAAGAGGATGGCGAAGTAGGCGGCCAGGCTGCCCCAGATGAAGAAGTGGTTGATGGCCGTCCAGAAGCCCGTGTCCAGCCCGATCTGGTGGAGAGGGGAAGGAGGAGGCAGGGCTCAGGGGACGGCCCTGGTGCTCCGAGCATGGCTGCAGGGCAAGACGGGACCCAAACCTCCACCCGCCCTACAGGCAAGGGGCTGGGGCCGAGCGGCCGCGTCCCTACCTGCACGCTGACAACGATCACGAGGGAGGTGGCAACGGTGACGGCAAAGGACTGGTAGTCGGCCAGCTGGGCGCCATCGTCACGGGTGGCATCAGCGAAGACACCGTAGGGGATGAAGAACATGAGGACAGAGGTGTAGATGCCCTGGGCGATGCAGATGAAGAACTCCCGCTTGTTGAAGAGCAGGTTCAGCTGCCCGGGCTCGTAGAGCTTGGGGTACTCCATGCTCCGCTGCTCCGGCACGTCCTGGGGGCACGGGGCACTCTGGACACCTCTCTCCAGCCCCGGGCAGGCACAGCCTGTTCGCTGGGGCTGGGCCAGCCCCCACCACTGCCCGCGGAGGGACAAGGACAGCCCAGCCCGGGCAGCCCTTCCTCCCGCAGGGTGGGCCACGCAGGGGAGCCACGCCAGCTCCTCGCCCGCCCAGGGACCCCCCTTGCCACCCCCACCGTACCTGGTCAAAGACGCCCATGGCGAGCACGGGCAGCGACGTGTAGACGATGTTGTACAACGTGATGAAGTACTGGTCGTACACGGTCTGCGTGGAACGGAGCGCTCAGGGGGACGCGAGACCTGTCCGCCCCGTGTCCCAGCCGGCCCCCGTGTCCCTGCACCCACAGCGGCAGGAAGAGGAGAGCCGCCGCCAGCCCCCCTCCGTGGGTGCCCACCCCGAGTGGAGCGGGGTGCTGCTGCCACCGCATGGCAGCCCCGGCCACGCGGGCTCCTCGCACCCACCACACGCTGCCCAGCTCCGGAGGGATCCCAGGCTGTGCCTGCTGGCGCAGGATGAGGCCCCACAGGCAGCCCGGGGCGTGCTGCTGAAGAGAGGGGTCCCGCAGACAAACCCTCCCCAACCCTGAGCGCGAGGAGCCAGCAACGCACCTGCGCCGAGAAGCCGCAGAAGAAGCCAAACCAGAAGTGGACCATGGTGAAGGCGAAGTTCTTGTAGAAGAAGTAGCAGAGGAACTTGCACATGCGTAGGTAGGACCAGCGCCCGTGCACCAGGAGAAGGCGCTGCAGGAACTTGAACTGTGAGAAGGAGTAGTCGGAGGCCAGCACCGCCTGGATGCCCTCCTGCCCGCTGATGCCCACCCCGATGTGGGCGGCTGCGGAGGGAAGAGACACGTGGAGTGAGGAGGGCTCTGCCAGGAGCACAGGCGACCGGGGGTGGCACCCCCCCAGCGGGACTGTGTTCCTGCGGGGCACAGAGGGGCGAGGACAGAGGCTGCCACGGGCCCCGGGACGCTGCAAGGGGGGATCTGTCCGTCCTGCGGCTCCCCAGACCCCAGGACTTACTCTTGATCATGCTGACATCGTTGGCCCCATCCCCGATGGCCAGGGTCACAGCTTTCTTGTACTTCTTCACCAGCTCCACCACCTGGGCTTTCTGCAAGGGTGTGACGCGGCAGCAGATGACGGCCTTGCAGGCACATGCCGTCTCCAGGAACTCCACCTCCATGTCAGCCTCCAGCGCGTGGGCCTGCGAGGAGAGCGAGGGGACAGTGGGGGGCACGGCCCACAGCCGGACACGGTGCCCCGTCCAGCCCGGCGCTCCCAGGTCCCTACCAGGCTGTGCCCGTTGATGACCAGGGCATATTCGCCCGCGATGGCTTCCAGCACGGAGGTGAGCTTGGAGGAGGAGAGTTTCTCCTGGTAGGAGAAGCCGTTGCCCATGGAGCGCGACGCATCCATCATCTTCTCCCGGGCTTTCCTGAGGAAAGAGAGAGAGGGGTCAGGGGCCCCGATTCAGGGCACTTCCGTATCCCCCAGCTCCCCCACATGCAGCCGTGCCCCATGCCGGCCCCGCGCGTGTCCTCTGCCCAGCCCTGCCCTCCGACCCTCACCTGAGCTCCTCTCGCACCTCCAGCACAGTGTGGCCCGTGACCACAAACACCTCCGTCATGTCGTCCGTCAGCATCTTGCAGGAGTAGCCAATGTTCACAGCCGTTTCTGGGGACAGGAAACCATGGGCTGAGCCAGGCTCAGCTGAGGGGGGGAGCGTCTGTCCCACCGCCCCCAGGCAGATGGGATCCAGCCCATGAATGTCCTCGTCTCCAGCCAGCCCAGACCCCCACCCCAGCAATGCCTCACCCTGTTTGTCCCCCGTCAGCACCCAGATCTTGATGTTGGCCAGCGTCAGGATGGCGATGGTTTCGGGGACCCCCTGCTGCAGTTTGTCCTCGATGGCTGTGGCTCCGAGCAGCTGGGGGACCCAAACAGGCGGGAGGTCAGCAAGGTCTGGCCCCCCAGCCACCTCCCGGCCCCAGCGCCCCCAGCCCACGTACCATCATATCGTGCTCCACCTCGTCGTAGAGCCGAGCCAGGCGATCCTCGCGGGCCTCGGCGGCACTGCTGGCTCGGTGCAGCCGCTCGGACCAGTCCTCGTAGTAGCCCTCCTCCAGGTCTTTGTAGGCCAGCACTAGCGTCCGCAGCCCCTCGCCAGCATATTCCTGCAAGCGGCCGGAGCTGGGTGCGCAGGCAGACCCCGACGGTGTCCCCAGACCCTGCTCGCCCCCCAGGACAGGGCACAAGCCAGGCTCCGCGCTTCTGGGCAGCCCCTCCTCCCTTCCCAGCCCCGCCTGCAGGACCCTGCCTCACTCACGTTGAGGTGGTCGGTGGTGACGTTGGTCAGGTCCTGGTTGACGGGGTGCAGGCGCTCCAGCAGGATGGTGTCAGCACCTTTGCAGTACAGCCGGATCTTGCCCTCAGGGCTGCGGACTGCGGGGAGCAGGGGACAAGCTGCCTGGCTCAGGGGTGCAGGAGCGGGTCTCACTCCAACCCCCAGCCACGGCCCCACGACGCCTCCGCAGTCACGTCACCAGCTGGTCCCCAGCACACCACACCGAGCCCCCGCGCCCCGGCCCCACCGCGGCCCTCCCAGCCCCACAGCCGCTGTGCCGTGCCCAGGACCTCACCGATGACGGACATGCGTTTGCGGATGTTGTTGAAGTCCAGGATGGCCAGCAGCTGGTAGGTGATGGCTCGACCCAGCTCATGCACTGTGATGGTCTTGGGCGTGCGGGACCGGAACACGAAGCCGAAGTTTCTGGCAGCCGTGACCAGCGCTCCCTCGTCCGGGGACTGAGCCTTGTAATACAGCTCCCCTGGGGACAGCACGGGGGGTCAGAGCCAGCACCGCGCCCCGAGCCGTGCAGGGACAGGTCCTGCCCTCCGCACCCACCTTCGCTCTTCTCCTCGGACATGACGGTGTGGCAGAGCGAGAGCAGGCGGAAGAACTCGTGCACGTGGGGGTCTCCCAGCTTGACGGCTTCCAGCAGGCTGGGGTCCCAGAACTGGAACCGTGGGTCCGCCAGCGGGTTGAAGGAGAAGTCGACTGGCTCTGGCCTCTGGCAGGGGCAGAGATGGGGTTACCCCCCTGCGGCACGCGGCACAGCCAGGCACCGGCGCTGCGGCACCCTTACCTCTCCCAGCTCCGCCTTGTGACCCAGCACGTCCTGCACGTCACCTGTGAACCGGGGCATGGAGTTAACCAGGACAGGGACCCAACGCCGCTGCCCCCACCGGCACCCACGCCCAGGGGACCACGAGGCAGCGGCAGCCCCGCAACGCTATGGCTGAGCGTCATCCCCGGCTGCCCCGAGTGCCCCAAAGGGTCTGCAGGAGGGGAGCCAGCGCACCCACACCCCGCGGGCAGACCCAGCCCGGTGCCGGGGCCCTGCGCTCACCGTAGCTGTGCCCGTTCACGGAGCACTTGCTGAAGACCATGATGTTCTGGGTGAGGGTGCCGGTCTTGTCGGAGAAGATGTACTCCACCTGCCCCAGCTCCTCATTGAGCGTGGTGGTCCGGGCCTCAGCTGGCGTCCGGCGCTTGGCACAGTACATCTTCTTGTCCCAGTTGATGAAGTAGCTGTGCCCGAGACGGATCACCTCCACGCTGCAGGGGGGGACAGCTGGGCGTCACCGGGGCAGGGCAGCACGCTCTGCTGAGCCAGCGACGGGTACACACACGCCCACCCCAGACCCCCAAGCGCCTGGGGCACCCTGGCACCCAGGGCCCCCACGCTGCTTGCCGGCTCCCACGCCCTTCCCCGGGGCTGGCCCGCACCCGCTCCTACCGACAGCCGCCGCCAAGCCAGGGCTGGGGACGCGGGGCCTGGCACCGAGGGGGCAGCCCGCGGGGCTCCCCGGGCATCTCACACACCTACGCGCCCCGAACCCCCTCCCCGGCCCCCAGGGCAGACAGCAATGAGCTAGTGGGAGGGGTGGGGGTGACACGTTCTTACCTCGGGGCTAAGGGTGACAGAACCCATGCTGGGGAACGAAAAGAGAGAGAAATTAAAAGAGAGAGAGAAGGGGACAGTGCAGGAGCCTGGGAGCTGCAGGAGGGCAGAGCAAAATAACCAGCATGCAGCCAGGGCAGGGAGAGACGAGCAGCCAGACAGACACAGCTGGGGGGGCCCCGAGGGACCTGTGGGGTCTCAGGTCTTGGGGTATCCCCGAGGGCAGACCTGGCCCATCACCAGGAGAGCAGCCCGCGCCCACCCCACGCACACAGCTCTGCCCGTGGGTCTCCATCCCCGTCTCCCCTCCCCAGAGGGCACCCCTAATTCCTGGTGCCTGTTCCTCGCACACCCCCAGCCCAGCCCCTCGGCCCCTGTCCTACCTCACGTAGAGGGAGATGGGCACCACAGTGTTGAGGATGATGATGTAGGACCAGAAGGAGAGGAAGCCAGAGAAGAAGGCACTGTGCACCCCCTCGTCCCAGGGCAGGTAGATCTGGAAGCAGACGCCCACCTCGTGCTCCCAGATGGCATTGCCGATGGCCAGGATCACCCCCATGCACACCAGGAACCCGAAGATCTGGGGACAGGATGGGACATCAGAGCCCCAACCAGGCCAGAGCCGGGGCTCCCTGGCATCTGCCTTCCGCATACCCAGAGCACCAGCGTGTTCATCAGCCGATCGATGCTCGTCCGCTTGAACTTGGTCCGGCCGCTGTTCTGCATCAGTTTCGTGTCGGGCCCTGGGGAGAGGGAATGGCGTCAGCAGGGTCTCTCCCTTCCGCACAGCGCAGTGGCAGCGGCCGTCCCAGCCCACCTGCGAAGATGACGAGGCCGAAGCACCACTCGGTGTTGCGCAGGACGCAGCCCCGCAGCAGCATGTTCTGGTTGCTCAGGGGGTACTTGTTCTCCTTCCAGTACAGCGTCCCGCCAAACTTGTCCAGCTTGTTGTTGGGGGGTTCACAGATCACCTCGCCTGGGCGCAGGGGATGGCTCGGCTGTAACGTGTCCTCTCCACGTGGCCAGCTCCATCCCAGTGCTCCCAGCACCGTCCCCCGCTCCCCAGAGATCCGCTTCAAGCCACGGGACCACACCACCGTGTAGATGGTCCTGGCCTCTCCAGGGTGGACCCACGCCAGGTGATGGAGCAGGAAACCCAGGGGCTGCCCCATCGCAGAGGACTGGTCGCAGGCACTCACCATCAAACCGAGCCAGCTTGCTGGTGTCGCTCAGCTCCGAGGTGACGGGGATGGCCTGCCGCACTTTCATGTTGGTCTCTCTGCGGGCAAGGAGGCACCACGCGCGGGGTTAGGGACAGCCTGGCAGGGAGGACCTTCGCAGATGCTCCCCGGTTTCAGGTCCCCGGCAGCTCCTGCCCCGCCTGCAGCCCGTTCTCACTCCTACCTCTCGCCTTCCCCTGCCACCCGAGGCGAGCAGGGTCACCTACCCGTCCAGCTCCGCGGTCTCTATGTAGCACAACCCATGGGGTTCGCTGCTGGAGAGGAGGAGGAGGTCAGCCTGCCGGGAGAGACACGTGAAGGGTTATGCTGACACTGGGGCTCCCCTACGCCTTCCCCGGGGAAACTCCTGGCCCTCGGACACCAGGGGCCAGCGGGGCCTCCGGAGCCACGCGTCCTCAGCAGGGCACTGCCAGCTCCCCGGCCCGGACACCGCTGCCCGAAGCGCCCACATCAGCCAAATCCCCAGAGCTTAAACATGGCTCAAATGCTACAACCTAAACGCAACTTGCAGGCTGGAAAGTCCCTGACGTCTCCACCCCAGGAGGTGATGGAGGAGCAGAAAAGCAGAGCGGGTGCAGCACCACGCCGTGCTGCTGTCCCTGTGCGCTGCCCAGCCGGGACCGTGCTCGTCTCAGGGCCACACTCACCGCCACGAACTGGTTGTTCTCCAACTTGATGATGTCTCCGACACGGACGTTCATCCACTGCTCCTGACGGAGGCTGCAGAGGGACAGCGGAGTGGAGTTAGGTGGGAGCTGGCAGCGTTGCTTCTCCCCTGCCCCGCTGCGCTCTGCCCCTGCCTGCAGCCCTGTGCCGCATCCCGCAGGGCCCCGTGCCCCCTCCCTGGCTGCCCCATCCCCGCGACACTCACACTCCGCCGATCAGCACCTGAGACTGCCGGTTGTTCACCTGGTTGTCGCTTTTATGGCGGAACTGGGTGCGGAGGGGAAGAGACAGCGTCGTCAGCCCCTCTGGGGACAAGGTCCTGCGTCCCTCCCCCGGCAAATGCCATGGCCCCGGGCACCGCACACCCACGCCAGGGTCACAGCCGCCTGCCCAGCCCCAAGTCCCATGCCCAGCCGGCAGCGGGCAGCCAGCCCAGGTAGAGGGGCGCGTGGGGGACCGCTCACATAGTCGTCGGTGGCATCTTTGACAGCTGTGATGGTTAAGACAAGAACCAAAGGCACGATGGTGGTGAACCAGGAGAGCGAAGAGATCTGCGGGATCAGCTGGGGACAGGGAGCGGGAGTCAGAGGGGACCAGGCCAGCCCCAGGCCCACGCTACCCCTGCTCGAGGGTGCCAAACCCGCCGCTTCCCAGGGACAGGACGTGTCCCGGGTCCTCCCGGCTGCCCAGCCAGGCAAGGACAGCGTGGGGGGGCCCCGTCTGCCTCCCCGGGTCCCCCAGCACTCACCTGCAGGATGAGGAGGAAGAGGAAATAGGTGTTGGCCACTTCCTGGAACTGCTCGAAGAGGTTGACAGGCAGGAAGGTGACAATGTTGTACTTGGAGGTCTTGATGCAGTTGCTCTGGGGACGGATGGGGCGAGAAGGGGGTTCACGAGTTGCCGAAGCCCCGTGACCGCCCAGCGTCGCTCTGGGGGCAGGGCTGCAGCGCACCGTGCCCCTAATTCGGGAGCTCTGGACAGCAGCCTGGACCCCTGGCTCCCGCCCCTGCCTTAACTCCGCGGCAGCTTCCTCGAGAAGCCGATTCCTCCGCCTTGGTCACCAGCCGGTACCCAGGGACCAGCCTCCTCCAGCAGCAGCATCCGGAGCATCCGGGCGGCAGCACCCGGCCCCCCCAAGGGTCACCCCAACGCAGACCCCCTGCTCCCCCCGCCCCCAGCGAGGCCGAGGCAGGGCCTGGTCTGGAGCAGCCAGAAATAACCTCCAGCATGGAGGGGGAGGCCAAGGTGAGCACTGCCCCTCCCCCAGCGGCTCCGGAAGCTCAGAACCGCATCGGGGGATGGGCAGAGGTGCAGGCAGAGGATGGGGGGCTGCATCCCCCACCATGGGAGCGTGCCGTGACCCCCTCCAGCCGGGCCGCCCCGGCCCCTGAGCTCCGTTGGCGTTAACGGCTTGTCAGCACAATTTTCTCAGGGACAAACATCTATTTTTAGCTGTAACCCCCCCCCTCTCTGCTGACCTGGAGGGTGACACAGGCCCCAGCCCCCCAAACCTGCCCGAGCCGCGGGACGAGGCCCCGAGGGACGGGGCTCGGCCACCCCACTCACCGCGTACTGGAACTTCTCGTTGTACTCCCGCGCGTTGGCTCGCACCCGCCTCTCCTCCTCTGCAACACAGCGCGCCCCGTCAGCCCTGCGCCCCAGACCTCCCCTCTGCGCCCCAGACCTCCCCTCTGCGCCCCACAGCCGGCCAGCCCTGCTCCCCGAAAGCCCCACAGGCAAGCCCAGGAGCCCCAGACCCCCAGGGGAACAGGGAAGCCCCCCAGCCGTGTCGTGTGGCCCTGTGCTCCCCCCACGCCAGGACCCACACCCCTGCACCCCCAGCCCTCTTTTTCTGCACCCCCATGCCACCAGCCCTGATTATCTGTACCCCCAGCCCTGCATCCCCAGTCCTGCACCCCCAGACCCCCCAGCCCTGCGCTCCTAGACCCTCAGCCCTGCTTATCTGCACCCCCAGACCCTCCAGCACTGCTTATCTGCACCCCCAGAACTGCACCCCCAGGCTTGCACGCCCAGACCCCCAGCCCTGCTTAGCTGCACCCCCCAGAGCCCCAGCCCTGGATATCTGCACCCCCAGAGCCCCAGCCTTGCTTCTCTGCACCCCCAGACCCCTAGCCCAGAACCCCCAGATCCGGCACCCCCACTCTTGCTGATCTGCACCCCCCAGTCCCCCAGCCCTGCCCCCCCAGCCCTGCTTAGCTGCACCCCCAGACCCCTAGCCTTGCTTCTCTGCACCCCCAGCCCTGGATATCCGCACCCCCAGACCCCTCCAGCCCTGCACCCCCAGCTCTGCACCCCCAGCCCTGCACTCCTAGACCCTCAGCCCTGCTTAGCTGCACCCCCAGCCCCGGACATCTGCACCCCCGGACCCCTCCAGCCCTGCACCCCAGCCCTGCTTAGCTGCACCCCTAGACCCCCAGCCCTGCACCCCCAGGCCCCCAGCCCTGCTTAGCTGCACCCCTAGACCCCCAGCCCCCCAGCCCTGCACCCCCAAGCCCCCAGCCTTGCTTAGCTGCACCCCCAGCCCCCCAGCCTGGTACCCCAGCCCCCCAGTCCTGGATATCTGCACCCCCAGCCCCCTCCAGCCCAGAACCCCCAGACCCTGCACCCCCAGTCTTGCCTATCTCCACCCCCAGCCCCCTCCAGCCCTGCCCCCCAGCCCTGCTTAGCTGCACCCCCAGACCCCCAGCCCCCCAGCCCTGCACCCCCAACCCCCCAGCCCTGCACCCCCAGACCCCCAGTCCTGGATATCTGCACCCCCAGCCCCCTCCAGCCCCGCACCCCAGCCCTGCTTAGCTGCACCCCCAGACCCCCCCGGCCCGGCACCCCGGCCCCTGCCCGGCCCGGCCCCGCCGCAGGCCCGCCCGGCCCGTACCCACCCGCCCCGCCGGGGGCGCGGACCCGCGGCCACTTCTCGGGCATCTCCCGGGGCACCGTCATGGCTGCGGGGCCGCGGAGCGCCCCGGCGGCGCCATCCCGGGCCGCCGCTGCCGGTGCCCCGGCCCGGGCCCTCCCGCCCCGCCCCGCCGCGTTGCCGGGGCAACGGCCGCACCGGGGCCCACCGGGGCCTACCGGGGCCTACCGGGCCCCCGCCCCGCCCCGCTCACCTGGGGCCCGGCGGGCCGCGCACCGCTCCATGGCCCGCGGCCCCGCAGCCCATGGGGAGCGGGCGGCCGGGGCCGGGGCCGGTGCCGGGGGCCGGTGCCGGGGCCGCTGCGGCCCCGCTCCCGCTGCCGCGCCGCTGCCGCCGCCTCAGCGCCCCATGGCCGCGGCAGCGCCGGTCGGCGGCGGAAGTGATGGGGGAGCGACCGAACGCTGCCCCGGCGGGACGGGGCGGCCGGGGGAGGGACGGCGTGGGGGGTTCCCGGGGAGCAGGGGGCAGCCCCGGGGGGTACCGGCTGCAGCCTCGGCGGTCCCGGGGGGGTCCCAGAGTGCAACCCCGGGGGGTCCGGCAGCGGAGCGGCCCCAGGGGGTCCCGGGGAGCCTGGGGGGCCCTGGGGGGCCAGAGGCAGCCCCCGGGGGGGCCCAAGGGGGCAGCCCCCCCCCGGCAGCACATGACCCCCGGGCCGGGGTCCCCCTGCAGCCGGGCCTGGCCGGCTCTGTCCCCCCGGGGGCCGGGGGCCGCTGCTGCCCCGTGTCCAGACACAAGAGACCCCCTGGCCTCAGGGCTCGTTTAATGGTGTGACGGGGGCTGGGGGGGGGACCGTGCCGCCGGCTCGGGGTGGCAGGGGGTCCCCGGTGTCACTTCTTCTGGGGCAGCGTCCCCCCCGCGTCCTTCTCCACGGGTGACGTCTTGGCGTCCAGGCGGCTGGCGGTGTTGACGAGGTCCAGGGAGTTCTGCTCGGCCGGGGGGTCGTCCTCCTCCGTCGGGTGGTGGAAAGCCACCAGGAGCTGGTACAGGGCCGAGCCCACGGCGGCCCCCAGCAGCGGTGCCACCACCGGCACCCACCACCACCCATTGCCCCTGCTGGGGACGGGGCATGGTGGGCAGGGGGCCACCCCTGCCACCCCCCACCTCGCCCCCTTCCCTCTACCCACCTGAAGACCTCCACGCCCCAACCTGCCACGTAGGTGAAGAGCCGGGGCCCGAAATCCCGCGCGGGGTTCAGGGGGCAGCCGCAGTTGGAGCCCATGGAGATCTCGATGGACAACACCAGCAGGGCCACGGCCACCGGCTCCAGGCCCTTGGGGACACCCTTGTTGCGGGTGTCCATGATGGCCAGGATGCCCACGATGAGCAGCGCCGTGCCCATCACCTGTGGGGCCAGCACGGCAGCTCAGCGCCACGGGGACCGGCACTGCCGGAGGGGTCTGCAGGGAGCCAACGCCGGCACCCACCTGGTCCAAGAAGCCACTGGAGAGGGAGAGGTAGTCGGCAGGGTAGGTGGCAAAGATGGAGGCGGTTTCCCGGGGACCGGAGGCGGTGAGGGTCCCGTTGCTGTAGTGCTGGATGGCATCTGCGGAGCAGAGGCAGAGCCCGTCCGCCAGCCCGGCCACCCTGGCGCAGCCGCCGTGTTCCCTCGCCGGGCGCCTGCCCGCCTCCCCGTACCGTAGTAGAGGACGTAGACGGCTCCGGCGGAGATGAAAGCTGCCGAGGTCTGCACGGCCACGAAGATGGGAAACTTCCACCAGGGAAACTGCCCCAGCAGGCACATGGTGAGGGAGAACGCTGGGTTCAGGTGGGCCCCTGCAACGGAGTGGAGAGGGGGGCCGGGAGCAGAGGGTCCCGGGGGACCTGGAGCCGGGGGACGGTGGGAGCTGGGACCCCCTCCCCAGCCTCACCGGAGACTCCCCCCGCCGTGTAGACAGACACCATGACGGCCAGGGCGCCCGCCAGGTAGGCAGTGAAGATGTTCCCCTTCGTCCCGGAGCTGGTGACCATCTGTGCCGAGCCGCCCAGGGTGATCAGCTGGAGAAGAGGGACACGGCTCCACTGCGGCCCCCCGGCCCCCTCGCCGAGCCCCCCCTCCACTCCCCACGGGCCTCTGCCCCACCGCGCTGCCGGGATTAGCACCGATCCCAGCCGGCAGAAGGGCGGCGAGGCGAGGGCTGCTCTGGTACCTCCGCCTGCCCGCTCTCCGTGGTTTTGCTCCCCCATCCCCTCAGCTCCAGCTTTGGGCACCGGACAGGGACAGGCAGGGAGGCAGTTACTGGTCTCGCTTGTGGTTTCGATAGCAAGGTAAACAAATTATCAGCAATTAAGTAATCTGCTTCCCTGGGGAGACGGCGGGGAAAGGGTGCCGCCAGCGCGGTCGTGGTGTCACCTTTTGCCATCACGGGATGCAGCCCAAGTGCCAAGCGCAGCTCGGGAGCCCCAACCTTTGCCTGCTCCAGGGCGGGAGGCGTCGAGGCACTCGCTGCCCAGCGCCGCTCCCTCACGTGACACGTGGCAGCGCCCGTGCCCTTACAGCGCCGGAGCCGCCGCGGCGGAGGCCGTACCACACCGCAGGAACGCGGTCCAAGCAGGAGGCCAGGCGGTGCCAAGACACTCGGCGAGCACGGCGCAGCCCCAAACCCCCCAACCCCGGCGAGGGACAGGCAGGGGAGTCCGGGGACCCCCGGCGCCTGCCACCGCCCCACGGTCAGCCCCAGCCCACCCACGCGCCCCGCTCACGATGAGCACGAAGACGGCCAGCAGCTCAGCCAGGCACTCCCGCGCCAGCTGGTTCTGGATGCGGAGCAGAGCCTGAGCCCTCTTCAAGAAAGAAGCGGTGCCCATGGGGCCGGCCGGGAAGAGGCAGCGGCGACAGCGGTGTCAGCGTCTCCGTCCCGGTGCAATTTTATGAGTCCCGGGGCTGGAGTGGGTGATAACGTGCAGACTTTAAACCAACCAGGGCCACACCGCAGGGAGACGCCTGGGAGGGACCAGAGTCCCACATGGGGCCGGGGACAGCAGCGCCTTGTGACAACGGCATCCCCCAGTAGGTCCAGACCTGGCAGGAGCCCCCGAGGACCCCCGAGTGGCTGTGGGGAACCGAGACCTCGCTCAGGTGAGCCGACACGGGTGTTTCCCCTCCGGGGAGCCCCCCTTTTTCCCTGCCAGATCCCTGCCCAAGCCGCAACCGCAGGCAGCGCTAATGAAGAGGCCTTGGAAAGGCTCCCAGGACGGGCCCTCGAGAGCAGCCCAGGGGAGGCGTTAGCACAGCGCCGGGCGGGCAGGGAAACGGCAGAGGGAGGTGGGCAGGGAGCAGCGCGGGCACGGGGCCAGGGCAGAGGAGCCCGGCGGCTGCCTGCACCCGTGGGGCAGACCCCAGGAGCCGCCCCGGCAGCCGTGCGGGTCCCTGCCTCCGAATCGGGGAGGTTCCAGCCTGAAGTAGCCCGCCGGGACGCCGTTAGCATAAATAGACTTTATTGCTCTGTACACACGCACACACACACACTCTTGGCCCCCACGGGGGTCCCTGCAGCTCCGCAGCAGCCCCCAGCCCGGGCGCCAGCTCCCAGCAGGATCTGACCCATCTGCAACAAAAACAGGTGGTGAGAAGGGGCTGCTGCCCGCCGCCCGCCCTGGATGGAGCCGGCAGCCCCGGCCCCCAAGCCGGCATCCGGTCCTGGGAAGCCCCGGGGTCCCCCCCACCCTGCACCCATCACACATACGGGGTGCTCAGCCCGGGGGGGGGGGGGCACAGCTACCAGCTCGAGAACCAGCGTCGGAAGAAGCTGCCCAGCGCGGACGAGGGGTCGCTCAGGTTGGGAGCACGGAGCTCGTCTTGCCGCGGCCACGTGCCCGCGAACTGCGCCAGCTCCCCTGGGAGAGCAAGGAGAACTCGCTCAGAGGGGACCCGGCCCGCTCCCCTCGCCCTCCTCAGCGCCCCACTCACGGTCATCCATGTTGACCACCTCCTCCCGGTAGTCCTTGCTCTGCCCGTCCTCCTTGGTGGTGGTGATGAAGGCCTGGTCCCCCCTCCGGCGGGTCACAGTCGTCTCCCGGCGGCCCTGGCTGTCCTGCACGGTCCGGCGCTCCTCCACCGCCTGCGCAGAGCACCGAGCCCTGAGAGACGCCACCACCCCGGGCTCTGCTCCTTGCGCCGGGGACGGTGTCCCCAGGTCACCCGCTGCCCATCGCTGCGCCCGCAGGGGACACTCACCCCGTCAGGGAGAGTCACTTTGGTGACGGAGACGCTCTGGAAGTAAGAGCGGGACTTGGGCTCGTCGGGTCTCAGGATGGTCCCCAACCCTGCCGAGGAGACCTGGGAGTCCAGGTCTGCGGGGGAGATGCGAGACGGTGACAGCAGCGTGGGGACGTGCCCCGACGGCCGCGGCAGCGCGGGCAGGTAGAGCGGGGAAGGCAGAGACCCCGCGGCCCCGCTCCCGGCACCCACCTTGGTCTTCCTTGAGGCCCGGAGGAGCCGGCTGACCGTCTTCCAGCTGCAAGGCAAAGCCACGCGCCGGTGACGGGGAGGGAAAGCGCGACGCCGCGACGGCAGGCTCCGACGGCCGCCACAGCCGAGCCCGCGCGAGGCAGAGCCCTCACCCACCCCTAGGAAGGGGCCCCAGGGCCGGGCCGGGTCGCCGGTGTCCCCAGGGCCTCCCGGGGACGCGCCGGGAGCGGGGCTGTCCGGGTGCTTCAGCATGGAGTCCCGCAGCGGCTGCCCCGCGCTGCCCTCGCCGGGGCCGGGCAGGGGGGGCTCTGGGGAGCAAAGGGGGGGGTCGGGTCAGGCCGGGGTCGGCGTCGGCCCCAGAGCCCCGCTCAGCCCCCGGCGGGGGCGGCCCCTTCCCATCCCCACCGAAGGGCTGCGGGGGCCCGGCCCAGGCCCCCCCGAAGACGCCCAGGAGCTCGCCCACGTCCCGGAACAGCTCCTCGAAGGCGCCGCGGGACGCGCCGGGGCCGAAGGCGAAGTCCTGGGGGGGCCGCGCCAGGGACGGGCCGTCATCTTCCTCCTCCTCCTCCTCCTCCTCGTCCCACGCCGTGCCGCCGAAGAGCGGGTCCCGGGGCCTGCGGGACCGCGGCGGTGAGACACCCGGGCCCGGAGGACAACCGGGGGCCGGAGGACAACCGGGGACCGGGACAAGACCCGCGGGGCAACAGGGGGCTGAGGGGCGGGGGGGGGGGGGGGGGAACCGGGACAGCGGCTGCGCGGGCGGGGGCACGGTGGGCAACCGGGGGGGAGCCGGCACGGGGTCTGCGCAGCCGGGGGGGGGGGCCGGGGTGTCAGGGCCGGGCCGGGGGCGGGGTACCGGTACCTGCGCCGCCCCGGGAACCCGAAGAAGCCGCGAAACGCCTCGTAAAAGCTCATCGCGCTCCGCCCGCCCAGCGCCGCCGCCCGCCGCGCCCGGGTCGCGCTGCCGTAAAGCGCCGGAGCCGCGCAGCGCCGCAAAGCACCGCCGGGTGTCGCGAGGCGCCGCGGCCGAACCGCCGCGGCCTTGAGCGAAGGCGGATCCACGGGGCCCCGCCCGGCTCCGCCCGGCCCCGCGGCCGTGTCCCAGCCCGCGGACCGCCCTCGGCCCCGTCGGGGCTCCCCCCGTGCTCTTCACAGGCCGGAGCCTTCTCCATCGGGCCGCCCCAGGCCCGGGGCGGCTCTGGGGCCTCTCGCTGCGGCCGCCGGGCCCGGGCTGTCCCGGGACACCCGGGAGCCAGCGGGCTCCAGCCCGCACCATCCACGGCCCTCGGCGTCTGCCCAGCTCCCGAGGCCGCCTGGGAGCGGCGGCCGCTGGCACCGGCAGCCCCGGGGGCAGAGCCGTGTCCCCGGGGGTCCCCCCCCCCCGAGCCGTACCGGGTGCTGCAGGCTGGGCCGGGTCCCCCGCGGCCGCGCTGGGCCGAGCTGCGCTCGCAGGGGTCTCGGGGAGAGGGGCCGGGGGGGCCCGCACAGCGCCCTGACGGGGCCGGGGCTGCAGCGGGCTCCATCCCGCACCGCCCGGGGCTCCTGCAGCCCCGCCGGGCGCCTGCTCCCTGTCTGTGCCCCCAGCTGGGCTCCGTCAGTGCGAGCCCAGGCCCTCCCGCTCCTCCGCCGCCCCCCCGGAGCACAGGGAGGGACTCGAGGCAGCTCCAGCTTCGCCCCCCCCCCGAGGCAGGGACCCCCCGACCCCCAGCCCCTTACCCTGCAGCTCGGCCGCCCTCCGGCAGCAGCTCCCGCGCTCTTTCGAGGAGGGTGATGGGGAGCGCGGGGCTGGAAGCCCCCACGGCTTTCTGCCACCGCGCCGACGGTCCTGTTCCCCTCCCCTGCACCGGGGACCCCCCTCCCCGGGGACCCCCCTCCCGTGACAGGCAGGCCTTCCCCCAGGTGGTGAGGAGGGGGGTGGAGAGCACCCCCTGTGCTGGTTTTGGCTGGGGTAGAGTTAATTTTCTTCACAGTCGCTGGTGTGGGGCTGTGGTTTGGATTTGTGCTGGAAACAGTGCTGATAACCCAGGGGTGTTTTCGTTCCTGCTGAGCAGTGCTGACACAGCGTCAAGGCCTTTTCTCTTCTCACCCCACCCCACCAGCGAGCGGGCTGGGGGTGCACAAGAAGCTGGGAGGGGACACAGCTGGGACAGCTGACCCCAGCTGACCCAAGGGCTATCCCACACCACATGGCGTCATGCTCAGCGTATAAAGCTGGGGAAGAAGAAGGAAGGGGGGGACGTTCGGAGTGATGGTGTTTGTCTTCCCAAGTCACCATTACGCGTGATGGAGCCCTGCTTTCCTGGAGATGGCTGAACACCCCTGCCTGCCCACGGGAAGGAGGAATTAATTCCTTGTCTTGCTTTGCAATGGCTTTTTATTTCCCTATCAAATTGTCTTTATCTCAACCCACGAGTTTTCTCACTTTTACTGTTCCGATTCTCTCCCCCATCCCACCGGGGAGGAGCGAGCGAGCGGCTGGGGGGGGGGCTAAACCACGACACCCCCCAACCTCAGATGGGTGCACCGGCAGCACCAGAGCAGGGGGCAACGGGGATGGCACCAGCTGGAGGGGGAGGGCAGCTGCGCACAGCGTGGGGGAGGCAGAGAAATGGAGGGCAGGGGGTCCCTGGCCCAGGGAAGGGAGAGGGAAAAGGAGGGTGACGTTGTCCCTGTGCTGGGATGCTGGTGCCCAGCGCCGCAGCTGGGGAGAGGAAAAATCCACAAAAGAGGGAGAAAAAAAAGCTGGGGAGGGGTGGGTGGGGGGAACCGCTCTCCCCCTTGCCCAGGGCCTCCCGCACCCTGCGCCAAAAATACGGAACCAGGCTGAGAAGGTAGGTATTAAAAAATACACACATCACTTTGTGATCTTTATTCTCTTTAGTAAATCACCCGCACAGGGGCTTCAGTTGAAGTGACCAATTTGAACTGAAAAATACAAGATCTGGACTGGATAGAAAAAAAAAAAGACCAAAAAAAAAAACCCAAACCCAAAAGCAGGAGATACTTACAGCGTGCAAGGGGAGGGCAGGACCTGCGCTCGGGGCCCGCGAGGAGGAAGGGGGCGCGGATGGAGAACGTAAAATAGGGGGGTGCCCTCCAGGGCAACTCTGGGCCGGTGGCCGAGAGCAGCAGAGGGTGGGTGAGGAAATGAGAGAACTACAGGACGGCGTGGGGTTTTTGTTTTTATATACAAGACACATTTATCCATTAAATTTAGAACACGGTACAAAAAAGACACTTCAACTAATTCATCTTACAATGCTGTTCATATCAATTACTGTTCTTATTCCTAATAATAAGGGGGTTTGCTGTAGGCGACTCGCAGCTTCCACTCCTTTGGATCCAAGAGGTTCTGGGGCAGCAAGAGGTGGGGGGAGAGGGGAGAAAGGAGTAAAAACCAAAAAAGGCCCCTACGACAAACGGTTCAGAGTCTGAATGCAGAGAGAGAAAAAAAAAAAAGGAAAAAAAAAAAAGAAAAAATACAAATTCTATATTACATACAACAGGAAAGGTGGCTGAAGACAGACAACGCAGAGCCGCCTGCCGGCCTGCCCTGCCCAGGGGCTGCGGGGCCCGGGCGCTGCCCCGCGGCAGGGCGCTCTCCTCCCCGGGGATCCTTCGGCGTCGGGTTCGGTGGGATTCTCTTCCGGAAGCAAGTGGTGGGCGAGGGCCGCCCCGGCCTCAGTTGGCGCCCCAGCTGTAACTGTTGTAGGCAGACTTGTTGGCCTGGGATTTCTGGGGGATGGAGCTGCCTTGGCTGCGCTGCCCGGAGCCGCTCTGCAGGAAGGGGGCGAGAAGGAGAAGCAGGCGGTTATGGCGGGGGAACCGGCGCCGCCGTCTCCGGGGTCCCAACCCCGGCCTGCTCTGCAGGGCGATGCTGGCGTGCCTCGGGAGCTCTGCCGCGGGCACCGCCGTCCCCGCAGGACGGCTCCAGCCTGCGGACCCCGGGCGCTGCAGGCTACGGCTCCTCGGCGCTCGCTGACCCGCCTCAGCCCAGCGCAAGCTCCCTGGGGCCACCGGCACCAGGGCACGGGCTGCCTCCCGCACCGAGCGGCCAGCCGGTGGCCCTCACGCCACGCCGTCTGCCGCCCCAGCAGCCACAGGACCCCCCCTCTGCTCTGCGCCTTCCTCCAGACCAGCACCGTGCCAGGCCCGCAGGCAGCGAGGGCCCTGGCAGCTCTGCGGGGGCTGCCGCGCTGCAGGGAGGGGGAAAGGGGGGGAAGGGGTCGAGCAGGGGGGTGTGTGTCTGTGCGCGCGGGTGTGTGTGTGTGCACATACTGACTGAGGGCCTCTCTCCTCGCCTGGCGGGGCCACGGGGGGAGAAGGAAGGGGCTACGTGAGCCTGGGGGGCCTTAGGGGCGGGGGGAGACCCCAGGGCAAGTGCAATGCATTATCAGAGAGGTTCATTACCTGGTCTTCCTGCTGGCGTTGGCAGCACAGTATCATCTGCAAATATGGAAGCTGTTGCAGTACCAGGATATGTAAAATAAAGGGACAAACTATGACAATAGAAATCCACGGTTAGACCTGAAAGCTACGGCGGGGTCGTGGCTGTGGCGAGTAACCCCTTCGCTGCTGGCCTGCGGAGCCGCCACTCCGAGGAAGGGGGAGGTCAGGGCGTACCAGGCATGTCTGCGTGAAGGGGCACTACCCGACCGTACCTGGTACAGCCCGGCAGCAAGGGGGCTGTGCCGAGTACCCCCCAGCGGAGCGCACCCCGGGCCTTCCTCACCTCGTCCTCTTATCGGCCCTGTGTGTATGTGCAGGTGTGAGTATGTGCGTGTCACCGCGTGTCCGCGTATGTCCGCCGCAGGGCGTGAGGGAGGGAGGGAGAGGGGGGCCAGGGGGGAGCGAGAGCCCTAGGAGATACCCCAGCAAGGGCCGGGGGGCCGGGGGGGTCGCTTACCTGCCCGTCCTGCTGCAGGTGGTGGTGGAGGATCTGCGAGTGGGGCTGCTGATGCGGGGTCAGGATGTGCATGAAAGGGGTGGGAGGGTACGCCGCCGCCGTCGCGGGGTTGATGGGGCCGCCGCTGCCCAGCGCCGAAGGCAGGTTGAAGGAGGCTGCCGGGGTTCCAGTGTGAAATCCCTGCTTCTCGAAGGATTGCTGAGGAGGAGACACCAACGGCAGAGTAAGGGCTGGGAGCTGGGCGGCGATCCCCTGCCCCTGGCTGGCAGCGTGCCCCTTCCCAGCCCTGCAAGTCATGGGCCCGGGAGTCAGTGTGTGGCGCAGAGAACGGACAGAGTCTCCGCCCATGGCTCTTTCTGGGCTTGGAATTGCTCTAAGTTGGGAAAGGCCAAGCATTTCCCTTCTCCCTGGCTGGCTGCTCCAAGGGGAAGAGACCTCGTTGCCCAGGGAGGCTGTCTCCGAGCCGGGCTTCCGCTCCCCAGCAAAGCGGCACCTTCCTGGAGCGCACACCAGACACTAACCTGAGTTTTGGAGTAGACAGAGCCCGAGATGTCCGGCACTCCTGTATTACTGGATGTCACAGATACACCTGGGGAGAAGGAAAGGCAAGTGAGCATTAGGCAGCAGCGGGTTCAGCGGGAGCTACTGCCACTAACGCCAGCATCAGGTGGTGGAGAGCTCTAGTGGCCCGGCAGCCAGGTAAGGTTTGGAGACAGACATTGTCCTAGGGAGCAGGGTCTTGGCAAGGCCAAGCTGCAAAGTGCCTGTACAAGCGTTAAGTTCTTCTGTTGTGGACACGAGCAGTTTCTGAATACATCCAGAAACAAATTTAGGGGTCTGCTGCCACCCAGAGAAATGCACATTCTTGAAAAGCCCAGCAAACAGCAACTCCGAGAAGAGCTGGGGGGGATGCAGCAGACAGACAAGGAAATAAGCTCCAAGCATGACATGGTAGCAAGAACAGCCTGAGAGCTCCTTGGCTGTAGAACAGGCAGTTGCATGTAAAGGCGACTCAAGTGTGAGCTGGGATGGTTGGTGCAACGACTGACAACACTGGCACACAACCCGCACTTGATGCTGGCTGTTTTCTAAAAGGCGGTGGTACAGAGGAAAGCCTCAGCAATCATTTAAGGCCCGGAAAAATTGTTGAAATGAAAGAGGTTTGAAAGACTCAGTACCAGATGACCTGGTACAGAGCTGAAGTATCTTTGCAAAGAGAAAATAGAGTCTTGAAGGGCTCTAATGTAGTGAAAAAAGGCACAACAGGAATTTAAAGGCTGGAAGAGGGACCCAAACGCAGGCCCTTCATAGTCAGCCAGACATTAACCAGTGAAATCCAGTACCGAGACAAGTGACAGGTTCACGACCTTCTTGCACCTTTGAATCAAGAAGGACACTTCTCTAGAAAGCATGCATCTGCCAAACACAGGAGTCAAACAAGTTCCCAGGCTCAAATCTGGCATAATTATTGTTCTATTGATCACATACAGGTAGTATGAAGAAAACCAACCCCAAACAAAAAATAAATCTCAAACAATTCAGCAGCTTAAGCTCTCGGATGCGAGTCCAAGGCCCCAGCCATCCAACTGCTGGGCACAGAGGAGGGCGCGAAGTGCTCCGTACTCCTCAAACCGGCTCCAGATCTGGATGCAGAACAAGCCTGGGCCTTTCCAAGGAGAATCAAACGACCCGCGAGTTGCACTGTGACCATTTTCCTCCCTCAGTGCTGGAGGCAGTAAGACAGCAGTCCCTTCACTCGGCCAGTGAGACTGTGAACAAGCCCTGCCACTGTCGGTAAGTGCTGCTGAGAAAGATGCTCTGTCGGGTCTCTTACCAGTGCTGTATCCATGAGAGCCATAGCCGCTGGGCTGCTGAAAAGGGGTTGCTGATGCGTTGACGCTGACATTCACACCATGCTGCTTGGAAGAGGTAGGAGCAACCTAGAGAAAGGAGAGAAGCAGAGTGAGGAGAGGCTTCGCTGCGTTGCCCTCCTGCCCGAATTCCACACCCTGCCTCCGGGAAACTCACAGGGAACACGGCGGGCCCGTATTGGAAGGTGCTGGGGAGCCCTGGTACCCCTGTGTAGTACGGCAGACTGGTGTAACTGTAGCCAGGAGGCAGCGCTGGGTTCAGGAACGTCTGCTGCGTGGTGTGGTGAGTCTGGGTCTGGCTCTGCTGAGGCTGGGCCAAAGTCGTTGCAGGAGCGGGGGAAGAGGCATCACCTCGGCCAAATTTTGTTAAGTCACCTGGAATACAGGAGATGAAAGGAGACTGAAGAACAGACGTGTCAAATCCTGGCCCATTCTAGCTCAGCCCAAAGGTGACCCAGCCTTCTGATCAACAGCGACTTGAATCAACCCCCCTCCTACAGCTAAGGACTGCAGCCCTCCCAGGCCCTCAGGCCTTTGCACACTGATAAGGCTAAGCTGTTAATTGCTCTCCTCATCCCTGAGAGGACTTCAGAGGGGAAGGGAAACCCACAGCAGCTAAGCTACAGTGCTGCACCGCCTGATGTCAGCCTACGATCCGGCACTGGACAAACCGGCCACTGGCCGCCTGCGCAGCAACAGAACCCAGATGCTAGAGCTCTCCCTAAGCCCTCTCTGTGCATCAGCAGCAGGCCTGAACACAGCTCAACTCCCTCCAGAGCCAGACCCGAAGCCAGGGCAGCAGCCCGGGGGCCCCGTCCTACCAGCAAACAGCTCCTCCTGAAGAGGAGAGCCAAATATCTTCCAGTTGAAGATGTGTGAATGGCTCCTTTTTACAGCAGGGCTCACACCTCCCTCTCTCTTGCTGGTGGCACCGAATCAAATGCTGCTGCAGCGGCCCAGCAGCCCGCAGAGAGTACTCAGAAATATCTTTTCCTCTTCCCAGTCTGGGCACTGTGCGAGGGCTTGGCTGCGGAGCTCGGGGAAGCTCCCCCTTTGCTGCTCTTTACGAGCACCTGCTTGGCTCTTCCATGCAAACACTCTCCCTATTCAGAGCTCACACAGTAAGCCAGTGAATTTCTCAGTGCTGCCCCAGCTCAGAAGTGAGTCCAGGATAGCCACAAACATTAATTAGCACCGATATTAACTTGGCAAATTACACATGCGACAGTGCCGCGCTCTGAGCTTGGTATTTCAGCCTCAGTGTGCTGGGCAAAAGCACTTCCGCACAAGCAAGCTCCTGCTGAAGCAGAGCATAAGTGGTGCTGGAAAGAGCAATGCACAAAGTGCAACAATTCCTAAAGTACGTGAAAGCTCAGCACAACCGCTGCCCACTGCAAATCAGCAGTGTGAATAAACCCACCTGCCAAGGTCAGTGAGCGATCAGCCACCCACTGGGCACTTGGTTTGAATTTGACAGGTCCTAAATGCCCTGTTTTCCTTCTCCACGAGACTGTCGCACAGATAAAAAACTTAGTTTCTCCAGATTTTGTGTTTCTTTGTATTTTTACTCTAGGTGCTTGAGAAGCACTGCTCAACCCCTGCCTCACCACGACCTGAAAAGCAGTTACCCAGTTTTACACGTCATGGATTCTTTCAGCCCCTCCTCACTCCCTTTCCAACTGCCGCATCAACTCCTACTTGTCCACATCTTCCTGGCACCGTGCCTCGACACAACCAGGTGATCAAAGGGAAGTCAAGAATTTAGCTGCTGAGAAACACGTTCCAGACCAAAGGCAGTGCAGGAGGCTGGTGCAAATGTAGCTCCAGCAGACAACAGCACAGGAACCTAGTAAGCAGCACGAAGACCTGATGGGATATGCAATCAAAGCAGTCTTTTTCCCTACCAGAGTACGGATTGCTGCTCAGGCTGCCATCTCTTCCAGTCAGCGGGGTGGTGGGTGTAGGGAATGGGATGCTGTAGTAATCCTGAAGGATAAAAGCAAAAGGAGAAGAAATTTGATGAGCTCTGTCCAAAGATGCAAAGCAGTATCTTTTGGAAAAGAGGGATTTCTGGACTGCAGCCGCTAGACATGTTGGAGTATCGCAGTTCAATCAGCCACATCACGGCTGATCACAGCCTACAGCAACCCCAGGATTTTGTAGCATGCACCATCCCCCTCGTCTGGCTATTAGAAGAACCAGATAAGGTCTACTGGTATGCAGTCCTTAAACTGCCTGGGCTTTCCCCTCCACTCACCACACAAGGGACACATGTCGTATTGCTAAATAAAACCCATTCTTATAAAAGTATTTAGTCACTGCCTCTTTCAAGGATCAGAGGTGAGTACCTACAACAGCTCCTCACACCACCGTCAGGCAAAACAGCTCTGCCTGCTGGAGCTTTCTCATTCCCTAGCCCCACCATCGATACCGCTGTCTGAATAACGAGTGCTCCTAACCCCCCAAGTGCAAAGGAGCAGCTGATTAACTCCTCACCACTGCCACGGAGAGGTGCATCCGTTTAGCACCCTGTTTTGCCAGCTCTTCAGGACTACCTCACAACCTGACCCGTCTGTACACCCAAAGCACGCAGCGCTGGCGAGCTGTTAGACAAGTGGAAGTGGCGTGCCCGCGTCAGTCTTCCGTACTCACCAATGGGAATCTCGTCTGGAGCATTTGCAAGTCGTCATATCCATACACCTGTGGCTAGAAAAAGAACAGGAGATTATCTAGTCTGTGTCCCTAACATAGAGACACTTACCTAACTTTAGATTAAACATTTAGATAAACATTAGATAAAGTCAGAAGCAGACGATCAGAGGCTACGCAATTACCTAGGCGCGGGCAGCCAGCATTTACTACCGCAAGACTGACACTGCCAAGAGTGTTTTTATGAGCTGCTCAAATGAAGAGTGAGCACCAACGCCTAGCACCACTGCTCCAGACCGCAAAGGCACTCGACAATTTTCCTCTAGAAATTATTCCAACACCGAAATCTGTCCTCACCTTCAGAAGAGGGCTGTGACACACCCCTAGACTTTGTGGCAGTCGCCACCCTTGTTTGGCCTTTGTCATACCATGCTGCTAACACAGCTCCACGCTCTCATGAGCCATGCTCTGACCAAGGGCTCTTGCTCCCCAAAGGCTGGGGAGGCTGTAGAGAACGGGCAGACAGAATCTGCTCTGGAGTGACCAGAGTTACAGACATTTAGCCCCACAGGCACATGAATTCCCTTCTGCTGCTGTTTTATGGAAAACAGCAGGTCCAAACTCTTCCCATCCAAGGCAGTCCTGCTCTGGGCTGATGTTACAGTTTCTGGTTTCTCTACTACACTACGTCCCTCCCCGCTAGCTGAAGACAGAGCTAGGAGGGATCTAGTGGCATGACACGACTGCAAAGAGCCGGTCGTCCCACTCACCGGATAGGCGTGTAGCAACCCTGGAGCCATGATGTATGGATTAGGCAACAACGGTGGGACTCCAGGAGGGAGATTGGGAGGGGCTTTTCCTGAAAAAGGAAGAGAAAGGAAAAGTTCCACAGTGAAGCAAACAGCAGAAGCTGTCTCTCTTAGCCCCCATATCCTCCTCCTGTTTAGGAGTACCCAGGAAAGTACCTGATGTTGTTGCAACGGAGCTGCGAGTCGAGGCCGTCACCGTGGAGTTACTACTGAGGCTGAGGCCCAGGCTGCTGACACTGCTGAGACTGGATGAAACGCTTACTACTGGCGGGGCGGCTGACACTGTGCTGGAGGAGGTGGAGAAAGTGCTAGCAGAAGAATGGAGGCTTGCTTCACTCTCCACACTTGTGTGCTAGGGAAGGAAGGGAAGAGAGTAAGGGGCCCAGGCAGATGTAACTGAGTGCAGAAATATCGCAGGACGCTGTCTATGCAAAATATTGTGTGTTTCTGCCTGCGCCCGGATGTTCCTGAGAGCCTGCGATGAA
Source organism: Mycteria americana (assembly GCF_035582795.1). Lineage (NCBI taxonomy): Eukaryota > Metazoa > Chordata > Aves > Ciconiiformes > Ciconiidae > Mycteria > Mycteria americana. The sequence continues at coordinate 3,170,325 of NC_134389.1, read as the reverse complement.
CTCGGCTGCTGCAGGCTACAAAGAAACCTGCTTTGCATCTGGCTTAAGTCCAAAGTCCTGATAGCAGCCAACCCCTAATGCTTCCAAGCTTCTCACGCGGCTGTGTCCCAACATGTCCGTCTGCTGGGAGAAGCGGGGCTGAATACCGCATTTGCAGCAGGGAGATTTATTCTGCTGCAGAAGCCAATACCCAAGGAGTCTGTACTGCAGGAGCTCCAGCAGTATATATGTTTGAACAGTGACACTCCATCAGCTACCAGTTTGCTCTGACATCCAGTTGCAACTCCACAGCACTTTCAAGAGCTGCTACAGGCTCAAAAGAAGCCGCTGCTATGTCTGAAACGGGCAGGGTGTCAAAAGCCTCGAGCCAGAGGTGCACAGGCAGTGTTCTGACATAACCCTCTGTCCTCTCTCCACAAAACATCCAAACTCCAGCAGGACAACCAGCAGGCTGGCAGCTCCTGTCACAGCTGCAGACCCCACCGGCCGCACACCTAAGGTGGGGCCCACCAGCAGACGTCTCCAAGCCAAGCAGGAGCGGGGCTACACAGCACTAGAGCACACCTAGACTCACCAGAAGAGTTGAAGTTGACGTTCGCCCAGAGGATGTGGATGAGGACAGACTGTTCTGCTGGGTGGGTAACGTACTGCGGGAGGAGGAATAAAAGGTTGTCAAGCCAAGGTGTGAGAGTCACCATTGGTAGCCCCAGGCCAGATCTCATTCCCCATCTACTCGGATGGGATGAGTCATCTCAGTCTTCCCCACTGCATGAGACAGAATTTGATGGCTACTATAGATCCCTGCTTCTCTAGAAATCCACCCACCACGCTTGCTCACCTGCTGAGTTGGGCGGTGGTTGTACTGGGGAGTTCCTCACTGTGGCTCAGGCTGCTCAGAGCTGTCGAGTGTTGGCTGGCTGTGGTCAGCAAGGACGATGCAGATACCCCATCGTTGAGAGGCGTGATACTGGGAGCAGAGGGGGAATCGGATTTCACTGCGGGGCCTGTAGCACCTGCGAACAAAAGCTTTGGGTTAGGGGCAGCTCCCAGAGGGCAATTCAGTGGTGAGGATCAGCAAAGTCTCAGCTAGAGGAGCTGGGAGATCCGGGGCTTCCCTCACAGCTGCCAACCAGTTACACGCTCGTAACAGCGTGATTGTGTTCTACACCTCACTTTACCCCAACACCACCATCGAAGCTCTTTGCAGAGCCAAGACCTACAGATGAGGTGCCTTTCACAAACAAATCAGGGTAAATTATTGTCATCAGGGAGTGACTCATCAAGGATCTCATGGATCCATCAGCAGAAAGCTGAACATTTCAAGGCAAGCAAATGATCTGAGTGGCAGAAATTAGTCCATCAGGGAAAGGACTTGCTATTAGCACAGATAAAGCTTTTCATCCAAAGCAAAGAATACGAGCAGTACAAGAGACTCAGGACACCCCCTGCACTGACAGACTCTTACCTTCAACGGCCTGTGTGGTTTGTAATGGCGTAGGTTGTACAGAACTGAAACCATTCTGAGGAAGAAGAGAAGAAGAGAAAAAGAGTACTGGGCATTGCAGCTGCTCATTTCCAGAGGCAGATCTAGTGTCAGTCCCCTCCCACACTCCCTCCTCAGTTGTAAAAAAGGCGTGCTACCAACACATGTCACCAGACTGCATTGGGGTTGGTCCCAAGCTCAACTAGCCCAGTGCCAGCATGACCACCAGGCGTGTATTTGAGAAAGCAGTGCAGGAAGTTTCTCTACTGCTGGCAGACTGGCTCAGCATCCTCAACCCAAGTTCGTTAGCCACAACTGATGTTACTGAACCTGTGTGCAGCATGCAAGAACTGAATCCTTAAGACAAAACTAAATCCTTAGCCTGAATGCCACTCTGCAGCAGGGTAACTGTGTGTGACACAAGACGTGACCTGCAATCAACTTAACCGCTGTTAACCTCACTGGCCCAGCCCCAGGTAAGTAACATAACTAAGGGCTCTGGTAGAAGCTAGAAGAAAGCTCTGACGAGACTCCACAAGCCACGTGGTGAGGCTGGAAGATCACAAAAACACTTGATAAACCACTCAGCTTCCCCCGAGACAGTGCTTCACACACTACGCTTACTCCGCACAAAGGGTGAGCAAATCTATTTTCCTACCTTGGCCTGGGTCAGATCTTTCTGGGGCGAGGAGGAGATTGAATTTGGGTATCGCCTCGTCTGGGTGGATCTCTGTTCGTACAGTGGTCCCTGAGCGCTGTTCTGGGAGGTAAACGTTGCTGTCTGTATTGTGCCGCTCTGGTAACCAGACTCCTGGCTTTGATTGGACGAAATTGTGGATGAAGATTCACTACAAAGGGGAAAAAAAAAACACCAAAAAAGAAAAGGAGTTTACGTTTTCCTCCAGAACAGCCCTGCTGTAAGCTGCTGACCCAGACTGTAGGCTTTTCATTTCGAATCTTCAAAATAAAGAGCCCCAAGCATCAGCACAAAGGCACCACACAAAGCGGCCAAGCAAACCAGGCAGGAAAACATACCCAGACAAGGGCTAGCCCGACCACAGGAGGATGCTGGCACCTAGCTGCAGCCTTGCCTCACACACTGCTGTGCTCTAGGTGACATTTCATGAGCTGCCACCATTCAGGTCCCAGCACTCAAGGGACTGGCCAGATACTAAGGGCCAGCCCAACAGAAGGCAGAAACACTTTGCTTTGGCAAGGCATCATCACCGTAGATACACCTACTCCACTGTGTCCCACTTTGCCAGGCAAAAAGCAGGACAAAGCACATCGAATCTGTTCACCAGGGACAAGGAGCAGTTGTGCTGGGGATTCCCCTCCTGTGTTTCCAGCAACACCGTTTAATGGCAACAGGAAACGTCTGCTTTCTGTGTAAGTACCACAGGCCAATCAGTCACAGAGCTGCCTGAATGAGTCTGTTGGCAACTTATGCTTTGCTGTTGCATACGTTGTCCCCCCTTTGTGACCACGGCACAGTCAGAAAGGGTCTACTAGTATGCAGCATAACTAAAGTCCACGGGACCGGCTACCTTCCAAAGCTACCTGCTTGGATTAATCATTCCCTTCCTCACGCCTGGTCCTCACCTAGCCGTGCTGGTGTACAGGCTGCTTTGAGATTGGCTAACGGCAGCGCTTGTTGTGGGCGTCGATTCGTACTCCGCAAGAACAGGCTCCGAACCAAACTGTAACGCCCCAAACTGCAGGTTTAGCCCTGAGATATCTGCTGAGCCAGGCATTTCCACCGCAAGCGCAGGAATCTGCAAGGGAGGAACAACAGTAAGCACAGAAAATTACTTTAGTATCCACATTTCCCAGCACATAACGGTAGTTAACAGGCTTGCATCCTCTGAATTACACTGTTCAACCCAGTTCAAGCTTTTCTCTGTCAGCCCCCCAAACACCTAATGCTAACAGCAGGAAGGCCAAGGCCAGCCCTTCCCTCACCAGCCCAAATGGATTTTTCTGCAGCTCTAACAATACAACGCCTCCTTCCCCACCATCGATCCACACCTTTGATGTTAACGATGCTTTTTTCTTTTGCTGCTTCAGCTTCTGCTGTGCTGGCTGGGGACTGGAGGACTGGTTGTCCGAGGACCCTGGGGACATCTGGGGAACAGGATTGGTTTTGCTGGGCAGCGGCGAGGAAGGGGGTGCCGGCACGGTTGTGGAGGCAGTCACCACAGGCTGTTTCTCCTGCATGAACACTTCTATCATAGTTGAAGTTGACGTGAAGGCCTGACGCTTGGTGAAGGGACTATGCACGGAAGAGTCTGTTGGGTTCTTGAGATCTACCGGGGGAGACAGAGTTGAGTTAGCAGGATTTGTCTCCTTAAAACTAGATCAAGTTCTGACACTTCTCAGCATCAAGAAAAATAAAATAATTTCACACTATGACTCCTCCTGGAGCCTGTTAAAATCAGAGAGCAGAGAACCCCAGCATCTCCAGTCCCAGCCTTGAGCTCTCGCCACCATCAACGCTGAGCCTTTTAAGCCCTTCTCCCCTCAGCTCCTTCCACCATCTCTACAGGACAAAGCGAGCTTGCACAGCAGAAGTCCTCCATCCTCCAAGAAAAGCTGGACTTCAGAGTCCCTTGTGTGGAGGCACTGCATGTCAGAGTCCTGCATGGGCCTGATGCTGCTTCCTTCCCCTTCTCTGCCAACACTGCTGCATTTCATTGCCTGCTCTTTCCCCTGCAAGTACTGGGTATCCTCCAAGCAACACCACTGCTTGGGACTGCCCACCCTCAGGTCTTTGCACAACTGCACCACCCTCCCCCTTTGCCTAAGCCTTACCGCAGCTTATTAAAAAACAACTCCTATTCTCTCTGACTCTCCTCTGTGGCTCCTTGTCTGAAAAGATCAGGAGCTGCCAACGCTGACTGTTACTAGGACAGCGCTCGATTTTTCTTCAGCTTAGATTTGAACCAGAGCCATTTCCCTATAGCAAGAAATAAAACGCACAAGCTGAAAGAAATGGCACTAGTACTCGACCACAGCAGGGCTCAGCATCTCATCTGAAAAACAGGAGCCTCTCAATCACTGTTTATTCCCTCATGCCAGCCCAGAGGTAGAGTTACTTCTTGGCATTTAACAGTCACCAGAATCACATTCCTTTAAAAGATAACATCAGGAGAGCAGCGAGATGAGACTGACAAGTAAGTGTTGGTATTGGGGAACTATTCTCCAGAGGTGCCCACTGTCAGACCCCTTCTCTGTTACATAGCTTTACACTAGGACGTAGTTCTGCACACTGTGAGGGTCTCGGGAATGCCAGATCCCTGGCCCTGAAGCTGGCTGGAATGACCAAGAGGCAGATGGATTCAACTGCTCTAAGTACAAAAGGAACAGGGAAAGACTCACACGCACTATTACATTTTACTCTCACAAACTTGCACCCACGCTTCTTTTAATTTCTTCAGCACAGTTGGCTTGGTTGTGAACTTGTGATCTGGCCCTCCACTGAATCCCTCGCATCGCTGCTTGCAGCGCGTTTCTGCAGTTCTGGGAGAACACATTCCCCTTTGGGGAGCCACGCTGCTTTTCCTTACCATACTGCACAAGAGATGAGGTCTGCGTAGTGGATCCCATGTCCCAAGAAGAAGCGGTGGTGCTCCCACCAGGCTGGGTGTGCTGAGCAGCCAGCTGAGCCAGAGCCTGGGCTGTCTTGAACTGCTCCAGGAACTGAGAACCTGTGGTACTGCTGCCTTTGGCCTCCCCGACATCTCCAAACCCTTTCCCCAGCATGCTCACCTGCAATTTCAGCAATGAAATAACAAAGTCAACGTCTTCCTTGGCTTGGAACCTGGCTCAGAGGACAGATACATCTCTTAACATAAGCCTGAACGCGCTGTACCCTGCTGCTTCTCACCGGGTGCCTCAGCTTAACACTCTTGAGCTGCAGATGCACACAGACACTGCTGGCAAGGAGAGCTCATACTTCTCCCACAGCCTTCATCGCACGCGAGCGCAGGTACACTTACCTGTTGCCCAACCCGTGGCATTTTACAGTGTCATGGAGGCTTACAAAGAAAGTTAACAGATAGGATCTTTAAAAATCTACTAAATTATTCACAGGCATTCGGTTGCACTAAAAAAGACAGCCACCAGGAGAACTTGGCTTTACAGTTAAGGTGGTTTTGAAAATCCTTCCTGAACAATCTCACCATTAAGCGCACAATTTTTATTTCTTTTGCTGAAGTTACACAAAGAAGCATCTGCCCAGGTCTGTGCACATCCCTGATTCAGATTCAATGCCTCCTTCCTTCACCCGTCAGCAGATGCCAGCATTTCATCCCACACCAAACTCCCAACCAGTTCCACTTCTCAAACTGTTGAATTTCCAAGCCCTGGACTGCAAGATTTTTTCCTTTCCCCTGAGCAGGAAAGAAGCGCGCGTTGCAAGTCTGACAAGGGCAACAGGGGAGGAATTATCCCAATTATTTCTAATTAAGCAATGGACTTCACGCCTCTGTATTTAGAGCAGACTGGCAAACCATCCAAGGAGAGGGCTCTGCCACCCACAAGAAGCGAGCAGGGCTCAGAACTGTATTTCCCATATTGCCCAAACGCAGACAGAGACTGTCAGGGAAACCAACACCTGCCAAAACCCGCACGCTGGCAGAGACCAGTATTTGCTTACCATGCTGTGGTGAGAGAAGGAGTTACCAGAGGCAGGCTGGGATATAGCACTCTGCTTGGAATTGCTGAACACCAGCGGCTGGGCCAGGGAAGGAGCCTGGGATGACTCCAGGTTTGTTGACTCATTCTCCATAGAAGAGGGCGTCTTTCCTAGCAGGACTGCAAGATCAATTCTGGGTAAAGAAAGAAGATAACCCACTGAGGTTAACACAAGCTCTGTCATACCCCTTGCTTCCATCACAGCGGTATTCTACCTCCAGCCTCCCAACTTATAGCTCTTACTTTATAAATGGAATGAATCTGCAGAACATTAACTCACAACTGCCAGTAGCAACCTCAAAAGGAAGGAGACCAAGCAAGATCCTGCATGGCCTTCTATTTTAAAGCATGCCTTCCATTAATTTAACACAGCAAAATGCCCCCAAATCTGAAGAACCAGCAGCAGAGCCTAGGAAAACTCTAATCCAGGATTAGGACCCCGAAACTCCTAACGACTTTTCCATTTAAATCCATCTCATCTTATTCAGAGCTGCTGCACTTTAGCTAGCTGGCAAGGTTTAGTCTGAGATGGCAAATCGCTCTGGGACTTGTGTGCCACTTCTCCCACATAAACAGCATCGCCATGGGCTATCACCTCTGTCCAGCTGTGATTGTCACATTCTCGGCAGGCAGAGGCACTGAAGACACATTGGAGGCAGTGAAGATCTTCGTCTCAGACAGCTGAAAGATAAAAAAGGGAAAAAGTATCCAAAAGTGAGAACAGTGTCTTGGGACTCCAAGTACAGCACACAAACATTTGAGACAAACAGCCACAGAAAGATTCAAGAAACTCAAGTGTTTAGACAAACTTCTCTAACATTTGGCTCCCGTCAGAATCAGCTTCTATTTAATTTGTTTATTCTCAGGCAAGTGCAAAAATCACCTGTCAGTGGGAAAAAGAAAACCAAATCCTTCTACAAATTTCCCATAGTCCACACATCCAGTAGGGCTGTTGGGGTCTTAGACAGGTGCTCTGAATTGATGGTACGCAGCACTGATCTGCAAAACCCACTGCACAGGTAGGTGCAAGCATCGCTAGAGAAGTCAAAGAAAAAAGCTTCAGACCTATAGTTAAGCTTCCAATGATCCTGGCCTCACCTGGATGATCTGACCAGAGACCAACACATCTACTTCAACTACGGAAGGGAAAATAACGTTGCTCAAAAATGAATGAAGGGGAGGTTTAATGACCACCTGTGATTTAGCCCAGAACATATCTGAATATGAACAGCTTTTATTCCAGACTGAGGAGCTGCCAGCAACTAAACTGCATGAGTTTAAAAACAAAAATCAGGAATCCCTGGGAGCATATCACACACAATAAAGGCAAGAAGGGCTATCAAAGGCTCTCTTCAAGCAGAGACCTGACTGAACAGACAGAAGCTGCTTGCGTCTCCAAACACAGCAGGAGCGCTTCCTTCAGATGGTGCCTGGAAAGCAAAAGCTTTCCCTTCATGCCTGTTCTGCAGGCTTAGCAAAAATGAGCACGCAAAACTAATACTACTGCTAAAAAGGCCCAACCCTGCTCCCATCTGCAAGAACAGAAGTTCTCCCTTGATTCAGAGAGGGACTGAAGCCCATTTCAGAAGAAACTGATACAGTGGCATTAAAAGCAGGTGATAACAGCGTCCATTCTCCCCTGAAGGAGACGCCAGGTAGAGAACAAAAGGCAGTGAGACACGCCAAAGAGCAAGTCAGGAGGTAAAGCCAAAAGCTTCTGTTCAATCCAAATCACAAGGACCAGCAGAGGCATGTGACACATGCACGAAACCACTGCTGCCTCCTCCACGGCACAGGGCATGGATCAAAGGCAAACCTTCCCAAACTGCCACTCGACTAGAGGAGCAGAGCAAGAATCTTGTGTGGAGTCAGGCCAGTTTATGGAAGAATTCAATCATGCAGTCGCAGGAAATGAGAGGACCAGACTCGATGCCCAGGGAGATCCCTTCCTGTCTCGGGCTCCTATGACAAGCTCTACTGCACATGTACTTCAGAAGCAGCGATGTTTACTCATTCATCATGGCTCCTGGAATTGGGAGCCTGGCTTGGGCTATGCCCATAGTTTGGGGAGGATGGGCTTTGCGCTCCTCTCGTAGCTGCGTGTGTACAAACAGGACAGCAGCCTGCCGGCAGACGCATGGAGGAGAGGGGTTTCGAGAGTACCTACATCTTCATTCCAGTCCTCCGTGCCCCATTCTTCTGTCGCTGCCCTCCACGCACCTACAAGGATAACAACAGGTAGAAAAGTTACGCGTGCATCAAAGCTCTACCTCCAAGAGCCAGGGAAGCACTGGGGAGCTTTGCAAGCAGCTGAGAGGATTTCTATTTGCCAACCAGACAAGTTAAAGCAGTCGACCCCAACCCATGATTCATGGGCAAGGTACCGCGATGGGATCGCCTCAGCCTTGCTCGGGCAGGCTAGGCTGAAAGAGAGGGACCGCTGGGCTGGCAGCTAGGGCAACGCACACACCCGACACCAAACAGGGAAGCTGAGCTCGGCAAGGAAGCCCCAGCATCATCCCCAGCCTCCTTGTGCCATTTTCCTGATTTCCCCTCAGATTGCAGTAGCTGCAAGTTTCTGCACCCGCGAGCAGTTAGTGTTACCTCAGCAGCTCGGACAGAGCACCTCCTTCGGGGGCTTCCTGCCAGCTCTTGTGCAGGACCTCACCACCCAGTTAAACCTTAAGTTTCTATAAAACCCATGGACAACTGAACCATTCACATGGTTCATCTTTTTCCCCCCCTCACCACCCAAAAAATGTTGAAACCTCGCTGCACCAGGACCTCCTGTGCCCAGGCAAATGGGAATCAGAAAGGAAAGTTTAAGGGACTGAGCAATTCCCACATTTTCTGCGACCAATTTCAGAGATATGGTCAAAGTGAGTGGCTTAAGATATCAGGGAGAAAAGCACGAGACTTCAGCACAATTTGTAAGAGAGCAAAATTTACCAGGAAAAAAAAAAGTTTTGCCTGGCCGCATCTTCAACTTGTTCCGTCCATCCCTTCCATCACAGTTAAACCTCAGTACTTTGAATATTACGTTGCAACTTCCGAATCCATTAGACAACTTCAAATTTGGTGTGGGAGGAGAGCAGGAGCATTTTACATCCCAAAAAACTCAGAGCATAAAAAGAGCCCCATTTTGCGCAGCTTGTTTTCAGCTCATGCAAACCGGATCAACAAAACCCAACACAGCCAACAGGGTTAATCCTGGAGACACTTACAAGGACGGAACAAGTTGGCATCAGCCCTTTTATAAGCTGAAAGCCTTTTACAGCATAAAAACATAGCACTTGGGGAACGAGAACATTGTGGATTCCTCTGCAGGACACAATCAGGCTCGCTGAGATTTTTTTGGGGGAAGAACACAGCAGATCTTCCCATATACACTTTAATTATGAGGCCAGAACACCCAAAAAACTGCTTGTCTAGAAGCGGGGGATTTAGTGCATGAAATAAGTATATTATCAGAGAATTATTCTTTTTTCATTGTTGTTTTGTTGGGTGTTTTGTTTTTGCCTGACAAGTTGAGCCAATTCAAGAAGCCTTCCTGGATTTTTTTTTTTAAATATTGAAGTTAAAAATACAGATATTAATTCCTTGAGTACCAGGAGTCTCAAGGCACACTACTCTACCCCTTCCTCCCCAGCCAGAAGCATCAGGAGGAGTTCAACACATTCAATGCAAAACACTTCTGGGGCTTAAAAACCCAGATTCCACCATTCCTTAGATTTTTTTTTTTTGTGCCCTCACAGCAGTAGCGGGAAGGCTCCTTTCCAGATTTTAATGGATCAGAAAGATCCTACCAGCTCAACCCTTACCCAAGAGGTGAAGTGGGAGCTGGAGGTACCTGGGTCAGCTGTAGTTGGCAGGGGAGAGCAGGAAGCCAGGAGAGTTGCCCCAAGAAGCGTTTGTGCATGTAGGAACACGGCACAGGGCGCTCAGTCTTGCTCGCTTGGGGGAAATGAGAAGAAAAGCAAAGCAGCACGAAAAGCAGAAGGAAATCCTGCAGATGAAGAGCAGCCATTGATGGGGCTTTCCTGGCAAGTCTACTTCTCGAGTACTGGACACCTATTCAGCATGGCTTGTGCTCCTTGCACATGAAGGGACAGAGGGAAAACCGAAGACCTGTGATGTACAAGCAGGCATTCGCCAGAAGGGCTCCAGAAAGCTTCCTAACCAGCACAGTGTGCTTAGGTTTTTTAAGGAAACTGAGTGTATTGCTCTCCATCAAGCTCTTCTGAAGAGGAGAGCTGAACTCAAGCAACGCCCTGACACTTCTAACACCATTTCAGAAGTGTCGTTCTTCTGAATGGCAATCCCTCCTCTCTGCTTTAAGAAAGCCCTTCAGAGCTGCTGGCCTTTAAGCTCCTCAAACAAGGAAAAGGGGAAAAAATAAAATTAAAAGTCAATAGGCATTTGCAAATAGGAATGTGCTGAAGAAAAAAAATCATATTCTGTCTTCAAAATCCCCCCACACACATTATCTCTTAATTTTAAACTGGGAGATGAGCAGCAAGCTTGCTCCTCCTGCAGCCCATCAGGCGGTCTGCCCCTATCTCAATGCCTGGATACATGCTGGATGCCCCAGCCTGGAAGGGTGACAGACCCAAAACCCCCCACTCTGCACCTCAAAGGAATGTAAATCCAAACAAAGCCAAAGTGTGGCAAAAACACAACGGCAGCACGGGAGCAGATGGCCTTGTGCTGCCTGCGGGAGTTAAAGATTAACCCAGAGGTGAGAACCAGGAGATGCTCCAAAGCAACAGAAGCACTCCAAGTATGTCTACCTCTTCCTCCTGTCCTGACCTTCAAGAGCAAAGTGGCAAGTTCATCCAGAAGGGCCCTCAGCCTCGACTTCCAGACCTCAGGTTAGATGGAGGAGATGTTAGTCAAACACGATTTTGGCCGTCTTATGAACACTGATGGGATTCAGTAGGTGTTAAGGCAAACTGGATCATCTCATAGCTGTCTCTTGGCTTCACAAGGCATAAAGGCGTAAGAGCAAGAGATAAAGTGGCCAGGCACTGAGCAGCTTTGCCATCAAGCATCCCAGTCATCTCAAAATTCACCATCATCTTCAACTATAGGGCAGGTCTGCTCAGGTGAAGAAGAGCAGCCGGGCAGCAAGAGCATGCCAAAGCAGCCATCAAGCACATCGCTCACCCAGAGGTAGCTGTAAGTAGAGGCAAAGCGCTGAGATAGTTTAGCCAGACTAATTCCCCTTGCAGCACTGTTTTAACCCTAAGCAGAAACATAGCGGGAAGGCCAGCGAAGTGATCGCTGCAGAACCGAACCGCCGTGCCGAGGAAACGGCACAGGGACAACGGCAAGTCACAGCTTTCTGGATGTGAGACAAGCAGAATACGACTGAGCTGCCTCACGCTTCCTCCCCTCGGGTGGGATACTCTGTCACCAGCGCTGTGGACACGGAGCTGCTCTGGGTACCGAGAAGCAGTGGCTGAAGTTAAAATTTACATAATCCACAAGAATTTGGGTTAACCTCTCCCAATTTACATTCAAGGTGTCAGCATTAGTAAAAGCACAGTCAGAACAAACGTCAAATATTCATTAAAATGAACAAATTAAGAGAAAGAAGAATGACATATCCACAGATATTTCAGTTTTGTTTTTTTTAAAAGCTATAAAGTAAAGGTATCCGGGGCAGTTAGTGCACCTGGATGTATCGTACCAGGAGCAGTGTCAAATTTTCGGGGATAATTTGACCCCTCACCCCCAATGAAATCAAGTCCTGAAACAAAAAAAAAAAAGAAAAGAAAGACAACGAGTGAAATTTTGATTTAAAGAAGTGAAGGCGAGTTTCATTGCCCCCATGTACACCAGTCACATTGTACCTGTGGATATTGTTAATTTAAAGAGCTGCCTGCAGCTACTAAAATGGAAACAAAAAGATCACACACGACACAGGTGAACAGCATAATTGCATGATAAACTTGACAGCTGCATTGTAGTACTAGAGCAAATTCGAGTTGTTCCATCAGAAAAATCTTCAATTCCTCCCAACCACCCTCTAACCCGCTTTGGTCCACAATTGCGTAAAACACCAACACAGAAAAAAAAACCACCCCACCACACAGAAGCCTGTTCAGACCAGACAGTTAAACTTCCAGCGTGTAGAGCTCATCCGCTCCCATCCCATTTTCCTCCGGAGACAAGTGTGCCCATTGCCTTTAACACATGCCTACACGACTCCCTCCGGTATTTAAAACTCCATTTCTCAGTCAGCAAGAAGATGATCACTCAATCTGCTAGTGTTTTACAAAAGCATGCTTATTTTTTTCCTCTTCCAAAACAGCTCTCTCTTTTCAGGGGGAGGGGGAGGGAAGGCAACCAAACACCCACCCACCAAAACACAAACCAACCAAAAAAACGCTACACTAACATTGTGTAATAAAAGGTATCACAGCTTCAGTACTTTCTTTCTCGCTTTCCAAAGCTATCAGTTTTTCAGCAAATACAAGAAATATGGAAGTGGCCTAAAGCAACATTAATATGGTTGTGAATGCTTCTTAAAACCAAGATGTGGTATTTACATGAATGCTCAAAAAATCATGGAAAAATAGTTTGACTTCACGGTGATGCAAGACTGCTCCATAAAAAAACCCACCACTCTTAAACCCACACAAATGGACTACTTACGATTAAAGATTGTCTCTTGCGACCCTGTCCAGTTACCACACTGCAAAATCTGAGTTCAGTTGTGTCTTACAATAATGTGCATGCTTCAAACAAAAAAAAAAGTACCATTTTTCCAGTGCAAGAGAACGTGCAAGGGCAGATCAGTGTTCACGAACCGCCCAGCGAAGAAACGTTTGCTTCAAACAGGCAAGCGATGAAGCTTTCTTTCCAGCTAGCTTTCTGTAACAAGGTTTCATCCTACAGCAGTTTGAGCAAGATGACCATGAAAAAGAGAATGCTCCCCATGCCAAAATCAAGAGCAAGATATCTGAAGTCCGAGCAATATTCTCTGGAGAATGCACCAAATATTGGGAGAACTTGCATGTGTTTATCACACTACTGTTTATAAAAAAGACTTTTCCAAAGAGGCAGCATGGTTTCTACTGGAAAACAAATGGAGGCAAGTGTTCCTGTGCCTCAAGCTCACACCAGAACAATCATCCAGCTCCCAATTTCCAACGTGGTCACCCTAACAGATGCAAAGGCACCTTCAGGTGCAAAGAAACAGGGTCACTGAAATCCACCTCTGAACCAACAACCCTTTCCTCTGTCCCTGAGCCAAAGACCTACCCAGAACCTCCTCAGTGCAACTGGATGGACACAAAATTCAATTACCCTCTAAATACAAAACAGCGAACACTTGCGTGAAGACCACTTACTTGTGCCGTCATCTGGCTCAAAGCTGCCAGTGTTGTTCCACGTGTTGTTGTTGCTATTCCCGTAGTTCTCATCCGTGCCGGCCGGCTCGGCATAGTCAGCCGGGTTGAAAGTTCTGTAAGAAAAATGAGGATGGACATTGTTACTCCTTCTCCCTAAGCATTTTAAAAGCAACTGATTTTATTCAGACCATGACACATCTCAAAGAGTCTCAAAAGACAGTTCTCTTAGCAAAGGGATGCTTCAGCTACACCAGCCATTCCAAATTTAAGCTAGCATGGTGCAGTTTTGGCTTTATTAACAAAAAAGGCAAATCTGAACACAAATGACTGACACAAACAGTACTATTCATACACAAAGACTTATTTTTGCTGTGGTTTGTACCAGTGAAACTTACCCCATGCCTTGGGCAGAAAATCTTCCCCCTCGCCTTCCAGAGCCACCTGTAAAATATACACACGCACACTGCTGAGCACCTCTCTTGGCTCTGCAATCACCAGGAAAAGAAACATTTGAACAACATACGGAGATATGAAGCCCAGCGTACGAAAGTGGTGAGGATCTTGCGAGTTGATGGGATTTCCAGCAGTGTCTTTATATGTATGGCAATGACCTCAGCTGGCTGGCAGTATAATTAGCGATGCATGATTCCAGGCTCAGATGAAGTTTCCAGCTGGCACAAACCTTAAGTACCAGACCCCAGGTTCTGATTTCTGCAGTGTGTGTCCTCAGCAACAATTCTTGAGCAGCACAGATTTTGTGGAAAAATGAATTCCTGCTGCTGAGTATTTAAAAACCAAGCCAAGCGTTCGCACAGCAATGGTGCTCACAGACACATGTGCAAGAACAAGGAGGATCCAAATTCTGTTGCTAACAAGCAATTGGCCCACCTGCCAAATAGTCACCTTAGGTTTTTTTTAACTTCCCATCTCTATACAATAAACCCGTACTTTTTTTCAACTCCACAGATGGGATGTAAGAACTAGATACTGTTTCTAGCATGCTTAAGATGGGGAAGCAATGTGTAAGCATAAGAACAGAAAAATCAAGTGCTTCTTTTCAGTTTGGCAATTCCTCCCATAAAAGAGGCTTTCAAACCTCACGGAGGAGATAAATACACTGATGTAATTCTTCTCCTCCCACCCACTCTGTCCTCAAACCCCATGTGTACCTCGGCCTCGGCCACGTCCCCGCCTCCCTCTTTCTGTGCCTCTTCCAGAAGATCCTCCGCTCTTACCACCATCTAGTCCATTCTCCTGGCCCCGAACTGAAAGACAGAACAGTGCAAAGACAATTTCAAGACTCATCCTGCTTTAGGGAGGATATAAGACCAGATCTCAAACACCGAAGCGCAGTGGCTGTGCGGGAGACCATGCTGCCCAACACTCCCATAACTTCTTTTATTTAAGCTGATGGTATTGAGGATATCACCCCAGGAATCATCTCAGACAGGGGACCATCAAACAGATCGCCACACGCACAAGGATGGTTTTCCTCAAAGATGCGCCTGCCCAAGAAGCTTTACTGACAGCTTTTACGCAGCACAAAGTGCCTCCGTGTGCACCGTGACAGTTACGGGTGTTATTAAAGGGCAGGTCCATACACTCTCTTCCACGGCTGGCACCTCGCCCCCGCCTCGGTGGCCCGCCACGTCGTCTGCTGAAATCCCGATCCCTCTCCCGGTTTTCTTTGCTTTCTTCACTGGGTTCTGTCTGTCCACTCTCCTTCTGTCCTGAGACACCCTTCTTCTTCCCGACCATTTCCCAGGAATGCTGAAGGTTTGCAGAGGGGAAAGAAGTTAATCATAGTTTGATCGATGCACGATGCAAATACGCGCATATTTAAACATGCTACAGAGACCATAACAAGGGTATCCTGAAAAATGGTTTCCAGCCCAATTTTTTTTAGAAGCATCTGTGAGCCTACACACCGTACAGCCTCTTTCTTCAAGGAAAGCTTTCTTACAGCTGACTGGCATGCAGTTTGAGGTAACAGGAGATGAGTTACTCTATTTCTGCAAAGATCTACTAAACCTCTTAAATAGAGTGGGCATAAAACTTACTCAAGTTCAAAGTGTGGACAAATTTACCCTGTTTAGGGGAAAAAAAAAAAAACCCACCCTGCCATTTCATATAGGTCACTGTTTTGGGGAGCTCTCAGAATAACCCAGGCAAATGTTCCAAAGTGCTCTGCAGTCAAGATTTCAGGGTAAGTTATTCTCTCAGATGCAGAGTGATTTAACAAACCCCCTCCCCTAAATAGCAGCTCACAGGGAGAGGAGTATCACAGAATTTATCCAACAGGCAAGTTCAAGTCATCCCAAGTTCAACTGTGAGAAGTTACGCACGCCTCCCACTTACTGCCGTGGGCCCACGGCGGTTTATTTTATGACAGTCTGCAGTGGTTTCATACTCTTAAACCGATGCTGCACACTGTTAGAACAATTAAGAATAGTCACAAGTCATTGACAAACACCTGAAAACATAACTGACAGACAAGTAAACAGCTGGGTTTGGATGGCAACATGCAGGGACAGTGACAAAAACAACATGGAGGCACAAACTGCCTTCAAACCCAAGGCTTCTGAAGTCTCTCTCTGTAGGTATCTGGCGCAGAAGGAAATTTAGGAAAATATTTACTTTGAATACTGTAATTTCAAGCCAAATCTAACCCAATGCTAAGATCACGCCCGCTTCTTTACTGTTTGAAATACAGTACGTTACGAGTAACTAGCTCAGCAGGTGAACTGTCTTCGTCAGCACGGGAGTATCTGAGCAATTAGCAAGTCTGTTTCTTATCAGAAAATCCCCTTTACGGGACTGCTGCACAAGCTGAATCCAGGCCAGAAGCAGCTCCAAGACTGCTGACCAATTACAGTGCCTGCGCTCAGTGCTGCGGGTACCAGCCCGCAGGCCCCCCATGGCACTGCAGGCTGGAGAAGTGGCAGGCACTCCAGGACTTTGCTCTGCCAACTCCGTTTCTGCCTCCACAAATCTTCCGCAGTAGCCCTGCCTCTCACGCTGCTGGGCGTTTCAGCTGCTTGAATAAAGGAGGTACTGCTACATAACGTGGTTTGCTGCACACTATCCTGGATGCTATTTTCACAAGCAATGTGTTTATCTAGGAAATGCAATTGCTGTGGTAGCAGGAGTTTGTCATTTAACTAGAAGCCGCCGGTTATGAGGGATGTGGAGGAAAATACAGTCACGGCAGAGCTTTGCCTCAGCAATGCACATTCATATCATCCCCTTTCTAAAAGGATTTTCCAACAGCTATTTTGTTCAGTTGTCAATGGAAAGGGCTCTCTAGAGGCAAGGAAGAACCCGTCCGTGCGCTGTACTGAACCTGGCCGGTGCCAAAGCTAGCAAAACATCTGACACTGGGGAGCAGCTACGTTACACAGAATGTAGTCTGAGCCATCCAGCTCATCCATCTACGCTCAGGACTAATAACGAGAAAAAAAAAACGCTAATGCATAATATACCGAAGTGATATTTAGAGCCTCAACCCTACAAAGAGCTGAGTCAGCTTCAGCCAAACCAGGGTGCTGGGAGGATACATTTGATCAGCAGCAGTTTGAAAGGATCTGATACTCATGGGCTTTTTACTGGGCTGTAACAGAACTTGCGTCTCTGCTGTCTTTGTCACAAAACAAATGATATCCCGCACACCAGGCGGAAGGTTCCTCCTAAGCAAGCGCTCACTTGTTCTCAGAGCTGACTTTGGCTTGCCAGACAGGCACCTGCGTGAGTGACAGCAGTCGAGCCTAACTCCACAGAAAACAAACAGCAAAAAGACCCTCAAAAACGTGGCAAGGGCAGCGGCACACAAGCCAGTCAGCGCATCGCTAAGAAGCGAATGTTTAGGGCCAGACACACAAAACTGCATTACTGTAACAGAAATGAACCACAGCTGACACATACCTGCATTTCAACACAGGTCACTCAGCCCTCATGGGAAAAGATAAGTTACTTCACACTCACAGCAGTGTGAAAGCTTATACAGATGCCACTGTATTGTTGTCAAAGTGCTTGGATTCAAAAGGAATAGGAAGTAAATGATTTATTGCATTTTCCCGTCTATTCCTTTGGGCCTGCTGGCCACGCCTGTATTCTGTGAAGCCTACAGAGAGCAGCGTTAAGAAGCCAGGACACAATCACACTTTACATGCTACTTATAGAAATAGTCATTTTGGCTCTCGTTATCTAGACATTACTGTATGTCTTGTCTCCAAATATGCAGTTACACTGAACTAGGCCTCACCAGATTTACAGGACCCAATCCTACCGTGTCCGGATTGCCCTCCAGCAGCACGTTGATGGCTCTGTTAACATCTCCGTTGCAGTCATGCAGAGCAATCACACACTCATCCTGGTTCTTGCCTGTGATGTCGATCAGCTGTAGAGAAGACAACACCACAGTCAGCATGTTCCAAACCAAGAATGCCCCAAAATCTCTATGGATCTCTTAGGAGGGAAGCAAGTTGAATCCCAAACCAGAAATCCTACAAAGAAATCTCAGGGTTTGGGAGTCTCCTCAGCATCCTCAGCTTAATTATGTCCCCTCAACGAGAAGTAACTGAGGGTGGAAATTTCTGAGTTACCGTTGTTTCACCACAACCCAACCTACAACCTCCTTCTCTCAGGATAACACCGTTCCCTGCATTCTGGGGCTCAACACAGCCGGCACTAGAACCCCTGAAAAACAAGCCAGTCCAAGGAAATTCAGGAAGCAGCCAGCTGCGTCCCTCCCACCCCCCGCAGCATTCACGGTACTCTCGACATCGATCTTGCCTTCCCATCAGGGTTCACCCTCACTTTCCACACTCACTTGTTTCACCTTCTCCTCAAAGTCAGCGTCGTTGTGGTCCGAAATCATCTGTGCAAGTCGAATCTGTTCCGCAGTGGCCTAAGGAAATCAAATGGAGAGAGAGAGTGCTGTTAGAGCGGCGCATTTCCAACAAACCTTCCTCCAAAGGCCATACAGCTTCCCTGAGATCTCTGGAAAGGAACCAATATGATAAAGAGGAGGCGCAAACAAGGGTCAGAAAGAGGAAAGCTTCAGAGAAAGTCAGACAGAAGAGGAGCGAGCGAGGGGAGTCTGGAAGAAAGGGACGTATTGCTGGATGGCCTCGCAGCACCAGGTGAGCAACAATCACCTAAACTATGCCTATTTTGAGGCAGACCATACCACCACCACCACATCAAGGCCCGCTGCAGGCAGCTTCTCAGCCACTTTGCGTTCATTAAAGTGAACGGGGAATGGTCAGATGGAAGTGAAAACAAATCTCAGCCCCAGCTCCCACTTGGAGGCACCGATGCGGAAACCCCACCATCAGTGGGCGCCCAATTAACCTGGCTCTGCGAGCAGCACCCTGCAGCATGCGGGAAGTTCGTTAGGCCAAGCCCAGCCGTTAGCGCTGGGCCAGGCAGGAGTGCCAGGTCTCCACCTCCAAGCTAACTGGTTTCCATGGACGCTGCCCTTACCTGCGGCCGCTGCTTGTGCTGTGTCTGGCTCTGTGTCTGTGTCTGCTCCCAGTTCCCCCGGGCTCGGTTAGTGCCCACCGATGTCATCATTTACAGTATATACAAATAACAGTATTTACAAGGTAGAACTCTGTGGTGGGTCAGGGGAGAAGAGAGAACAGACTGTTAGAAACCAAAAACAAAAGGCAGCACCAAGACCGAACGATCGGACGGGCAAGGCAGCCAGTAAAGCTATCGCAGGCCCCCAACCTCCCCGCCACACTTCCCCAAAAGCCACGGTGGGCCAGCCTACCATTTCCACGTGCCCCCAAGACACAAAGGCCACTTGTACTTCTCGGGGTTTCTCCACCTCTACCACAGCAGAGTGCTCCAAATGAAACATCACCTGCATCCAGGTGGGAGCAATCGGGACTCAGGAGCAGAAGTACTTGGGGTAAAGGGTTTAATGACTTGCTGCTAAAATGCAAGTGTGCGAGTGGGCACACATTTGCCTCTTATGGCCCCGGTTGTGGCTACGGTGATCAACTGGAGCAAGGAACACTTGAAAAAAGCTCTAAAGAAACCTCACTTTGAGAGCAGAACATCTCAGAGCCTCAGACACATCAGCTACTTCCCCTTCTCCTTTCTTGCCTTCAAAGCAGGGCAGGGGAAGCAAAAATGCTCCGGTAATAAGTGGTGCTCCAGGTTTGTGGGATATTGTTTTAAAAAAATACCACCCTTGTAGAACTGCCCATTTTTGCTTGCTTCAAGTATTCCCCAGAACTGGAAATATTAAGTTTTCTTCTACTGAGTATTCTAGATTTAAAAACTACCAAAAAAGTGAACTCGATGTCAACAAGGAACAACAGCCAGTAGTGGTGTTAGGTAACTGCTTGAGGCAAAGAAATCCCAGTAAGAGTTCAGGCCACAGAACGTCCAAAGCAAGTGGAGTTTTATAACCTCACACTGGGCTTCAGGGGAAGAGCCCAACGCAGATGGATCAGCACTGAGTAGTTTTACCCTGCCTATCCTCTCCCAGACACGAGGGATGCCAGGCACATCCCACGGCACTCGGCAGGACTTGCTACTTCTGAACCCCCGAAATCTCGATAATCGCGAACTTCACATTTTTGGATTTTGTTAATAAGACTGTGACGCCTTCCTCCAAAGCGGCAGGGTCTGCTCCCGGTGCTGGTGCTGCAGGCAGACGCTTGGGACAGGGGAAGGAACCACAGATAGAGCGTAAGAGCAGGGAGGAAACCCGAGCGCGAAAATCCATCCTGCAGTACACGATCTGAAACATTGCTCGTGAACACCAACATGGCAGCACAGAGCAAGACCTGTGAGCAAAGCAGGGAAAGCTCAGAAGCAGCGTTAGCAGACAGCCCGGTAAGATCTGGGGAGCCTCTCGTTAAAGTCTGCAAGCGGAGGGCTCAACCAGGCTGAGACACCTTTCCCTGAGCGCACGGAGACCCTAACGTGGCTCGATGCACAGGCCACCGCTCCTGCTCCCATCAGCATCTAGCGTTTGTTTGTAGGCAAGTTTTCAAATCCAAGTGCTCCTGCAGCTTCCCACAAACCTCAATAGTTTGCCCTTTGGGGTCACCCATGCCTCACGGCAACTTAAAACCATAGTTTTCCACCTATACAGTGCCAAGGTTTCTTATCAGGAAACAATCCACGCTACCTATCCGGTCACCAGAAGTCCCCAAGGTGCGTGTGACACTGCCCAGATTTAAGGAAGAGCACCAAGCCCGGGCTTCACCCAAGGCAGAGCAGACAAAGCCTCCTGGGCTACGCAGCCATCCCTCCTACGTTCCACGCAGGCTCCTTCCCCCCAGTATTTATTTTTCCTCTCTACCGTTATGTCCCTTCCAGTTCTAAGTGTTTCACGCACAAACAAGTTGTCATATTAAACCAATTTGGCAGCAGAACTGCAGGCCCAGAGGGAAGCAATCCTGCACGTTTGCAGTAACTTAATCTGCAATTTCAATGGGATACAGTTCCAGCAGTCTGCTGCCCCGAACCTTTGTGCAGTGGCTGGGCATTGTTCAACAGCTGCCACGCTCCGCTCTGCCCAGCTGCATTTCTGCCACAATTAAATCACGATTATTTTTTCTTTAACACGCAAAAACCACAAGAAAAACAGCTATTATAGAGATATCAGCCAGGCCCTGACCCTGCTAAGACCGCCAGGTAAGCGGGCGTCCCCGCACAACGCCCCACACGCTGCATTGAGGGAAGAGGACTTGGCTGCTGATAATTTATTCCTCAATCGTGTAACTCACGTACAGCTCACAGACAACATTTAAGCGCAAACCTTGGTTATCCTGACACTCGAACCGGCCCTGCGCAGAAGTAACAATAATATGAGTTTACCAGTTCAAAGCAGTTTTCACCAAGTGTTTTACCCCCTTTTCTTTTTTTCAAAGAGCCAACCCATATATATTCACCAAGAGGGATAAAAAAATAAAAGAATAAAAAAAGGCGACTCCAGCCAAAGCGAATCGTGGCTGATCCACACCAGAGAAATGCCATTAAACCGGGCGAACGCTTACGTTTCAAGACAACGGGAAAGCGATGCATTCGTACAGGATTCAGGGAAAACAAGAAGCTTAACAGCTACAGGTTACAACACCTTTTCTTCAAAGAAGCTGCAAGTAAACGTGATGCGCTTTGTCGTTACCCCTTTTCCTTTTCAGACTGCACCGCTACTCGCCTTCCACATCTAGAGAGAAGAGTCTCGGCTACACGAAACGTGAAGTGCGGAGTCTCCGGAAAAAGAGGTGATACAGAAACATAACGAACTGTTCATTTTATTAGAAATTTCAGGTAAATTACAATTTTAGAACAAGGATCTGTCGGTCACATCCGCTATCCCCGGCTGTGTCAGACCTGCCGGCTGATGCTGGGCAAGTCCCGGCACATCCCAACCTCAGTTTCCCTTATCTGTTAATACAGAAAATTGGTATTTCCATCCCCCTCCGACAAAGCTTAATTAACACGCGCAGAAGGCTCCGAAGCTCCAAAGGAAAAGACCACAGAGGGCAAAGCATTCGGAAAGATTTTCCTGCAACATGGGGCAGAACAAGCACCCGAAAGCGCCCGACACAGGAAGCCGGTTTATCAGGGTTACGATTTTTTCTCTGGAGCGAATGCATTGCGGCTGCAAAGCAAATAACTCCCGTGCGTGCGGAGTACAAGATTTTGGGGGGATGCCCCCGGATACGCCCTCAAAGACCCCAGTTTGGTATCGAGGTGCAGCGCTTTATTGGGAGGACTCACGGCCCGGCAGCACGCAGGCAGAGCCCCCCAAACCAGCACGGAGGCAAGCGCCACGCACGGGGCCTCGAGCGGGGCACACGCTCACCGGCCGGGATCGCTCCGGGAGCACCAAACCGGCACCGCCCGGGAATTTCGCGTGGGCCGCGGGGAACCGTGGCGGGGCCCGCCCCGCACCCAGGAGCCGCCGCCGGTAACGGCCCCCGGGGCGCTGCCGAAGAAAGGGTGCCGGAGGCGGGCCCGGCCGCACGCGAGGAGCCCCGAGAGCGCGGCGGTGGCGGGGCAGCGCGGCGGCGCGGCCCCCATTGTTACCGCCGGCAGCGGCGGGGCCGGGCGGGCCCCGGGAGCACGGCAGGGCCGGAGCCGCCCGGTCCCGCGGCCCAGCAGGCCCGGCGGCCCAGCCCGCGGCACACAATGGGGGCGAGCGGCCGGAGGGAACCGGAGGGGGGGGGCGGAGGGCGCCCGCGGGGCCGGGCGGGAGCCCCCGCGGCGGCCCGGCGCCAGGCCGGGCCCGCACCCGGGAGGCGGGCGAGCGCGGGCCGCTTCCGCCCTCATGGCCGCGGCCGCCATTCCCCCCCCCCCTCCGCCCGCCTCCAGGCCGCCCGCCCGCCCTCACCTGCGGCGGCCGCGCGCTACGCCAGCCCCCGGCTGCGGCCCGGCCCACTAGGCCGCGCGGGGCCCGGCGGCGGGGCGCGGCGGCCGCCCCCGGAGCGGCGCGGCGGGGCCGGGCGGGCGGCGGCGGCGGGGCCGGGCGGGCCGAGGGGCGCGCGGCGGCGGCGGGGGGGGAAAGGGGGGGGCGGGATTTAAAGGGGCCGCGCGCAGTTACCGGAGCCGCCGCCGCCTCCGCGCAACCAACTTTACCTGGGTCTCACCACACTGACAACTACCAGCGGCGCCCGCCCCATCACGTGACGAGGGCGCGGGGGCGGGGCCAGCCCGGCTTCACCCACGTGATGCGCGGGGGGGGGGGGGCGCTCTCCTGGTGGCACGCGCGTGTGACGCAAGGCGGCGCGCCGCGTCACGTGAGAGCGGATCCTCTCCCCGTCACGTGGTGGGGGCGCGGAGAGGCTTCGGCGGCCGCCATGTTGTGCGGCCCCGAGCCGGGCCGGGGATGGCGGGGGCCGGCAGCAACTGGCTCTCCGGGGTCAACGTGGTGCTGGTGATGGCCTACGGCAGCCTGGTGAGCCGGGCGGGCGCGGGGCTGCCCGTGGGACGGCGACGGGCCCGGGGGGCCGGGCCTGACGTGTGCGGGGGGACGGGGCCCCCGTGGAACCGGGCCCGGGGTGTCCGTGGGGCCCTTGTGAGGCCGATCCTGGGGTGTCTGTGGGGCTCCCGTGCGGCCGGGTCCGGGGATCCGTGGGGCTGGGCCTGCGGTGTCCGTGGGCCCTCTGTGAAGCCCATCCCGGGGTGTCTGTGGGGCTCCCGTGGGGCTGGGCATGCGGTGTCCGTGGGGCCCCTACGAGGCCGATCCAGGGGTTTCTGTGGGGCTCCTGTGAGGCCCGTCCTAGGGTATCTGTGGGGCTCCCGTGGGGCTGGGCCTGGGGTGTCGTCCAGCCCCTGTGAGGTCCATCCTGGGGTGTCTGTGAGGCTCCCGTGGGCCCGATCCTGAGCTGTCCGTGGACCCTCTGTGAGGCCGATCCTGGCGTGTCTATGGGGCTCCCGTGGGGCTGGGCATGGGGCGTCCGTGGGGCCCTGCAAAGCCGATCCAGGGGTTTCTGTGGGGCTCCTGTGAGGCCGATCCTGGGGTGTCTGTGGGGCTCCCATGGGCCTGGGCCTGGGGTATCCGTGGACCCTCTGTGAGGCCCATCCTGGGGTGTCTGTGGGGCTCCCGTGGGGCTGGGCCTGGGAGTCCGTGGGGCTGGGCCTGGGATGTCCATGGGCCCCCTGTGAAGCCGGACCCGAGGTGTCCATAAAGCTCCCGTGAGACACGTCCCAGGGTGTCTGTGGGGAACTCCCATAGAACCAGACTCGGGGCCCTCACGGGGCTGGGCTGGGGTGCCCGTGGGGTCCTGGTGTCTGTGGGGCATGGAGAGGACGTGAGTAGGGAGCCTCTGTGGAGGCTGGGGTGTTTGTGGGGCCAGCCCAGGTGTCCGTGGGGCTCCTGAGGGGCTGAAGAGGAACCCCTGTGCTTGCCGGGTTTTGGGGGGTCTGTGGGGTCCTGTGGTTGCTCAGCCTGGGGTGTCCACGGGTTGGGAACAGGGTGTCAGTGGGGCTGGGCCCAGGCTGGTCGTGAGACCCCCCCGGGGTGCCGCTCGGTACGCCTGACCCCCATCCGCGCTGTGGTGCTCCAGGTCTTCGTGCTGCTGTTCATCTTTGTGAAACGCCAGATCATGCGCTTCGCCATGAAGTCCCGCCGTGGCCCCCACGTGCCTGTCGGACAGCACGCGCCCAAGGTGGGTGCGCACGGCCCCGTGGTGGGGATGTGCCCTCCCTCCCCTGTGCCCGTGGACCCATCCGTACCCCGAGGGGCAGGCAGGGTCTGCTTCAAAATCGGACGTTTCCAGGAGCTGCCGCCTCGGTGTGGTGATGGGCAGCTAGAGAGGGAGCGGGTTTATTTCAGAGGGCCCCTGGGGGGACATGACTGTTATCATCCTTGTGATCCCACAAACAAAGCCAGTGCTCTGTAAATGTGTTGGGTTTTTTTTTTTCCCCCCGCTGTGCAGGATTTAAAGGAAGAAATCGACATTCGACTGTCGAGGGTGCAAGACATCAAGTACGAGCCCCGGCTGTTAGCTGAGGACGACAGCAGGCTTCTGCAGCTGGAGACACAAGGTACCCTCTCTCACTGCGTGTCAGTCAGACCCCCAGAGACACCGTCCAGCGCTTGTCCTGCTACCGCAGGTCGTTCCCCTGGGGCCGAGTTGCGTCGCCGGCCTCTCTCGTTGGCTGTCCCGTTGCGACGTCGCGTTCGGCGAGCCGACGCGAGATGGTGTCTCTGCGCTCTGCTCCTATCCGCTTTCCCCACCTCCCTCCCGCTGCCAAGTTTTGCAGAGCTTTCAGTTTGGGTTTTCTCTTTGCCAGGCTGCTATAACTACCTGTACAGGATGAAGGCGCTGGATGCGATCAGAACATCTGGTAAGGGAGCTCGGGGCAGGAGTGGGAGGGGAAGGGTGGAGAGAGACCGTGTGTGGAGGAAATAAGGGTGCGGCGCATCGGCCAGCAGCCTCGTGATAAGGCTCAAGGTCCTCCTTTGGGAATAGCAGTCACTTATCCCGCCCGGGGCTGGCGGCCCGAGGGTCTACTCTGCTCACGCGTTGGAGCAGTCAGCGAATGGAGGCAGCGGATGTGATGGGAAGTTTAATTAGCAGCCAACTTCTAACGTTATCTGCGGGTGATCACAAGCATTTTGACCTATGCTTCAGCCGGTTGTGTTGTGCTTTTTTATTTTCCAGAAATCCCGTTTCACGCAGAGGGCCGGTACCCGAAGTCTTTAATAGGGAAGAACTTCTGTGCCTACCTGCTGGAACTGCGGAATTCCAGCACCTCCTTCAAAGGCATCCGCAAAGCCTTGATCGACACCTTGCTGGATGGGTACGAGAGTGCCCGCTACGGCACCGGGGTAAGCGCCGGCGCCGCATCGCCCGGCCCCCGCAGCAGCGCAGTAGTCTGTTCCTGCGCTGTAGTCTGATGGTCGGACTGAGGTCGTGCTGTAACCTCGGCTGGGTTTTCCACGGTCTTTTCTGTTTGCGTCCAGGTCTTTGGGAAACCGGAATATCTGCAGTATCAGGATGCTCTGAACGAGCTGGCAAACATGTAAGTGTTACTGCCTGGGTGCGTAGCTGGGGTGCGGTGGTGGCTTCTTGGGCCCCAGCAGCCCATTGTGGAGGTATGAACAGAGACGGGTTTTGGGGCAAAACCCAGCCGCTGAGACATGGGCTGTTTGCGCCTGTCCGTCCTTCCAGGTTTACTTACTCCTTGCAGCCCGTCTGTTAATGCGTTTTTGGGTTTGTTACTTGGTCACGGTCCACGTTGCTGCTTGCGCTGGCCGCTTTGAGCCAGGGACCTCGCACGGGTTCCAGGCCTGGCACCCGCGGGAGCGCCAGCCTTGCTTTTCAAAACCGCAGTGAGCGCCGTCAGTCTGCCTCGTGTTGGACAGACGGACGCGATGGTCGAGCGGCTCCTCTGGGGAGGGCGGCAGCTGGGATGGTGCCTCTCCTCTCCCTGCAGGACCAAGGCCCGGGGGGGCAGCAGCCAGCGGCAGCACCAGTCAGCAGCGAAGGACCTCACCCTCTCCCCCGAAGTCTCCAACCCCGCCACCATCCAGGTCACCTACCTGCCTTCCAACCAGAAGAGCAAACGTGCCAAACACTTCCTGGAGCTGAAGAGCTTCAAGGACAACTACAACACGCTGGAGAGCACCCTGTGAGCCGCACGGGGAGCACTGCTCCAGGGACCTGCCACAAGCAGAGCCCCTCGCTGGGTGCAGCTGGTGTCCTGGGCGGGTTTTGGCCACAGTTCGGCGTTCAGGCAGCGTTGGGAGGAAGCGGCTGCGCTCTCGGGTCTCCCTCTTGCACGATGTTGGAGATCGTCGCTCGGCAGAGGCTCCGTTTCAGCCGGTGGAGCTCGGCCCTCACCAGGAGCCCGTTTCAAAGCAGCGCGCCCGCCTGCTGAACCCGGAGGGGATCGGCCCCTGCGGCCTCCTCCGCGGCAGGCTTGGGACGCGCTTCGGGCTTGAGGCCTTGAGTCCGGCAACGTCTTGGAGCCCTGGCCCTGTGAATAAACTCTGATTAGCTTTAGCTTATTTATAAAAGACATCGATCCCAGCCAGTGCTCTCCTCCACCTGTCCTCTTTCCCCATGATGGCCAGCGGGGCTGATGCTGTCTGTCCGTCCTGTCTGTGTGGGTCTCGGGCTCTGGAGCTGCTCGTCTGTTCTTTCAAAGGATGAACGCTCTTCTTTTCCCTGCGGCACCGTCGCTGCCTGCCGCTCTCAGCCAGGCCTGCCCAGCCTGCCTGTGTGCCCAGGCCGTGCACCAGGGTGCCTGGACGGAGTGTAAATAGTTTGGTGGCCAGTTCTCAGCCGCCGTGGCTGAGGTGCCTCTTTGGGCTGCGGTTTCTACTCCTTCTCCTGCAACTGGGCATTTGGGGACGTCTCGGGCAGACAAATACCAGCTTCGAACGTCCTGTCTGTCCTGCCAAGGGGGTGTTTCCTCCCACTCTCACCAGCGCCTCATGTGCCAGCGGCTGCCGAGCCCCCGGGGGTGAAAGCTCGCGGCCCCCAACTTGACGTCTGCGTCCCGCCAGGCCGACGGCAGCGCCCGCTGCTCACCAGTCACCGCAGCGTGTGCTGTGTGGGGCGGGGACCCCCGCCCCTCGCCTGGGCCTCTGCACTCTTTTTAATTGCTGTTTAATAAAATGACAGTTACCCTGAGCAGGATGCGTGCCGTCAGCCTTTGACTGCCGGGAGCCCTTCCCTGCCGGATCCGGGGCTGCGTCCGTCCCTGTGCTGCTGCCACGGTAACCGGGATGCCGTTAACGGTGTGGCTGGTGCAGAGGGCGGTTGCGGGGTCCCTGCCGCACCGGCCATGGCAGCAGCAAGCAGCCAGAGCCCCTCGCTGTGGCGGGAGGAGGTGGGACAGGGCAGGGGGTGAGGGGGTGGCTGTCCTGGGGCTCCCGGCAGCAGTTGGGGACAGCGGGGCGCAGCGTCCCCCTCGTACAGGTTAAACCCCGGACCCCCCAAACGCGTTGCTTTGGTTGCAGGTCCTGGCGAAGGGCAGCGCCTGCGCGAGGCTGCTGGAGAGGTAGAGTCGGCAAAGGGAGCCCCGGGGGTTCAACCCCCTGTGCTGGGGGGCAGCAGGCGAGGGGGAGCCCCGGCGTGGGGCAAGCTGGGGCCCAGCCCCGCGGACAGGCTGGGGGGGGCAGGTGCCGGTGTCCCCCTGGCACCCTGTCCTGCCCACCCCGTGTCCCCACAGCTGTGGGCAGGCGGCCAGAGGGCACCCGCAGCGCTGGGAGAGGATCTGGGCCACGGCCCGCAGGGCCCTGCAGCAGAGCGTGGAGTTGGAGCTGCGCCTCGCCAGCAAGGAGCAGACGGTGGTGAGGCCGGGCACGGGTTGGGCACGGCCGGGTGAACCCAGCCCTGTGCTGCCAGGGTCGGGTGCCTCCCTCGTCCCGCTCCAGTACCACGTCCTGGGGGACCGTGCCTCCCGGCGCCGGCAAGTGGGGGGAACGGTGGGGTTCAGCACCAGCTCCTGTGCCCAGCAGGTCCGCCGAGCCGCTCTGCACCGGCTCCTCCAGGACGAGCACCGGCAGCACCAGCGGGAGCTGCGCCAGCTTGGGAAAGCCTTCTTCGTGGAGCGGCTGTGAGTGCCCGACCTGGCAGGCTCGGCACCGGCCTGGCATCACCCAGCTTCCCGGCCGAGAATAAAACACGTTGAGCAAGACGGGGGCTGCGTCTGCTGCGTGCTGGGACGTGGGACAGCCCTAGGCAGAGGTGCAGGGAAGGGGCAGCCCAGCACGATCGCCGTGGCTGGGATCCGGCAACGTCGCCCGTGACCCTGCGTGTGCCGGATCCTGCACGCGCGGTCCCGGCCACGGCCACGCCAGGAGATGGCAGCACGGCCAGCGTGCCTCTGCCAGCCCTGCACGCTCCGCAGCTGGGTCCCGCTCCCGGCACGGGTCCCGCCGTGCCGTGCCAGCGTCGGCCACATGCTCCAGTCCCCTGTGGCACGGTGCTCCTGGCCATGCGGCACAACCCTGCAGCAGCGGGGAGAGGAGCCTGGCTGGGCTGGGTGCGATGCTCCCTGGCCCCCCTCACCATCCGGGCACCCCTGAACCCCGTCTGCTCCCCGACTGGGGGGGCCTCGTCCCTCGCCTCCCGTCCCCACTGCCTGAGCCCGACCTTGGTGTCTCCCGGCCCCAGGGCCCATCAGCGCCTGCCCTGGCTCTGCTTATTGACAGGGCTGGGGGCCGCCCGGCCGGCACCCCCTGCCCACGGCCCTTCATTAGCTTGGCTGTCGGGTTGCATCACGTCAGCTGCCGCTGCACGCGCGCCCCCGGCTCCCAGCACTGTGCTGCTGCCTCATGTGTCCCTGCCGTCCCCGCTGCCACCCTCCCCGCGTGGCCCTGCTGCCCCGCTGCCACCCCCATGGGGCTGGAGCCCCCCGTCCCCCAGCCCAGGCAGGCAGCGGGGCAGGGGCTGTGCCCCCGTTCCCCCATGGCAGTTGGGGCTGTGGCTGCCCCGCGTCCTGCCCCATTGGCCCCCCAGCGTTTGGGCCCCCACAGAGCCCCCAGCGCCATTCCCAAGGTCGATGCGTCCCGCTGTGGCGAAGCACCGGCATGGCACAGGGAGAAACGTGACCCCAGCACCCCGAGAGATCCCACGTGCCCTCGTGGCTGGACACTGCCAGCCAGGTCCCAACGGCCACCCCAGAGCGGGTCTGGGGTCCTGCCTTTGTCACCCAGCTGTGCCCAGCACGGGGGGGACCACATCCTCATGAGGAATGGGGCAGGGTGCCAGGCGGTCACCTCCTCCGGCCACCCCGCAGAGGGAATGCTCCTGCGGACAGGGTGTCCCAGCGGCTCCCCCAAAGCAAGGGGACAGGGACACAGGAGCAGGGGACGTGGGGCACAGCCCCCAGCGCCAGCCGGGGCTTGTCCTTGGGCAGGGTCACACGCAGCCCCTCAGTGGTGCAGAGCCTGCCGGGACGGGGCCGGCTCCCCGGTATTGACGGCCCCGCTAATGACGGCGGAGTGTAACCGGGGGCAGGAGCAGGCGGCGCGGGGCCATCGACCCATATCGACCGGCAGTGCTCAGCGGCAAGGGCGCGGGGGTCCGCGGAGGGGGCAGGGGGACGTCGATGGGTGGTAATTAATGGGAACGAGGCCACGTGCGTGGGGCCGGGGCGCTCACCGGCCGCGTCCCCCCGCCGGGTGCAGCTGAGCGCGGTTATAAATGGTGGCTGGGCGGCCCCTGAGCCAGACCGCCGAGGAGCCCCCCGAGCCGGCCCAGGTAAGGCAGTGACGGACGTGGGGTCCCCTCGGCTCCGGGCGCGCAGGGACGGGTAGGCAGCGCTGCCTGCCGTGCCATGCCGTGCCGTGCCATGCCATGCCGTGCCAGTCCAGGACATGCTGTGCCATGGCGTGCCGTGCTGTGCCGTGCCCGGAGACTTGCGCCCGCGCTGCCCTGCTCCGGCTTTGTCCCCGCTGCAGGATGCCTCCTGCTCGGGCAGCAGATCCTAGAGCATCCCAACGCCGGTGCAGCTGCCCAGGCGGGCTCCAGACACCGAGGCCTGGGTGCTGCCTGCGCGGTGCCCTGGGGGGGTCCTGCCCGGGCAAACAGCGAGGAGTTAACCCACCGCCCGCTCGCAGCCTCTCCTTCTCTCCTTCTCTTGCAGGGAGCTGAGCCCCGGGTCCCGTCCGCCTCCGCCTGCCCCTGCCTCTGTCTGATATGTTTGATATTAGGTTGTTTTATTGGAAAACCAACTAAATATCAAACATATTCTTACAGCGTCAGGGATGCCCAGCGCCGACCCAGCGAGATGCTGCCTGCGCCCTCCCACGGGCAGGGGGGAGCGCGGGGGGTCCCTCCGCACCCCTTCCCGCACCCCCTGCCCACCCTCTTGCTGCTGCAATAAAACCCGTCTGCCCGCGCCGCGCGCCTGTCTCCGCGGGGCCGGGGAGAGGGAGCCGGGAGCTGCCATCCCCGGGGGCCAGCGGAGGTTTGGGATGGCGGCGGGGTCAGCGCTCACCACCTGTCCCCCCCGCTCACGCCTGGGATGATCCCAGGACAAAGGCGCGTGGCCCCGTGCCCACCGCTGGCTCTGCTGCCCTGGTGCAGGGGGTTATTTATGGCTCCCCGGGCATGGCGGTGCAGCGCCTGCTCGGGGCCCTTCGTGGGCACTGTCCCTCCTGGCGCCCTGCTCGGTCTTTGTCTCCTGGGTCCCTGGGTGCTGACCCCCTCAGCCCCCAAAAATGTGTCCCTGGATGGGAGCAGTGGGTCTCCCTCGTGGCACATCCCGACCTGGCTGACGGGGCCGGCAGGATCTTGTGGCTGGCGCGAGGAGGCTGCTAATCCCCTGGCTGCGTAGGAAGTGCTGCCGCTCTCCCTGAGAATTCCTCCTCGCGCCTGCGGAATTCGCTCCTCCAGCTGCCAACAGCAACTTCTGCCTCGCCGCCAAGCACCAGCACTGCCGGAGACGGCCTCGGGGCTCAGCGGGCTCCTGGGGGGCTCTTCCCTGGGTATCGGGCTCGGCTCCCCCCGCTGCTTCCTGCTGAGCCAAACAATTCGGGCCAGGGGCTGCTGCTAAGCCCCTGCTCTTAAAATAGCGCCGGGCTGAGCTCGCCCTTTTCCACGCCGCCCCCGGGCATGGGTAAATGTCAAGCCGGGGGCTACCAAAACATCCCGAGCCCCCAGTGGGGTGCAAACCGGGGGCGGCTTCGCTGCCGGTGCCACACGGACCCGGCTCAATGCCTTGCCCGGCGTGTCCCGAGGGAGTGCCGGGTGGGAGCATGGTGTCCCTGCGACACCGGCCAGGGGTGTCCCATTCCACGGGGGGGGGGCAGACGGCCAGGACAATGCGGGACCCCCCGCTCGCAGACCTGCCGCTGCTTTTTATAACCGCCCCAGCTGTCCTCAGGAGCCCAAATAAGGCTGCGGCCGCCCGGACCCCCCAGGGCTGACAATGGGTCCCGAGCACAGACTTTTTGGGAAGGTGGGGAGGCGGCTCGGCCCAAGAAAGGCAAAGCCCCCGCACCGGCGGGCAGGGCAGAGTTGATAAACCGGGCGGCGGGGCGGCGGGCAGCACTGCCGCCCTGCCTGCCCCTTGCCCGTCCTGCTGCCCGCCGCCCCGCTGCCGGCGCCCGTGTCCCACCGAGGATGGAGGCCATCAAGAAGAAGATGCAGATGCTGAAGCTGGACAAGGAGAATGCCCTGGACCGGGCGGAGCAGGCGGAGGCCGAGCAGAAGCAGGCGGAGGAGCGGAGCAAGCAGGTAGGGTGGGCGGCAGAAGCCCCCAGCCTGGGGATGTTTGGTGGGACGGCTTCTCCCCATGCTGGACCATGCTGAGCCCAGACCCAACACAGACTCTGGCAAGGGGAACAAGGGTGTGAGAGCTGCCACCGTCCCACAGCTCGGGGACTGTGTCACGATGCCGTGGGACATCCCGAGGGCTGCCCAGGGCTCAGCCCCTGCCAGCTGGTGTCATATGGGACAGGGACGGACACCGTGGGGCAGAGCTGGCCCCGGGATGGGGCAGAAGGGATGCTGCGGGGCAGAGCTGAGCCTGGGATGGGGTAGGCAGGGCTCTCCCACCGTGCGGGGGTCCGGAGGGGCGTCCACCTGCGGTGACTGCCGCTGCCCTTCCAGCTGGAGGATGAGCTTGCTGCCATGCAGAAGAAGCTGAAGGGGACGGAGGACGAGCTGGACAAATACTCCGAGGCCCTGAAAGATGCCCAGGAGAAGCTGGAGCTGGCAGAGAAGAAGGCGGCAGACGTACGTATGGGGTGCGGGGTGGGAGCTGGGTCAGCTACCCTCCCCTTCTCGCCCTCCCAGTGGGACTGCAGCCCTTCCTGCGGCCTTGGGGACAGAGGAAGGTCCCTGTCAGGCTCCGTGCACCCCTGGCAAAGCTGTGCGGGTGTCTGGGAGCAGACAGTGACCCCAGGAAGGACACATCCTGGGGGGGCCACCCACAGCCACGCAGGGGACAGAGGGATGCTGGCGGGAGCCGGTCCCAGCTTCTTCCTGGGCAAGGACGTCCCAGGCAGCCTGGGAGCGGGGATGGAGCAGGCAGGGCAGCCAGGCTCCCCGAAGCAGGGCATGGGGACCCCGAGCTGGGGGCAGAGCCACAGCAGCTGGCGGCAGCAAGCAGCCCCTCGAGCGCGGGACACGGGTCCGTGCACGTCCCCAGGAAGCTCCAAGTCACGGCTGCTGTCGGAGGAGCCGAGCTCCAGCGGAGGAGGGAGCCGTCGTCTCCCCGGGCAGGCGGAGGCCGCGTGGGCAGCGTGACAATGGCACAGCCCGGCTATTGTTGGCCGCCGTTTCCAGGAAAACAATGGCGCGAGCGGTGCAGGGTTTCGCCGGCCGGCCGCTCTCCCGGGCGTCACGTGGCATGGCGTCCGGCCCTGCTCATCACCTGCCGCGACCTGGCAGCCGGAGGGGCTGTCACCCCGTGGGGCTGCGATGCCTCAGGGGTCGAGCGTCGGGGAGATGCGGATCTTCCCTCCTGCGGGAGCTGGGAGAAAGCCCCCGGCTCCTCTCCCTCGACGGGCCCAGCTCTGACGTCCAGCCTGGAGGCAGGAGCCTTCCCCTCCCGCTACGCTGCTGATGCCGGGCCACGGGGAAGTGCCTCAAGCCCCGGCACGGCACCTGGGCTGGCCCTCGCTGGCACGTCCTGGCTCCGAGCTGGGGGCCAGGGTGTAATCGGGAACTCCCGACCCCTCCCTGAGCCCTGGGTGGTTTGTCAACCCTGCGGCTTTGCTCATGGCTTCCTGTCCCGGCCCCGGCTGAGCGTGCCGGCAGCGCCAGCCCTGCGCTGGAGCTTGGCACGTGCCGAGCGTGGCGTTGCAGAGCTCTGGGAGCCCTTTCCCTCCCTCGCACCCTTCTTCCCTCCCTTCGCTCCCTGCTGACCTATTCCCACTCTCTCCCTGCTGTCACACCGCAGCGCTGAGGACCGCATCCCCGCTCGCTTCGCAACTCGTTAATCCCTTTCTGTGCATTTGGAGCCCCCTTTTTCTGGCCACCACCCCCCAGGGTGGCTCTTGGGGCTCCCCCACTTTCACCCCGGCTCAGGGACGCGGAGGGGCGGGAGGAGGGATTTCGCACCCCGGAGCGTTGGATGCGCAGAGCTGCCTCCCAGCTGCCTCCCGGCTCCTTCCAGCCAGCGCGAGCGCGCAGGATCGGGCCCTTTCAGTCGCCAGCTCATCTCTAGGGGACGTGCCAAGCCGTTCGGCCGGCTGAGTGCGTGCCAGCCCTCTCCACCCCGGCAAACGCACCCCTGGGGCACGGGCCTGCCTGGCTGCCGAGGTTTTTAGGAGGTGGCGCAGAGGTGGCAGCCCGGCGCCCCTTTCCCTTTTATTGGTGCACCTGAAGCGCTGCCCAACAGGCTTCGTGGCGAGCGAGGGCAGCGACGGGTCTCGGTTATGTTTCTATTGAGCTCTCAGGGGGCTCCGGGGCCCTCACAGCTCTCGGCAGCGTCTTCTGCCCTAACTGAGACCGGAGAGTTTTAGCAAGGGCTAAAGCTGTCGCAATGGTGGGTTTTGGCACGCAGCAGCGGAGCGGGAGCCTGGCACAGCTTCCAGGCGCCAGAGCCCCGTCCCCGGGAGGAAGGAGGGGAGCGTGATCTGCCGCAGGGCTGCGGGGTCTCGGGCCCGGCAGGGTCCGGGGGCTCTTCAGGGTGGGAGCGGGTGGGGGGAGGCGGTGCGTGAGCTCAGCCCCCAGGAATGCGGTGCCGCTGCTGCTGCGGCCCCGCCGTGCCCGTATAAGGCCCGCGGGGCTGAGGGACAGGGCGGCCCTGGGGTGGCCCCAGCCCCACGGCGCTCCCGGGGCCGCAGAGCCGCCGGGGCAGGGGACCCCGAGGGGTGGGGGGGGGCTCGTGGGGCAGGGCGGGGGGTGCGTGCGCCCACATGGGGCAGGACGTGGAGGCCCCGGTGGGGCGAGGCCCAGGTCCTCAGGCCCCTGCGGGGCTGTCCCTGGTCCCCGTACCACGTGGGGCAGGTCCTGGTGTCCCTCGGCCTGTGTGCGGCGGGTCCCGGTGTCCCCACACCCACACGGGGCAGGTCCCGGTGTCCCCCCACCCGCGTTGGGGCAGGTCCCCGTGCCCCCAGGCCCACGGGGGGGGCTGGCCCTGGTGCCGTGTGGGGCAGGACCCGGTGTTCCCGCTCCCGCCTGGGCCGTCGCGGTGTCCCCAGGCCCCGCCGCCGCGGAGCCGGGCGGCTGCGCCCGGTTTCCACGGCAACGCGGACGGGGCGGACGGGGCGCGGAAGTGACGTCACTTCCCGGGCGGTGGAGCCGGGGCGGTGGGTTCCGGTATTTCAGGGCGGGGCCGGCGCGGCGCGGAGCGGAGCGGCGGGACGGGACGGGACGGGCTGGGAGGATGGCGGGGGCCACCACCATCGAGGCGGTGAAGCGCAAGATCCAGGTGCTGCAGCAGCAGGCGGACGACGCCGAGGAGCGGGCCGACCGCCTGCAGCGGGAGGTGGAGGCCGAGCGCCGCAACCGCGAGCAGGTACCGCCGGTGCCCCGGGCCGGGCCGCGGTGTGGGTCGGCTCCGCCGCCGGTCCCTGGGGAGGGGGTACCCCGCAGCCGGCCCTGCCGACCGCTGGGGTGGGGGTGGGGGGGTTTAGCGGGGGATGGAGCCGGGGCGGGCGGCGCTTCCGCGGGCGTGGCGGTGCCGGGGGCCGCTTCGAGCCGGGTCCGGGCAGCGCCGCGGGGTCCGGGGCTTGCGGGAGCATCTGCGGGATCCCGGCCCGGGTGTCTGCGTTCCTGCGCGACCTCAGCTCGAGGCGACCCGGGCTCTGCGCCGCTCGCCGTGGTGTCGGCTGGGGCCGGGGGGTCCCTTCCCTGCGAGCGTCCCCGCCGTGTGTCCCGTGGCGGCGGCGGCTGTCGCTGGGGTCCCCTGGACCCCAACCGTGATGCCTCGGCCGGTGCTGAGGAGGGACTGGAGCTGGAGGGAACTGGCGGATCTGTCATCGTTACCGGTCTCCCGAGCCAGGCTGGAGCTGAAGGCGGCTGGTGGGGGGACCCGAGGCTGTTGGGGAGGCGCGGGGGAGGGTGCCCGGTCCCCGGCCGGGTTCCCTGGCCACCTGCTCGCTCCGAGCTGCTGGAGAGGAAGGGGAGGAACCCGGCCATCTTGTGTGGCCCAGTATTGCAAGCACAAAGGTGTGAGTAGCCTTGGCATGTGCTGATAAAATGGAAGTGATGTCACTCGTGATGCTGCCAGTGCAGGAGCTGAGTGGAAAACTCCCAAGTTCTGCATCCTGTGCGGGGATCTCCGCTGCCTCCAAGACCGGCAGCCTCGTGGGAGCGTGTTGGGGGAAGGCAGGGACTGGGCTGGGATCGTTTGGAGGGAAGGATGGAGCAGCCACGGCAGAATCTGAACTGGCGAGCGCCCACTCTGGCAGCCCTGTCAGGCAGGGGAGGCTGGCGTCGTCCTGGGGACAGTGGATGCGGTGACACAGGGCAGGTCCTCGTGGGTGACTGGCTCGGATCTGAGCGTGACTCTCTACCAATTTGCGCAGTGACTTTGCTGCTGATTCTGTTCAAAAGGTGAAGCTGAGGCTTTTCCATCCCCAGTGCCCAAGTCTGATGTCTGACGAGCGGCGTGGTGCTGCTGCTGTGGGACCGATTGGGCTTTGCTACTGAGGCTGATGGCAGAAGCTTCTGCCGCGCAGTGGGACGAGGCCACTCCCAGACCTCAGCTGGGCTCTTTCTTTGCAGCCACATAAGGAATTCTCTTGCAATAGCGGCGTTGTCATGGGAACGTGCGTGTTTCTCCCAGCTTGCTGGAGCCTCGCTACAGGGGAGAGAACCAGTGTTCCCAGTGTAGTGGTGTCTTGTAACTAGCCCTGTGGCCTGGCCCTTGGGTCCTGTGGAATGTCCCTGTTAGATTTCTGTGGCCTGGCCTGTGGAAGCGATGGTGAGCTTCGAAGGCCGAGGCTAGCTCTGCCCTTGGCTTGCAGGGCTCCCGGTAGTTCCCTGACTCAGGGCTGCCTTCCTGAAGGAAGCACAGAGTAACGGGAATGTGCTGCTTGGCAGCAGAGCTGCCTGGAAGTGTCACCCCCGTGCCCTGGGGAAGCCTGACAGCTTCAGCTGTATTCAGTGAAGAGAAGCAGAAAGGGAGGTGTAAGGACCCTTCTGCAGAGGGAGGGAGAGGTAGTTCCTTAAAAGCAAGGGTGTGTTTTTTTGGGTGGGTTAAGTGCTGCCTGCAGGAAGTCAGGGATAAATGATGTGGTTCAGGGGGTCAGGAAACTGAGGCCTGCTGTGCTGGTGTGTCTCCATCCCCTGGGAGAAGGAGGAGGCTCTCCACCTTGACAGCTCATTGCCTCTTTACTAGGCAAAAGATGTGTGTCAAGCAGTCTCCTTCGCAGTTCTGTTTAACGTATCGTATTGTTCCTCTTTGAGCAGACCACTTCCTCCTCCGGAGGAACGTGCTGGTGGGGCTGGCTCTGGGGCAGCCTGCTGCAGCGCTGCCTTGTTTGAGCATCAAAGTGTTGGCGGGCTTCCCTGGTGAAGAGCAGGGCATGCTGGCATGGGAGCTCCTCTTCAACTTGTGTTCTCACAAACCTGGTCTTGAAACATGCTGCGGGGGGGTGCCGAGCGCCTTGCTGCCAGCCCGGGGGAAGAGCTCGGACAGCCTCTCCCGGGAACTGAACGTGATTTGTGTCGGGCCCTGCTCTAACACTGGCTTCTTTCATTGCTCTGCTCCTCCCTCCTTGGGCATGGGTTAGAAGCAGCATGTCCTTGCAGGCTGCTTTGTTACAAGTAGCTGGGGTATTTCATATATGCCTGGCATGTGCCTGTGCACAGGTATCTGTAGACGATCACAGTGCTGCCCTGAAATGGCTGCAGCCCTGTCCATCTTTGTACCAGCACAGTAATCCTGCTGGAGAGCAGGATTCTGGGTTCCCCTGGGGTGGCTCAGGTGGGCTGTTAGTGTCCCTGAGGTGCCTAGGCTTCCCCCCAGGCTCTGGTCGGGGTTGATGCAGGCTGGGCTGTAAGCAGACGCCTCGTGGTTGATAGTGCTGCTGTAACAGGCCTGGCTGGGGAGGTGCGATGGCTTCTGATCTCTGCCGATTCATTAAAGCCTTGGTCACTTTTGTGGTCACGCTTCTGGCAAATGTGTGGCGCCTGCAGGCTCTCGGCAATTTCACCGGCTCCTGGCATGTACGACTGAACTGAGGTGGCTGTCTGCATGTGGCTGTTGCTGGGGAACAGCCGCCTCAACCTGTCTCAAGACTGGATTGAGGCTTTTGCTCTTTCTCTGGGTTATTAGTGAATCGCTGAGAGGAAGGAAGCCTTAGAGCACAGCTGGCTCTCTGGGGCTTGAGCTGCTGGGGTTGTGGGCACTACAGTGATCGGCTGAGCCCTGCTGCTGCCCCAAGTCGAGGCAGTGCTGTAGAAAGTCTGGCCTGCCAGTGCCCTGATGCAGCTTGGCAGACCTCTCAACCTGAAGCTGTTAATCTTTCTCACGTTGCTGATGAGAGGGCTTGTTTCAAGCAATGCTCATGTCCAGATCACATGAGTGCTACATGGTAGCTGTCACAGAGCTCTGGTGTGGTGGATAAATAGGACTGTGATTGATGGCCTGGCAGGATTACAGCAGCTGTGGAGAAGACCCATTAGCGTAAGTCATCTACTTAGTGTTTATGGCTTAAACTGTCACGTCAGCTCAAGCTGACAGGCGAGAAACCTGCAGGATGACTGCTGCATGGACAAAGTGCGTGTGTGTGAAATGTTGCAAAGCTTAACCTGTATGCAAGCATATGGGAGCGCAGCCTCTGTAAAAGTGGATAAAGCACCCTGGCTTTGTTTTGGCTTCCCATGTGCTGCTGCTGACCTGAAGGCAGAGCTCAGCAGCCCCACACTAACTGCTAAACCTGCTACAGACTGAGTCACCCTCATCTGCTCCCTCTAGGCTGAGGCAGAAGTGGCATCTTTGAATCGCCGTATCCAGCTGGTAGAGGAGGAGTTAGACCGAGCCCAGGAGCGCCTTGCCACAGCTCTGCAGAAGCTGGAAGAGGCAGAGAAGGCTGCAGATGAAAGTGAAAGGTGAGCAAGGGCTGCTGCTCTCACTCGGTCAAACATCTCAGACGTGTTCCTGACCGAGGGCCCAGTGCCATCAACCTCTTGGGCTTCCTGGAGGGTGGGAAGTAGATACCACATCAAAGCTGGATGTGGGAGTCGGTGCCTGCTTATGCAGAGCAACTAAAACAATGCTGTTGGCCTTCAGTGAGTATCTTGGAACCTGAGGCTAAGGAGTGAGTAAGTGCTGTGTACTGCCATGCATCCCTGTCTTCAAGGGAGGAGAAATAAGTGGATTCTGGGACACTGTTGACTTGTAAAGGTGGCTGCTGGTGGGGAAGCCTCTCTTCCCGCTGCCTCTGCCAGCATCCTCCCTTCTGGCAGATGTACCCTGACCTGGCAGTGTGATTCATAGGGGAGCGGTCCACTTCCAGTTGGCTGATGTGTGTCTTCGGTGCACACGCTGTAGTGAGCAGCCTGACCCAGCTGATGTCCTGCCATAAAGATGGACTTGGCTCTTCCTGCATTCCAGCCTGGAAAGTGCTTGGCTCAGCTATGTGGAGTCCCTAAGACAGCTTGGCTTGTTCTTCTCAGCAGCACCACATTTCCTTTGGTCAAGGAGCCCAATGAGCTGCTGGAGTAACGCTCCAAGGAACAGTTAATTCTGAGCAATCGAGGTTGCTGTATTTGCATCAGCCCAGCAGTGTCTGCCTTCCTGTGCTACCCTCTGCACTCGGAGGTGTTGTGGCTCATAAGGAAGCAACATGGTCCCGGGGGAGCACGTTAATGCTCTGAAACTCATTACACTGCTGGCTTGTACAGGATTGTTTTATACATCTCCCCTCCCTGTGCTTTCTTTTGGGCAGAGGCATGAAAGTCATTGAAAACAGAGCTCTGAAGGATGAGGAGAAGATGGAACTGCAGGAGATCCAGCTCAAGGAAGCCAAGCACATTGCAGAGGAGGCGGACAGGAAGTACGAGGAGGTGAGACCCTTGGATGCTCTAGTGCAGTTGGCCCTGGCCAGGAGAGGCGGCTCCTCTTCCTGCTGACAGGGCTTTCCTCAGCAAACCTGGGGGGAGAGCCTGGCTCTCAGCAGAGCTATATCAGTGTTCCCCTTAGCCAAAAGACTCTGGCAGCTCCAATGACTCCTGTAGGCGTTTCCCTTTACTGCTTTGCACAGAGCTACAAGTACAAAATCATCTTCCTTCCTCTTAACTCTGATTCTCCCTTCCAGGTTGCTCGGAAACTGGTGATCATAGAAGGAGATCTGGAGCGTACTGAAGAGAGAGCTGAGCTTGCAGAGTCGTGAGTAATCTGCTCGCATGTAACTGGCATGTCTACCTTTGCATGAGAACT
Source organism: Mycteria americana (assembly GCF_035582795.1). NCBI lineage: Eukaryota > Metazoa > Chordata > Aves > Ciconiiformes > Ciconiidae > Mycteria > Mycteria americana. The sequence continues at coordinate 3,130,014 of NC_134389.1, read as the reverse complement.
AACACAGCATTTCTAACCTTGTCACACAAGGCCTGAAGCACAGGGTGGGTTTAGATCCTCAAATGAAAGAGTTGGAAGCACTCTCCTGCTCGGAACAGGATTAGGTCCACTGAGGACGTGGTGTTTGCCATGATGTGATTTGCCTTGTAGTGGAGATGTTCTGCCCCTTTGCATGGAGGGACTCCCTAGTTAGCGAGGCCAGAGAATCCTTCTCCACTCGCTATTCACCAGCGCTGCTTTGTACGTATGGTCACGAGATCCTTACGTGTTGCTACGGGGCACGTGAGTGCACAGCACTTGTCCTAAAGCGGCAGAGGCCTCCCAGGCCGGGAGCTGAGGTGGCATGCGGGATGTCCCAGGGCAGAACTGTGGCTGAGGTTGGTCTCTGGCCTCTTAAAATATTTGCAGTAACCACTACAGGCTTCTGCACTGCTGAGCAGCAAGCTGGACTTCCTCTGCTTGGAGCAGACACACAAATTGTGGTGTTTGGGCTCCTTTCACATGTCTGGATGCTTTAGCTGATCCTTGAGGAGCTGGTCAGGGCCTTTCTGTACTCTGGGCCTTGTCTAACAAAGTTAGTGCGTACGCAGCAGTAGCACTGTGCTTCCTGCCCAGACATGCATGTCATGACCATGACTCTTTTGTGTTTTTCCCCTACCCCCTTTATGCTCTGCGGTATTGTGTTATTGGTGCTCCTTTTGACCCTTGCCCCCACCTGGCTTGTGCCATCGTGTGACCGTCACTAACAGTCGTTGCCGGGAGCTGCAGGAGCAGATCAGAGTGATGGACCAGCACTTGAAGTGTCTGTCTGTTGCCGAAGAAAAGGTACTAACCTTTCCCTTCTCGAACCATTAAACTGGAACTCTTGTGGTCTTCTTGCTACGCTCCTTCCCTCAGCTTAACTGCATCTTTCTCTCTCCTGGAATGTTCTGTCCTCTCTGCCCATAAATATTCCTGTCTGAGTGGTGGTGGCTGTCCGTCTGTCCATCAGAAGAGCTTCCCTCCTTACAGCAAACTAAACATGCAGTTTCTACTTGAAGACTCCAGGTCTGGCCGAAATCTGTCCACATCTCTGCTGCTCAGCTCAGTGCCCTGCGCGTGTGCTGGCAGAATACTTAAAATATGAACTTGGAGGCAGGAAGGGAACTTGCTTTCCGCACAAGTGCCTCAAAGCAGGGTCCCATCCAGTCTGATCGCAGATTGTCTTCCCTGCACGTGGATTCACTTCTTGTCTCTCCTGTCTTTCCCTCCCACTTCTTTTCCTTTTTTTCTCCCCTTTCTTTATGAAACCCCACAGTAAATGTTCTGAGCTGGAAGAAGAGCTGAAGAATGTCACCAACAATCTCAAGTCTCTTGAGGCTCAGGCTGAGAAGGTAGGGCTGCTTGTCCAAGGGCCAGAAACATTTCTGTTTTGCTAGGAGGGTGTGTGACAGCAGAGCACCCACTGGGATGGAAATGACACAACTGCAGCCTTAAGCAAGCAAGGAGAGCTGTGCTTGCTCTCCTGGGACAGCTAACGGATTTCAGTGCAGGGCTAATGTTGACTGTAGAAGCTGGGAGTGCGGGAAGTTTGGCCGCCCTTCCCTGCCTTGCGGCAGACTCGATCAGCCAAGATGTTTATGCTGCTGGGATGAGAGTTTTTCTCCGCCCAAGTTTGTGTTGCGTGCATGATGTGGGACTTGCTGCCTGACCCAGTTCTGTTGGACTAGGTTAGGGATGTGAAAAACTCCCAGTTGGAAGTTTCTGTGGGCATGTGCACTGCAGTGAGGACTTCAAGTCTCCCTCTGTAGCTGTGGGCTCTCTGGAGCGGGAGGTACCCGGTGCTGCTGAGGGCTGCTGATTGCTGACTCCTCTCCTTTTCCACAGTACTCTCAAAAAGAGGATAAATATGAAGAAGAGATCAAGATTCTGACTGATAAACTCAAAGAGGTGAGTGACCGTGTCAGGATGGCCCAGCTGGGTGAGCTGGCCTCCGCTTGACTGGGGAGAGATGTGGAGGGTGAGAGACTTCATGTCCTGAGGCTGATGCCTCTGTAGTCCTCTCTATCCCAAAGCTGTTGTACTAAGTGGCTCGCTTCTGTCTGGCAGGCGGAGACCCGTGCTGAATTTGCTGAACGGTCTGTAGCCAAGCTGGAGAAGACCATTGATGATTTGGAAGGTACATTCTGGGGATGGGAAGCCAAAGAATATGTGGTGATGAGTAGGGAGCTGAGGAAGGCTGTCTCGCAGATAGCTGGAGAGTGGAGACACTGCTCTGCTCCCCAATGCTTGGAGCATGACCTAACTCGGCCTCCAAGGTGAGGCTTGGTGCCTCTGGGCTCAAGAGTCATGCCCTGTGTATCTACTCTGAAAACAGTTCCCTTGCTATGCTGTGGCAGATATCAAGCTCTTGATCCAACCACCTTGCCGTATCTGACTGATAGTGACAGATAGCGCGGCTGGTCTATCTTGGTTGTGATGTCCTCAGGAATGTAACTGGATTCCTGTGCTCCAGCTTAAGCCGATTTAAGGAGTGGCATAGGAAAAAAATGCCTGAACTCCACAGGAATTGGTTACAATAACATACTTGTGTGCAGAATCTCACGCACATGGCTGGCTGCTGCAGACAGTGTTGCTGCAAGTCAACCGCAGTAGTCAGTGAGTCTTGAAACAGCCCCCATGAAGACTCGGACTCCCCAGTGTCTGTCCTGGTTCAAGATTAAATCACCAGAAGCCCCATCCATGCAGTGTGGTGGTCAACCTGTGCCAAGGATGGGTTCCTTTCCTGGTTTCACAGTACTTCAGGAGCACTCCTGAGGCCTGCCATTGCAGAATCCTACCTTTCCCCAAGCCGTGGAAGGAGAAGGTTCCAACTGCCTCCCTTAAATCTGGGGCTGTGGCCAGATTCTTCCGTGGATAGCTGTGGCTGGAGTGGTGGTGCTGGTAAACCAAAACTCTTACAGGCCTCCTGCCTCAACCAGAGCATGTGCCTTTGTGGTCTTTTAGTGCCAGGTCTTGGAGATTCAAAGCCACATCCTATCGTCTGGAGTCACTCAGGAGGTTTTTTTATCTAGAAATAGCAATGGTGTCAGCTGAGCTGTTCCAGAACCGCAGCCAAGCAGCAATCTGAGCCACCTCATGATCCAGGGCAAGCTTTTATTTGGAACTGCAAAAACTCCTCCAAATCCCTGCATGCTCCCCTTGAAACACGTTGATCGAGAGTTGGCTCTGGTCTCCAGCCTTGCTGCTGAAGTGACCTAGTTTATGACAACTGACAAAGTTCTCTGGGCTCTGTGAAGCCGTTAACAACATTACCAGCTGTACTGTAGCCTAGGCAGCCAGAGCTGGGAGAAGTCTGTGCCAGCTCTGCACAGTGCTCAAGGAGTGCATCAGTATGAGTTTCAGGACTGCCTGCTCCCCGAAGGCGGGTGATCTGCCTGTCTGTTCCATTATCTGATGGAGAACACAGGTGTGGCCTGTCTGTTCAGCTCACCCTGCCTAGCTGAGTACTACAGAATGGGAATTCCCTCTCATGCCCAGGACTATTACGTGACTGACTTCTCCCAAGCCGGTTTTTGTATTGAGACTGAAGGTGAGAACACAGCACCGCAATTGATCTGTGCCTTCCTTAGGTGTAGCAAGCTTCTCCCTAAGTGGATGGAGTTGCCCTTCCCTGCTACTCCTCCTGTCAGTGGTTCTTGCTGACCTAGCTGGGCAGCTTGTTCTCGCAAGCTGATGTGGTTTGAGTTCTTGGCTCTGCTCCCCTTAGAGCTGGCTTGTAATCCTGGAAGGCACTTGCTGGTCAGACTGTCCTCAGGCTGTTGGAACCCTTGCGTTCATTGTCGGGAACTAATATGGAGTCACGATGGCTCCACATCTAACTTCATTTTCTTCTGTTCATGAATCCCATACTGCTTTTCCTGCCCCAGGGTGTTGGAAGAACTCCTCTGCCTTCCCTCATTGTTTCCCTTTTGTTCTCCTCCTAAACCTCTTCTAGATGAGCTCTATGCCCAGAAACTGAAGTACAAAGCAATTAGTGAGGAACTGGACCACGCCCTGAATGACATGACTTCCATGTAAATATGAGCTGGCTGGTGTTCGCCTCTCGCTTCAGCAGGCTAGACCGCCAGAGCTTGCTTGGTTTGCTGTGATTTTCATAGTTGGAGAATCAATGGCACTGTGTCTAGGTTACTTCTACAGATCTCTGCCTCGAGGATTGTGGAGGCTTCCCTGCAGCATGCTGTACTCTAACTCTAGGTCCTTGTGATCTGCATGTGTAACACTAAGTGCTGTGCTGGCCTGAAAGGGTTCTGACTTGAACTCTCTGACTGCAATTCCCAGTCCCACTGGGAAAGGCTTCCTAAGGTAATGTGGCTTAGTTGCCTGCTGGAGCCACTGGGCCATGGTCTCGGGATTCCTCCTGAAAGAGGCTGTGGATAACAGTCAAGTGGATTCCTTAGGAATTGCCCTAACAGGCTTGAGGTGGGCTGGATCGTGAACTGATCTGTGGAAGTAGCTGAACTCGTATGTTTCTGCAACTTTGCTACTCAGCTTTCTGTTCAGATTTGCGGTGGGTTCTGCTAACAGCTGCTCCGCACGGTCCTCACCACTAACCAAGGAGAGGCCAGGTACTTGCACTGCAGAGGAAGAGCCTTAATGCTAGCGTCCGAGAGCTCCCTAAGCAAAGTTTGCTGTGCACAAACACTTAAGCTTCTCTTAAAATTAGTGTCTCCTTCTGTCTCACACAGATAAGTCTTGCGATTCCAAACTCCACTTTGGATTTGCCTCTCTGCTTGGTGGCTTGTTCTGCATCTGCACCCTGCATTCATGCTCTCGTCATCTCGCTCTGAATTCCAGTACCTTTTTCCAGTTACTGTGCACAGGGCAGCCCTGGGAACGAGTGCTGTAAAGACACTGAAGCTTGACTGCAGCAGCAGCAGCCCCCCAGTTATGCTGCACTTGCTCCTAAACAAAGCTCCCTCTGTTTGACCGATGTGCCAGACACTGCTGTGCTCTGAGGGGCTGCCCTTTCAATGTCTGGGTGTAGCTGGGAGTATGTTGTTCTCATCTGCATATCTTGTGTAGAGCCATAAAGCTCCTTTTGTATTTCTCTTGCCTCTTGCTTGAGCATGATGTCACCTTTTTTAAGGAAAACAATTCTTGTACAAATTCAATGGAATGGGTAGTGCTTTTGAGAAATGGATTTCTAGTGACCACTTGCTGCTTTAGAGTAACTGTTTCAATGTTGCCTTCGAACCAGTGTAACCCTCATCACCCTCGGTGGAATACACAGACTTCATTAACATGCTGGATTTTTCCCTTTGGGTGTCTTATTGGCTCACAGATGTGAATTGCAGCTCTGCAAACGGTGCCTCAGCATGCAGCATGCCCTGTAGGGTCAAATGGGAGGCTGGGGTTTGTGGCAGGAAGTCCTTGAGCTGTGCCTGCTTCAGCCTGGCTGAAGACACTCCTCACACCTGCCTGCTCTGTAGTGTTCAGTGGCATCGGTTGCCAAATGCTGGCTTGCAGGGGGAAGTCACTACACCTGATAGTCACTTAGGTCACTGGCAGGGTGTGAAAGCTAATAAATATCAAGTGAGCTCTGGCTGGTTTCCAGTTGGACAGGACTGGTTGGGTGTGAGGTGCTGCCTGTGCCTGTGGGGGGGATGTATGGCCCCTTGCTTCAGGAATGAGAATGCACCACAGCAGGGCTGGGGTCATCTGAGCCAGGGAATCTGTGTTTTGCAGACTCTTCCCCTCCCCGTGCAGGGGCTGAGGGTGACGGGATCCTCCTGGGAGCGTGGCATGGAGCTTTACACTGAGCACTGCAGCTAGCAGCAGGCTGTAAACACTTGCCATGTGTCACTGCTGGTCTGAGGCTGTTGCTAGTTGCCCTGGTATCATAAGCACTGATCAGCCTCTCTGTATGTGCTGCCTCATGGTGGCTTGTCAAATACTCTTCCCTCTCTGGATTGGTTCATCTGCCACAGTGCCCGAAGAGCCCTTCATGAACAGAGTTTTGATGAAATGGGACACCTCCCGTGGTTTCCTCAGGTTTGTGTCACTCCGTTCTCCACACAAATGGCACTAGCAGTAAGGATAGTCCAGACACGCTGAACTGCCCCAGTCTGTTCTCACTGTCTTCTGTGTCAGGGCTATCCCTGCTCTCCCGGGTCTGGGTGGGGAAGGAGGGAGCATTCCTGCAAGGAATTTCAAAGGGTAATAGCCTGGAAAGCTCTGGCAGATGGTGGTCTGACTCTCCTGGGGTATGGGCAATAACTCGGTGCCCTGTAAGCACAAAGCAAGAACCTGTAACTCCTCAGTAACCAAACCTGCAGCTGGAGTAGGGGGTCTAGATCCTGTGGGAGGGGCAGGGCTTCTGTCACAAGTGTCTGGGTGTGTGGAGGCTTCTAGCCCAGCATTCAGTTGCCAGCTCTTACCAGGTGGGAGGTGGCACCCTGCCCTTGTGAAATGGCCTCTCTCCTCATGGGGAGGTCCTGTCGGCTGTGGGTTTATTACTGACTCGCACTGTGTGGAGCTTGTGGCTCTGCTGTTGCACAGTGGTGTTGCAAGCGATGTTATCGAAGGCTGGGCTGTGGCAGGCCCTTTCCCTGCTCGTCCTGATGGAACTCCACGCTGGGTGGTAGATGGATGGGTGGGTGATGCAACTTCTGCCCTGGGAGGTTTTGAGAGGCTTCTGGTCTGACTGGATTGCTAGGCTTGTGCAGGCTGGTTACTGTGAGCTGGGCTCTTGACTCGGGAGTGCTGCAAATGCAGATTAGCTGACCAGGAGGCACAGGTCCTGGAGCTCCCCAGGTTGCAAGGATGGCTGGTAAGGCTGCCCTGCGGGCTGGGTGGAGAAGGGAGCAGGCCAAACACTGGAGCTAGCCCCAGCAGACCTGGGCAAGCATTCCATGTTGAGGAGCTGTTCCTGAGGTCTAGGAAGGGTCATGCTAATTACTTCAGTCAGTCTGCTCCCTCATGTGGGTGGATCATCAGGTCCCTGTGCACAAACAGTAATGCTTGCTTGAAGGCTGTGAGCTGTTGCACCAGCCTACAGTCACTGGTACTTCTGACCACAGCTCACTCCTGTCCTCTGCTGCTCTGGAGATCCAGGACCAGCCCTGATCACCTGGGGCTGGAGACTGGCATCAGAGCGCACAGCCTACCTGCTCAGCGCCAGCACAGAGGTCAGAGAGCGAGTCCCTAGCAGCAGTAGTAGTTGATGTGCAAGGTAGGCTCTGATGTAGGCCAGGATGGGGTATACCTGTCCCCCTTACGACAACTTCCCTCAACTTCTAGTTAGATTGCAGTGAGACAGAAATTGTTGGCTTCTCTGGCTGTTGCTTGGTCCCTTGGTGGCTTTAAAGAAGGGACAATCAATCAGCATTACTACCCTCTGTCCTGCAGAGTGAGGTGTAGTTAGAGTAGGTGCTGGGGGTAGCTGGGTGAAGGTGTCACGCTGGAGGGGCTGGGCTGAGACTCTCTGGAGAGGGGGATGTGCTTTGGCTGCTCCATGTGAACAGCTTGACTCAGTGTCCTGAATCTTACCTAGCCGTGTCTTGTTCAAGAGCAAAATATTCCTAGGTTGAAAGCAATGAGGAATGGTGTAGAATTCCCTTCAGAGGGTGCACTAGATTCCTGGGGACCTTGTAGTACAAGGATTTGAGAAGCTGCCTAAGGCCAGCAAGAATTGCTGTGCTTTATGCTCACTCATCAGACAGAGGCAGCATGCTCTGCGTATTGCTTCAGTTTGTGATGGTTAGTTCTGCCAGGCTGGAAGCTGCTGTATAAGGATTTATCACTGCCGGGCATTCCCCCAAATGCAGGAATTGGAGTTGTGAGGCTGGGAGGACCCTGGCTGTGTAGATGGGCAGAGATAGATGTTGAATTGGTTCTCTGCGGTGGCTGGTTGTGGCTGACAGGCTGCTTGGTAGGACAGTGGCCATCCAGCCCTGTCCTGGGAGAGGATCAGACTGGGTCTCCCTTTCCCTGGAGTTGCTGATGAGTATGTGTGCTTGGTACCAGCCTTGGGGTGGTACCTAGTATGGCTGCTAGAGCCCTGTAAGGACAAGGACTGGGTGGGAGGTGAAGGCTGTCAGATGCAGTGGCAGTTTGTGCCCTGCTCATTTAGTTGTTCTGGGGCAAACATAAAATAGGAGCCTGTGCTCCAGAACTTCCTCTGTCCCGTACCCAAAGCAGATACTGCCTTCAGTCCTTGTCTAGATGTGGTAGGTTGTTAGTGTGGCACAAAGGTGTGTCTTCCAGGTCAGGTACGAGATGCTGTCATTCTCAGTTCTTCTGGTGTTCCTGTTCTACTGTTTAAAACCCCATCAATCCCACTGCCATGTGGTGTGGCTCACTCTGGAAGGTGCTTCTGGTTCAGCTGTGGTAGAACTACTTCTTTCTGCAAAGTGCTCCACAGGCTTAAAGCACATCCCAAGTATTTCTCCTTACCTGGGTACAGCCCAGCCCAGCCTGCAGGCTCCTCTTCTGGTGTCCTCCTCTTCCTTTCTTTGCCTTCGCAAGCCTTTGGCAGCACTTCCATTTCTGCCCGCACTTGGTTTCCTCTGTGATCTTCCTGAGCTGAAATGCAAGTTAGAGTAAGACAAACCTTTGTTCTCTCTAGCTTCATCTGTGTAATTAGGCTAGACTTGATCCTCAGAGGCACGTGTTATGGAGACAGCTTATTTGATGTGCTCATCTTGGTACTCTACTAACCTTCCCTTTCTCTCTTTTTCTCTCTTCCTCTTGTTTCCCCTAATCCTGTTGCTGCTGCAGAGCGCCTGTACAGCCAGCTTGAGAAAAATCGCCTGCTCTCTAACGAGCTGAAGTTAACGCTGCATGATCTGTGTGACTGAGAAGGGGGCCCACTAATGCCATTAAACAAGCTTATTGCGACCACCAGTGCTGTGGACCACAGTGAAATCTGATCATTCTTAAGACTGGCAGACTTGCAAATTTTATGCAATTGCTGCTATTTAATGGGGCACTTGAATTTATCCTCTAATTTATTTAAGAGTTGCTTTTTTATATAAAGGTAACCTCTATTCTTGGTGAAGTAACCCTCAGACTTGGCTGTTTTTTGAGCAGTGTTGTTCACTTGTCCAGGGGGTCCTGCCTGGCTCCTCCATGGAACCAGAATGGTTGCACCCACCAAGAGAGGGGTGGGGTGAAGTTAGGCTTATGTCTGCTAAAAGATGCCTGTCAAGTGCTACGACTTAATTTACTGTTAGCTGAATGACTGTAGGATTTCCTGCTGCATGGAATGATGGCTTCTAACAATAAATGACTGACCTTGTGGTCTGTAAGACACTGCACACCTGTAGTACGTTCCTATATAGTTGAGTCCTAACCTAGAAGGTTTGGGGGAAGTGGTCATTCCTGGGGCCTGACCCCAGTGCAGCTGCAGAGCCCCAGAATGGGTTCAAAAAGCTCATGGACATTTCTTTTTTTTTTTTTTTAAAAAAAAAGGCAAGTCCCAAAATCTACAGCATGAAGCTGTGTCTTGAGTGCCTGCAGGGAATCTTTAAATGCTGCAGTGGCTAGTGCTCTAGGAAGGCTGCTTCTCGCTCCGTGCACGGTTTCTGACCCGGGGGAGGTTGGGGAGTGGCTTTGAGAAACTGCCTGTACCTAAAGGACATCTTTCTACAGCCAGTGTCCCAGCGTGTGGATCTCTTCAGTGATAAGGGTGGGCTCACCTTTGGAGTAAAGCCTACCTAGAGCGCTAGTTGCTGATCTGAGCTCTCCTCCTGGCTTAAGGAACATGTGAGAATCAACTGTGTAGCTGCCTGTAGTCTCGGGCAGAGTTGCAGCACCCTTGCTCCTACTTGCTCCCCGCCTGCCCGACACTGAAAACAGCCTCTTCCCTGCTTTCTTGAGGCATGGTTGTCTGCTCCCTGCTGCTAGGTAGTTATGGTCTTGGTGACCAGCTTGGCATCTCTCTCCTGTGCTGGGGGGAAGGGGGGCACAAACAGCTGTAACGCCAGGGGGTGATTTCTAAGCGTTTTACCTCCAAGCGTGTTGCTCTTGGGTGCCTTGCTGGGCCACGGGGGGGTCTGCTGTCTGAAAGTGGTGAAGCCCTGGGGAAAGCTAGCTACTGTCGGAGGCACCTGCATGCAAAACACTGCCTAGAGCACTGGCTAAAAGTACATCGTGACCGTGCCACCTGGGAGCACCGGCAATGCGAGAGGCAAGGGCTACAAATGAGCCAGGTAACTTCAGAGCTTTTAGCTGCACCCAGCCAGGCACCCCCCGTCTGAGGACTTGCTGCGGCAGCGTGCTGGGAAGGGGCTAGCGCAAGCTTTCCTCGGCGAAGGTTTTTCGGTTGTCTGAAGCTGACTGGTAACTCTTGACTTTTCCTTCCTGCCAGATAAACTGAAATCCACCAAAGAGGAGCATCTCTGCACGCAAAGAATGCTGGACCAGACCCTGCTAGACCTGAACGAGATGTAATGGATCCCTGCCACTGCCTCCGCCACACGATGCCTGGGGGGGGCCAGCCCAGCCACTGCTGACCTCTAACCCTTGGGGACCAGAGTTTACTTTCTGTTGCCAACTTGACCAAACACAAATCTTCTCCTTTGCCTCAGGGTTAAAGGCCATCAGGTTGGGCAGAGCTTCAAACAGCATTATTAAGGGAAATAAACAATGCAATAATGTTTGGGGAGCATGTTTGAGATGTACACATTTTGTAACTACCTTTTTTTGTAGCAACCATTGTAAACATTCCAAATAACTCGTGAGGCTGGTGAGCTACACTTCAAAGCTCTTGGCTTTAAAATTTGGTATTAACCTTCTGTTAATCAGCTCTGGGCCACCCTGCTTTGGCAGGGGAGGAAGAAGGGTGTGACAGTTCCTGGCTGTGGGCCACTGAATCAGAGTAGCCGGGCTAGGGATGGAAGCCTGTTGGGAAAACTTCCTTTCCAGGAGCTGTTTGCCAAAAGAGCAGTTCAGTTTCTCAGCTTTAAGGTAACTCTGTGTTGTGGAGAAGCAACTTGGGCAAAAGGAGACTTTTTTTTTTTTTTTAAGCCAAGCCTGTTATCTGAACAATTGAACCTTCACAGGGGTTGTTTTCCTTCCCTTCCCCCCACTGGTGGCTGCTTCCTTTCCTGGTAGGCTTAGAGAAGCCACGGCCCCTCTAACCTGTTGCTACACAGGGGTTGAATTTGCCTTCACTAAGTGCTGACGCACCAAGCTTTATCGCTCATTGCTGGGTTACACTTAACAGCTTAAGTACAACAGCCTTGTTGTCTTGGGGAAGTTTTTTTGCCTACCCTGAGGGAGGGAACTGAGGCCTTCCCTCCTGGCCAGGAGTGCTCTTAGTGTCTTAAGGTACAAGCCATCTTGCTGTGCATTGCTGATGTGTAGTTGTTGTGAGGCGTGAGTGTGGAGATGTGTCAAGCTCGCGGCGTCTAGCTTGTGCTCGAGCATGCTGCTTGGTTGTAGCAGTTTTAGGGGCCAATCTGAAGAAAAGAACCCTATCAAGTGTTTTGATACTAAATTGAAAAATTGTCTTACTGTCTTTTGAAATAAAAACCAATCCCTCCACGCTGCTGTCTGGCTGCAGAGCTTTACTGTGTGCGAGCCGCTAAGTCTGGGCCTGCGGGGGATGAGGGCGGGTCTGAAGAACGGGGCCTGTGCCCATCCCTCAGGGAGGAGACCGGGGGTGAGGTAAGGCCAGGCTCGCCTGCTTCTTCCCGGGGCCAGAGCGCAAAAGCGGGCCTGTGGGGGTGAGTCCTCCCTCTTTTACCTCAGCCCTTCGGCGGGGGAGCCACTGCTTGCCGCGGGGCGGGTGCCCGGCGGCCCCCACTACCTCCGCGCCGCGGACCGGTAGGCGAGAGCGCGCATGCGCACAGTGCAGGCGGCGAAGTACACGCCACGCCTGGGCGGGAGCGGCGAGGTGGGCGGGGCTGTTTCGCGCATGCGTGGGGAGGCGGAAGGCGGGAAGGGCGCTGTGCTGTCGGCGCCATTGTGGCTCCTGTCTGACAGGATGAGGCGGGCTTGGCTGTCTGCCCTCTTCGTCCTCCTCCTGTTCTTGGTGGTGTATGGCTTTGCCTTTAAGCTAAATGTGCCCCAAGTGTTGTTGTCTTTCAGCTGGGAGCTCCGGGTTCCCTTTGAGCTAGAGGTGGAGGGGGGGGTGTTATTCCTGGTGAGTGGGTAGTAGTAATGGGGAAGCAGGGGCCGTCACTCCTGGTGAAAAAGGGAGTGCTGTTGAGGGAAGACAAAAAGGCTATGGGGAGTGTTGAGGGGGTGGGAGCCCTCTGGTAACAGCTAGAGAAAGAAGGGGCTAAGGGAGGATGTATGGAGGAAGGGTCAGTGGCTTGTTTTCCTGGGCTACGTAAAGGTTTGGAGAGCACAAGGGGCTGTCCTGAAAAAAACCCAAAACCCTGAGCTCAGGGTCTTCCCGTGGGGTTGTGGGCGTGGCTGTGCTGTGTGCTTGCGAGACAGAAGGTGCTTGGCTTATTTAAAAGCACTACAGCCTGAGGGGCCTCTATGATCTGACAGGGAGTGGGTGACTGAGGGGATGTTGTCCCATCTGCTTGTGCTTAGCTGTGGGAAGCCAGTTTGTGTAATCAGAGCAGGGCTGGTTTGTTTTCTGGGCTCTTGTTGGCCGGTGTCGACATCAAAACTTGGAGAAGAGGGACCGTCAGCTGTTGGCCTGTGCACCTTTGGAACTTGATATGTGAGCTGTTGTGAGCGAGCTCTACACAGCAACTGAGATGAATGCATTGAAGCAGGGTATTACGGGAATAAATACTAAAAAAGGGAGTGTTTTAATGACAATATGAACCTGCATTTATTTAAGCACTCTGCCACTTTTTTTTTAAGCCCATTTAAAGATACACCTGTGAGTGGAGACGGGAAAAACATCCTCTTGTCTTTCTTTCAGCCCTTCCTCATGTTACGATGTAGTCACTGGTGTGCCCATTTATGAGAACGGTGCCATTTGTTCCCAAAAAGCTTTGGCGTCTGCTCAGTCTTCACAAGCCAGAAAGCTAAGCAGTGTTGTGGCAGCTGAGGAACATGGTAGGTAGAAAAGTAAAAATTCGTAGAGCAGAGGATTGTACTTGTAGATGTAAATTTTTAGAAGGAAGAACAATTTAATTCTGTTGAAAAACCTATGGTTTGTGATAGCATATTATTCAGGCTCTGTAGGATGGGAAGCCACCTATTTGTTCTTTATTATTTTCACTCGTACTAGCTTTTCATGAGTTTTGAAGCCAGTAGGAGCTTGTAGATGCTGAATTAAGGATTATTTGTTCTCTTGTTGTAGTGACAGGCCATTTACTGCGTTGTGATGTCATTGTTGATATGATAGACAGTATTGAAGTTATCTCCTGAACTCGAGAACTCTATGTGGATGATTCTCCCCTGGAGTTGGCTGTGAGAGCTCTGGACATCGAAGGTATTACTTGCGAGATAATTTCTCCTACTATAATTCCAAAGTTGTAACTCTTCATCCTGAGAAAGAAATGCTTCTTGTTGTCTTCATATTTAAAGGGAAAGGAAGTTTGGTTTTACTGTGTCAGCTAGCAAGAATCCATGAGTTTTAGTCTCTGTGCGAATTCTCTTTTCTGTAGATGATTATCAGATTCCTGTAATTTGTGAAGTGACCTTTTTGCAGAATTAGAACTTCCCCTTGAACATTATAAGCTTGAACTTCATGACCAAGTTATTGTGCCCGGTGCGTCTGACCTTCTTCCAGTGGCCTGGAGGTGAAGACAGCCACTGTGAGAGCAGTGCAGTTGGGACAGAGCAATCTTGTTTTGTTCATGAGAGTCTCCTTCTAAACAGAGTTCCAGCTAGATCTTATGTCCTGATATGTGGCCATCCTCTTTCCCAAGTATGACCAACCTGATTTGTAGTAAAAGAGACTGTAAAGGCAAACAGGAAATTTTGGGGTCCGATTCTGAGTTTCTCTGAATGCTTTAACTTCTCAGAGTAGTTACTTGGGCTCTCTGAGTAATTGTAGTTACTTGGGCTCTCCGAGCTCTCCACATTAATAAAATGAAAATGGTGAAAGAATTCCTAGACAAGAACAACGATGTTCACATGCGAGCTGCATCTGGTCTTCCTAACTGCACTATCTATGTTGTAGAAGCTGGATTTTTAGGTAATAAGAAAATGAAAGCTTGACTGTAAAACTTTCACATTTCTTTTTTTTTTTTTAATCCGGAACATCTCCTTTAAAGTATAATTGCATCCATTATGTTGGCAGTGGGCATCTAAATCTTAAGGCAAAAGCAGACTGCATCTTTTCAAGTGCATTGATCTGAAAATGGAAGTTGGCTTTTCTCCATTTGATGGGCTGCTCTCTAAATCAGAGTAATTAACTAAACTAAAGATTAACAACAGAGAATGGGCCTCAGAGCTTGGAAAGCATGTGTCACAATTGCCTTCATGCCACTTTTGTGCTGCTTGCTGAACTATTTTTGTTGGAGAGTGTTTGGATTCAAGAATAAGTTTTTACATGATACTGGATACTTTGGAGGGTGAATAATGAGAGCCTTTCTGCTTCAGTCACTAATTCCTATCCAGAAAAGTTTCACAGTGACCAGAAGTGCTGGCTGCCTCATGGCTGTCCTTCTCCATTCTGCACTGAAATCTGTTTATTGACAGAAGAAAGATGGCTCCATTACAGAAATTAGCATCACTGGTACTCGCATTGCTCTAGGACAAAACGTGATGCAACCTTCAGGTTTCCAGGCCAATTTAGGAGTGCTTCTGTTATTAATCTGCAGATTAATAACTTTTGGTAAATAGAGTTGTGTTTCTTAATAAAAAATGCGTTACCACCATTAGTTGCTGTTGATGGTTCTCAGGAGCAAACCACATGTTTTATTTCAGGTTTCACTGTTGACCCAGGAGATAGGTGGATACTGGAAGTGAAGCGAGAATATACGATCACTGTAGAAGTTTATGACACAGGCAGCACTAGAGTGCTGATGTGAATATGTGTTTAGTTAACAACGAGCAGCTGCCAAAGGGAGTGCCATGATGAATTGTGTTACAGATATTTAGCACTAATAAGGAAATGAGAGAGAGAAAGAATGAAATTAAGCCTTGCTGTGTTGTTATCTCAGTCTCTCCCTCAGTCTCTCTCTCACACGCATTTCTATTCACAGTTCATCCGTACCGATCTTCGTACTGTGTTACAAACATCTACAGAAATGCTCAGTTCTGTGAGTGTTTGTGGAAAGTGCATCGGGTTTTCCTTGGAAGGGGACACAGTTTTCACTGATCTCTGTCAATTTGCAGAACCTGAGAATAACTCACCATTTTTTTAAGGAGTGTTTTGAAGAGCTCCTGTCTTCTCATAATGGGTCTTACCATATAGTTCAGGTCCTGACAGATGGCATCGCAGGGATAAAAGCTGAACTGGTTTCTGTTGTACAAGTAAGAGGCAAAGGTGGTACTAATTTTCTTCAGATTTTTTTTTTCCTAGTCCCTCCGGTCATATAATTACACTCTTGTTCTCACTTATGTGAAAGGAACTGCTCTATGGTTCAAGTTATGCCGTATTTCTCCTGCAAGAGCAAGTTCCTCTCTACAAGGTTTTTGTGGACAATGCCTTCTGCAGTTTCTGCAGTTGTGAGCAGTCCAAGAAGCAAATCAGCCTCCCTCAGAAACGTGAGAAACCAGGCTCTTTGATAGAAAGGCCAGGAAAAATTGAATTACAGCAGTGACTCTTGAACTTTCTGCTCTGGCATCAGAGCAGCAGCAGCTCTTACCTGAGCTGTGTGCAGCATGGTTGCTTCTTACCTAGACCATGTGCAGGTCCATGGCACACTTGCTCTTTGCCAAGTAGTGTTCTTGCAAACAATTTCCAGACAACGTTTTGGAGTGAGGGTGTTCCAGGGACCATTCTCCATAAGGAGAATTAGACATAGTTTTTGAAGCTGATGAGTTTCAAAGCAGAAGCAAGTTTTTCCATGCCAACTGGCCTCAGCACCTAGGAATGTGAATTAAATGTGTTCAGGAACTAATATAAATGTAGCCACAGACTCCTGTCTCTAATTTTATAAAGAGGAAAATATTTTGGAGGCAATCCAGCATGTTATAGCGACATTTTGATTACCACAAAAAAGAAGCGACTGATTTCAGATGAATATTTTTTAAGCTTATGTCCTAAGCAATCAGTACGAATCTTCTTCGCAGAATTTCAGACCTGTTCAGGCTTGTATAAAGTGTCTAGTTCTGTTACCCAGCATTTGCGAATGGTTAAAAGCATGAGCTTTCTCCTTTTGATGGTAAGCTACTTTGCTTGAAATTTTGCTTCCTTTTTTCCTCTTTTTTGTAGGATGGCTCAGGCTTGCTTCCCCATCCCAGTCAGCCACGAGCAGGAGGTGAAGGTTTACCTTCCCATCAAGCTGCCACCTTCTTTCCTTGCATTTCCACACCATCCCATGGAAGTCTTGTATTGATATAAACTTCGGGTGAAGTAGACTGGATAGGCAAATCATGAAGGCCTTCTTGGTGTGAGGATCTCTTCCAGAAGAAAAGTTAGTTAAAAATGTCTAGCCAATAGAGGCTCAGTGAGAATCCTGAGCACTGAACGCGCCAAAACACTCTCATTTTCCTTCTTTAGCCTTGTAACAGTTCTCCCACACCGCTCTCTGTTTAGCTTCCTCTAGCAAACCCCATTTTTTGTTGATAAAGTAATGTACTCTTTTCCTTTCTCCAGAGATGCCATGCTCCCATCCTCAAGTCTTCTTTCCCCCCATGCTTTTCCTCTGTCTTCCTCTCTCATGCCTTTTTGTTGTCTTGTTCTTTGGTCACGTGCCTGTGTTCCTGGGTCACTTGCTGTTCACTTGGCTGCGCACCATTAAAGTTCACTGGATTTTTGAACTGTGGACAGTGTTGTGTAAGCGTAAGAAGAGGCAACAGAGATGCGCTTTTCCCCTGTTCTTTCACAAACTTTGGTCCTTAGTTACCTGGGGTAAGTGGTCTCCCTGTGTCTTGCCTGGAAAAATGGAGTTTGTTTGGTTTTACTTGAGCTGTAAAATAAGTCTACGTGTTTTTCATTTTACTTCTGACAGTCCATTGTGAGACGTAATAGAAGTTTGAAAGGTACTTTGAGATCCTCAGTTGAAAAAGTTATAGGAGTGCTGCTGCTGGTTTTGGTTGGGTTTTGGGGTTTTTTTATACTGTTACTCCATAGCTAAACTAGTACTGCTCGCTTTGTTACAGGAAATAATCCTGTGGTGAATTGTGTGGGCTGAGCCAGTGAAGCTTTTCTTATGTCAAATCAATGTAGTTGCCTACCAACGATCAACGTAGTTGATTTGAGCAATGGCTTTTGAGTTTTTGAGTAGAATACCTCCTTTCTGTAAATTTAACTTCTCTGTAATAGAGACACAAATGTGTATTTTCTTCAGTTACTATGTCTTTGCCTCTTTGCTTTCATTGTAGGTCATCCCTTTTGCAGCCTGGATTTTTAAGCCTGGAAACTTATGATCTCTGTTTGGGATTCCTGGGACCGGTTACAGCCTATCTGCGTGTTTCTGACATGCATGAGTTGGAGGTGGATCTCACTGATAAGGTGATGCTGTCTTAGGGAAGCCCAAATGTTTCTAAACCCGAATGTGGTAGGATATATTTCCCTGCCCACAGAGAGGAGGCAGCACCAAGGTAGGTCTTAGGATTAAGCATCCAGAGCAGGACGTGGATACAGAGCCCTCAAGGAAGAATGTATGAAGCACACTCTTCCTTTCTCCTCTCCCCTTCTCTTTTTAATCTAGCTTGAGATTGGCAACTTTCTCGTCGTTACCGTTTGAGTCCTGGGTTTTCAGTGACTTCCCTTGCAGAGTAAATACTTCAGGTACATGAAGCTGAAGCTGCAAGCAGCATCTCCTATCGTTACACTTGAGTGAGTATTACAGTTGGCAGGTTGGAGCACTCTTAAGTACTAACTGATAATGTTCACCTTGTATTGAAAAAAACGGAACTGATAATTACACCAGAAAACCCATTTACAACCCCCTTGCTATTTGCTGGCTCACTGTGTAAATGTTAGTAGAGTGCATGAAAGGTGTCAGGACTGTAATTGCCAGCTTTAGCAGAGAGTTCTCAGGAGAATCTCCACCTACCCTTCTGTAAAATGTTAATGAATTTCTAGATAACTTTTTTGGCAGGCTGTGGCAATTAACTCGTATTTGTAAAGCTCTTTGAGATTTCTGGTTGCAGGACTAAAATGTTTTTTCATCTCCCACTGCCTATGTTTCTGTGCTACCACATGGCATATGAAACACATCGGAAACAGTGATATGTCTCTGCATTAATTCAGACCTGGTAGCTCCATCCATAAATTTTCTTTTGACAGAGGAATTGATTCCCTAACACTTACTGTATTTATTAGGTGGTGTTTTGCCACTCAGAGCTCTACGCATCCTCTGTCTAGGACTATGGATATCTCAAAGTTCAAGCCTCAATAGTATAGTAGTCACAACTTGCCTATTAGTTCCTGCCTGAGTTCTCTCCTAGTTATCGTGCAGAAAATGAACGGTGTCTTCAAAGGCAAATGCAAGAAGTGGGAGAATATTCTGAATTGTACGTACTTTGAGCTGTTGCTGTCGGCCAGACGAGTGGTAGCTACAGCCTGGGACAAGATGGGAAGAAGTTTGACTTCTGCTCCTTGGAAAGTCGAGCTAAGAGTGCACAGCTTTTAAATCTGCTCACCTTTGAGTGTTTCTGACCCACCGTGGAATCCTTTTTTTCAAAGTTCTTTAAGGAAAAAAAAAAATCCCACTTACGATGATATTCTGAAGCCTCGATGTTTTGTCTCTTAAATTCATATAAAAAAGGGTCCTATAAATAATTGTTGTCAGGGACCATTGATACCATTTCTATATTTTGGCAAAGTATCCATTGTTTTCTCCTAGTCCTTTCATTCAGAAGGCAGAATCGCTTCCCTCACTAGGAATCTCTGTACTCTGTAATAAATCTGTGCCAAGATCTCCTTAGACAGGCTCATGTGATTGAACACTAACAGTCCTAGTGTTCTGTCTAGTGACGTTTCACAAAAAAGAAATGTGTATAACATTTTACAGCAGAATATTTTCCCTTTTACTAGGTCTTTCCTCCATTTAAACTGATTCCAAAGAAAATCACTCTTATTCCACACAATATGAGGCAGGTGAGCATTATTTCTTCTGAACAAATTAGAATTTTTTATTCCCCTTCACCTATTGCTTTCTTTCCCCCTCAGTATTGGTATCTTTCAGGAGAGGTGTGCAAGAGGCAGCTGGAGACATTAATTCCCTAAACCCCAGGGTTTAGGTTCCCTAATATATGTATATTTGTTTTCCTTAGTGAACAGCTTTTGTTTAAATATACTTCAGGTGCTGTCAGAAGGTGGCCTCAGCCACAGCCCATCATCCCTTTCTCTGTCAGCTCCATCACTGAGGTTAACCAACTTGGACAAGTAACGGCAAGGATAGTCAGAGCAGCTGTGATACAGGGTGCTATCCAGGTGGTTAGTGAAGACACAGGAGAAGTTACTGTTTTTTCACAGGTATCTTTCCATTATCTTCTTTTCTGTCTCATCCTTTCCCTTCTGCTTGGAAAGAATTTTAATGGTTTGTCGTGGTTGCCTTGACCTTGGAAAGCTGGCCTTGGAAAAAACTCCCGTTAATGCCATATTTGATCTCATATTGTACTGTGACAGCTAAGGGGAAGAGGTAGTTGTAGAACTGCTGTTTCAGTTTAACTTGTTTCCTGTTGTAAACAAGAGATGAGGCCGTTACAACTTGGGTGGGAAGCTGCTATTTCTCCACGTGTTTTTCTTTTTCCTTGCTTTCTGGTGCCCCCAGGGGGATATTGTTAAAGGCAATATTCACAGAATCACAGAATCTTATAGGTTGGAAAAGACCTTTAAGATCATCGAGTCCAACCGTAAACCTAACACTACCAAGCCCACCACTACACCATGTCCCTAAGCACCTCATCCAAACGGCTTTTAAATACCTCCAGGGATGGGGACTCCACCACTTCCCTGGGCAGCCTGTTCCAACGCTTGATAACCCTTTCAGTGAAGAAAAATTTCCTAATATCCAGTCTAAACCTCCCCTGGCACAACTTGAGGCCATTGCCTCTCGTCCTATCAGTTGTTACCTGGGAGAAGAGACCGACCCCACCTCTCTACACCCTCCTTTCAGGCAGTTGTAGAGAGCGATGAGGTCTCCCCTCAGCCTCCTTTTCTCCAGGCTAAACAGTCCCAGCTCCCTCAGCCGCTCCCCATCAGCCTTGTGCTCCAGACCCTTCCCCAGCTCCGTTGCCCTTCTCTGGACACGCTCCAGCCCCTCAATGTCTTTCTTGTAGTGAGGGGCCCAAAACTGGACACAGTATTCAAGTGCTGAACACAGCACTCACCAGTGCTGAGTACAGGGGCTCGATCACTTCCCTAGTCCTGCTGGCCACACTATTTTTCACAGAATCACAGAATCACAGAATCATATAGGTTGGAAAAGACCTTTAAGATCATCGAGTCCAACCATAAACCTAACACTGCCAAAAACCACCACTACACCATGTCTCTAAGTACCTCATCCAAACGTCCTTTAAATACCTCCAGGGATGGCGACTCAACCACTTCCCTGGGCAGTCTGTTCCAATGCTTGATAACCCTCTCGGTGAAGAAAAATTTCCTAATATCCAGTCTAAACCTCCCCTGGCGCAACTTGAGGCCATTTCCTCTTGTCCTATCACTTGTTACCTGGGAGAAGAGACCGACCCCCACCTCTCTACAACCTCCTTTCAGGTAGTTGTAGAGAGCGATGAGGTCTCCCCTCAGCCTCCTTTTCTCCAGGCTAAACAGTCCCAGCTCCCTCAGCCGCTCCTCATAAGACTTCTGCTCCAGACCCTTCACCAGCTTCGTTGCCCTTCTCTGTACGCGCTCCAGTACCTCAATATCCCTCTTGTAGTGGGGGGCCCAAAACTGAACACAGTATTCGAGGTGCAGCCTCACCAGTGCCGAGTACAGGGGCACAATCACTTCCCTAGTCCTGCTGGCCACGCTATTTTTGATACAGGCCAGGATGCCATTGGCTTTCTTGGCCACCTGGGCACACTGCTGGCTCATATTCAAGCGGCTGTCAACCAACACCCCCAGGTCCTTTTCCACCAGGCAGCTTTCCAGCCACTCTTCCCCAAGCCTGTAGCGTTGCATGGGGTTGCTGTGGCCCATGCACAGGACCTTGCACTATTCAATCCAAGTCAACAGGAACCAAAGAGCTTTAAAAGAAATCTAAGTGTGTTAGTTTTGTCAGCAGGTACCGGCGTTGTACAGGTGACAGTTTGGAAATGGTAAGCCAGCGTGGCAATATAACCACCTACTTGGCGGCTCCTGGAGAAACTAAACCTTCCCCACTTGGCAAAAAAACAGCTGAGCCCTTAACCAGGATATGGATGGTTTGTTTCAGAAGTAGAGCTATAGACCACTTCAGGCTGTTTAGTTTACTCAGATGTCTCAAACCTTAGTTGTTGTTTTATTTTTGAAGGATCAAATGGAATTAGAAATAATTTAGTTAAAAGCAATAAGAATTCATGTACCTGCCACAAAACTTATAACAGCCACTGAGGCAGGTATTGTAGCCGATACTGCAAACTTCTGTTGGCCAGAAGTTAAGGAGGATTCTTACCCTAATAGGCTTCTGCAATGAATAACTTGCTGTGGGTTTAAACCCTGAGGTAAGTGTTTACTTGCGTGATGGAATCAGTAAAAAGAACTACTTCAGTTCTCTAATTCAGTAATTCTAGCATGTGAAAGTGAGTACTTCTACTAGCTCATGAAACAGAAGCAACAGCCTTGTCCAGCTGTTCAGGCTGGCTGCTTTAGTCCTGTTTACCTAATGCGAGGAATTCAAGTGTTGTAATGGGCTAGAGCTCTGCACTTAACTGCAGTTAGGCCCTGGGAAGCGACTGCGTGGGAGTGTGCAGGGGAAGGCAGCAGAGAAGTACCACAGGGTTAGCGAGGAGGAGCCTGGAATTGCCAAAACACAAATGCCTGGAGTAGCGGGTACTGACCTCAGTTGTGTTTTAGCTCACCAATGCACAGTACTTTCTGAAATTCCTTTGTAGAAATTTGGGGTGCTGTCACATGCTTTGGGAATTGATTCATGGTGGGAAAAGAATAGGATCTTTTCACTGAAGTTAGTAATTTAATCGAGGGAGAGGAGGGTTTGTTTTGTATTTTAAAGGGCCACAGAGAATATACTACTGGTAATAAGTTTACGATGCATGTGTCATCATTCCCCTTTCACTCCCAATTTTTAAGTGTTCGCGTTCAATTTCTAACGGTGTATAATGTGACCTAATGATTTGTCTGCTCTTCGTACAGGATCGAGGTGAGAAGTCCAGAATACAGGAAGCCTAAGATGACTTCCAATTTCTACAGTGACAATATTCTTCCTTTGCAGATGCCAGTCTTCATGGTGGGGCTGAACAGCATGCTGACTCCGTTTTCCTTTGGTAATGCTAACCCCGAACTGATATTCCAGTGGTCAGTGAGCAAAAGAGATGTTCTAGACCTTCTTCCTCAACACATGGAGGTACGGAGCAAACCACCAAGAATGGGTTTGAGACCCAGTGCTGTGGGTGAAAGCATCAGGAGATGGGGCAAGCAGCATTTAGGATTCTTAACTGAGCAGATGAGCCTTGAAGACTGCATGGTTCAAGTGCTATCTTCCCAGTCGATTGTAGTTAGTATATGAAGTTAGGGCATCTCACACTCTTTCCATCTTTTCTCTCGCAAAATCTTCTTCAAAACATGCAAGCCTTTGCAGAAGATTTTGCATAAAACTTTTGACTCTGTAATGATACTGCTGTAATTTTCTTTACCTACTCTATATATGGCCCAGATGGAGATGCTTGAGATTGTGTGCCACTAGAAACTTCTGTATGTTGTATGGAAAGCAGCAAAGTCTGAACAGATGAAGTCACATCTGTGCTAGAAGATCCCATTGTTCGGAAGAGAATCCAAGAAAAAGGGGATTTTTCTGTTTCTACATGTGGCACACTATCTCCTTACTAAAACTAGCCACTTACTACAGGTCACTTGGTCCTTGCATTGACAGGTATCTCTAACAGGTATCCGTTCAGCTCCCGTCAAAGAATTAATGTCGCTATGGTCGTGTATACAAAAGCAGCAGGTAGAACCAGTATTAAGGTAATGGTGCAATGTCTGAACGCATCTGCTGAACAGTTTGAAGGAAACCGTACTGAACTATCGGATGAAGTGCAAATCCTGGTAAGTGCCAGGTCATGCTCGTTAGGGAGATACGTGTATTTTGAGTGGAAGAAACTTGCAGGCAGTATGCATGGACAGGTGCATCCAAAAAGCTTCCTTCCAGGCCTACGTGTTGGGCATACCTGCATAAAGAGGTTCACACCTCCTTTTGTTCATGTCTGTTGATCAATAAAAGGTTTTCTTTCCCTCCTGACTTACAGCTGTCATTAATCCAGATTTTTTAAAAAATTCTCAATGAACTCATTTCTTTTTGTTCTGCCTGTAGGTATTTGATAAGCTGTTGCTATTCTCTCCTATGTTTTCCACTGAACAAATTTTGATGTCCATGAATTCTCAACTCAAGCTGTACACAAACAGGTAAACAAAGAAAGGAAAATCCAGAATGTAGAGACAGTTTACGATGTGTTTCTCTCCTGTTAGTGCGTGAAGCTGTCTGTCAGCTTATTTTTCCCATCCTAAGATACTCAGCAGAGACTTGCAGACTTCCTGCTGCATGACTGAGAATTTGAGGCATGCTCAGTTTCAAATTTCTGTCTAAAAAGGCTGTATTAAGTGTAGTTCAACACAGCAGAAAATGGCAGTCAAATTTTAAAGGGATAGCTCTGTACTGGCAAAACTTTCACTGCTCAGCATTGACAGATGGAGCAACATGATTAATCTGAGAAAATTAACTTCTCTAGACCTACAAAAGCAGATGTCTTGCATATATGTAGCTCTTAGTGTCTGCTTATATAATTATTTTTGGCTGGTAGGTTTACACTGTGCATTTCTGGGGAATCTCCTGGGTTACTCCATGGCCTGCAAATGTGTATTGGAGTGACTGCTGAGTGGGGCTGCATCTGCCCGTTACATGCAGTTTAACAAATCCAGTCAAGAAAATGCGCCTTCATGGTGCTCAGGCTGTTGGCATGGGGCTGAAGCCATAGACTTCATGTCATACCCTGATCTCCTGCTACCATTGAACCTGTGAGTCGGTAGTTCAGTGTGATATCGAACTAGAAGAACTTCAAGAGCAGCATCCTGAATACATGGTCGATTGTCAGGGAAAAAAAGCATTAGCTGCTGATGTTTCTTGTCGCTTTAGTGGTCACCACTTTGAGTGAAACAAACTGCCAGGCTCTTGAAGTCTAACAGACCTCTTTCACTTTTGTTCTTCACTAAGGGAAGGGGCTGCATCTGTGAGCTTTCAAGTCTTGCAGCGTTACCCCAACTCTTCTGGAACGTGATCAAGGAACGTGATCAAGGTCTCCTGAGAGCTGGAGCCGTCACAGGCATTGCAGTGTTAGAAGTGACTTCTTGAGAAGTCTTTGGAGTCAGACAGACAATCATAATGGAGCAGTCTGCTGAGAGAATGCTTTTGGTTTGAATGTTAGTAAGTATTGTAGGGTTTAAAATAGTTTGTACTGGCCTAACCTGCTTTGTTATCACGGAGCATGATAATTTTGAGACAGTGATCGTTAAATCTGGTCAGAGTGATTCAGAAAGTACATTTTTAGGGCCCTTGAGTGCAAGAAAGACATTAGGAAACTGGAGAGAGTCTGGCAGAGACCCACAAAGAAGTGTCTGGAGCACAAGATGCATTAGGAGAGGCTCAGGGCTTTGGGTTTGTTTAGCCTGGGAGAAGGGAAAGGGGTTCCTACTTGCACTGGGTAGTAGAGAAGGTGAAATTACACACAGTGAAAGGACAAGAGGTGGTGGTGACAAGTTGCAGCAAGGAAATTTTAAAATGGAGAGTAGGCCAAAAAAAATCACCCTGAAGTTGGGGTAAGCACTGGAATGTCATCCTTGGAAGTTTTCAAAACTCAGCTGGACAAGATCCCAGGGAATCTGATCCAAGTTTGAAGTTAGCCCTGCTTTGAACCGGGGATTGGGCTAGAGACCCACAGAGATATTTCCAACCTGTTTTTTCCATAATTCTATGCTTATTATTTCTTTTTGATCAGTGTAGTCGTGGGGTGCTTGTCCATCTGCGTTGTCTGTATTAATGAATCTGAAGTGATGATGGAGATTTTTGTCTACCTAGCAAAAATGACTTTGGTTTTATCCGTATTTTAAAATACTCGGAAGATGAATATTCTCCCCCAGACTACATTGTTGAGCTGGAAAGAGCAGAAAAACAAGGAGACAGGATTCCCGTGTCAGGAATCACAACTGGTGCAGCAGTCACAGAAGTCCAGATACAAGAATCAACCTACAAGGTGAATAATTACTTTATATATAAATACTTTATATATATAATAATATATATAATAAAATAATTATTTTATATAAAGTTCCATCTTTATATAAAGATAGCCTTAATTGCTGTTTTAGGTCAACTGCTTTTTTAGCTACATGCATGTAAAATATGCGCTTTTTTGTGGCACTTAATCTTTTGTGGCTTTGTCTTTCATGGCACATGTTCTGATTGTTTTTAGCAAAAGAATACATATCATTTCCTGAAGTTCAGGTATCCATTTTTTAGTAAGTGAAATATAAGAGTATACTTAAATCATATACATTCACAATTTTCCGTTCTGCTGTGTTACAGACACAGCTAAGATTACCACAAATAACAGATAAGAGAAAAAAAAATCTCCATATTACCACGTTTAGATTAGATTTAGATTGTTTGGATTATCAGTTTTGCTGTTTTCCCCCACTGAATACTGAGAATATGATAAGTGGTTTTGTCTTGTTGGTTATCTTTCGCAGAGTAATAGAACAATAAAAGTGTGTCATTGAAGAAATTCCAGACTGGCGAGGGAACTTAGGGCAAATGTACCATATTGAGCAGGTAGGGATGTGGAGAATGCTGTTGCTGGCCCTCCCCTTCCCTTGGCAGCCCTTTGACAGCCCCACCAACGCTGGGGCTCCACGCTTGCCTAGCCACTTAACAGTCCAACACTCTCTATCTCACTCTCGCCAGAGCCCAGCTCCAAAACTGAAAACGTCCAGTGATTGCTTCCACACCGAACGTGCCAGGACTGAAAGCTGTTGCTGGTCCTCACTGTCCCTTGGCACCGCATTCATGGCCCCACAAACATTGGGGCTCTGCACTTGCCTAGCCTCCTAACGGTCCAACACTCTATCTCACTCTCGCCACAGCCCAGCTCCAAACTTGCAAACGTCCAGCGATTGCTCCCATACGGAAGGTGCCAGGACTGAAAGCTGTTGCTGGTCCTCACTGTCCCTTGGCAGCCCCTTCACAACCCACCAACACTGGGGCTCTGCGCTTCCTCAGCCACCTAACGGTCCCCTCGCTCTCTCACTCTCACCAGAGCCCAGCTCCAAAAGAGAAACCGTGGCACGGTTGCAAAGGGCTCCTATACAAAAAGTGCCAGGACTGAAAGGCATCTGAAGCTCTCAGTTTTCTTGGAAACCCCTTCACAGCCCCAGCAACGTGGAGGGTCTGCGCTTGCTTTACCACCTAAGCCTCAGGCTCACCAGTGCCCAGCAACAAAACAAACACTCACAACACAGGGCTACAAAGAGAAGTGGCCAGGACTGGAAGTAGTTGGCATCCGTCACCTTCCCTTGGCAGCGCATTCACAACCCCACCAACGCCCGTGCTCTGTGCTTTCTCTGCTACCTAATGATCCCCCTCACTTACTCCCTCACTCTTGCCAGATGACAGATCCAAAAGAGAACCCTCCAGCAAGGGCTCCCACACAGAGGGTGTCAGGACAGAAAGGTGTTTGTAGATCTCAATTTTCCTGGGCAGCCCCTTCACAGCCCCAGCAACACCAGGGCTCTACGCTTGCTTTACCACTTAAGCCTCACCCTCACCAGAGCCCAGGAACAAAAAGGACAGCTGTCCGCATGACCTCCCACTCAGAGGTGGCCAGGACTGAAAGTTGTTGCTGGCTCTCACCTTCTACTGTCACCCTACTGTACCTTCTACTGTCACCCTACTGTTGTGGTTTAACCACAGCCAGCGACTAAGTCCTACACAGCCGCTCGCTCACTCCCCCCCAGTGGGATGGGGGAGAGAATTGGAACAGTAAAAGTGAGAAAATTTGTAGGTTGAGATAAAGACAGTTAATAGGGAAAGCAAAAGCCGCGTGCGCAAGCAAAGCAAAACAAGGAATTAATTCCTCCTTCCCATGGGCAGGCAGGGGTGTTCAGCCATCTCCAGGAAAGCAGGGCTCCATCACGCGTAATGGGGACTTGGGAAGACAAACGCCATCACTCTGAACGTCCCCCCCTTCCTTCTTCTTCCCCAGCTTTATACGCTGAGCATGACACCATGTGGTGTGGGATAGCCCTTGGGTCAGCTGGGGTCAGCTGTCCCAGCCGTGTCCCCTCCCAGCTTCTTGTGCACCCCCAGCCCACTCGCTGGTGGGGTGGGGTGAGAGGCAGAAGAACCCTTGACTGTGTAAGCACTGCTTAGCAGGAACGAAAACATCTCTGTATTATCAGCACTGTTTCCAGCACAAATCCAAAACACAGCCCCATACCAGCGACTGTGAAGAAAATTAACTCTACCCCAGCCAAAACCAGGACACGTACACAGCCCCAACAGCACTGGGACACTGCGATTGTTCTAACACCTGACAATCTGGCTTGTCCTGGTTTCGGCTGAGACAGAGTTAATTTTCTTTATAGTGGCTGGTATGGGGCTATGTTTTGGATTTGTGCTAAAGACAGTGTTGATAATACAGAGATGTTTTAGTTGTTGCTGCACTGGTCAAGGACTTTTCAGCTTCCCGTGCTCTGCCAGGTGCAGAAGAAGCTGGGAGGGGACACAGCCAGGATAGTTGATCCAAACTGCCCAAAGGGCTCTTCCATACCCTATAGCATCATGCTCAGCGTATAAAGCTGGGGAAGAAGAAGGAAGGGGGGGACGTTCGGAGTGATGGTGTTTGTCTTCCCAAGTCCGCGTTACGCGTGACGGAGCCCTGCTTTCCTGGAGATGGCTGAACACCTGCCTGCCCATGGGAAGGAGGAATTAATTCCTTGTTTTGCTTTGCTTGCGTGCGTGGCTTTTGCTTTACCTATTAAACTGTTTTTATCTCAACCCACGAGTTTTCTCACTTTTACTCTTCTGATTCTCTCCCCCATCCCACCGGGGGCGAGTGAGCGAGCGGCTCTGTGGTGCTCAGTTGCCGGCTGGGCTTAAACCATGACATCGCTATAGCCCAGGAACCAAAAGGACATCTGTCAGCATAGGTTCCTACATGGAAGGGGCCAGGACTGAGAGCTGTTGCTGGTCCTCACCTTCCCTTGACAGCCCCCACACAGCCTCACCAACACCAGGACTCTGTGATTGTTCTAACAGCTCATCTTCAACCTAGCCAGAGCCCAGGAACCAAAGGGACAGCCGTCAGCACAGGCTCCCACACCGAAGTGGCCAGGACTGAGCTGTTGCTGGCCCTCACCTTTCCTTGGCAGCCTCTTCACCACCCCAGCAACACTGGCACTCTGCGCTTGCTCTGACACCTAACACAACCTCGCTAGAGCACGGGAGCCAAAAGGACAGCCATCAGCATAGGTTCCCACAAAGAAGTGGCCAGGAAGAAAGCTGTTGCTGGCTCTTGTTGCCCTTCGCTTGGCAACCCCTTCACAGGGGTGGTCGCTTGGCAACCACCAACACCAGGGCTCTGTGCTTGTGCTGCCACCTGACAACCTCCGGCACCTACTGCCTCACTCTCGCCAGAGCCCAGGTCCAAAAGAGAAAATGCCCAATGAAGGCTCCCACACAGAAGGGATCAAGACAGGGAACTGTTGCTGGCTGTCACCTTCCCTTGGCAGCCATTTCACAGCCCCACCAACACCGGGACTGCGATTGCTCTAAGACCTAACACTCAACCTCGCTGGAGCCCAGGAACTGAAGGAACAGCCGTCAGCATAGGCTCTCACACTGAAGTGGCCAGGACTGAGAGCTGTTGCTGGCCCTCACCTTCCCTTGTGTTATGGAAATTTTATATGCCGGTCACCAGGGTTCTCCTCTAGGTTTCTGCTGAATCAAGAAGCTGAAAAAGAGATTCTTCTATAAAGTTCTTTTTATTGATAGTGCTACAGCTCGAGCTGGGTGCCTCCGAAGAGGGACCCCCGAACAAAGAAATGCCTGGGCAATTATACGCTTACAATCTCAGTTCCCCACCCCTCATGCGACAGTTCAGACCAATAGTAATATTAAGGTCTGGGGTCTTCTTGCTTTTTATTGGTTTGATTTGTTTACTGTTTCATTCTTCTTATACAGTCGGGAAAATACTTTCATTAAAAAAAATCTGTCTCCAGGCTGCAAATCATGTACCTGTATCTCTGGAGGGGTGGGTTGGTACCACTGAGCATGATCCCTTTTGATTTTGAAACTTTCTTGTAAATTTAGAACATAGTGTGTTAAACGCTCATCTCCGTTCAAGAGGCTGGTTTTGGCTGGGATATTAAGTCCCCGGGATAGCTAAATGTCTCCCAAAAAGAACTTTGGCAGGCGATAGTCCTAAGCATTGCCTTGGGGCATTCCGAACGTCCCATAAGGCTAATTTTAATGCTTCTGGGCATTTTAACCCTGTATGTATGCAAATTTTAGCTATTCTGTCCTTAATAGTTTGATTTGTTCTTTCTACTTGCCCGGATGCTTGAGGGTGATAAGGAGTGTGCAATCTTTTTTTCTATCCCTAAACTCTTATAAAGTCAGTCAATTATTTCTGCAGTGAAATGCGACCCTCTATCTGATTCAACAGATTCTGGTACTTCATACCTAGAAATAATTTCTTTAAGGAGAGCTTTTATTACTCCTCCAGTGTCTGCTTTTCTTGTTGGGAAGGCCTCTAGCCATCCTGATAATTGGTTTACTATCACTAGCCAATGTTTCTATTAGCATACTGCAGGCATATCGGCATAATCTACTTGCAATCTTTGGAATGGGACAAAAAGCCCATGGCCGACTTCCCAATTCATGTGCAGGTTTTATATTTGACAATTTCTGACAGGTAGGACAGGAATTAATAATTCTTTTAGCAGCTGCATAGGCACCCGGTGCCACCCATACTTGCTGTACTTGATTAGCCACTGCCTCCATTCCTCCGTGAGCTTTATCATGGAACCATCTAGTTATAGTCCCCAGATATTTCTTTGGTAAGACAGGTTTTCCCCCTGTGGTCCATATTCTATCTTCATCTTCTACGTCTTCCCATTTTTTCCACTGTTCCTTTTCTTCATTTGTCACATTTCTTCATTTGGTATAGTTTTTCTGGATGGTCAGCATCAGGCCATGAGCTCTTATCTGAGGCAACTTCCATAATCTTCACCGCACGTTGATGAACCACGGCTTTCACTGCTGCATCAGCTAAGGCATTCCCTTTGCTGATTACGGTAGTGTCCCTTGTATGGCCTGGACAGTGAACCACAGCGATCTATTTGGGAAGTTGAATTGTGTCCAATAGGTCCCAAATTTCTGTTCCGTTAGCCACAGCTTTTCCCGAGGAGGTGAGAAACCCCCGTTCTTTCCACGATGTGCTATTGCATGGCATATGCCAAAAACATACCTTGAATCTATATAGATGGTTACTCGCTTTCCGTGTCCCAGGCGAGCTGCTCGGGCTAACGCAGCTAACTGTGCCTTGAGCACTAACTGTTGCTGGAAGGGGTTCAGCATCTACAACCTGCCATTGGTCCCAATTGCGTAGCCAGTCTTTTGTTGTCTGTGTAAATAGTAGGACGAGCCATCTGTGAATAAAACAAGATCTGGGTTTTATAAGGGGAGGTCTGTGAGATCTGCTCGTGGCTTCCTAAGAGTCTGGATTACCATGTCCCATCGGTGATGCTCTCCCCTTCTCCAGCTATTGGTAGTAGTGTTGCCGGGTTCAACGTATTACACCTCTCTAGAGTCACATTAACCTGCATTTAAAAGAGTTCATATTTATGTGCACATTGGGGAGACAAGGCTTGTGCCGCATATTGCTTGAGAAGTAATTCAACTTCATGTGGCACATGTAGACCATCACTGGGTGCCCTAATACTAAAGGTTGGCTTTTCTCCACTATTGTAGCTGCCGCTGCCACTAATCTAATGCATGTTGGAGCTCCTGCTGCCACGGGAGTGTCACCAGAGGAGGAGGTGACTCGTGCTGAAAACGTGCCCCACTCTATAATAAATTACCAGAAAATGAGAAGCAATATGCCCTGTTTATAGATGGATCCTGTCGTATTGTGGGAAAACATCAAAAGTGGAAAGCTGCTGTGTGGAGTCCTACACGACAAGTTGCAGAAACTGCTGAAGGACAAGGTGAATTGAGTCAGTTTGCAGAAGTGAAAGCCATCCAGCTGGCTTTAGATATTGCCGAGTGAGAAAAACGGCCAGTACTTGATCTCTATACTGAGTCATGGATGGTGGCTAATGCTCTGTGGGGGTGGCTACAGCAGTGGAAGCAGAACAACTGGCAGCGCAGAGGTAAACCCATCTGGGCTGCTGAATTGTGGCAAGATATTGCTGCCCGGGTAGAGAACCTGGTTGTAAAAGTACATCACGTAGATGCTCACAGACTCAAGAGTCAGGCCACTGAAGAACATTGAAACAAGGAGCAGGTGGACCAGGCTGCTGGAATTGAAGTGGCTCAGGTGGGTCTGGACTGGCAGCATAAGGGTGAGCTATTTATAGCTCGATGGGCCCATGACACCTCAGGACATTCAGGAAGGGATGCAACATACAGACTCATGATCGAGGGGTGGACTTGACTATTGATGCCATCGGACAAGTTATCCCGGAATGTAAATCGTGCGCCATAATCAAACAAGCCAAGCGGCTGAAGCCTTTTTGGTATAGAGGACGATGGCTGAAATACCAATATGGAGAAGCCTGGCAGATTGTATCGCACTCCCACGAACCTGCCATGGCACACAGCATGTGCTTACAATGGTGGAAGCGACTACTGGGTGGTTGGAAACGTACCCTGTGACCCATTGCACTGCCTGGAATACTGTCTACTTTACTAGGTAAGGTAAAATGGAGTGTTTACCATTTTACCATCTACTTTACCATCTACTTTACTAGGTAAGGTTTTTACCATTTTACTGTCTACTTTTTACCATCTGCTTTACTAGGTTAGGTAAAATGGGGTTCTAACAATTCTACTAGGATTCTACTGCACTGCACTCCAAGCAACAGAATACCATGAAGGACCATTTTTCAATCACCAACACTGCTCAACCTTTTTTGTCACTACAGGATTCCACGGACTCCACGTAATCATCAGATCTTCCTTCTATTGGTTTGCCTCTTATGCCTAATCAAATTCCACCTCACATTAAACCACCACTTTGGATTCGAAGCAGCAGCCTGATATTGACATTTTGTAGATGTTATCTGATTATTCCTCTACATAACCATCTACTGATGGGGATCCTGCTTTTCTAATATACTAATTACAATTGACTTCCAATCTCTAAAATCTGATGTAACCCCAGAGAAGAGCAATTAACATAATCCAATCTCTAAAATCTGATGTAACCCCAGAGAAGAGCAATTAACATAATCACATTTATACTCGCCCTATCCCTCACTCAACATTATCCTAACTACATTAAACTTCTGATTTGCCCAAATAAACCCAGACTCAGAAGAACTATCCCCATACGAAAGCAGCCTCAGCTCACTCAGATCTGCCCAACTCCCGTTCTCAATACGATTTTTCCTCAGTAGCAATCCTATTTCTACTATTCGATTTAGAAATTGCACTTACTTCCACTCCTATGAGCTGTCCAACCTCAGCCCCCCCCAACCTGAGCCTCTGTCATTATCCTTCTACTTACACTAGGACTGGTCTATGCGTGGATACAAGGAGGCCTAGAATGAGCAGAATAACAGAAAGTTAGTCTAAGACCAAGTTATTTCGACTCAACAGACCATAGCCCAACCCTATGACTTTATGTCACTCTGACACCTAAGGTTCTACTCAGCCTTTTCCCTAAGCCGTTGAGGGTCAGCCTTCCATTGAACCCACCTAATCTCTGCCCTGCGATGCCTAGAAAGCATGACATTAGCTATATATGCTGCCCTATCAGTCTGAGCCATCAAAAACCAAGCGACATCATTCACCCGAATGCCTGTACTCATGCTAGCCTTCTCAACATGTAAAGCGGGTACGGTAATACCAGTAGCCTCCACATGAACCCACGGCTCTGACCACCTACACACCCTAAACCTCCTACGATGCTAAAAATCATTCTTCCAACAATCATACTCCTCCCCACAACCCTCTTATCCCCCCCTAAATTCCTATGAACTATCACCACCACACACATAACCTCCTAATGGCCACCCTCAGTCTACAATGACTGCTCCCAACATCCCATCCCCATAAAAACCTGGCCCAGTGAACTGGCATTGACCAAATCTCATCCCCCTTACCGGTACTATACTGCTGACTACTACTGCTCATAACGATAGCAAGCCCAAACCACCTCCAACACGAACCACTAACAAAAACGAATCTTCATTGCAACCCTAATTACAATCCAACCCTTCATTATCGTAGCCTTCTCAACTGTAGAGCTAATACTATTCTATATTTCATTTGAAGCAACCCTAATTCCCACCCTGATCCTAATCACACGATGAGGAAACCAACCAGAACGCCTAAGCACCGGTATCTGCTAGTCTATACTCTCATCTGTTTCTTACCATTACTAGTCACAATCCTACACAAAAATCAGCACTCTGCATCTCACAATATTAGAACTACCCTGCCCTACCCTCACCAACTCACGAAGTGGTCTCCCATCAGGCCTAGCCCTATTAATAGCATTCGTAGCAAAAGCACCTTTATATGGCAACCCAAAGGCCCTGTAGAGGCCCCAGTCGCAGGATCACTATTACTCGCCGCACTACTTCTAAAACTCGGCGGGTACGATATTCTATGAGTCACCCTACTAATAGCCCCCCCTTTCCTGTCACCTACACTATTCTTTCCTCACCCTGGCCCTACGAGGGGTTCTAATAACCAGCTCGCTCTGCCTACGCCAAACTGACCTAAAACCGCTCATCGCTTACTCTTCTGTGAGCCACATAGGCCTAGTTATTGCCGCAGGCATAATCCAAACCCACTGATCATTCTCAGGAGGAATAATCAATCCTCATAATCTCCCCCGGACTAACCTCCTCACTACTGTTCTGCCTAGCTAACACAGACCACGAATGGACACACAGCCGAATCCTCCTCCTAACACAAGTTTTAGAGCCCCTACAAGTTTTGGAGCCACCTGATGACTACTAGCTCATCTCACAAACATACCACCACCACCAAACCTAATAGCAGAACTCACCATTATAACTGCATTATTCAACTGATCCTCCTTCACAATCATTCTAACCGGAATTGCAACTTTATTAACTGCCTCATACACCCTGTTCATACTACTAGTAACCCAACAAGGTGCATTACCAACCCACGTCACATCCATCCAAAACTCGAAGGCATGAGAACATCTCCTAGCCCTCCACATTATCCCCATACTACTTCTAATCCTAAAAACCACAGCTAATCTCTGGAATCCCTTCATGCAATTATAGTTTCTACCCAAATATTAGGCTGTGATTCTAAAAATAGAAGTTAGACCCTTCTTATCTGCTGAGGGGAGGTTCAACCCACAAGAACTGCTAATTCTTGCATCTGAGCTTAAAACCTCAGCCCCCTTCCTTTTAAAGGATAATAGTAATCCATTGGTTTTAGGAGCCACTCATCTTGGTGCAAAACCAAGTAGAAGTAATGGAGATGGCACTACTCCTTAATACCTCCATACTTCTTACACTAAAAATTACCCTCACACCAACACTACTTCCATTATTATCAAAAAAGTTCCCAAACACCCCAGCCACCACCACACGCGCTATCAAGACCGCCTTCCTAACTAGCCTAGTCCCAGTAACACTCTTGCTGTGTTCAGGCACAGAAAGCGTCATCTCCCACCGAGAATGAAAATTCATCATAAACTCCAAAACCCCACTTAGCTCCAAACCAGACTAACACTCCGTAATATTTTTCCACATTGCACTATTTGTAACGTGATCTATCCTTCAATTCGCGATATGATACATAGCCTCAGGACCCTATATTACAAAATTTTTAACCTATCTTCTAATATTCTTAATTGTTGTACTAACACTAACAATTGCCAGTAACATATTCTTATTTGTTGGCTGAGAAGGCATTGGAATCATATTATTCCTACTAACAGGCCGAAGACAGCGATGCGCAGAAGCTAACACAGCCGTGCTCTAAGCCGTACTTACAACCAAATCAGGGACATCAGTCTTATCCTAAGCATACCATGACTTGCCTCAGCCGCAAACACCTGAGAGATACAACAAGCTTTCATAGAATCATAGAATCATAATGGTTGGAGAAGACCTCTAAGATCATCTAGTCCAACCGTCAACCCAACACCTCCATGCCTACTAAACCATGTCCCTGAGGTGCCACGTCCACACGTTTTTTGAACTCCTCCAGGGATGGTGACTCCACCACCTCTCTGGGCAGCCTGTTCCAATGCTTGACCACCCTTTCAGTAAAGAAATTTTTCCTAATATCCAATCTAAACCTCTCCCGATGCAACTTGAGGCCATTTCCTCTCGTCCTATTGCTAGTTACTTGGGAGAAGAGACTGACACCCACCTCCTTACACCCTCCTTTCAGGCAGTTGTAGAGAGCGATGAGGTCTCTCCTCAGCCTCCTTTTCTCCAGGCTGAACAACCCCAGTTCCCTCAGCCGTTCCTCATCAGACTTGTTCTCCAGACCCTTCACCAGCTTCGTTGCCCTTCTCTGGACACGCTAGTGTTTCTACCCTACTCAAACCCCAACACTCCCCCTACTAGGTCTCATCCTAGCCGCCACAGAAAAATCAGCCCAAGTTGGCCTACACCCGTGACTGCTGGCTGCCACAGAAGGCCCGACTCCGGTCTCTGCTCTACTCCACTCCAGCACTATAGCAGTAGCCGGAATTTGCCCACTCATCCATACTCACCCGATACTCACCAACAACCAGACAGCTCTCACCTTACGCTTAGGGGCCCTATCTACACTATTCACCGCTACGTGTGCCTTCACACAAAATGGCATTAAAAACGTTATTGCCTTCTCCACATCCAGAAAACTAGGACTAATAATAGTTACTCTCAGACTAAACCTCCCACAACTAGCCTTCCTCCACATTTCAACACACGCCTTCTTCAAGCCCATATTATGCCTTTGCTCAGGGTCAGTCACCCATGGCCTAAACAGAGAACAAGACATTCAAAAGACAGGAAGACTACAAAAAATATTCCCAATGACCACGTCCTGCCTAACCATTAGCAACCTAGCCTTGATAGGAACCCCATTCCTAGCAGGGAATGAGGTTTTCTACTCAAAAGATTTCGTCTTTTGAGGCTTCAGGCTCAAAAGCTTTCAGGCTCTTGCCTGAACGCATCACATCTAAACACCTGAACACCTTCTAACACTCCTAGCTTCATCATTCACTGCAACCTACAGCCTACACATAACCCCACTAGTCCAGACAGGATTCAGTCGCCCCAGTAAATGAAAACAACCCAACACTCACCCGTCTCATCCTATGCAGCAACAACCCAATAGATCGCCCCAATAAACGCAGCAATCACCCCAATAAACACAGCAATCGCCCCCAGAAATGAAAACAACCCAATCACCCGTCTCATCCTACGCAGCACCGTAGCTGGCCTCCTCATCACACCCTACATCATCCCAGCAACCTCCCCACCCAAAAAACCCAGACCCACACTCACAAAAACTGCAGATATCATCATGACAATCCTCGGCATTACCCTGGCCCTAGAACTCTCAAGCAT
This sequence comes from Mycteria americana, assembly GCF_035582795.1. Classification (NCBI taxonomy): domain Eukaryota; kingdom Metazoa; phylum Chordata; class Aves; order Ciconiiformes; family Ciconiidae; genus Mycteria; species Mycteria americana. Next base: position 3,093,002 of record NC_134389.1, on the reverse strand, counting down.
AGCACATACCCTAACCCAACCAAAACAAAACGCCTACCTAAACTTCTCCTCCACATTAGGATACTTCAACCCTTTAACACATCGCCTTAGTTCTACAAACCTACTAAACAGTGGATGAAAAATCACCTCACACTTAATCGATCTATCCTGATTAAAAAAAAACCACCCCGAAGGTCTTGCCGACCTACACTACCCTGCGGATACAACCCTAGCCTTTGTGTCAGTTGCCCACACATGCCGAAACGTACATCACGGCTGACTAACCCGCAACCTACGCGCAAACGGAGCCTCATTCTTTGCCATCTCTTATCTATCTACCCATTGGACGAGGATTCTACTATAGCTCCTACCTACACAAAGAAACCTGAAATACAGGAGTCGTCCTCCTGCTCGCGCTCATAGCAACTGTCTTCGTAGGATGCATCCTACCACAAGGACAAATATCGTTCTGAGGAGCTACAGTTATCACCAATCTATTCTCAGCTATCCCCTACATTGGACAAACCCTAGTAGATGGGCCTGAGGAGGATTCTCAGTAGACAACCCCACACGAACCCAATTCTTCTCTCTACGCTTCCTCCTCCCCTTCGTAATTGCAGGCCTTACTCTAAGTCACCTCACCTTCCTCCATGGATCAGGTTCAAATAACCCCCTAGGTATCGTATCAAACTGTGATAAAATTCCATTCTGCCCTTACTTCTCCCTAAAAGGCATTTTAGGATTCATACTCATACTTCTCCTGCTAATAACTCTAGACTTATTCTCATCCAACTTAACTAGGAGACCAGAAAACTTCACCCCAGCAAACCCAGTAGTGACACCCCCTCAGATCAAGCTCGAATGATACCTCCTATTCGCATACGCTAATTCTACGCTCATCATCATCGGCCAGTTAGCCTCCCTTACCTACTTCACCAGCCTCCTAACTCTCTTTCCCATCACCAGAGCCCTAGAAAATAAAATACTTAACTACTAAAAACACAGCTTATGAAAAACATTGGTTGTAAACCAAAGAATGAAGATTACACCTCTTCTTAGAGTTCCACCAAATCTTATTAAAAACAACTCAGGAGAAAAGGACTTAAACCTTTACCTCCAACTCCCAAAGCTGGCGTTTTACATTAAACTGTTCTCTGACCCTTTCCCCCACCTAAACTGCTGAATTGCCCCACAAGACAGTCCACGCACAAGTTCTAACACAACAAACAAAGTCAATAGACTCATCCCGTCACCAAAAACATTCCAAACCCACAGGAATAGAACACAGCTACGCCACTAAACCCCAACCAAACAGAAAACATTCCCCCACCATCCACGGTAACTATGCCAAGCTTTCAGCACTCGGGCAAACCCCCAACCACTGCTCCAATAACAAGCACCAAAACAAATCCCACACCGTACCCCACAACACACCAATCCCCTCAAGCCTCAGGAAAAGGCTCAGCTGCTAAAGACACAGAATGCCCCAAACCCACCAACATTCCACCCAAATAAACCATAAATAGTACCAAGGACACAAAGGAGACCCCCAAACTTCATAGCCGCCCACATCCCATGAGAGATGCCAACACTAAACCAACTACCCCACAATATGGGCATGGCTTAGATGCCACCGCCAGGCCCCCTAAAACAAAACGCAACGCTAAACAAAGCACAAAATAAGTCATAGCGGTTCCCATTTGGCTTTTTTCCAATGTCTACTGCCTGAAAAACCATCACTGATCTCAGTCACAGGAACCTGTAGAACATATTCTTTTTTTTTCTCCCCCCCCCCCCCCTTCTACGTGTAATTGTACATTGATTTATTTACCCCATACGTTACATTAACTCAGGTAATACATTCCATATATGTACTATGCCCATTACCATGTAGACGGGCATACCCCTCCTTTACCACATCCTACCTTCAGAAGATTACCAATTCAATGATCAACAGAATAATCACAATACCTGTACTATAACCACCCGTTGGTGTACTGTACGTAGCCCGATTCTAGATACGAAGTGCTTATACACATCCCCTGAATGGACACAGGTCAAATCAAGCTCCTTATCTCCAGCCGTACACACAGCCAAGGCACCACGTTATCTATTAGTCGTGAAATCAGCAGCCTGCCGTATATAAGACCCCGTATGTATGCACTGGCTTCCAGACCATTCATTCCCACGAAACCCCTTGCACAGCTTGCTCTCGTGTACCTCTGGTTCCTGTATCTGGGCCATGCCTTGCTTAGTCCTCACACATTTCTCTTCACCGAGACATCTGGTAGGCTATCTCGCCCATGATCGCGACATCTAGATAGCCTTAGCACTTTGGGTTCCCTTTTTTGGGGGGCTTCTTCAGGCAGCCCCTGCAGTGCACCGACGTAATCACAATCTCAGTCTGAGCGTACAACGTGTTGGCGCCTAATTCTGGTCTTCAAGGATAACTGAATGAGGCGGTTGGAGTAGATGGGGAATCATCTCAACGCTGAGGCACTTTGTTTTACATTTGGTTACGGTGTGACCACGCACTCTTACTTACGCTGCTATTTAGTGAATGCTTGCAGAACCTAATTTCTTACTTTTACACTTCCTCAAAAATCCTAAACGTCACCAATATTCAACGCGTTGTTAACACACATTTCATTTACACCTTTTTCACGTCATCAGCACTGGAATCGCGTTAACAAATTAAATACACATTTTGTACACAGAGCCCCGGTGTCCTGGGGCTGTTTAACATCCTTTAACAGTTTCGTAGCCAGCAGGATTTGGTCAAGTTGTGAGTGTTCTCGAGATGATGCATATATCATTCTTATGTGATAGGGGACTGATCCTTTGCTAACGTGTCTACAGTGTTAAATTTGTAATCAACCTTTTTGAGCTTTATGCGGGCACCCAAACGAGACCTGTGCTAGTAAATTCGTGGATTAATTGGAACAATTGGGTTCAAAGATGTTTACAGAACATTAGAAGGTCCATAGGAGGTGCAAATGCCTCAAACTGCATCTTAGTGACTGGGATTTGTAGTTTGGGAGATGAAAAGAGAGGTTTACCAAAGTATGTACAAGGCCTCCTGTAAGTAACAAATCATTTCCACCTATCAAATCGATAATGATATTGGCTACAAAGCAAGAGGAAACCTGAGAGGATCAGGATAAGGCTGAGCTCTTTACAAATTGAATTTCCAAATTTGTGAAGAATCAGGTAGCAAAGGGAAACGCACAGTTGCCAAGGAACAGCCTCATCTTACGGAGACTCAAACCTGATGGAGCCAAGTAGGAAACCCAAGTATTACAGGGGAAATCAGTGAGTTACAGGGGAACAAACATCACTTAGCTCTACAAATAACGTACCTAGTGGAAATTTAAATCTCCTTAGACAAACGCGTACCATCCTGCTTATAAACAGGATTCAGACAGGATTTCACCACCTCTTGGCGGCTGGACCGAACAACCCAGGGTCAGCCAGTTTGCTTGCCAGTGCCACAAGAGATCCCCGTCTCCAAGGGTGCTCAGGTAAATCCCCGATCCAACAAGATGTACAATCAGTTTTGTGGTTCTTTTTTAACCTTTTCCTCCCCTAAGGAGTTGTGACCCTTCTGGGGTCTTCGAAAGATTCTGCCCTTAAAAATGCCAACAGTCTGGGCACGGGGACGGCAGCAGCGCTCGGCAGTGAAGGGGTCAGCGCGGAGGAAGGGGCTGAGATAATGTTCAGACCCACCCTGTGCCGGAGAGCCAGGGCTACCAGGCTCATTCACCAAAGCAGCAGGAACTTCGCTTTAAAAGTTTCAGTTCCTACGGAATACGAGCTAAACTAACTACTCAACCAGCACCGACTGAGACTGGGTTTTTAAGGATGAAGAAGGTGGGGATGCTCAAACTTCCGTGACATGCCCAGGGATTTCTCCCTAAGAGAGATTCCTGAGAAAATACTAAAGGAGAGGGAAACTCCCCTATTGCTTGGGAAAAACCCTTCTCTCCTGGTTTCAAGCTCTAGTTCCCTTGATCGCTTCACGCGAATTGTACTACAACAGCCCGAAGAGGCAGGAAATACCCTGCCTGAGCCTGGCGGAGTGATTTACAGCTCCCTGCAAACTGCCGGCAAAATGGCTTTGGGGGTACAGCGGGACGAACGACAGACAGACCTGCCTTTGCTCCTGGCACCCATGCAGCGGCCCACACAGCAAAGAGGGGGGGATTGCAGCTATAGGATTCGTTGACTCCAAAGTTTTGATTGGTTTGCCCCAGTTTTTTCTTGTGGCCATATTTTTCAGTTATTTCTCTATTCTCAACGTTATTTTGAGAGCAATAGAACGCTTTAATGAAGTCACTGGGCTAACGGCTACATCATTCAAATGTTGGTATATCTGAAGATACAGCTAATACTGAAAAAAGAAAGTTGAAGAACTTTAAATATGGCATTCTTTTAATAGCCCACATAAATTCAGTATTTGTATAATTCATACATACTTTTATTTAATCAAATAGTTCTGTAGCTTGAACAATCAGGAAGGGGCTTTCATTTTGTCAGCAATTAAGGCGTAAATGACTGAAGCTTGCTGACAAAGCACTGTTTAAATTCTTGAATCTTCATTTCTAGGACAACTTTTCAACTTTTCAACAAAATAATGTAAGACGGAAGGAGAAGACAAGTATAGCTGCACACCCGAAACCATGGGGGCCATTTGTAAATTTGCAAATGTACTTTATTCAAATGCCTAATTGCAGTAATTTTGAGTATGTCCTTGTCATTTTAGAGATGTCCTCAGGATGGAGGCCTGGCCTTGTAAACATGCAGATGAAACAACTGTTGCAAAAAAAAAAAAAAATGCTGAGAGAATGAATTCATGGGTTTAATATTCCCCTAACACCAGATAGCAATAGGTGACCCATTTTACGGGATGTAAATGGGTAATTTACATTGCAAATTTACATTACAGAAGTAATGCAGAAAATTTGGGCAACCCTACAAATAGAACCTAAGTGTCATTTTGCCCATCACCCCCAATCCAGTGGGGCTGTAGAGAGGAAAAACTCTGATTTTAAAACCAAATTAGCAAGAATTTGTGCAGAAACTGGCCTGAAACGTCTGGCCGCATTACCTCTCCCGCTGATGCATATGAGAAGCATTGCGAACCGAAAATATGGGCTGTCACCTCAGGAGGTTTGAATGGGCAGACCCACGTGACTGTCTGACACAACACCCTCAATTCCCATCCAGTCAAACTTAAAACTAAGAGATAATGCTTTTCTAAAATATTGCCAGGTATTAACGAAACGTTTAAGGACTTTCCACGCACAGCTGAAAGAAGCTTTACCAGAACCCACTACTGAAGTCTGTCACTCCTTGAAACGAGACGACTGGGTCTACGTGAAGGTGTACCAGGGAAAATGTGCCCTTCGGCTGCGCTGGAAGGGGCCTGATCAGGTACCGGTAATTAATGCTACAGTAATGAGCAAGGGCTGTGTAGCGGATTGATGCACGGACTCCGATAGAGGGTAAATCCAAGACCCTTTATTGAAATATTACCTGGCTTATATACTTTCTAATTGTTTACTCATGCGCTACTGAGAGAACTCGTATTGGTTTATATGTCTCGTTCACGCGTCCTCCATGCGTCCCTTCAGCTAATACGATTTGCTGTCTTTTTGCAACCTTGCAGCTCCTTCCTTCACAACAAAAGTCAGGCACTCGCCTACCTCCCTGCCATCCCGTCCACCCCAGACGCACAGCCTCCTTCCCTCGGACTGACCCGGACCCTCAGTACTTCAATCTTGTTAACCCTTCCACTCCCGCAATGCCTAATTCCTCCTCAGGGCTGCTCAACCGGATCCGCGCTTCCCAGTGTAAAAGGGTCACGCTGTCTTCAGACACGAGGCAGAGCATGTCAGCTCTCGGAGCAGAGCTGGGGGATCTGGATGAATTTCATGTCAACAGAAGCACGACCCACAACCCTGCAAGCAGACCTTGAGGACCCCATTCTGACCATCCCAACCTGTCGATTGTTTTTAGAAATTGTAGCTTTGTTTACGCTGGGATTTGGCGTTTGGGTTTATGTTATTACTGGTCATAACTAACCCGTAAGAATTGTTAAAACCTTAAGGAATGAAGGATTATGGGGGGGTATGTGGCTCTACGGCCTATAAGATACTGCCTGTTCATTGGACTAAAAACCTGTACATTAGGATGGGTTTGGATTTTTTTTTTTCTTGACGTTTCAATACATCCAGACCTCTTGTGGAACGACGGGCACAACTCACCCCAGCGTACCAAACAAGGCATAAAATGCTCTGTGCAAAATCCACTTGTTAAATATTTGACAAACTGGCTTCCACCGGTTTGCACGAACATTCCTCCCCTGGCCAGGAGTATCAGAATTATAAAGGGCTGTCGGAAACGTAGCTACTGTAAGGGAAGAGATGGGTAACGCTATTTCAGCCTTACAGTTAGAGGGAAAAGCAGCATCTCGGGTAGCCCTGCAAAACCGAGTGGCATTAAATCATGTGCTCGTCACTCAAGAAAGGTACACGCATACACCGCTTGCTGGACAGATGCAGACCAAGATCAGAGAATCAAAATGGGCATACATAAAATTTGAGGTAAACTTCAAATACTGCATGAAATACCTAAAAAAAAAACCCAAAAAGCTTTTTAACTGGTGTGGATAGCTCCCAGACATGAAAGAACGGTTAGGGAAAAACTGCTGAAGACAGCACTGAAGTATAATCTGTTAGGATTATTCAATTTGGTGGTTACGTATGCACTAGTGCCGTTGACCTTATGTTGCAGCCATACGTAAAAAGATAGAACAAGGCATAGCGCGAGCAGAGGGCAGTTCGGTGGTAGGGCAAGCGCAGAACCTCACCCTCACCGACCCCTCGCTCTCGTCAGAGCCCAGCTCCAAAACAGACGCCCACCACCCAGGGCTCCCACGTGGAAGTGGCCAAGACCGAAAGCTCTTGGTGGCCCTCGCCCTCCCTTGGCAGCCCCTCCACAATCCCACAAACACTTGTTCTTACTCTACCACCGAACCCGCACCCTGACCCTCACCCTCGCCAGAGCCCAGGTCCCACAAAACCCCCAGGGCACTCTGGACAGAAACAGGACAGGAAAAGCCCAGCGGATGCCACGGGGCTCTGTGGAACGCAGCAGGGCCCCACGCGGGCATCAGAAAAACCTGGCGAAGCCTCTGGGATACCGCAGAAAACAGCAGGGCCCCACCAGGGCACAAAGCTTCCCTCTGGTTTCACTGGGGCCTTCACCGGGCTTTTGCAGGGCCCAGCCGCCCTCCAGAATTTCCTTGGGCCTTCACTGAGCTTTGCCAATGCCCGGGCAGTTCCCTGCTGCACTCTGGAGTGCCCTGGGAACCCTCGCCAGGTGAAAGAGGGTGCAGCCAGCAGCAGCAGAGGTTGGGGTGAGGAATCCCAGCTTGGAAACATTGTTCTGGTAACAAAAGCACAGCCAAGGAGTAACAGAGTTCACTCCAGTACAGCCCAGGATTTCTTGGCCGTTGAGTAGGGTCCGACAACCGGCCAGAGCAGGTCACACAGTGCCACAGGAGCACGGCAGAGCCACAGCCCGTGGACGGCCACTGCCTCCCTGCCCAAAGCTCGGGGCAGAGATCAACCACCTCTCACCACCTCCCCCCTAGGAAAAGCACAAATCACTGCCCAACGCAGCCACAGCAGCGTTCATTTGTGGCTGTGAAGAGAAATCTTATACTAGGGCTTGGAGCTGTGAGGAAAGCTGGTGCAAGCTACCAGGCCTCCTGGGCCCTTCTTTCCCTCTTCCCTTTATTTTATTGATAACGTAGTGATTTATTTTACTGATTGTGTGCCCATTAGCTGCTTCTGAAGGCAGGGAGGTGCCTCCAGGACTTCCTGGTAAAAGAAAGGCAGGCTTCTTTTCAGGGTGTTCGTTTTATTACAAAATCCTCAGTACCTCAACACACCTCAACCCTGAACAGAGCAACGAGAAAGAACAGAAACACAGCAATTAACTGCTCACCAAAATACCATGGGGCTTCCTAGAGAACAAGCATCGACGGGGACCTCCCGTGCCCCACCTAGCAAAGCAGCAGCTCTAAGAAGCTCTAGCCAAAGGAGGGCTGGTTTTGTCACCGGGTAGAGCTCCTTCCCCCAGATGTTTCAGCAAGGTGGGCAGCACTTGGAGGGGTACCCTGAGATTTAATACGTTTGAGAAGACGGCAGCAGGCAAAGAGCCGTCTGGCTGAATGGGGTCTGGAAGGCAGCGCACGTGGCAGAAAGGCCGCGGAGCTGCACCCCCTGCCTCAAACAAGCTCCTCCGGGTGTCAACACGTTCACATCACAGACGCACTGGCACTAAGTCTGCAACGGAGCGAGGGGTCTCTGCTCCGACTATGCAGACAAGGAGGTTTAGGATTTTCGGTTGGGATTGGGTTTTTTTGTTTGCTCGTTTCTTTTTTAAAATGCAGAAGGCACCAAGCGATTGATCCCCTCTTGCCGACAGGGCTGAAGCGTAGCCCAGGGGTGACTGTTGCTGATCCCAACACGCCTGCTGTTCTGGGTGGGTTAATGTTTGTTCCTTCTTGAGCTCTAGGGTGCTGGTGGCATTTGGCTTTGCTCAGTTCTTTTTGGTCTTGGGGGTGTCATACTTTCTCTTGCTCGAGTACCACAGCAGCAGCGGGATCCCGATGGAGGGCAGGGTCATCACACCAAAAGCTGCCCAGTCCAGCTAAAAGGAGAAATTGTTAGAAAGAAATTAAAAAAAAAAAAAATCACGTACGGATGAGTCTTATAGCCATCAGATCATCTACTCTCAAAGCTTCTGGCTCAAAATCCCACAGCACCAGCTCCTTCACAGAGGTAGCTGGGATGACAACTCTTTACTTTTTCTGTGATACTCTTCGGGATAACTGGTACAGATTAATTCCAATTCATGCTGGAGTTCTCCAGGTGACCGTAGTGCAAACCAAATGCACCACAAACTGGCAAAAAGCCACCGCGCTGGGCTGCCCAGTTGCTGCAGTGTAATTCCAATTACCAACTTAAAGGTACTTACAAAGTGAGGGGAGAACCTCCTGTCAAACTCACGCTGCGCCAAGATTCCTCCCTGCCCAGGAGCACTAGTGAAACCAACCTGAAAAAGGCAGGGGGAAAAAAAGATAGTATTTGCCACCTTTCCTTCTTGCAACAGAGCCTGTGCAGTGTAAGAGCGCAGGGACACCCACCATCCCCTAACAAACAGCTCGAAGAGCACAGCCAGGTGTATCTGCTGCCCGATTTGGGCAAGGATCCTATAAATAGTCAACTCACCACAACCTGTCCGCCCTCCTGTGCCAGGTACGTGATGGTAGCAGAGGTGAAGTTGAAGTAACCAGCTTTGAGAGGCCGCAGAACCACAGTGTGGGACACATTACTCGCTCTGAGAGCCAAAAGTTAAGGAAAATAGTTGCATTTCATCAAAGCAAGGAAAGTGAGGAGATGATGGGTAAAGAGCAGCCTCGAACCAGGTGGAAAAGTCACTCCTGATGACAGATCCAAGTCCTCTGTGGTTACAGACATCCAGACCCATCCCAGGCTGACCCAGCTGCTCCTCCTTCCCAGGCAGATGAATTGCACAGGGACCTGGCCCTCTTTGCAGGGAACTTTATTTTACACAGCACCTTCAAGGAGAACAGAGGTTTGCATTCAATACCTCGCCCAGGGTCTGGCACGCTGGAATTTCAGTGACAACGAATGAAGACAGGAGAGCTACTGGATGCTTAGGGCTAAGAAGGAAGGTTGGGAGAAAATTTCAAAACATGAAAAGATACGGAGCGATCCTGTCCCACTTGACGTTGAGCATCCCAGAGACAATGCCAAAATCTTCTGGGGGGAAAGAATCATCCGACAGCTCCACATCTAAAGCAGCACTAAATGCAACAAAGAAAGGGATGAGAAGAGAATCTTAGACTTGGCATTCTACTTGCTGGGGACTGCACCAAAGAGGGATGACAGTTCCATACCGACAATTCAGCAGCTGGAAGAATGGATTTTTGAAACATAAAAAGGCACCAAGAGAAGATGGGGAGGAGAGTCAGAGTGTATTACAGGGAGAGTGCAGAAAGAGGAAGGCAAAGGTGAGAGAAACTGCAAAAAATGCAGGAAACCAGATGTGAAAAAGAGCTCACAAAGCCAAGAAAGGGAGGCTGCGTGCATGGGGAGCAGAGCGTCACAAGACACAAAAGTAACTACACCATGCTGGACCAACAGCGAGAGCAGCCAGGAGGGAAAAGCAGGAAACAGCAAAAGCAGGGACAACGGAACAGGAAGAAAAAGGCAAATGGCAGGGTTGAACCTTCAAGCACTGGGGGTAAGCTCAGAGGTGGGGGGAGCAAAGGTAACAGCACGTCACGGAGCCTAGAAATAGTCTCATACCCTGCAGACACACACACGTAACGTTCGGTCCTGGTCAGTGTTAGAAGCCTGGACACGGCTTACCTGGAGCCAACGTTGTAGATGTTGTACTGCAAAGTCAAGTCCTTGCCCTCCACTGCATATCTGTTTAATAGAGATTTGGAGGCCAGGAGCCTGGCACCTTCCTCACAGCGGGCCACGTAAAACAGGGCAAACACAGCGAGAATCAGGAGCTTCATCTAGGAGCAAAAGAAAATGGAATGTCATTGATAATTTAATTGCAAAAAGAACACAAACAGGACAGCTAAACAAGACAATTCCGGCATTCATGTGTAGTGAGACATGAACAGCTGTATAGTTCATAGCAATATTGATAAAGGATTATCAATATTTGAAATATTGATAAAGGATTATCACAAGCTGGCAGAAAGCTACCCTGGCTCTACACAAGTCTGCAACTGCCCCCAAAATACCTGTACACTGTCCTGCAAGGATGTAAGAAGGGGCACAGCAGTGTCCCAGGTCGGCAGGCACGGAAGAAAAGACGACAGTTTTCTCCCTTTTCAAAGCCCTGGCAAGTTTCACTCCCCTCTATCGCATCTCGGTAATCAGCAAAGGTCTCATGGTCACAAAGCCTCTTCTAGAAACTTTCAGAGCAAAAGCTTTGGCAATTAACGTTTCACCAGCTTTAACAATTAACAGTTAATTGCCATTGCAAAGCATGAGAGCTTTCCAGCACTGTCTTACACAAGAGTTAGTCCTTCTCCCCATCAAACTCTCTGTTCTTCTCAGGAAGTACTAGCTCCTCATTTCCAACATTTGTTATTCTTTGCTATTCCCAGCCACTGAGGTATCACCAACTCCCTCCAGTGGCCCTTCGGGCCCCAGAAGTCCCTGCTCCGGGCCACGTCTCCCGGTTTCCCCGAGCCCAGCATCTCTGGGGCTGCCCCGCCGAGAGGACGAGGAGCCCGCCCGGGCAGGGTACGCGCAACCCCCCCGGAAACTCGTTGCTGCTTTTAAATGCGGGAGCTGCTCCCGCGTCGGAGCCTCCGCCCGCTCTGCCGGAGGGCCCTTCCCTCCCTCCCTCCCTCCCTCCACGCTCCCCTGCTACCCCAGCGCTTCCACCCGAGCCTGCTCCCCCCCAGCCGCGCGGCCCGCAGACCCGACGCTAAGCTCACAGACATTGCTCCGCTGCCTGCAGGAGACCCTGGAGCGTCACATCCCTCACGTCCCCCCAAAACCCACACCCAAGGCACCCCCACAGACCCTTCCCAGGACCCCCCCCCAGAAACCGGGGGACACGCCACCGAGCTCCACGGATCCCCCCCACGGAGCGCCCTTGCCCCCGGCCCCTCACCGTCTCTGCCCCGCGGTGCCCAAGGGAAGGCCGAGTCAGCGCGGAGGCAGCGGAAGTCCCTCACACCAGAACATGGCGCCGCGGCCCGCGGCCCGCTGGGAAATGTAGTCTTTAGCCCGGCCGCCAGCGGAGGACCCCGCGCCTGCGCAGAGCGCGCCTCCTGCCGCTGCCCTGGCTCCTGCTGCGGGGCTTCCCTCTGGGGCCGGGGGGTTGAACCACCCGTAACCAGATGTGCCCGAAATGATCGGCTCGTTCTTTTGTAACTAAGCGACACAGAGATAGCAGCGGGTAGACAATGCTTTAATGTTGTGTTTGTACACCTACGGCCACGGCTGCGCTGCTGTGCCCGAGGACAACGGGACGAGGAGTAGGACGGACGCGCTACTGTGCTCCCAGCACAGCCCATCGTGACCAGTCGAGGGTGGTTAGAATAACTGGTTTGTGTTAAGGGTGCCAAATCATCGCTAGGCACCATGCACCGCGAAGAAGGGGAGCGAGTTACACAAGCAAGGTGATACCGCGCACGTCCAGAAGAAGGGGTCGACTGAAGGATGCACCTGTACGGCCACCCAGGACCACCAGAGACCCCCACGGAAGCCCCTCGGAGCTCAAGGACGCATGCGCAATGACCACCCAAATATGATAATTAGTTCTGGGAAATAGAATGAATATGCATGATCATTCTGGGAAATTTGATGTATATGTATGTAATTGGACAATATAAGTTTCGGTTGATGTAACCTGCGGTATGCACGCTGGGTGTAATGATCCCCCCGTGCATCCGGCGCCGTAATAAAGAATGCCTGCTTCTTAATGCTACATTGGTGTTAAGGAGTTTGATTCCCAATTTCGGTGACACGCTTTCCTAGAAGCGTCTGCAAAACACCGGCTTTTAGTCCAAAAATACTACTTCTAAACCCTCCGGGGGAGAACAGAGTGCTGCCCCCCGCAGCAAGCCCCCCCGAGGCAGGGACGCCGGGGTTTTGATCCATGGCAGGACAGGCTGGCACCTGGAAGGTGGAGCTGTGGGAATGCACCTTGCCAGAACTCAGTTTCCCCTTGGGGAGTAGGGGACGAGTGGCCTGAACCTGCGGTTTGGGTTTGCTGGAGGCCCACTGCCGAAGTTAGTGCTGCAGGAGAGAAGACGACAGAGCTGCCAAGCAAAGGTGTAGCACGGGAAGGCAGAAGGCGGCCATGCCTCCCCTCCTCTTTTGATTACTGCCCCACAGAACGTTTCTCTCCATCTGTTCTTGGGGTGGGTGTGATTCTCCTCTTATCTCCTTCTTAAAGAGCTTTGGGAACAAGGGGGAAAGAGAGGCACCCTCCCCACTTTACCTTCAGTTAGTGACAAGGACGTAGAGCAGAAGCCCGATGACCACCAGGGCTCGGAGGAGCACTTCAATGAGGAGCAGCAGCATGCCTAAGATGAAGACGGCCAGCAGCTCTGCCCAGCTCCCCATTGCTGCCAACTGCAGCGGGGCTCCGTAAAGTGATGAGGGTGAAAGCAGGGAGGAGGATCTGGGTTAAATTCCTCAAACGCCAGGTGGGACGCTTCTCCTAGGGCACAGACCCCAAAACTTTACCTTAATGTATTAGGGACGCTCTGCGTAACTAACCCCGCACCAGAGAGGCTCCACCCTTCTGTTTCCAACAGATTAGGAAATGGCCTCACCTCCCTGTTGCAAAACCAGTAACAAAATGGAAAGCCACCGGGCCCGATTTTCAGCGCTGGAAGAAACCTTGAGAGGTCACCCATTCCCATGTTTCAGGCAGTTGCCTGCAGACCTCTGGTGGGAGCAGGGCCACAAATCCACACCTCTGTGCACGTATTCCTCCTCACACACACAAATGAACCCACCTCTCCAGGGCCCCAGCCGCTGGCTCCACGTACCACCTTATACTCTTTCTTTTATCAAAGTTCCCCACTCCCAGCCTTTGCCAACAGCTCTCCGTACACCCGCTTTCTTCTTTCTGAACCACGCAGAGCTTATCCAAGCTGCATCGCAGAGCTTAAATCAAGGTTAGCCACCGCACTGAGGTGGTGTAACCATAGGCTGGGGTTCTCTCTCCCACACCTTGCTGCAGTGCCAGGGCAGACCAGGACCCCATCACCCCAACACCGAGAAAATACCCATCCTTGGCCTAAGAAGCTTAGAGCTTTTGACAAAGATTTCTCTGCAAAGCACCTTACTCAAGCAGCAGTTGGCTATCAGAGGTTAATGCATCCAACCTGCTTCTTCTATATGTTTTTCTTCCCGGCTAATGGTTGGTGGGTCCATGTGAGCTGGAAGAGAGCGGGTAACTATGAGGAAGACAAAGCCTTGTTGTTGAGCAGAAGAGTTTGAGGGGAAAAAAGTCAGGCAAGCTGGAAACTTTTCTAGGCACACAAGCAGTGAAAGGCCAAACGGAACTGGTTTTTGTGCCCTCTTTCCCTGTAATTAACACTGGACAACCGGACGGGCCTGACAAAGCGCACCGTGACAGAAATGGCTGCTGGGGGGATGCCTCACAGCTGCAGGCCGAGCAGCCCTGCTCTGAGGGGACACCAGAGCCTCCGGGGCACGGGGAGAGTCTCAGGTCCCCCCAGGCAGCTCCGCTTCAGCCACTGAGACCACGAAGGGGCCGAGGTGTAGCGGGGCCGCGGCTGGGGAAGGCGGCGAGGAACGGCGGCTGCCGCAGAACTACCGCTCCCAGCATGCCCCGCGGCAGACTGCCTCTCCCATGGTGCTCCGCGGCCCGGGATGGGCGAGACCACAGCGCTGACGGGAAGGGGGGTGGACGTCGAGGACTTCCCTTCCACACAGGCTTCTCAGACACCCCGATCCTCCTCCCAGCTCGCCTGTGGAGCCGGCGCATCCCGGTTCCGGTGCCTTCCAGATGCAGCGGGGAGCGCGGCAGGAGAGCGTCCCCCATGCGAGCGCCCGACGGTTGCTCCTCCGGCCCCTTTGCGTATGTGCAGTGAGTCCCCCCGCATGGGCCGTACGCTTGGCGCCGGCAGCCCGCACATGCGTAGTACCACGTGGCACCACCCAACGCGCCGCGGCCCCATGCGCTGGGGGTGTCGCTTCTCAACCGAACATGCTGTGAGCGCCGGGGAGGAGGAGCACCGCCTCCTTATTGGACGCCGGGTCCGCGGTGCGGGACGGGATTGGTCGTTGCGGGCGGGAGGCGCGGTAGGGTGTCGCGGCACGGTGAAGCGGCAGTTCTCGGAGTGGCCGCCTCGCGCTCGCTCTCTCCAGAAGGTTCCGCGCCGGGTGCCGCGCTCGAGCCGCCGCCGCCGCCACGATGATGGGCCCGCGCCCTGTCCTCGTGCTCAGTGAGTGTCGCCGCCGGCCGGCCCGGCCTCCCGGGGCGGAGGGCGAGGGGAGGGGTCCCCCCCTTCCCTTCTCTTCCCACCTTGCCCGCCGCCATGTTGGTTCCCCCTCGCGGCCGGGCTCTCCCTCACAGACCCCCCGCGGGGCCCGGGGACCCCCCTCTCCTCCGGGGGGTTCCGCTGGACCCGGGCTCCCGCCCCCGGCGCGCCCTGAGCTCCCCCCTCGCTGTCTCCTTCAGTCCCCGCGGGCTCTCCGCAGCCACTGCCCGGTGCTGATGGGCCGCGCCCCCCCTCCCCCCCCCCGCCCCGGGCCCCGCTTTGCTCCCTGCGCGGGAGGTCTCAGGGCTCCTCATGAAACCTTCCCTGGCAGATCTCGACTTCCCTCAACTGTTTTCTGCTCGTGGGTTTCTCAGCACGTTGCTTTGTGCTGTCCCACTTGAACGCCTTGTACTCCGTGATTCTCCCGCCGCCCTCCAGTGTGAGACTTTGCTGGGGGGTTTCTTCCTGCTGGGCTTTCTCATCCTCATCTCTCCATCCCTTCTGCTCACCAGGAGGCAGGCTGTTGTAGCCCAGGGGCCCTTTGCTCCAGGCCTGCTTACCTTATTCTTGGGGCTGCTTTTACTGTTGCTTTGTTTTGTTCTGTTTTATAAATCTATACGCGCAAACATCCACTCCTGAAGTAAATCTGTGCTCATCCAGTCTAGGCCTGTAGCAAAAGCAAAGCAGTACCAAGCCGAGAGATTCTTTAGGGCAGACCCGTTTGACAGCCAGTCCCCAAATACGGTTGCGAGCACAGCGGCTACTCATCCCAACGTGCCAAAGGCTGAGCAACACTGATGTATAAAGCTTAATTTTAAACCAGTCTGCGTGAGCATCTGTAACTTTTTTTGACCGACAACTACCATGCAACAGTTCTTGGGCTTTGTGGGATCTTGCAGATTCACCGCCGTTTGATTTTCTCAGGGGAATAGGTTATATTTCAGGGTTGCAAAGTTTTGTCTCGGTTGAATTACGATGCTAATCAGGGATTCTGTTATAATACTTCACTGACGCTCTTCCATGAATATGCTTTCTTATAGTGGCTGTGGAATTTATATTGTAAACGCTTAATTTAGAACTGGCCATTTATCAAGTGTGTGTGACTGAGAGGGCGTCTTTGATGCATTGTCACTATCACTGTTTCAGTCTTGGACTTCTTAGTAAGATCAGATTCAAGTTATATTTGTGCTTTAATATTTTTTCTTTTTCTATGCACTTTAGGTCAGAATATGAAACGTGAGTCTGGAAGAAAAGTCCAGACTGGAAACATCACTGCTGCTAAGGTACCGTATTCTCATGTCAGGCTGATTTGATTCGTTTTTTTTTTAGTATGTGTGCATGCATATATATATTTTTATAGATAGATATATATGTATTTATATATTTAAGAGGGAAAACTGGATCTGAAGCATGTTTTCTCTAGTCTGTATGAATCCAGAGCAGAAGAAACATAGAAAATGAATTTTCAGTGTTAAAATAATAGGTGCGATATACCTGAACATTTTGGTGGGTTGAACCCACCGAAATCTCTTTCTCTGCAAAACCTGAAAGCGTCTAAGTTTTGACATCTGATTTAGATAATTTAGTGTGGTGCCAGTGCTCTTATAATCCCTGTGTTCTCATTGCCACACAGTTCTTAACTTCTGCTGCATCTAAGCAACTGCAGAGAGGTCACTTACATTTTGCAGTGGCTGCTTGTTTCATACAGACTATGGTTTTTCTAGACTTTTTGATGCCCTCCTGTATTGCCTCATTTCTTTCATTCCTCCTAGACTATTGCTGACATTATCCGAACATGTTTGGGACCACGAGCTATGATGAAGGTAAGAACTTTCGCTGAAATACCTGTCCTGCACACTGACAAGAAACGCTACGCGTATTATAGGTCAGTGCAAATATTGCTTCTCTTTCGGTTGCAGATGCTTTTGGACCCCATGGGTGGGATTGTGATGACCAACGATGGCAATGCTATTCTTAGAGAAGTAAGTTTCTCCTAAAGGATTGTCTCGCTTAACACGTGAGTCGGAATCTTTCAGGATACAGTCACACAGCTGCCAATGGAACTGTGTTATTTCATCTTCTGTCTTGAGAGCCAGCATGCACTAAAGAGCAGTGCCGAGAAGGGTGCTTACTGGGGAGGAATTAAATATTCCCAGCAAGCGCTTTTCCTTCTCAGAAAATGAGGTTTGATCTCAGGGTGGTAAGTTTTTGCGGAGGTTTTACAAGACTGGTGTAAATTCCATGGTAATTGTAGCTATAATCACTTGCATCAAAACCTTACGAGTAGATGCTTGCTTTTACAATGCCAAATAACTAGACCAAGAAATCATTGTCATCCTTCTGGTGCAAGTGCTGTTGAAATAACATCACAAAAACCGTAATGCCTGAAAAACTGTGGGAGACACAATATTGTGAAATACAAGGGCTTATTTTCCGTCTCAAAAAGGAAGAAAAATCTTTGTTGTAGTTGGACAGAATGGCTTTGATTGTTTAAAAGGTGTGGTATTTGTTCCATTGAGCGATGCAAGGAGTTTCACCTTCAGTATTCTGGAACAAAAATGTATTCCTTCCTCCTGTACAGATTCAAGTCCAGCATCCAGCTGCAAAATCAATGATAGAGATCAGCCGTACTCAAGATGAAGAAGTTGGAGATGGGACCACATCTGTCATTATCCTTGGTAAGGAGAGTGAATGAGACATACTTTTTGTAAAGGGTTAAGGCTGAAGTTCCCCCTTTTTGCTCATCAGAGCCCAGTAAGTATGCCTTAATGAGACAGATATTCGTTATTTACCAACTCTAAAATTGATCCTTTTTTTTTTTTCTTTTTACCGTGGAAGAGAATGCTGGGTTCAATAGACCCTGAGGTGATCAGCTCCATGCGTTGGAAAGTTGTGTTCTTTCCCTGAGATAAGCACAGTTCAGTATAAAGAAAAGTATAGATGACGTTAGAGCTCTCTACGTGGGTAGCAGATACTTTTTGTCTGGTTTGCTGTTCTCCTGCCTTGACGGTTGATTGTTCTACTAACTGATCTGGGGAATTTTGATGGTTTGGTTTTTTTTCTTTTTTTCTTCTTTTTAGCCGGAGAGATGCTCTCTGTTGCCGAACACTTTCTTGAACAGCAGATGCACCCAACTGTGATCATTGGGGCTTATCGTAAGGCTCTGGATGACATGATCAGTATTCTAAAGAAAATTGGGTAAGTATGGGCTGGTGGGAGTTAGAGAGAAGGGTTCTGTACTGCTTAAAGATGATTCTTCAGGGAATCATGTTGGTAAAATATAACTTAATATAATTGGAGAGGGACTCAATGGGGTTACGAATAGATCGTAGCCTGGAGTAACACTCACTTTACTGTTTGGTTCTTCCTTTGTGTCAGCACTCCAGTGGACGTGAACAACAAAGAGATGATGCTTAAAATAATAAAGAGTGCTATAAATACCAAGGCAATAAACCGCTGGTCTGACTTGGCCTGTAGCATTGCTCTTGATGCTGTTAAGACTGTGGAGTTTGAAGAAAATGGCAGAAAGGAAATTGATATTAAAAAATATGCAAAAGTAGAAAAGGTGAGTATGTCCTGAATCGGTTCTTATCTGCGTGCCCCTTTCTCATTCTGAACTTGTTGTTCCTAGGATGTAGTGGGACGAATTTGGTGCTACTGATCTGCAGTCTGCAAACATAAGATACTGAAGATACCCTTTAAGATATTTTAGTCAGTGCTATCAGCCTTGCTGGTTTACAGTGAAAACAGGGGCAGTTATTTCAACTCTTTTAGAATATTTGTCAAAAAAGATCATTTAAGTTGTTTCGGTTTGCATCTTCCAAACACATGTTGGCAGGCAATAGGATGTGAGCAGTTTCTCAAGCTCTTCCATGGCTTTTCACTTAATCTCAGTTGGCATGCTCTTAAAATTAACTCAGATTGTGACCTGGATGCATCATGGTTACTTGGGAGAGTTTTCCTTTTTCAGTACACGGGATGGATAGTTGCAGGAACCCAGATATACAGGTTTTCGTAGGGTAGACCGACTTGCCTCATTTTCCCCCTTTCTTGTGTCTTGTCAGATTCCAGGTGGTTTTAGTGAAGACTCGTGTGTTTTGCGTGGAATCATGGTGAATAAAGATGTAACTCATCCCAGGATGCGTCGCCTTATTAAGAATCCTCGCATTGTCCTTCTGGATTGTTCACTAGAGTACAAGAAAGGAGAGAGCCAGGTAAAGCGAGTCCTGTTAGTGATGTCCGCAACTTTTGACTAATTTTAAGACTAGTAAAGCAAACAAATCCAGATAGCTCGTTAAAAGCACGAGTGGCAGAAGGCTCTCTTTGCTTTCTGCCTTTCGGAGGCCTTTTGTGTGTATAGGCTAATTCTGCTGTGGGGTCAGTAGCCTGGAGAAAAAGGTGGAAAAATATAACTGAGGCTACAGTGCTTTTACTCACTGAAGCAGCTACAGTGATTTAAGTGATGGTACACGACCATTTAAGTGATGGTCGAGAGACAAAGACATATTTCTGTGCTTTAATTAACACTAATGTTAAACCGACACAGTGTCACGGTTTATTTGATCACTATTTTTCATCGTGTAGTTCTCCTTAACTCTTCCCCAGGCAATATTGGAGGAGTTAAGATCACTCAAGCTAGGGGCTCTGTGTCTAACTCGGTGAAGAATCCAGTAAGATATTTACACCTCTTTCTGTGCAGACTGATATTGAAATAACGCGGGAGGAAGACTTTGCCCGCATCCTGCAGATGGAGGAAGAGTACATTCAGCAGATTTGCGAGGATCTGATGAGGGTCAAGCCGGATCTGGTGATCACAGAAAAAGGAATTTCTGGTAATAACACTTGATCCTTCTTTGTGTTGAATTCATCTTAATAAGGTTCATGCTGTGTTAAATGCAGGGTTCAGCAACTTTAAAAAAAACCAAACAAACAACATGCACACAAAAAAACCCACAAACTGATTTTGAACATGACCCTGGTTTTGTTTTGTTTTTTAGCTTTCTAGCAAATAGTTCTACATTGCAGGCATTGAAGTTGGTTCTTGAGGTTGCCTTGTGAATGTGGACGCTTACAATAATATTTTGCTTTTCCAGCCTTTGGAAATGAGATCAAAATATGTGAGGCTGAGTCTAGCAAACCATGGAAAGCTACACTGTAATTTTGCCTTGCAGCTTGGCTTAAGAAGCTCTATTTCGGTTTTTCTTTCCATAACCCTTTTTACTTTAAAGACACATAAAGTTTGTCAGGATACCGCTGACTCATCAATAAAATTGCACAAACCTGATTTCAGACTTGGCCCAACACTACCTGATGAAAGCCAACATCACCGCGATCCGCAGGGTCAGAAAGACAGACAACAACAGGATCGCCAGGTAAACGCTGTCTCCTCGCTGAGCCTGTTCTTGCTGTCTCTGGCATGGCGTTTTCGCTCTTACCTCGCCCTTTCTCCCCAGTTCTTATTTGCGAGCACCTAACTTGACTGTGCTTTGTGTGCTAGGGCCTGCGGAGCTCGCATCGTGAGTCGCACAGATGAGCTGCGGGAGGAGGATGTGGGAACTGGAGCCAGGCTCTTTGAAGTTAAAAAAATAGGAGATGAGTATTTTGCCTTCATCACTGATTGCAAAGACCCCAAGGCTTGCACTATCATTCTGCGTGGAGCCAGCAAGGAAATCCTAGCAGTAAGTTATTACATGGTCTGCTTCCCCTCCTGTCCTGGTGTGCTGGTTTTGGCTGGGCTAGAGTTAATTTTCTTCACAGTCGCTGGTGTGGGGCTGTGGTTTGGATTTGTGCTGGAAACAGTGCTGATAACCCAGGGGTGTTTTCGTTCCTGCTGAGCAGTGCTGACACAGCGTCAAGGCCTTTTCTCTTCTCACCCCACCCCACCCCACCAGCGAGCGGGCTGGGGGTGCACAAGGGTTTGGGAGGGGACACGGCTGGGACAGCTGACCCCAGCTGACCCAAGGGCTATCCCACACCACATGGCGTCATGCTCAGCGTATAAAGCTGGGGAAGAAGAAGGAAGGGGGGGACGTTCGGAGTGATGGCGTTTGTCTTCCCAAGTCACCATTACGCGTGATGGAGCCCTGCTTTCCTGGAGATGGCTGAACACCTGCCTGTCCATGGGAAGGAGGAATTAATTCCTCGTTTTGCTTTGCTTGCGTGCGTGGCTTTTGCTTTCCTTATCAAACTGTCTTTATCTCAACTCATGAGTTTTCTTACTTTTACTCTTCTGATTCTCTCCCCCATCCCACTGTGGGGAAGTGAGTGAGCGGCTCTGTGGGGCTTAGTTACTGGCTGGGGTTAAACCACGACACCTGGCCACCTTCTTGGTGTCAATAAGTCATTGCTTCCTTTTGAGCAGCTGTTGTGTGCAAGTGAAGCAAGCACAAGTTTCCGCTGGGTTCTGGAGCGACAAAGAATTCCCATCTTGTGGGCTGTACTGTACAGTGAAGGCAAAACTTGTGTACTCCAGAGGAACCCATGCCAGCAGACTGCGGGCTGTACTTTGAGCTGGTGGTGTGCTACAGTTCCCTACGACCGATAAATCTGTGCTTTTCTGCCTGTTGCAGGAGGTAGAGCGCAACCTCCAGGACGCCATGCAGGTGTGTCGCAACGTCCTCATTGACCCGCAACTGGTGCCGGGAGGGGGAGCTACCGAAATGGCCGTTTCCCACGCGCTGACGGAGAAGTCCAAAGGCATGACGGGTGTGGAGCAGTGGCCCTACCGTGCCGTAGCCCAGGCTCTGGAAGTCATTCCCCGAACGCTGATCCAGAACTGCGGCGCTAGTACCATCCGTGTGCTGACCTCGCTCAGGGTAAGGCGCGTGGCGTGGGGTCATCCGAGAGATTCAGCCCTTTCCTGCTGTGTCCTGCCCCTCGGATCAGTCATCCTTCCGCAGCAGCGCCCTTGGGCGGGGAGCAGCTTGTCAGGCTGTTGAGGGGGCAGCTTTTTAGTAGTTGCAGTAGGCAAATATTAAAAGAATATTAAATAGTTATTAAAGGAAGCCTGTGTTGAAATAACCGATCCCTTGAAGGTGCTTGAAAGACTGTTGTTGGGGTTTTTCGCATTAGCTGGGCTGCAAACGTTTTGACTGAAGTTTTGTGCCAAAACTGGAAGCATGAAAATGGAATTAAATAGCTTGTTTGAGGTACTAGCGTTTAAAAACAAAACAACACAACCCTGAGGGTGAACAAAATCAAAATCTTCCTTTGAGATTAGATTGGATGGCATGAGAGAGAATATCTCCAAGTCTAACTTCAGATATAATTAGGTGTTTCAAGTGGTGCTCAGTAACATGCTCTTGTATAAACTCCAAAATTGAGAATATTCTAATGACCTTTTACTATTTTCCTGAGCCCGTGGTCAGTTTGAGTTTGTGAATTTGCCGTCTTAACTCTGTCGGTGGTGACCTGTCATTCTGCTTACAGGCAAAACACACTCAAGAAGGCAGCCAGACGTGGGGAGTGAACGGTGAGACCGGCGCCTTAGTGGACATGAAGGACCTGGGGATCTGGGAGCCTTTAGCAGTCAAATTGCAGACCTACAAAACAGCGGTAGAGGTAAGGAGGGAGGCGGGGGGGAAACTTAAGAGCCTCTGTAGCGTATCTCTTGGGAGAAGGCACTGCTCGTGCACTTGGATGTTTGGGTGAGCACCGCAAACGGAGCGTGCTGCATGCCAGTGCTTCTGCTCGCTGAGGCAGGAGGGGTGATGATAAGGGAGGCAGCACTCGTGGGAGCCCGTACTCGGGCTTTCAGAGGGCTTGGGTTTTGCTCCGGTGGCTAAAATTTGTTGTGTTGCATCCTACCTTTTTCCACAAACTGTGCAGACTAGTTCGTCGCACAAGGATGGGCTGCTCCGAGTGACGGCCAGAGCTGTGCCTGAGAAATTCGGTGCCAGCAACGTGCTGGAATCCAGTTAGCGGCCCTGGGAGCTTCTGCCCTTTGGATCATCAGACCGGCCTTGCATAAGCTGCCCTCCCCTTGTTACAAGATAGGAAGGCCCCTTGTTAGGACGAGAGGAAATGGCCTCAGGTTGCATCAGGAGAGGTTTAGATTGGATATTAGGAAAAATTTATTTACTGAAAGGGTGGTCAAGCATTGGAACAGGCTGCCCAGAGAGGTGGTGGAGTCACCATCCCTGGAGGAGTTCAAGATGTGGCACTTGGGGACATGGTGTAGTAGGCATGGAGGTGTTGGATGGACGGTTGGACTAGATGAGCTTAGAGGTCTTTTCCAACCTTTATGATTCGAAGATCCCATTTTGAGCGTTCGCTCAGATCAAAGGCAGTTGTTTGAAGGGATGCTGTGTCCCTTTCTTGTCGGTCAGCTAGAAATAATCGGTGTCCCCTTTTCCACGGGCTGCCCCTGCCACCTGCCAGAGCCACGGACTGTGATGGGCACCGTGTCCTTCCCATGGTGCGGTGTTGCCACGTGCTGTGCTGAGAGAATCATTTAATCAAGGGCAGATGGTTCTTGGGTGCGAAAGCCGGGTAGAGTGGATTTTATTCTTTGTGACGAGCTCCTGACCAGACTTTCTCTGCAGACTGCAGTTCTCCTCCTCCGCATTGATGACATTGTTTCGGGGCACAAAAAGAAGGGCGATGATCAAAGCAAGCAGCCCGCTGCGCCAGAGGCAGCCCAGGAATAAGAGGGGTCGAGTGGCTGCTGGGAAGAACCAGGCACCTCGGACTCGACTGGGGCAAGAGCTCGATGAAGCGACCCTGTGCTGAGGCGGAGCTGGGGAAAAGTTTGTCTAAAGTCTGGGGGAGAGATGGGGGGGAAAAAAAAAAAAGCCACGAAGGTGGGGAAAGGGCCGATGGGTCCTGGAGGTGTCCCTGCTCTGGGTGGACATACTGATGCTTAATTTAAATCTCTGGACTGTAACTTCTCCTTACTCTTTGCCTCAAAAATAAACCACGTCGTTTCAATCTGGTCGTGCATTTAACGCAGGTCGGGGAGGAGGGCGATGGAAGAGCCTCCCCGCAGGGCCGGTCGCTGCCAGGGTGCCCTGGGCAGGACCCTGGCCGTCGTGTTCTCCCCCTCCGCGGCCGCTGACACCGTCATCTCTCCACCCCCAAAATCTTTCTGAAGGGCGGCGGCTCCTTTAAGAGTCCCCGCCCGGCCCCTTTAAGGGGGGGTGGTCTCTGGGCGGTCACGTGAGGGGGCGGCATCGCAACATGGCCGCCAGCGCCCTGCTGCTGGCCGCGCTGCTGGCGGCGGGCGGCCGGGGGGCGGCGGGGCGGGAGGGGGCCGGGGGCGGCCGCCGGCAGGTGAGCGGGGGCAGCGGGGCCGGGATCGGGGCGCACCGGGGCTGGGAGCGGCCGCCGCGGGCTCCAGCCGCTGGTCTGGGGCTCGTCCCGCTCCCTCCGCCTGGCGACCCGCGTGTGGGACCGGGCCAGGCCCCCGCGTATCCCCCCGCTTCCCCCGCAGAGCGCCCGGGGGGAAGCCTCGGATCCTGCTGGGAGCGGGGGCTGGGCTGGAGCCCTCCCGAGATGCCGCCTGGCCCCGGCCATGCCGATACTGTGGCCCAAAAGTGGGGGGGTTTGGGGAGGAGAGGGGCTTCCTCGGCTCTCCCTGCCCCACGCCGAGCAAACCCCGCCGGGGCTCAGGCCGGAGCTGGAGGGAACCCGCCCCCGCCCCGTCCTGCCGCACAGGGAGGGCACTGTGGGTCACCCCAGTCTGGGGACCCTGCGCTGCCGACCCCTCTCCTGCTGCCGCCCATCCCGGTGCCACCCGCCTCCGTCCCTCGTCTCCCCGCCGTGTCCTGATCCGGTGGGAGCACGGTGGCTGTGGGCAGGGAAGCGGCTCGCTGCCGGAAAGCTGTTCCGAAACAGCCGGATGGGAAGTGCTGACCAAGCTTGTTAAGCAACACTTGGGCCGTGGCAGGGCTTCGTCGCCTGCAGAGCTCACAGGGAAACCGAGGCAGCTCACATGCCCTTGTCTACCCACAGACCGGGGCCGGCCGCCTCCGGGAAGCCGAGCGTTGGGAATTGTCCTGCGCCGCGTAGGACCGAGTCCCCCTGAGACCTCTCCTTCCTCTGCAGGTGTCGATGCAGTACAACCCCGGCTGGAACAACTCCTCCGTCAACCTGCTTCACGTGCGGGCGGTGGGGCCCAGTGACACCCTGCACTACATCTGGAGCAGTATCGGGGCCCCCGCGGTGCTGCTGGTGGCTACGGAGAGCAGGAGCAGCGCCCTGCGCGTCAACTGGACCCAGCTGCTCTCGCCCGCTCCTGCGGGCGCCATCTGGATCGACCCTCCCAGCAGTGTTGTCTACTCCACTGCCGTTGTCTTCACCAAGGTACCGCTGAGGAAGGTGGCCCTTCTCCGGGAGAAGATGGTGGAGGGGACGCGGGGGGTTGCCTGGGGCAGAGCGGGTCCGTCAGGAGCTTTCCCAGCTGCGGCAAAATGACCCTTTGCGTGTCCTACCCTGGTCGTCTCTGGCTTGAGCTGTGATGGTGCCTTGAGGTGTTTGACCAAGGCAGCTCCTTTTTGGTCTCCTTCCTCTCCCTGGTGGCAGTGGCAGCCCGGTGCACGGCAGCCCGTGGACCACAGCACAAAGGCGTGGTGTCCGCAGCAACTGCTGGTGGCTCCCGGCCCCTCTCCCCTTCCCTTTCCCTAGGTGTTTGAGTACAGCGAGGCCAAAACGCTGGAAGAACTCTTCTACCCCACGTACGACCTGTCTGACTTTTCCTGGGACAGCATCAATCACACCCTGAACCACACAGCCCTGACGGCCGAGTTCACGGGCGTCCCGGCCACTGACCCCAGCGGCAGCTTCTCCAACGGCAGCCTGGCGTTTCGGGTAAGCCCACGGGGGCAGAGGGGGGGTATACGCTGCGTCGGGGTGCTATAGGGAGAACACAGTGAATATCATGTCCAAAGCACCTTCTGGAGAGGGAATGTTGCTCCTTGGTGTCCCACCTGGTGATCGTGCTGTCCCTCTGATGTGTGTCCCCTGCAGGTGACAGCCTACGAGGCCAGTGGCCGTGACGGGCCCCTGCCCAGCCTCCTGCACACGGCAAACAGCTCTAAAGTGGAGTTTGTCCTGGCTGGGGTGGCTCCACGGGGCAACAGCTCCCGATTTGTGCTGGAGGTGGCCACGGTGGAGGAGACAGGGGTGGTGCAGAGGCTGCGCTCGGCACGCTCCATCGACGATGAGTACACTCCCACCATCTTTGAGGTGCGTGAGGGGTGAGCGCCGGGCTTAGGGATGTTCCCTGCCGCAGGAACGAGGGTGAGGGGGATCTGGGGCAAGCAGCCTGGGCAACCTGTGGCTCCCTGCTATGGCTCACCCTGGCATGAAGACCATCTCCTGTCCTCACTTCACCACCCGTTGCTCTCCCTACACCAGATGCTCTCCCTGGTAGCCGAGTCCCAAAATGACAGCTCCGCGCTCAGCTTCCTGCAGTGGAAGGCGACAGCCTACGGCTCCCAGAGCCCCAGGCGCGAGGACAGCATCCAGTGCCGGTCTCGTGGCCTGCAAGCAGCCAACTGGACCCTGCCCGTGTCCGGCATTGTCCACGCCTACTTTGGGGAGGGTGTAGGCAGCACCTACACCATCAGCGCCATCAATATCTCTTTTGGGGGAGAGGACGGAAGGGTTTACCAGGAGAAGCGCTACCTTAGCTGGTGAGTGGGGTCCGTTGTGCGTGAAATGATGCTCTCCTAATACCTTGCAGTTTGGGGAACTGCTAGGTTAGAGGGTTTCTCTGTTTAATAACTATCTTTCAAAAGTCTGCGTTTTCCTATGCTCCTGTAGCAAGGAGTTTTGCAGCTTATCGATGCGTTCCCTCGCGCCTCCCCGAGGCTGGGAGACCCTCTCCTGCCCCATGTGGGATCCTGCCAAGAAATCTTGAGCTGACCCTATTGGGGTAGAAAGCCCCAGACATTCCACCCGTGGCACACAGCTGATCGCCATCTCCGTGGCTGATTTTTCCTCATCCCCTCCTGCAGGTCGGCGCTGCTGGGCTTCGGGCAGCCCCCCAAGGACACCTTCTCCCCCCTCGTCATCTCCATCATGGCCGTGGCACTGGGCACCCCCATGGTGATGCTCCTGGTGGGCAGCTGCGTGGTCCTCTTTGCCCAGAGGAAACGTTACTCTGAGTACGAGCCCATCAACTGAGCGGGACGGTCCCCGGAGAGACCCCCAGGATCCTTCTCGTCGCCAGGAAACAACCGCGGCTGCTGCAGGGGCTCCAATGCCTGCAATCTCCTCTCTGTCCTCCCCTCCGTCCCTGCAGTCCAGGCTCAGAGGGGACCAGGGCAACGTTTGCAGCCGTGGCCCATGGGGCGTATCCCGCTGCCCTGCTCCCTCCTACTGCCCAGATCCTGCATCTGATCACACTTCTTCCTCTGTTTTTTTCCTGATCCATCCAGCCAAGGGAAGTGACTGGGGGGAGTCGGTCAGGCTTGCCTTGAGCCGCGGAAAGATCCTCCTTCTGCCAAGGGATAAAACCACTGTTGTCGTGTCTGCGGCCAAGCAACAGCTGGGACTGGCTGTGCCCTGTCCTGTGCCACTTCCAGAGCACTCCAGGGTCGCTCGGGTGGCTCCAGCCCACGAGCAGGGCTGGAGGACAGGGCTGGGGACCAGTACTGCTCCTGCCAGCGTGCAGGGTGCCTCGCTGCTTCTCGCTGTGCTGGGGGCATCCCAGAACAGCCCCCCTCCACCCAGCCGGGACTCCCGGACTCCTCAATCCCCAACGGGCACTTTCTGCTCTGCTGGCCTCGGTGAGGGCTGCTGGTACAAGAGGGAAACGCAGTGCCGCTTTGCAGCAGCTGCTTGAGCTCAGGTACGTCCTGGCAGCCCGTAAAGGGCTGATCTAGCCTTGCTCTCGGTTCACTGCAGCCATCGGCTCTGCAGGGCCGGCTCAGAGGTGCTATCCAGGTGCTTGAAGCCATGGGGCAAGCGTGGCCTGTGGCTGCTCGGTGTTTGCAGAGGTGCTGCATCACTTGGGGGTGTGCTGCCTTTTCATGTTCTCCATCACTGACTTGTCTTTGACCAAATAAAGTGGATTTCTAAGAGCAGTTTCCTGTAGAAACGCTGCACTATGGGCGAGCGCGAGGAGAGCAGCTCTCGGGCCTCGCAGGAATTAAAGGGTGCTGGAACTCAGCAGGAGCCAAGATACGAAAACACGCCTCTGAGAGGAGGGAGCTCCCTGCCCCTGGTTTGACTCATGCCCCGCAGCAGCGTGTGATGCTCTGGGGTGGTTTTGCCTACGAGCCATGGGGTCAGCGGGAGCCCAGGCTGCGGGCCGTATCCCTGCTGAGAGGTGCATTTGAAAGAGTCGGACTGTTCCCATTCCCTGACTCGGCTGGGCTGCAGTGGGTGAACTGCTCCCATGCTACAGCAGTCGGGGATGGGAGGCGAGACAAGGCAAACGCTTGGCAGATCTAGGGATGGAGGGGCTTTCCCTTTATTTGGTGGATTTTTAACTGGTTTGGGTTATGCCTGAGAATCAGAGAACTGAGACTTGCATGGGGCTGGGCTCCCAGGGGTCCCTTCGTGTCCGCAAAGGACTGCGAGGTGGGGCCCAGTGCCCTGAGGGGTGCAGGCTGGGTGCCCGTCCTGGGGGGCATCGGCTGTCCCCAGCCCTAGGCAGCAGCAAGCCTGGTGCCGTCTCACCCATCCCGGCTTCTCCCCGCATCCCTCCTTGGGGCAGGGCTCCCTCCCTCCTACCTGGGCAACTGGTTTGTGAACCAGGTGCTGAACCTCCACCAAGAGGAAGAGGAGGAGGGACAAGCTGGGCAGGACCTGCCACATCGCCACACGGGGACCCAGGAGCAGGATGCAGGGCTGGGGTGCTGTTGCAGCACTGGGAGATGTTTGGGGAAATATTTTGGGGCTGGATGATGGCATCCTGTGGGCAAAGCTACGAGTCCTGGCAGCAGCGATTCCTAGGGGAATTTAACCCACCCTCCCCAAACCAGCCACAATGCCGCTCGGTGAAGGGCTTTATTGGGCAAAGCCAGCTCCAGCAGGAGGTTAGGCAAATCCCATCCCAACCCATCCTCGTGGAACAGGGCTCACTGGGTCTTGCTCCGGGCCCTGTTCGCCCTCCTGCAGGCAGCTCCCAGTGCAGAGGGTTTTACAGCTTAGCTCTATCGACCCCGGGCGCCCAGCAAAAACCTTGCCGGGTCCAGGCAGGGAGCAGGGGCCCAGCCAGATCTGCCTACACCCCTCCACCTTCAGGGCTCACAAGGCAGGGCGGTGAGGAGGGCTCAACCCCTCTGCACCACAGGGTCCAGGCACCCCATGTCCCCGGGGCCTCCCTCACCCCCAGTACCGGAGTTTGGCTCCACTGTCCTTGGAGCGGTCCTCGGGCTTTGGAGCTGCCACAGCAAGGAGGTTTTCGGGCTCCAGGATGAACATGCTGTAAAGGTTCCAGAGTAGCATGGCCAGGAGGGGCAGGAAGGTCATGCTGAAGCCAAAGGCACGGAAGGAGCGCCCGATGGCGTATGACAGCCAGTAAATCAACCTGGAGAGGGCAGAGAGGTGTGGGTTCAGCGAGGGCGATGCCGTGGGGCCGGCACCCAGCTTCACTCAGGGGTTCTGACCCCAGCGAGGGTCTGCCAGGCACGGCCACTGCGGGAAGTCGGATGAGGGAAACCCTGTGCCGGCTTTCCTGGCTGTCGTTGGCTGGGTGAGGCACTGCCAGAGCAGGAGTTTGCACCAAGGCGTGGTATTTGTCAGCGCCGACAGACCCTGTTTTGCACCCTGGGCACTGCCACAGCCCAGGTAGGGAAAAGGAGCCACTTACCGGGAGATGGCAAAAAGCCCCGTGAGCAGGGGGATGAGCTTGAGGACCTCCTGTGGGAGGTAGGTGGCCAGCACAGCCATGTTGAAGAAGTAGAGGATGAAGAGATGGACGGACTGGGAGACGTAGGTGCGGTGGATCTCCACCTCCTGCTGCAGCTCCCCGAAGGGTTCCAGTGCGGAGGAGCAGAGGCGGGAGATGCCGCTGACGATCATCCCTGGGGGGGGCAAGAGAGAGGGGCTGAGCAGGCGCCCAGTGAAACTGCATTGGGGTCTGAGGGCTGGGGGAGGACCAGAGAGACGCAACGGGGTGGGAAGAGGGCAGGAAAACTCAGTCTGCTGCTCCTGGTAGGAGCAATGGAGCTGTAAAGAGCTCAGCCCCAGCTCTACTCATCACCCCCCACAGCCCCCGCTCCCCCAGGGCTAATGCAGCCCAGCGATGGGGGCGAAGGGCTTTGTACGCCCACCCCACGGCTCACCCAGAACGATGGGGAACGTGGCAAAGGCGGCACAGCGGAGTGTGTAGACCAGGCGGTCGCTGACAGCGGGCAGCAGCGGGGCGTCAAAAGGCAGGAAGACGTAGGCCCCGTAGATGAAGCAGGGGCAGAGGAGCAGGGCCCCCACCACTGAGGCCACGGCCTTGAGGTTGTCGGTGCCGCAGTCCCTGGTGCACGGGCACCGCGGCCCCTCGGTCGGCAGCTTGGCCACTCGCCCCTCAAAGCCCAGTGGGTCCCTGTAGCGCGAGGGGCCGATGGGAAGGAAGACCTGCTTCTGGCAGAGGCTGTTGGGTTTGTTGCTGTGGGGGACGTAGCCCCCTTTGCCCTCCTCCCGGGGCCATGGGGCGGGTTGCTTCTTTTGCTTGCCGGGTGTCCGCTCAATGCACTGTGGGTCGATGGGCACAAAGACGTGGGCCGCCATCACGGGCAGCCCGTGGGCTTCCTCATCTTCGGCCTCAGCTGGGGGGCAGGTGAGAGCAGCCTTCTCGGGGTCTTCACGCCCCCCTTCAGGACTTGAGCGTCTCTTCATCTCCGCGGGCTCCGGCTGGTCCTGGGCGCTGTGCTGGCACCGGTCCCATGGCAGGGTGGCATCAGGGTCCCCCGAGTGTTCATCTGGGGCGGGTGGCACCTGGTCCAGGGGGGTGGTCAGGGCCACCTTCCCCAGCTCCAGCAAAGCCACCTCCTCAGGGGGCAGGATGGGGTCAGCGGCAGCCATGAGAGTGGCCGGCTCGGTACCGCTGGGGATGCAGCTGGGGACTGGCAAGAAACTCTCCTGCGTTTTGGGGTGTCAAGAGGGGACTAGGTTCCCGTCCCTTCCGCTTCACCCTGTGCCAGGAGAAAGGAGACAGACAAAAAAACCAGCAAAAATTAGAGGTTTGGGGTCATGCACACCGCCCCAGTTACAACATGGGGTGAGAATTGGCAGCCACCACCCCTGGAGTCCCCATCACCTGCCTGCCCTTCCACTATTGGGAGGAAGCAGAGCCCGGTGTCCCCATGCTCTCACGCCCTGCCAGTGCACCCAGCCCATGGCAGCAGGATCAGGGCACATGGCACCGTGCGTGTGGGCACCATTGCCCATAGCTGGGTGCCTGGTGAGCCCCGGGTGTGCGGGTCTGGCTGCAAAATGGAGGCAACCTGGGAATTGCTTTCCCGCCTGGCCAAACATCCCGGAGTTTGTGGCTGGGCGCAAGCCTTGTGACTCGGGGGAGCTGGACGCTGCCTGGCCGATGCAGCTGGCTCCACCCGTGGCTCCGTCCGGTGCCAGCCAAGCCCCGGTACTTGGGGAGAGCCGGCCAGGCCACATCTAGGAACAACAGCTAAAGCCAGGATGAAACAGATTTGCTGCCTCTTGTGGCTGAGACCGATCTGGGGCGGGCACAGGAGGCTGCTGGGTGCCACTTGCTATGGGGGAGCTGGAGATCCAGGCAGAAATCTCACGTTTTTCCCTCTTAGCAGGGGATCCCTGTCTCTTAGGCCGTCCCAGGGGTTGCTGGCTGCAGGCACAGGAGCCTCCTGCAATGAAAATCTCTCTCTCTCTCTCTCCCTTCTGGGCAGATTCATCCCTGCACCCCCAGAAAGAGCCCTGGCCTGGCCACAGGCATAGGGAAACTGAGGCACAGAGCGGTGCGGGGCTTCATCTGAGGTCCACACAAGGCAGTATGGCTAAAGCAGCTTCCTGCGTCTCGCGCACCTCCCTCTCCCCTCTCCCAGCCCCACTCGCTCATCGCCCCATGGGACACGGGAGGAAGCTGGCACCGGGCTCCCCTTGCTGCGAAACTTACTTGGAGAGAGGTGGGGGGCCATGGGGCTGGGGGCCATGCGGCGGCAGCTGCGCTGGGAGCCTGCGAAACGCTTCCACCGTCTGGACTTCAAACCTGTTTAACCAGCTACGGTGGGGCTGGGCCGAAAGGGGCAGGCGCAGCCGCCTCGCCCGACGCGGCGCTGAGCCCGCGGGCGGCCCCTCAGCCCTGGGCTGGCTCCCGAGCCCGTCCCGTAGCCAGGGACGTGTCCTCAGCGGGCCCCTCCATGGTGTGTGCAAGCACGGGACAGCACGTCCCCGTTCCAGGGGGTTTTGCCCTGGGAGGGCTGGCAGCAGGGCTGGGGCCTGGTGGAGAAGGAAAAGCCCCAGTGCTTGTCTGCCATGGCAGAGACAGGACCGGCCTGGCTCTCTGTCCGGGCTGTTCCTGTGGGAGCCATGGCCGTGCCGAGGAGGTGAAGCACCAAAGGGATGGGGGACCCTGGGGAGCCCCCGCCCCAGCCAGCAGCACCTGGCCTTGGTGCTACATGGTGGCATGAAGGGATTCCCAGGATGTCGGGGGGGGGATTCCTCCCACCATTCCATCCAGCTGGGCCGCTCATGGCCCCCACAACGATGGAGGGTGGCCCCTGTTTGAGCCCCCAGGGATCCCGGCAGCCCCGAGGCGCCAAGGCAGAGGGACGCCTGCCCCTCAGCTCCTGCCAGGCCCAGGGCAGCCATAGGGAGGGCCCAGCAGGCCCACAGTGGGAACCGGCCTCCAGGCCACGGGGCAGCCATAGGGAGGGCCCACCAGGCCTACGGTGGGAACCGGCGTTTCGTGCCTCCCCGGGGGCGGGGGGTGTCACCCCGCAGCCCTCAGGCCCGGGTCCGGCGCGCAGGCCGACCAATAAAGCGCCTTGCCTGACGCCGGCGCGGCCGCCATGTTTGCCAGCACTAAGTGCTGGCGCGGCGGCCGCGTGTGTGCGTAGGGGATGGGGGAGCTCTCGCGAGATGACGCCGCGCAGCCGCCATGTTGCCAGCAATAAGTGCTGGAGCGGCGAGAGGGTAAACTCTCGCGAGGTGAGGCCGGCCCCGCCGCCGCCATGTTTGCCCGCCGCTCTGCGGTCTCGCGGCAAGTCTCGCGAGAGCGGCGCGGGGCAGGGGGCAGCCGCGCAGCCATGGCGGCCGAGCGGGGCCGGGGGCGGCGGCGGCGGCGGGGAGCGGCGGGGCGGCGCGGCCGGTGCTGAGGGGGCGGTGGGCCGCGCCCGGCCGGGCCGGGCCTTGCCCTCGCCGGGCGCCATGAGCCAGGGCGGCGGGGCCACCGGCGAGAGCGGCGAGCCGGAGGCCAAGGTGCTGCACACCAAGCGGCTGTACCGGTGAGGAGAGGGGCATCGGGGAAGGGGAAGACGGGGGGAGGATGAGGGACTGGGGGGAGATGAAGGGCGTCGGGGAGATGAGGGGACCGGGGAAAGGGGATGAGGGGGTCCAGGGGAGACTAGGGGGACCAGAGGGACGAAGGGAGGTTGGGGCGGGGTCCGGAGGAGGTTGGGGAGGGCCAGCGCCAAGGGGGTCGGGGGGCGATCCGGGGGGGCCCGGGGGAAGGGGCTGGGGAGGGGAACCAGGGGAGCTTAGGGAGGCTGGGAGGGAAGAAGGGAGATGGGGAGGATCCGGAGGAGATTGGGGATGACAAGGGTGAAGGGGATTGGAGCGGGGGGACGACGGCCCGGAGGAGACTGGGGAGGACCAAGGCGAAGGGGATTGGGGGGATTTAGGGAAGATTAAAGAGAAGACGATGGGGGAAGTGGTCAGGGAAGATGTAGGGGGGCTGGGGAAGGAGATGGCGGAATCGAGGGAAGACTGGGGATTAACCGGGGGGGGGGAATGGGGGGGATCTAGGGGAGATTGGAGGGGAACCTGGAGAGGGGAGGAATCCAGGGGCGATTGGGGGGAACCAGGGGGAAGGGGATTGGAGAGAGATTCAGGAAGGATGGAGGAGGAACCAGGGGGAAGGAGGTGGTGGGATTTAGGGAAGATTGGGGGGAAATAGAGGAAGGGGGTGGTGGAATTTAGGGAACATTGAGGTGAAGAAAACTGGGGGGAATCCAGGGGAAGTGGGCAGTGCTAAGAGAAAGGAGAAGGGGGAAATTTAGGGAAGGCTAGGAGGAAGGGAACAGGGGGAAGGGAGTTGTGTGGGATCCAGAGGAGATGAGCAATACACGCGGTGGGGGGCGGCACTGGTGAAAAAGGGTACGGGGGATCCAGGGGAGATGAGTCAAAACAAAGGGTGGTGAGGGAAGGAGCTGGGGTGGATCCAGGCAAGACGGGAGGAAGAAGGCAGCTGGGAGGGTAAGAAGGGAATTTGGGGAAAGGGGGCATGGGGCACCCAGGGAGGAGGGTCAGGACATGGGAGATGAAAGAAGGAGTTATTTGGGGTTCAGGGAGGTAGGGTAGGAGATGATGGGGGCTGTGGGGGAAGGAGGTGTGGGGATGCAGCGGGATAAGGGCAAGATGTGGGGGGCATCCAGGGAGAGGGGGGGGCTGGAGAAGGGGGTCCCTGGCATTGGTAGTAGACAGGGATTACGTGGGACGTGCTGGAGAAGAGGGTGTGATGAGCAGGAGCTTGAGCCCAGGGCGCTTTCCTGCTGTATGGAGGGCAAGACTGCTCTAGCTGCAGATCTTCCCAGTACGACACTCTCTGGGACTCCACTCTCACTTACACTGCGCTGTGCGTTGGAAATAGCGTCAGAAGACAAGATTCAGGAAATAACGATGGCCTTGGTCAGCTCAGCCCAGCAGCGATGAGGTGCCACGCTGTCAGCGCTGAGGTGCCTGGCCTTTGCTTTGCTGATGACTTGTTTTGTGAGTGTGGCCCAGAAATTGTCCCCTTCTGTCTCAGTTTCTCCATCAGTAAAGCAGATTCATAGTGGAGTTTCTGCAGCAACAGCGTGGTTTCGAAGATGAGCAAAATGATGAAGGCAAGAGGTGGATTTTATGTTGGGGTCCATTTTCTTTTTGTCTTGCTGACTTGCTCGGTGACATTGGGCATGTCCTTTCATCTTGTGGAACCTCACTGCCCTCCTCTAAAACAGGGCAAGGCTTGCCTCCCTCTGGGAAACCTGGCAAGATCCTTGCCCAAAAGTCCAAAGCAGTAATAGCAGGTTTGAGTGGTAGTTACTAGAATTTGTTTGTTGCCATGATGCGCTTTGTACAAGCATGTTCCCTGTACTTTGAAGTTATATTAGGTGCTTTTCTTTTTCTTATTGCAAGGTCAGTGGTAAAACACAATGGCTTGGATTACCAGAGGTGTGGGCTGTGTTGTCATGCTGGAGTCGCCTCCAGGGCTGTGGAGCTCTGTATCTGCCGTCACATTGAGATACCCCATTTGATCTTAGGGGTTGCTTCCCACATCTGCTAGTAGTTGAGCTAGTGCAGCATAACGCCTTGCCCACTGCCACCTGAGGTGTGGTGGACAGGATTGGAGAGGATGTATGTGCTCCTGCTTGCGAAATAGAATGCATTTTGTTTAAACCACCTTCATCATGGTTTAAGATGCATTTTACTTTGTGGTCACAGCGGACCAGGAATGTGTGTGCTGCTTAGCTCACCTGACGAGCAGTACCTCAGTATGCCGCTGGAGCTCACAAGTGAACGTCCCTTGACCAGACGTGGGATTGGTCATCAAGGCAAGGAAGCGGTTGTTTTCTGTTTAAATTTTTATGGTGGAATAAGGTGTGTGGTTGCTTTGTAGCAATATTACAGCAGAAAAAGAAAACCACGCTCCTGTAGAGATGGCTCTTCTTTTTAGCTGGAAGTAAGTACTGTGATTTTAGTGCAGGATTTATAATATCTGCAGTGGCCACAAATTTTCTTGCTACATAGCTGGTAGCTCTCTTAGCAAGCTTTCTACCTTAACAGTCTCTTGTCAATTCTTCTCTATTTCAGCCTGAAGTGCAGTTAGATGAAGCAGTAACTTCCTGTCCTCTAAGAAGCACGTTTTACTTTGTGTGATGGCTGACTGTCTCTGGAAACTTTTGGCCATCGGATTAAACAGTGCCTTTGAATCACAGCTGTTTGAATGTCACAATCCCAGCTATAAACTGTGCTCACATGGGATCAGCTGTGTGTCTGCTTGTGAGAGCATTGGGAGTTGAGCTCAGGTCTCCATGGTCCTTGGCAAGTGAGGTGGCCATTGGAGTGTCCTTTTGGAGATGAGGTTGCCCATCGCTGCTTGTAGGATGGTCTTTGATCTTTTCCATTTAAGTCTTCCTGGATTGATAATCCCCGAGTTTCACCTCAGTGTAGCAACTGGATTATCCTGGATGCTCTTTTACAATGTATGTTTTAGCGTAGGGTAACTGGATTTATTTTACAGATTTCTTTTTCTGGATTCTGGGTAACCATTAGCTAATTGGTGTTGCGTTACTATTCTTGTCTGCCAGCCTTGTTCTGGGCAGTATTATTTGTGTACTGACACATGCCAGAATACAAATGAATGGCTGCAGTTCTTTTCCCTGAGAAATGTCTTACTCCTCAGAGACTGTAGCTCTTAGTGATGTATTAAATAAAGAAATATAGAGAGGACAAATAATTCTCCCTGCCATCTTGCCCTATCCCAGAATGTTAATGGCACAGAAGGAAAGGGATAGATCGGTGTCTGCGTGGCTGAAGAGGACTTCGCGTTGGACCACTTCCACCCTGCTTGGCATGATGTGCTGTACTTGGTTCTTTTAATAGACTGGCATCTGATTTGCCTCCTCTGTGGTTCTGATGTGCTGTCTGAAAGCAATGTTTAAACCCAGCAGGTATAAAAATGGGTACTGGGACAAAATTTGGCCTCTTAACTGCTACGTAAAATTCAGCCCGTGGTCTCAAGCCACCCAAAGCACAAATGCTAAACTGCATTTTAATCGGTGCATGGTCTATAGTGCCTGTGTTGATGTTTCCTAACATTTTTGAAGTGAGGCTCGCTGCTGTACCTTTTTGTCCTCACCGTGTCCCCTTTCCTCACCGCTGTGGACGTAGGATCCTTGCAGATCGTCACTGGCTGTCATGGATCCTTTTTTACTCCTGCCTCTGCCTCCTCCAGCAGCACCATGGAGCTCCTGCTGATAAGAAGACATTTTAGCATGGGGTCTGCCTTAACGGCTCAGGAACCCACATCCTAAAAGATAAACCTTGCTGCTTTCAAGTCACCAACTCTCCGTTTCTTTATGAACGCATAAAAAGTAGCAGAAGCAACCAGTGTCTTCCTGTGCCCATCCCTGACTGTTGTAGGAAACAGGGTTGTATGGGAGATGCCCTCCGGGATGCCTCCCACCTGGGAGGAAGGAAGGTAAAATACCCTCGAGAGAAGGTAAAATACCCTCCAGGGAAGGTAAAATACCCTCCAATGTCCCTGCTCAGGTAGTCCCTGGAAGGAAACTTTTCTGTACTTCACGTTTGGCAGGCGTTTGAGTCCTGGTGCATGTGAGTAGGCTTTCCTTAACTGCTTGATCATATTTCTTACCCACTGATACCGTTGGCAGCCAAATAGCTGTCTGTTTGCTTGCAACTTGGAAAGGGGGCTCTGGCAACTGCTTTTTGAGTAATTCCTGTCATTTCATGGGTGTTATGCTGCACAATATCAAGATGCATTTCTGTCACTGCTGAACTTGGGAGGATTCTTAGATGAGGTTTTGTGAGCCTTTTTTTTTAGATATTAAAAAAACCATAGAGACTTCTTTGGCATATGAGCTACTGAGCAGTGAGAGAACCTGGACCATGTGCCCATAAAGGAATCTGGATTGAATAAGTGGCAGGAGAAGGAGTTGGTGTTGAGCCCTGGAATACAGTTAACACGCACATGAGGATTTGGACAGACGGGTTCACACCTGCACGTGTGACATCCCACCCTAAGGGCTGACCACGTCCTTGGGTGCAGGTGTCGACTGCTTGTAGTCACTGTGAAATCATTTCCCACCTTGAGGTGTCGGTGACATGTAAGCTTGTATCAGACACGCAGTGGCTGCCGATTCGGCGCACAGTGAACGCATTTTTACAGCTATTTTGAAGATGTAGAGACTGCCTATTTTGGGAATAGAACATCATAGATTTCCTATACTTCTCTCTGGGAATCAAATGAAAAAGCAGTTCCCCTTTCTTCTGGTCACCCTTCTGCATAAAAAACAAATCAGTTCCGTGTGGGCCGTACTGTTCGTTTCCTGCTGAGGGTTTTTGAGAGATACAGTGACAGGACATTAATCACAGGTTGCAGTGAGGACATGTTTATTGCCTGCTGCTTTGTGGACATCTATTTTGGGGAAACTAAACGTGTATGTGGGGCTTGTTGGGTTTTCCCCTCACCCCCCTCCCCGCTCCACCAATATGCTGTGAGCTTGGATGAATGCTTCATACTTATTGCCTTTTACCTGTAAACCAAAAAGCATTTTACTTGCTTGCCTTACTTGCCGTTGAGGGTATTAGGTTGTTAGAGTTTGCAAAGGACCTTCAGGCCACGTGAGAAAGATGCTAGTGAGCAGAAGTGGCTGGGGATATCAAGGTTAGTAGCACACTTTTGTGTGTGATTCTTACTCTATTTTTGGTTTTCTTCATGATTGTTTAGGAAGAAGTGGGTTCAACTCTGTGGTGTTTTGAGCTCCCAAGCCATTGTGTAAGACAGTCCTATTCCCTACGCTTCTCTTCTGTCAGGTTCTGTGCTTTACTGAAAACAAATGAGATTGCCAGTTATCCTTGGATGAACGGCTTCCTGTGACATAGCATGAGACGGGACATTTTCTCTTCGAGCTCCTGAATGTTCTGGGTTTTTTTCAAGGAGGTTCCTTTTGGTGCGGTGGGTTTGTGAAAGGAGATTTGCCTTTGTTGTGGTTTAACCTCAGCCAGCAACTAAGCCCCACCCAGCTGCTCGCTCACTCCCCCCATGGGACGGGGGAGAGAATCAGAAAAAAGGTAAAACTTGTGGCTTGAGATAAAGACAATTTAATAGGACAGAAAAGCAAGAAAATAATAATAATAATAATAACAATAATGATGATGATAAAAGAATATACCAAGCAAGCGATGCCCCGTGCAGTGGCTCACCACCTGCTGATCGATGCCCAGCCAGTTCCCGAGCAGTGGCTGCAGCCCCCCGCCCTGGCCAGCTCCCCCCAGTTTTTTTGGTCAGCATGACGTCATATGGTGTGGAATATGCCTTTGGTCAGTTGGGGTCAGCTGTCCCGGCTGTGTCCCCTCCCAGCTTCTTGTGCACCTCCGGCCTCCTTGTTTGCAGGGCAGTATGAGAAGCTGAAAAGTCCTTGGCTTAGTGTGAGCATTGCTCAGCAATAACTAAAACATCAGTGTATCAGCATTATTCTCATCCTAAATCCAAACCACAGCACTACACCAGCTGCTAGGAAGAAAATTAACTCTATCCCAGCCGAAACCAGGACAGCCTTGCTTGTCAGGGGCTGGTATATGAAACAGTCAGTTACTTTACAGTAATATCTGTAGTTTTCGAGGAAGTGACGGTGGTTTCAGCCTACCTCCTTAGCGTGTGGTTTTGCATGCTCTTGCTTGTGAGTGCCCTGTGTTCAATCTGGCAACCATTTGTGCACGTGCGCAAAAAGAAGGTTCAGTCGTTGCGTTGCGCTGTGAGTGCGATGAGGGAGTTTACGTTCTGCAGACAATGGAGATTTCGGGGAGGGGGAGCAGGCTGGTAGCAGCATCTGACTGTTCTGCTTTGCAGAAGTTTGCTCTGATCAGGTCTGTCTCATTCTGTATTTACGATGCATCTTGCTTGTCTTCAGCTTCTTGTTCAAACAGCTCTCTGGGTGCGGTAGGCTTAGCAGTAGGAGCAGTAAAGGTATTAGAACAAACGAGGAGTGATGGGTGGATAGATGTGAAGTTGAGGGGGAGAACAAGTACCTGTGGAGTGTGATAGCTGATGGCTGGGGATGGCTTGGAGGACATATTTCTTGAAGAGGAACATGTAGAGTCAACAGCTGGGAAGAGTTAATTTCAGGAGTCAGTTTATTGACCTCAAATACAGGCTTAACAAAGGCAGAGGTTTAGAGATGATCTGTCTTGGTAGGAAGGGTTTAACATGGCTGGTCAATCTTGCTTTATTGAACTGTCCATGAGATACTGATGAGGGTACTTTCTGTCAGCGCTAATGCTTCTGTAAGTCCCTGGTTTTATTTCACTGCAGCGTTCTGGAATTGTAGTCTGATTTGTTCACAGCTACAAACTTTCGAGTGCTTGAGATTTTACGCACGGCGTGGTATTCCTCCTCCAGGAGGAGAGTCTTGGGCAGTGATTCACAGAAGTATTTTTTTGCATGACTCAGAGGTTTGGAGGTTGCTTGGTCTGTCTTTTAGATGGCTTTCAGGAAAAGTCTCGTGTAACAAATTTCATATTGCAGGCTGGTTTTGATTATGTTACCTATCACTGAGAGATCTTTAAGGGCTTTAATCAACGAAGGTCCACAAGTTTTGGCAAATGAGAATGGCGTGAGTTGCCTTCTTTCATAGGCAAGTTGGTAAGGAAACAGGAATTGGTGGAGGTTTGACTCTTACCCTATCAAAAGAGTAATTGTTAGAAATCAATCCATTTTTTAATCATAGAGTTTAAGATGTTTAAATTAGTCTAAGTATAGCATGATTTAATTGCTGAGGTTAAAAGTTGCTAACACGTCCAAAGACATTTCTGACTTTGCTACTGTAGAAATAATTGACATTTTTGACCAGACAGGCGGTGGTAACTGGTGATTAAACAGCTGATTTGCAGCAAAATCATTACAGTGTATGTAACTGCTTTCTTCTTCTTTCCAT
This sequence comes from Mycteria americana, assembly GCF_035582795.1. Lineage (NCBI taxonomy): Eukaryota > Metazoa > Chordata > Aves > Ciconiiformes > Ciconiidae > Mycteria > Mycteria americana. Next base: position 3,052,130 of record NC_134389.1, on the reverse strand, counting down.
AAGCTTTTTAAAATAGAGTGCAGAAAGGAAATCAATTAGTATGGTGTGGTGGTATAATGCGGCTTGCTAATAATGGAATTAACTAGGCTAGTATGGTTCTGTGTAAACATCCCAGATCTCATAAAATAATCCCAGATAACCTCCTATTCTGAAACTCTTCTTTCTGTCTTACCTTGCAGAGCAGTGGTAGAGGCCGTTCATCGACTGGATCTCATCCTTGGTAATAAGGCAGCGTATCAAGAAGTGTTCAAGCCGGAGAACATCAGCTTGAGGAACAAGTAAGTTGGACCGGGCACTTGGTTTTTTTTTTTTATATTTGTCTGGGGAAAATCCATGTGAAGCAACACGTGGAGGTTTTGAATCTGCAGTTTCACAGGGTGTTTGATTTGCAGTGTTCCTGTTAACCTGGGATCCCTCCAGGTTTTTGAAGCAGAGGCTAGATTTCAGATCTGTATTTGAACAGCACCTAACCATACAGTCCATGGCTGGAGGCTTTCCTGGGTGTCGTTGTAATACAGATAAGTTGTCTTCATGTTGGCCAATGCCTTCCTTGTAATTACCTTTAAAAAAACCTGTGTGGTGAAGAAACTTCTTATATGTGTGTGAAATATTTTATCAGGTTCAGAGGGTGCCTAGCAGGGATGATTTTTCTTACTAATTTTTTAAGCTGTCAAGACAATTCTTGACATTACTGCAATTTAGGAAGTTACTGATGGCCAGCTGAGCCAAGGTTACTGGTTAGGTGTATGGCTTTTCCAGATGCTCTTGTGTGGGAGTGATACAAGCTGTACCATCACCAGATGGCCTAGCTCATCCATCGTAATGAATTCAGATTTTCCTCTTCCGTGCTTATGTCGTGGCAGCTGTATTTGAAGCTGCTGTAGCTAAATGTGAATTCTCTGCTGTCTATCTCAGGCTGCGGGAGCTGTGTGTGAAGCTGATGTTCTTGCATCCAGTGGATTATGGAAGGAAAGCAGAAGAACTGCTGTGGAGAAAAGTTTACTATGAAGTTATCCAGCTCATTAAAACAAATAAAAAGGCAGGTATCTGTCGCTCTGGCATGAGAAAGTCTCTGGCTGTGCAATGGGTGAGACCAAGTTAAGAGCTTTACTTGCTTGGAGAAGTTGTGGTCTGAACACAAGCCAGGCACTCCTGAATTTTAATCACGGAGCTGACATACACTTTCTGTCTAGTTGTGGGCAGGTAAGCATTAATGATTTGCTGAGAGAGCTGCCATTGCAGAGGATATTTCAACATAATTTGCTTAATTTTTGTCTTCCCGTCTTCAAAAGACACATATCTCCATGTGGAACGATGGTCTTAAGAGGCTTTGTCCGCGCTGACTGTTTTTACTAGAGTCGATCACTGGAAAATACTCACAGTATTCACCTTTGTATTTTCTAATGCCATGAACTCTCTCCTGGTGATCTGGTTGTCTGAATATATTTAAGGCTCTCTAACCAGCCTCCTTGATTTTATTTATTTGTTGTTGCAGCAAGTATTTCTCCTTCTTGATGTTGACCCTTAGTAAATACCACTAGATACAAGGTTGTTGAGCAAGAGGAGGTACAGAACTGTGCAAACCCAATTACAGCTGAGCTACCTGCTATCTTGCTTCATACTTGGCATAACTTGGGTGGCCAGCCTAAAATGTTACCCGGACTACATTAACATATTCTCATTTTTCCTCCCTCCAGCACATTCACAGCCGTAGCACTCTGGAGTGTGCGTACCGGACTCACTTAGTTGCTGGCATAGGATTTTACCAGCACCTTCTCCTCTACATTCAGTCTCACTATCAGCTGGAGCTCCAGTGCTGTATTGACTGGACGCACGTAACGGACCCTCTAATAGGTTAGTGCTTCGTGTGTTGGACTCGTGGGTAAGGCCTGAATCCCAGCCAGGTGGCTTCCCCTTGTGCTAGTCCATCTTTGTTTCAGCATTCAAAGGATTATCGTTTTTTTTTTTTCTTTTCCCCTCTGATTAGCTGGTTATCTGTTTAGAACAGACTGTCTGTCCTGCTCTCTTTTCCATGGCACTGTTTTGGGTTTTTTTAATACTAAACTAGGGAAGAAAGAAAGGTTTCTAACAGGAAGGAAATGCTGTTAGAAAATTCTTTAGTAAGTGTTTGGTGATGGCAGATTTTTATGGAAAATTGAAGAGCATTTCTAGCTGTACAGCATGTCTGCTTTAATTAAGCTTTTAAAAACAAAGGGGCCATTGGGGGAATAGGTTCTTGAAATCAACAGATTTTTGTCAGGACACCCTAGTCACTAGATGTAAGAGATTGTTCCTCCTCTTGGTGCCCCTTCTATCTGTGCTCCCTTCACATATTTCCTAGCTGTGTGTAGCTTTGAAACTGCTGTTGAATCTTGGACTGAGAACATGAGGAAGCGCCTGTAACACAGTAAGGTATGTTAGCTGTCTCAGGTAGCCTCCTCTGTGCGTGCCCTTAGATGCAGGGTAATTTGAGGTATCTTACCTATTAGGGGAGGAAGAATAAGAGTGTTTACAGTCTTGAAACAGCTCAAGGCTGCATATGCATTCACATCCTCTATTACCTTGTAATGGTTTGTTCACATTTGCTCCTGGGTTGTGCTCAGTGGCCTCAAGGCACATATTTGTGTTTGGGTGGGTCCAGGTGAGAAATGGAGCCTCTGTATGTTTTGTGAACTGTATTAGCAAGGGTTTAATTGACGTTCTTAAAGCTGGCGGGGGGACGGGATGGGACGACACACGGCAGAAACAGGCATAAGAGAAGTTAGTATGTCTTTAGCAATAGAATGTTTCAGTTGCTGGTATCCTATTCTTAGTTCTGGGAGATGATTGTATCATGATCGGCTTTGAAATGTCAGTTTAAAAGGCAGATGTCCCTGGCAACTGTTGCTTTGAGAAATGTATCTTAGTACTGCGGAATTAATAAATTCTCGAAACGCGCATTCCAGATGGGTTTGTAGCCTGTCGTGCGTGATTGCATTTGAGAGGCTCCCCTTATTCAGGTTTCTTAATGTGTTTAGGCTCTTTAATTAAAAGGATGCAGCAGATGAGTACGCAGCTGGATAATAGAGATGTAACCTTGCATATCCGGAAAAGATGGATGTGTAAGAATCCCATATGAACTACAAATTAGGGTGGACACAACTTGATGGTTATGTAAATGGGAGCAAGAGGATTCAAAGCAAAAAAGAAAGGGAGGATAGGTCCAATAGCATACGTGGACACGGATTTGAAGGCCATGTATTTGTATAATGCAACTCATACAATGCCTGTTAGTAAGTGAGAACCATTCCTCACTGGTCACTTAAGCCTCCAGATTTCACTTCCATTCTTCTAAACTAAGCCAAGAGGGAAGCAACTCAGACTGCAGGCTGGACTGGTCTTAAAAATCTTCCTTTGGGATTACTGCTTGAGGGAATTTTCTCCTCCAGAAGGTGGAAGTCCTTGGCATCAGGAAGACCGAACCTAGGCTGAATCCATGATACTGGCCTGCCTGGTGGCAGCGGGTGCTCTCTGGAGAGGAAGCGTGAACGCGGTAGCCTTTGCCTCCTGATCTCTGGCTGAACCGTGGCCCCGCTGGCTGGGAGAAGGTGCTGATGGGGACATGGGAAGCATAGTCTTGCCAGTGGCAGCACCTCCCAGGAACTGAGTCATGTTTGATGGCTTAAGTTAGTTCAGATCAGCTGGCTGGAGCCTTCCCCTGTTGCTTTTAACACTTTCCACTGCCTGAACTGCTCTTTCTTTTTTAAGTTCAGTATAGAATAGAATGGACTAGACTATTTCAGTTGGAAGGAACCTACAATCTAGTCCAACTGCCTGACCAAGTCAAGGCTGACCAAAAGTTAAAGCATGTTATTAAGGGCATTGTCCAAATGCCTCTTAAACGCTGACAGGCTTGGGGCATCGACCACCTCTCTAGGAAGCCTGTTCCAGTGTTTGACCATCCTCTTGGTAAAGAAAGGCTTCCTAATGTCCAATCTAAACCTCCCTTGACGCAGCTTTGAACCATTCCCACGTGTCCTATCACTAGATATAGGGGAGAAGAGATCAGCACCTCCCTCTCCACTTCCCCTCCTCAGGAAGCTGTAGAGAGCAATGAGGTTGCCCCTCAGCCCCCTTCCCTCCAAACGAGACAAGCCCAAAGCCCTCAGCTGCTCCTCACAGGACATTCCTTCCAGCCCTGTCACCAGCTTTGTTGCCCTCCTCTAGACGCAAAGGCAGTTTTGTGCAGAGGCAGTTCTTCCTAACTGACTGCAGCTGCCCTGTCTACAACACAGATTTGCTGTCCTGATTTTTTCCTTGTTTTTTTCCTTCTCTTCCTCCCTTTTTGGTTGGCCAGTCCTAAATCTAGATCTCAGTCTTGAGACAATGAGTTTGTTTCCATCTTCAGTGTCGGGGAGGGTACGTCCACATTGTGTGCTACTGCCAGGTGCAAGTGTGCTCAGACTTTGTTCTGGCTTCCAGGGATTTGCGCCGGCTCCTATCCAAAGGCCTCATTAGCCATGCTAACAAAATCAGGCTCTCAACAGGCCTTATTAGCTTGTGCTCAGTGCTATGTTAACACAATCACATGGCTTGTAGACAGGAATTGGCCTTTGTCCTCTCATCTGAGCGCAAAGGGAGCCAGCTCTCTGTGGCATACCTTGTGGACAAAGTTTGAGTGACAGTCATTTCAGTGACTGTTAGTGACGCAGTGACATGCGCTGCCCCTAATCAGCAGGGAATTGAAGGGGGAGTGGGTGAGCATCAATGTCTGTGTTTATTTTCCACATTTTGACAGCAAGAGTGAACCAGTGCTGGTCTATAAGATGCCACAGAGGGTGACCAACAGTGTGATCTGACCATGTGGTCTTTGTTTTCATCCAGTGAAATGTTGGGTATCTCAGGCAGAGGCGTAGGCTGCTCACGTGTCTTTCCAGCAGCCTTTACCCAACGGTGTATGTGATTTCATATTTCTCATGTAGGCTGCAAGAAACCTGTGTCTGCATCGGAGAAGGAGATGGAGTGGGCACAGATGGCATGTCACAGATGTCTGGTTTATCTGGGAGATCTAGGTAAGAACAGCATCCTTCGGGCTTTCAGGGCAACCTTTAATATATTAAAAAGATGGTTCCTGGACAGTGCCGAGTCCATCGTTGTTGGTCACCATCCATAGTTACCTGCAGACGCTGGTTTCCCTCGGACACATTTGTCAATGACTGGTATAAGGTGAAATCCTCGTGGATAACTGAACCGCTACAAATTGCAGAAGCTTTGTTTTTGGGCAAGTAGATGAGGAGTTTGCTATTGATAAACAGTTGTGTCCGTGGTTGTGTAAGAACGGAAGCCTTTGCTTTTATTTATGTTGTTTGGACAGTGTGAAGGAAACTCAAAGTGGGCTGACTTCTCAGTTCAGACTTGCTTTAAGGTTGCCTTATGGAGCCACTGTCGTCATCACAAGTGTGACTGAAAATCAGATTTGTTAAGCAATATTGTGAATCAACCCAGAGCGGTAGGCCACTGCAAAGTCCCGAGTTCTTTGTCATTGTGTCTGGCTGCGTGTCATCCTTTTTATAGCAGACGTGTCTATCCCACAGTCACGACCTCCTGAAGTGTGTGGCAAGTGTGTCAGCTTCTTGCTTGATTGTGAACACGTGGGAGTGAAGGCAGTGAGAAAACATGTAACTGTGTGAAAAACAGCCATTTGAAGTGTGGCGCGGGTAAATGTGCTTGACACGCAGCAGCCTTCAAGCTCTTGAAAGCTGTTTGGCATTATCGTTGTGCGTGAATCAGCCTAAAAATGGCATTGCAAATAAATGTCTTACGGGGGTAGTAAGAATGACTTACCTGACTGGTGGGAGAGAAGAGTGCTCACCTTCACAATGCTTTTACCTAAGGTTTCCAAAATGCCTACTGTTGTCAAAAAAAAAAAAAAATCTGGGAGAAAAAAAAAAAAAAAGGAATAAAACCCGGTCTAGCCACAGCCAGGTATTTTATTAGGTCAGCTGACTTGCTTTAAATTTCACACTCTGCTGTAGTAGAATATAGTCTGCTTGAGGTACTGGAAAATGGAGCACAACTCTGAGTTATTTCAAGGATAAATGAATCAGCACTTAACACATGGAGCAGAAGAACTTCTTCCTTTTGCTTACATGCTGCCACAAGTGTTGAGGGATATCCCCTTTGCGTGAAGTGGCAGGGGTTGTGATGTGCGGAATAGCGCAGTTAAAATAAAAGTGGCCCTGGCAAACCCTATACGTTTCTGTGTTTTGCCAAGAGCAGTTCTTCTTTGATGGATTTGTTGACTTGGCCAGTATTTCTAGTTTTGTGGTATTTCTAATCCCTAGGGAAACTGTGCTTCTCTGCAGAAAGGAAGAGAAGACACTGCCTTCTGGTTTCTGATGTGTGGTGTGTGGTTTTCTTTCAGCTCGCTATCAGAATGAACTGGCAGGTGTGGACACAGAGTTGCTGGCTGAGCGGTTTTACTATCAAGCCCTTTCTGTTGCACCACAAATTGGTGAGTGAGTTACCATGAATTTTTAGTAATTAAAATCATGTTGCTGCAACCTAAAAACAATACTCTGTGATACTGCGCTGGTCAGGCTTATATCCTGCTGCTGAGAGAGGAGTGGTTTTATCCTCTGGTTAAAATTACTTCCTTCTTTGAGAATCTCTCTCTTGCTGGCAAGCCAGAGAGAGGAGTTAAATCAAAGGTGCTCTTCGCCAGTGACCTCAACGTACTCATCTGATAATCTCTGAGAAGCTCAGGCTTCCATGAATGTGGTAAAGTTGTGCTTGTCTGGCTAAGGGAAGATCCAGCTGTCCATTGCCAGAAGCAGAGCATTATTGGTCATCTCCCTCTTTTTTTACCCCTGCAAAAAGATCTCACATGCTGCTTTCCCCTTCAGAAGTGACTACCTTATGAGAACACATTGTGGCAAGAGTTGAGGGCCTGTCTTGTCTTAAAGTGCGCAATTCCAGAAAAATGTTTTATCTGTGCTGAACTTGCAGAGTTCTCACTGAGTTGTTTGATAGCCTGATCCCAAATACCAATAAGTGACTAGAAGTTATGTACCATGGTGAGCTGGAACAGAACTCTTAAATGCTGATGTCTATGTCAAGGGGAATACAGAGTCAAGGCCATGGCATTATTAATACAGAGGAGGCATTGTTTGCTCTGCTTTCTTATGTAGATAACTGGCAGGAAGGTGGGGAGGATCTAAAAGCACTATAAAACAGAAAAAAAAACCAAAAAACCTGGGTGGCAAAAGGATCGAGTAGTCCAGACCTTTGTACTGCAGCTTTACTACTGTTTGTGTCTCCTGGCTTCTGTCCTGTGTGGAAATGTAATGAGAGGGAAAGGATCTGCTTTTTAGCAGGGCCATCAGAGAATTGTAAGTTAATTCCGTTGCCCCTCTCTTTCATGACAGGCATGCCCTTTAACCAGCTGGGGACATTGGCAGGGAGCAAATACTACAATGTGGAAGCTACCTACTGCTACTTACGCTGGTGAGTGTCTGTGAGGATCTTGGCTTTCTGGACAGAGAATCAGTGCACTGTGGTTGCTGGTGCCAGGTTCTTTTCTCCTTTGCTTTGCACTTGTGACTGTTTTCAGCAGATGAGTTTCAGGAGAGGGGGAAGAGAGATGGGTTTATTTCACCCTTGAGCAGGACTGATAATAAGAAAGAGCCTTGGTCAAACCAAACCATCATGCTGGTCACTAAAATACATGTGCAGGGCTGCACTTGGAGGGCAGGGTTTCATCTGAGACCCTCTGCCTGTGCTAGAGAGCCGGGTTTGAAGGGCAGTGGAGGTGCTGAGTGAGGCACCCCGTGTAGTGAGGTGGGTGGAATTCAGTTATCTGAACATGGCCTTAAGGCACAAATTTGAAAAAGTGTGTAAATGTTGCAGATGGAGCTGTGGTGCAGCTTGAAGTGGGCTTTGCAGACATCAGTGGGAGTTAAGTAGCCCAGCATGTTCAAACAAAAGCACTAGGTACCTGTCTTCATGCTTAGATGCCTGAATAACTTTCTAGTGAATTAAAGACTTAAATGTGAGCAACCTTGTGGCAAAGTAACTTTTGCTGTATTCTATTTTGGTGTCTCAGTATCCAGTCTGAAGTGTCCTTTGAAGGTGCCTATGGGAACCTGAAGCGGCTGTATGACAAAGCAGCCAAAATGTATCACCAGTTGAAGAAATGTGAAACCAGGAAGTTGTCTCCAAGCAAGAAAAGGTAAGAGGGAAAAGAAAAGGAGAGGGGTGCATACTGAGGGTTTGCAATGTTGCCAGTGTATCCCCTGGGTTGGGAGTAGAGTCTTTCTGGGAAGTGGGAACTCGTAGGTGGCCCATTTGAGGCAGTGACTTCCCAGAATTTTGAGAGCCCCAGTCTAGATCCCATTCTTGATCTCTCAGATCATACTTTCAGGAGAAAAGCTAAATGCTGGCTAGGTGTAGAGTTTGAGGTGAGAGATTTTCTCACTCTCCCCTGGAGCTGGTGACTGTTCATGAGGGTTGAGGCATATTGGTGAAAGTTAGAAGTGTATAAGCTGTCTTTTTTTTTTTTTTTTTTCCCCTCCAGTTTCATCAGAATGTAGTTCTCAATGGAGACCTGATTTACCTATTAATAGAGCTCTGTTAGTCTAGTCCATCTCTGTGATGGGTTACCTGCTTTACAGTGTTTTCCTCTCAATCTTTTTAGAGGCAAAGACATTAAGAGGTTGCTGGTGAGCTTTATGTACCTGCAGAGTCTTTTGCAGCCAAAGAGCAGGTAAGGTTATGCCAGACTGTATCTTCTATTGATAACTTACAGTAGCGGGCATTCAGAATTGGAAGAGACTGTTCCCTGTAGGATAACAGTGCCTGTGCTGAGGCTTTCTGCCAAAAGGTGCAAGACTTTAGTCTTCTAACCTTGCAGGGAGAGTGAAGAAGATTGTCTTCCAAGGGAGGCTGAAATACCAAAGGGTTAAATGCTTTGTGACTCTGGCTAAATCAAGCCAGTAGCTGAGTGAATGTTGAGCGTCGCAGCTCATCTCTGTGCTGTACTATGCCTTTGGCGTTTTCTTGCCGTGTTCAGTCATCAAATGCTTTTTCCTGGCAAGCACTGGATTTAGGCTGATAGGACAGCAAAGAGTGACCGTCTGTACGTGTGCGAGGCTGTTCATTGCGTTTGGAAATCAGTAACCAAATACCTTGTTCAAAGAAACAAATAGCATAACCTGTTCATGTTGGAATAAATGGAAAGCTTTGCACAGCTGTGTGATTTTCTTTTTTTTTTTTCCTTGTATTTTCTCTGTCTCTGCTGGGAGGTTTTCAGGTGATTGTAAATTAACCTCTTACTGCTTGAAATAGAGCTGATGTTTTAAAGGGCTTATACATAGGCTACAATGAAACTAATCATGGAATAGTTCAGGTTGGAAGGGGCCTTTTAGGGGTCCAGTCCTCCCCCAAAGTAGGGTCCTTGTGAAGGCAGATTCAAATGTCAAGTCAGATGAGGTTACTCAGAGCCTCATCCAGCTGAGTTTTGAATGGCTCTAAGGACAGAGATTCCACGCCTCTCTGGTCCCCCTTCCAATGTTTGACCACCTTCACTGGGGATTTTTTTTTTTTTCCTTGCATCTAGTCTCATTTTCCTTTTCTGCAGCTTGTACCCATTGTTTCCCTTCCTTTTGCTGTGCACCACTGAGAAGAGTCTTACTCAGTCCTCTATAACCACCTATTTGGCATCTGAAAACAGAAGATTATATGCCCCGAGCTTTCTCTCTTTCAGGCTGAACAAACTTGATTCTCCTTGCCTCTTCTCATACATCGTGTTCCCTATTCCCCTTGACAGTCCTCTGCTGGACTAAGTCCAGTTTGTCAGTGTCTTTTTGTTTGGTTGGGTTTTTTTGTACTGGGGACCCCAACGCTGGATGCAGTACCCCAGGTGCCATCTCATGAGTGCCAAATAGAGAGGTATAATCATTTTCCTGCTGGCTGTGCCCTTGCTAATGCAGCCCAGTATGGGATTAGCTTTCAAATATTGACTTATACCAGAGTGGAACTTCCAGGATCATTTAATATCCACTTAACACACATTTAGTGCATAAGAAAATTAGAAATTACTTCAATTTCCCAAGCATGTTGCCCCCTGAAAAGGATTTGCTAGATGTCTTGCAGGTAGGTTTATTTTGTAACTAGGAGACTCCCATAGCCCATTATACTGACTACTATGGGTGCTTCCTTTGAAGTAGCTAATAGTTACTGAGGATTTTGGAATATTCTCACAGGGCTGCAAGTTAGAGCCATGGGAGGAGGAAAAGTTGAGTCCCCAGTTTGTGTACTGCAATGTAATCCTTTAACTGAGCAGTGGATCCGAAACTTTTGCTACCTTTAGCATTGAAGTGCCCCGTGTATCTTAATGGCTACTGCCTGAGCTCCCAGGGAAGAAGTCATATATTTTTTGGTGACCCATCTCTTTGCAGGGAGGTGCTCTAGTTATCGTTCGTCTTTAGTTTAGCGTCTTTGGAGAGGAAAACATAATTTTATTCATCTCGCTTGCTTCCCATAGCTTTTGTTGCCTGCAGTATATTGCCTGGTGCTTCATCCTGTCTAGTGCTGAAGGATAGCCTAACTGCCAGTTTTGGTTTCCATGCAGATATTGCCAGGAGCCTGAGTCTTGAATAATAATTCTTGTTTATTTTTTCCTCTTATTAAGCTCTCTGGATTCTGAGCTGACATCTCTCTGCCAGTCTGTGCTGGAGGATTTCAACCTGTGCTTGTTCTACCTGCCCTCTCCTCCTAATCTGAGCTCAACTAGTGAAGATGAAGAAGAGTATGAGAGTGGCTACTCCTTCCTTCCTGATCTCCTGATCTTTCGCATGGTGATCATCTGCCTTATGAGTGTTCACAGCCTCAAGAGGGCAGGTAACCAGTGTTTTATTCAGCCATTCAGAAATTTGGTGATTAACATTCACAGTCTAGTTAGGCTGAAGATGTTGTCTTAATTGGCATTCACGTTTTGGGCTAGTGGTCAGTCTCTTCCACCTCGTTACGCTGTCTTGTTGCAGGTTCAAAGCAGTACAGTGCAGCCATCGCTTTCACGCTGGCCCTCTTCTCTCATCTGATAAATCACGTCAATATTCGCCTGCAGGCAGAGCTAGAAGAAGGGGAAAATCCAGTCCCAGCCTTTCAGAGTGATGGCACAGGTAAGAAAACTTAAGCAGTATAAGCTGGGTCTCCCCAGTTGCCTGCCTGTAGGGCTGGCTTTTACTTTTCTCTCCTAAATCTCCTGGGCATGGGTTTTGTAGTGTAGTGCCTGAGTGGTAGAGAGCGCTTGACTGCTGGGCTGAAATCCCCAAAGATGGGTAATCTGTTGAGACAGTCTCCACTTAGACGCTCTCTGTGAGTATCAGAATCATCACAGGATGAAAATGTTGCTTTCCTTGTTGTAAGGACTTATCTTTCTGTATCTCTTGGCAGCTCATTCATCATCTGTTTACCCCAATCTGTTCTCCTTATTTTCTGTCTCTCTATTTGCTGTTATTTACTGGACTCTTTTCTCCTCCACCGAGGAGATGATCTCAGGTGAAATACCTGGGCAGAGCAGTGCCTAAGGGAGGCAGGCCCTGCTCAGCACACCTCATCTCTGCTCAGACAAAACCAGACCTTTAGTTTCTGGGGGATCCTGTTGAGCAGAGAATAAAACTGCTGAATCCTTCCCCTGCAAACAGTCAATTTGTAATATTTCACAGAATGCGAGACTAGAGTTTTCCTGCTCAAAAGCAACAATGAATGACTCCTCCCCTGCATGGGTTTTGAAGCTGTCAGGGTGACATACGGCTTGCTGGAAAGGCTGTGAGCATGTTGGTCAAGGAAGGGATTAGGTCAGCTCAGTCTAGTTACAGGGTGGAGTGGCTGGTTTAATCAAGCTGACTGGCACGTACTCTTGCCCTGCTTGGTGGGTCACTTGGTGCTTGGACTGTAGAAAGCTGGGGAAAAGATGTAAGTTAAGATTCAACTATGTATTTTATGCTGGTCTGGCAGCATTCAGCACTGAGGCTGCCTGATAACGGAGCGGGACAGCTTGGGCAGTAGGAATGCAGGCTTCCAAAGTCTTTCTGGACGCCTTTTAGAAAGTGAGTCATTCTTCTAGGGTTGCCATTACTTGTTCTCTGGTTAAAGACACTAATAGAAGTGATGGCTGAAATTTGCACTGCTGGTTCCCCAGGCTCAGGGCTGGCAAGCAGCTTGTGTGACACATTGGGACTTTCTTAACTTGTGGTCTCGTTTTAAATGCCTGCAGATGACCAGGAGCAACGGGAGCCATTGAACTCGATTGAGAAGGAAGCTGAAGCTGACTTGGCCAATCACCAGCCCAGTGAGGAACAACAAAAGAATGACTGCAAGAAAAGCAAGAAATACTCCCGCCTCTCCTGTTTGCGTCGCCGCCGCCACCCCCAGAAGGTGGATGAGAGTGACCTGAGCGAGGGCTTTGACTCTGACTCCAGCCAGGGCTCCACAAAGGGCAGTGATGGCTCAGAAAGTGGCTCAGAGAAGAGTGACGAGGAAGCAGAAGCTGCTTTTGATGTGGAGACGGACTCTGACATGAACAGCCAAGAATCTCGGTCCGACTTGGAGGACATGGAGGATGAGCCGGGTGAAGAGGGAAGTGGCCGAGGCAAAAGTGGGCCCAAAGAGGCCTTAAAAAACTGTGTGGATGGCAGTGGGCTGGGGGACTCCAAGAGCCCAAGCATCTCTAAAATCGAGGCTCCGGATCCAGCAGTCAATGGGCCAGCTTCCCTGAGCACTAATGACGCAAGCATAGCCAGTAATCTCCAGGCCATGTCCACCCAGCTGTTTCAGACCAAACGCTGCTTTCGCTTGGCTCCCACTTTCAGCAACATCCTTCTGAAACCAAACAGTGAACCACCCATCTTGAAGGATGGAATAGAAAGCAAGCCATGTGTCAATGGAGATCTGGAGAAGCCCAGCTTGGCAGAGCAAGGTAAGGATCAGCGACCTCATTGAAAATATTTGTTGTTGCAGTTCTGTGCAGAAAACTGCAAGCTGTAGCAGTCTGCTGGCTAAAATCCACCCTTTCTCATGGTGCAAGTTCTCCTTTGGCCAGGTTTGGAGGAGCAGGTTGCCCAAGTACTGGGCAGGTCTTGGGTTGGGTGTTTCCTGAAGGAGGAGCTTTACTTTTACTGCCTGACATCCAGGAATATGTGCAGCGAGCAAAGGAAACACCTGCAGCCAGCCAGGGTTATCTGTTGTTCTCCTCACAGGCTAAATGCTGAGCAGTTCTCATAATACAGAGGATAATTCCAGCAGGTATTAAAAATTTGGATTATCTCCCTGTTTCTCATGTGAAGTCTCTGTAATCAGACACTTAGTAGTGCTTCTGGTGATGGACAGTGCAGATGCAGTCCAGGAAGTTCGCCGTGAGATGTCAGATTGCCAACTCTGCAAAGCTCTCATAGGAGCTCGTCTGGAAGATGTGACCTAGGTGCATGCGAGAGGAGTTGAGGGCCTCTTTCTGTGACACTCCGAACGCTGCCTCGCTGAGTGCTCAGGGCTGAACCAAGCTGCAGATGCACAGCAGGTGGAGCTGCAATGTCTCTATTACCATGCAACTTACACAACTGAGTAATGTTCTGGGAAAAAACAGCTTGAAAGGGAGATCTGATGCACTACAGGGAGTTGTTTGTATTTCAGATAAAACCACATGGGCCTGTTCGGTCTTGTTTGTCATTCCTCCCAGCTTCCCTGGAGCAAGGAAACATTTTTGCATTGTGCTGCCAAATTCAGCGGGCCTCCAGCACTGGCAAGATTCAGGCTTTGCCTGGGCCAGGATTTCAAGAGAGAGTATTAGATCATGTTAATGTTTACTGGCTCCCGGCATTGCTTCATAGCCACTTGAAAGAGATGGGGGTAAAGGAAGAAACAAATGATTTTTGGTCTGTTTAACATTTTCCTTCAATGGGTTACACAGATGTTGCAGCTCCAGGAATGTATTTGAATAGTGTGGCCATGATACTTTCACAGATGCAGAAAATGAGAGGTTGAATGAGTCAGGTTGAATGAATTAACCCATGTGCTTATTAGCTTTGAGCTCTCCTTGCCTCAGCTGTGCTGTTTCAAAACTTGAGCTGTTTAATGGTCTTAACACTCTATCAGGGATGGTTTCTGAATAAATTACTTCCTCCCTTTTTTGATTCTGAGGGTTTATTGAATGATAATTGCTGTGCTAATAGGCAGAAATGACTGTGCAATTAAAATAAGGGACTGTAGCAAAATGTGTCGTTGATTCCCAGCTTGCTGCTACGTGGACCTCAGGTCACTCCTGTAGCTAGCGTGCAATTTCATTGGCAGTGGCTTTGAGATCCTCAGGTCTGTAGGATTATAAGATTGTAAAGCATGTTCAATATTTAAAATCACCTGGGTGCTGGCATGTAAAATAGCCCTACCATTTTCTTCTCTTGCATAGCCCGAAGATTGATGCACATTGACCTAAACAGTGATTGCTGGCTCTGTTCTCTGCAGTAAATGATATGGTCCTTGTGCCGGCACATGCTGCTTCCCCCTGCTCTGTTAGTGAGCGTCTCGGAGGCTGCTGCAGGGGTTAAGGTGTTTGTCAAACTTTCACAGGGAGATTTTAGCAGTCTTTTTCCCAAGAAAGAAGAAAATGCAACAGTGATAAACTCGTATAAGCAGCACAGGGGACAGGGAACTGGTTTGGTGAGGATGTGTGGAGGCACCGAGAAGTTCAACTCAACTCTTAACCAACCCAGCACTGTTCTCATACCGGTAGGACTTGGCTTCTCAAGGGGTTTAATGCCTGCCATCCTGCTTTTCCCTTCATTTTCCAGATGATGTGTCTGACTCTGAGGAAAGCATTTCAAGTAACAAATCCTGCAGGAATGAGCGATCCCTTCAGGAAAAGCTAGAGATTGTGACCAACGAAGGGCTGCTTCTCACTGTCAAGGTGTTCCTGGACTGGCTGAGGACAAACACGGACCTCATCATCATGTGTGCTCAGGTGGGAACTGTGCTCAGTGTTCGGTCCAAGGCTGCATCTGTTCAGTTCCCCTGGGCTGGGATGCTAAGGGCATATTGAAGCTACTGTCCCAGTCCTGGACAGAAGGTGATGTTAAATACTGAATTAAGATAATCTTGACCTAAGAAGTGTAGTGAAGCTTACTCTTCACAAAGCATTCTGAGGTCTGTGAAAGATGCTGGAAAGCCCAAGTGGCCTGGTTGTTGCATACACCTGTCTTGACATTTTCTGTGGCCTTTTGTGTTTTGTTCCTGCAGAGCTCTCAGAGCCTGTGGAACAGGCTGTCTGTGCTCCTGAACCTTCTGCCTTCTGCTGCAGACCTGCAGGAATCAGGTACTGGAGAAGGAAGTGGCAATGTAATATTTCGGCAAGCCTAGTCATCGGTGATTTCCATGGTGTGTGATAGATCCCAGGGAGAGAGATTTGCCAGTAGCACTTTGCTTATAAGCACAGTGGGAAGTGACATCATGCATGTGTTGTTTTTGTGTTTAAACACCATTCCAGTTAAATACTGTCCTGTAGACTTCAGCTCTATTAATGCATTGTATATGGCTGACAGTATACTGAAACACTCGCACCTGTGTGCGTGAAGTCCTTGTGTGGCCAACGTGATTGGAATTAACTGTCAAAACCATAAGTAAGGGTATGATTTTTATCATGGCAATCATGGAAACTAGTTTTGAAGCTCCAAATGCTCATGATGTTGCCCTGTACCTCAGCCTAAAGATCCCCATGGTTCGTGAGAAGCGTAGTTTAAACAGGGATGCTCATGTGTTGGAACGAATGGGAAAGCTAACCCTGCAAACTACAGTTTTTCTGAAGTGGTGTGCTTCAGCAGGTTGTTTGCGACAGTTACTCTTTATATTGTGGGTGGCCCTTTTGTTCCTCCTTCAACACATGCTCACAGTACCAGTGTAATTTAAAACCTCTGCCCTTCATCATTACAGATTGTGTGCCTTAAAGCAGTTTTCCTCTGTCCCCATGTCAGTTGTTTAAGTCACCATATATTGCTGTGCTTCCCCTCCATCCTCTGCAGGGCTGGCCCTGTGTAATGAAGTCAAGGACATTCTGAGTGGCGCTGAGCTCCCAGACCTGAAAGCCAACTTGCTGCTCCCAGAAGACGTGGCCCTGCGAAATCTTCCCCCTCTGAAAAATGCACACAAGAGGTTTAACTTTGAGCAGGACCGGCCCATTTTCTCAGCAGTTGAGGAGGTGAGTCAGGGTAAATCCTGAATCTCGGCACGAGCTGCATTTCCCTTTCTGGAGGTGCAGCCTGTCTTAGCTGTGCAGATGAAGATCTAGTTCTTTCTTGCCAAAAAAGACCCCAAACTGATTCAAACTTTTAAGTCTGAGATGGGCTCGTGTTATTGGTGGTTGCTGGAGTGATCTGTCTATCCAAAAATGAGTGTTCAAAAAATTGCCTTGCCTTCCCTTCCCTGTCAGAGTCATTATGAAAGGAAGCACAGTCACATGTTGACATCTTTGCTGCATGAAGTCTCCTGACCTCCCTGCCTGGGCAGAAGAGCTGTTATCTCTGCCCTGCCTTGAACGAAAGGAATTTGGTTGGAGCTGCAGGATACTTCCTGTGCTCCTTCTCTGTAAATGCAAAAGTTGGTGAAATCTCACTTCATGTGGCACACTGTGCCCTCGTAGAGCTCTTCTGTCTGTTTTCCCCAGCACAAAGGGCCAAGTTGATCGTTTCTGAGTAGTGGAGGTGTGCAGAAAAAGGCAGTTCTTCTCCTGTCTTGCCTTGCTAGACCAGTCTGATTCCTTTGGAGCAGGGAATACATTAACTTCTTCTGCCTTGATTTGAGGGCACTGTTCTGATGTGTGACGTGGGACCCATGTTTGTTAAATCAGTCCAGCTGGCTGAAGTCTTGAATGTCATCTCCAGCTGCCAGGGCAGCTGGGGTGAAGTGCAGCAATTTCACATCCCACGTGAGCTCACCTTTTGCTGCCTTTGCTCAGCAGCCCAGCCGAGAGTAGTGCCTGCCCCAAAATCAGATATAGATTGTTTTATTTGATTCCTTTTCCCAGCACTGAGGGCTTGAGCAGAGATTTATGGGAGAGAGCCTGTTGATGTTTTCTGAGGTTTTCTTGAGTTGGGGAAGCCCAGACTGCAAGCGCTTCTAAGCTTTCTGGCCAACTGCAGACTTTCCTGCAGCCCTCTTCTGCAGTCTCTGTCTTCAGAAGCGCATTTCCATCAGAAATGTTTCCTTTGGGTTTTTTTTAATAGTATTTTCTGCCTTTTCCAAAAGCATGAGCTGCAGGGTTGGAGCTGGCTCAGGCTACAACCCCCTGGGGAGACATGGCTGGTGATTGCCTATCTGCTTCTTTGCAGTCTGTTGTTCGGATTTGCTGCATTCGGAGCTTTGGCCACTTCATTACCCACTTGCAAGGCAGCATTCTGCAGTTCAACTCGGAGCTTGGGATCTTCATCAGCATAGCACAGTCGGAGCAAGACAACTTGCTGCACCAGGCCCAAGCCCAGTTTCACATGGTGAGTCGGCAGAGGTGGGCTAATTCCCTGTACTTGGCACAATTTCCTGCAGATTACTATTAGATTGTAACTATAATCACAGATCTTTGGTGGGAGATGTAAATTTTGCTCCTTAAAGCTACTCCGGTGTCCCCTTTTCACCCTGTTTCTGGAAGCATGTGCTAGGGTCAGCTTGTGTGTTTCCCGCTAACTGATATGGAAGTTTGTTTTTGTAACTAGGCTGCAGAGGAAGCTCGTCGGAACAGGCTAATGAGAGATATGGCTCAGCTTCGACTGCAGGTAGGAGATGCTGGTTCCAGCCTGAAAACTGGCAGGATAGTGGCTGAAATGTCAGAAACTAGGAAGGGAAGGGAGAGCTCTCTGCTCCCATCCCACACAGAGGCAGTCAGTCTGTTCTGCAAAGACAGAATCATGGAATATCTTGAGTTAGAAGGGACCCATAAGGCCCATTGAGTCCAGCTCCCTGCTCCTCGCAGGGCTACCTAAAAGTAAACTGTATGCCTAAGAGCATCATCCAGACGCTCCTTGAACTCTGACAGGCTTGGTGCCGTGACCGCTTCCCTGGGGAGCCTGTTCCAGTGAGCAGCCACCCGCTCAGTGAAAACCTTTTCCTAATGTCCAGTCTGAACTTCCCCTGACGCAGCTTCATTCCATTCTCTTGTGTTCTATCGCTGGTCACCAGAGAGAGGAGATCAGCACCTCCACTCCGCTGCCCCCCTTGAGGAAGTTGTAGACTGTGATGAGGTCACCCCTCAGTGATGAGGTCACCCCTCAGCCTTCTCTTCTCCGAGCTGAACAAGCCAAGTGACCTCAGCCACTCCTCATAAGTCTTGCTCTCGAGACCTCTCACCATCTTGGTCGCCCTCCTCTGGACACACTATAATAGTTTGATGTCCTTCTTATATGGAGGTGCCCAAAACTGCACACAGTACTCGAGGTGGGGCCGCACCAGTGCAGTGTAGAGTGGGACAATCACCTCCCCCTGACCCGCTGGCTGCATCCAGCCCTCTGCTCCATGTGCTGGTGGAGCTTTGCAGGGTGAGTCTTGCCCTGTTTGATCGTTTGTTTCAGCATAAATGTGAAGCAAATGTCTCTGCATGTGTGTTTTTTCAGCTGGAGGTTTCTCAGCTGGAGGGAAGTCTTCAGCAGCCCAAAGCACAGTCAGCCATGTCTCCTTATCTTGTCCCGGACACCCAGGCCCTCTGCCAGCACCTGGCTGTTGTCAAGCAGCTGGCCACCAGCGGGAGGTTCATAATCATCATCCCTCGAACAGGTACGGGGACTCCATGTCCAATAACTGAGCCTGCCTTCCCCTCATTCCCTCCTTGCTAGGAAGCAAGCCCCATCAGCCAAGGTGGTGGCCTTCTCTCCTGCTGCTGTTGTCCTTTACTTCGGCTGGAGCAGCTGAAACACCATTTCCATATGTCACCTTTTATGTGTGGCCCATGCTTGGAATCTAACATAGTGTATCGAAGAACAGCTGGAAAGAGAGAGGCCCTGTTCACCCTCCGCTTCGTCTGCCTCCTGTGGCAGCCGCTGCTGCTGCGCATCAGAGACAGTTCAGTGGGATGAGGAATTCTTGACACATCTGGATTAGTTTGCAGAAGTATAGCTGTAAGCCAGATGGTTTTGCTTCTTTTTTTTTTTTTTTTCCCCCCTGTTAGTGATTGATGGCTTAGACTTCCTGAAAAAGGAGAACGCAGGTGCTCGGGACAGCATCCGATATCTGGAAGCAGAATTTAAAAAGGGAAACAGGTGAGAGTGGGAGAGTGATGCGATTTGCCCTTGCTTTTGGAATGGGTGTATTTTGGGGTGGAAGAGAACGTCAATGGCGGGAGCAGCCTGTGCATCACTCCGAGCAGAGTGAGGAGTGGGTCAAGGGAAAGCGAGGCCTCAGGAATGCACTTGGCGAGAGGGAAGGTGGGGAAGTAACAGGTTTGGCAGCTGGTTTTGCAGATACACTTGTGGTTGCTGCTCGGCCATGAGATGTAGCTGCTTCTGAGGAACGGAGGGAGTTGCATCTCTTTATCTGTGTATAAAACTGAGCAGTACCTTTTACTGATGCACTGGGAGTGCTGGAAGAGCTGTACTGCATTATCGCCCAGGTTAGCTGCAGAAGGACAAACAGATGTGCTTCTGCGAAGACAAACTGCATCTTCGAGGCCTGTGTCAGGGCTGGTGGGCTTTGAAACACTTGTGGTATTGTGAACCGCACACAGCGATGGCGTTGAGACAGGGGAGGTGATCTAAGGGACTTCACAGGGGATTCCTTGGACAGGCCTTTGGGTGTTATTTTGGTTGATAAAAGCCAGCATTGTGAAAAAGTCCTGCAGCACCTGGTGGACCTGCTGTAGAGCATTGACTTCAGTCTGTGTGATGGTCTCCGTGTGAGCTCAGTGACTCTGATCTTTCCTTAGGTACATTCGTTGCCAGAAAGATGTTGGGAAGAGCTTTGAGAGGCATAAATTGAAGAGACAAGATTTAGATGCCTGGTAAGATTACAGCATCTGGAGATGTCTGAGCCTGATTCCCAGCAGGCAGGTGGCTTTGGGAAGAGGTGTTAGCACTGGGACCCATCATGCAGCTTGCTTGATTTGGTGTTCTATGTGAGTAATTATAAAATTCCCTAGAGAGGGTGTTAGGGCATCCATCCATCCGTGCATCTCGCATAGCACCAAATACTTGGTGCTAAGAAGGGTCTCGGAAAAGCCCTTAACAGGCAACAGAGAAACAGTCCTGCTTTCCACCTGTCCTCCTGAGCATATATGAAACTGTTTGCACAAACAAGTGGTCTTCCCTCTGACTTTCGCCTCTGTTTCTCTTTTCTTGCATCCGTCTGGCAGGAATCTCTATAAAATACTGGACAGTTGCAAGCAACTGACAGTGTCCCAAGGAAGCGGAGAGGACGACACCACAGGAATGGTCACCATCATCACGGGCTTTCAGCTGGAGGACCCAAGCACGTTCTCAGCGCCCATGCAGGTCAGTAGCTCTTTGGCTGGCTGGCTGAGCTGAGCCTTTCTGCTTCCTAGCAAGATTAAAATCTGGTTGATTGGCAAGAGATTTTTTTTGTTTTTTAACGCTTTCTGCCTTGGGTAATAACTGTCCTGGATTTCCCAAATTTAGTTTATACGTTGTGGTTCCTATTTCCTTGAAAGCCCCTTAATTTGTCATGCTTTTGTGGTGCAAAGTATCTTGGAGGAGGTAGGAGAAGTAATTTTGCATGTCTGTGCAGGCCTCTCGTGCCAGGGCAACTTTAGCATGAAGGAGAATTGGGCCTTTCAGCCATGACAAACTCTGCCTGAGACTCTCCAAGTTGTGACGGGCAGTCCTCTTGACAGGGCAAGAAAAAAATAACCTCTTTTGTCTCTGTTTGCTTGCAGTCTGCCATCCAGGCAGCCGCTAGTGCCAGCGTAGAAATAAAAAATGTTCTGGAGTTCTACAAGCAGTGGAAAGAGATGGGCTGATGTTCAGAAAGGCATCGGGTTGGTGTACCTTTCTCTCCCCCTCTCGGAACGTGCAGCGTCTGAACGAAGGAAACAAAAATCTGGGCGACACTTAGACACGAAGAAGCAGCAGCAGCAGCAACAATAACAAAAATATCTATCAAAAAAAAAAAAAATCCAATTTGGGCACGCACACAGACACCCTCCACCTGTATCCCGACCAGACGGCTGTACATCTCCGACGGCGCCAACTGCTCTGAGAAGAGAGAAGCACCTCGGCACGGCCGAGGCAGAGCTCTGCCCTTCTCCCAGTCGGCAGAGATGGGCGAGAGACGGGCAGTCATTCATTCCCCCCTCATTCCTCCCCAAAGCTTGCTTGGTCATCTGAAATGGGCAGGCGGCTTCTGAAGCGTGGACTTTACTTAAATGAAACCAAACCAGCGCAGCAGAAATGGAGCCCTCCTAGCTTGGGAAAGAAGATACAAAGAGTGTTTAGCTCTTGTTTGGCAATCTGGTGACAGGAAAGCAGATGATCTCCCCCCCCCCCCCCCCCCCGCCCCCCCTTTGAATTATTTTTCAAGGGTTTTTTCCTTTTAATTCTTAGTTTTTATATATATAAATAATATTAAAAAAAAAAAAGAAAAAGTGGAGTTCCTTTGGGGTTCTGGATACTCTTCCAATGTCAGAGAGAAAAGGAAACAATTATGCTATTTAAAAGGGGGGGGAAAGCTCTTAATATAATTTTTTTTTTTCTTTGAACAAGCATATTTATTTCCTTTCCCTGTCCCCCATGGAGTGGGCTCAGTGCAAAGGGATGTTGGCCTGCAAGGAGAGAGCAGTCTGAAGTGCCCCGATGGGCTTGGTGCACATTCTTGCTCTCCTTACAAGCTGCATGCTTCATGAGCAACAAGAAATTGGCCGGGCTGCTTGAGAGAGGTGAAAAGGACTCTGTTCCTCCTTCCCCAGTCCCTCCCACTTCTTTGCTTCCAGCGTTAGACCTTGGAGAGGAGGAGTGGAATCCAGCAGAGGTGCTGGAAGAGAGAGGAGAGCCGTGTGGGATTTAAACACCGATAAGACTCAACCACTTGGCTTGAGTGCTGTCAACCTGGGATGGAGCAGACATCTCTGAAGGACCCAATGCCTCTTTTTTTTTTTTCTTCTTTTCCCTTTTTTTTTTTCCCCTATTCTTTTTCTCTTCTAAAGCTTGCAATGAGGCGTAGAGGAGGAAGGAGGATCTCAAAGCCATTATCTCTTCTGCTGGTTGTTCCGACACGCCACTGCTGCTATGCCATGCTAGAGAGGGTGGCAGAACTTGAGTGTTTGTATCCCCCCTCCTCACATCCCTCCGGGGCAGGCAAAGGCAGCGCAGTGACCGCCACTGCCCAGGACTGAGCTCGCAAACCGTTCAGTGCTTTTAGCATCCTAAAAAGAAGGGATGATGCTACCTGCACGGATGCTGGAAGAGCTAATTCCCCATGTGACCTGTGAGGGACCTTTCAGACCTCCATCCTGACAGCATCTCAAGCAACCTGTGTCTGACGTCCTGTCACACGCTGATGCTTGGAAATGAAGAAACGGGTTGCTCCCAGGACAGCAGAGCGATGGGAGATAAGCTGAACGGCCTCTTTGTAGTTCATCTGTGTCAATGTACTCAAGAAACAGATGTCTCCATCCACATGAACTAACAGCAGCTATGCAAGTAAAAACCACTAGTCTTCTATGTTTGCGTGTTTTTTCACATGGGCCAGCCAGAAGCTGCTACAAAAGGGGCATAATATGGAAAGACAAGTAACATACTCCAATCTGTGCAGACTTCCTAGCATGATGCATTGTACTGGAGTGGCAGGATGTTCCTTGTTTTCAGGTAAAAACTTAAAAAAAAAAAAAAAAAAAAAAAAAACCAAACCAGCACAAGTCCCAGAGGATTCATTTATATTTGAATTTCAGTTCCTTTGCAGCATGCAGCCTTGTAGCACAGCAGAGAGAAATGCCAAGCTTTAAGTTACAGCTGGAGCTGGCCCTACAAGGTCCATGCCTTGTGGTCCGAAAGGCAGGTGGAGGGGGTAGAGTGGCAGGGTTTCCCTACAGGTTTTTCCTTTTGCAGCTTCTCCTGAAACTCGCGGTGCTTTTCTAGGCTAAGCCAAGGAAACGACATAAGCAGAATGGCAGGTCAAAGACTCTGGCTCATCTTAGGTGTTCTTAGAGATCTGAGATGAGCTGTGACGTTTGTCAGTCACTCTTTCCTCCAGTGCTACCGCTGTTTTTATTTGAAGCCATTTGTTTGTCTAGCTCATTATTTTTGTTTGATGGGGTGGGAAAAGAAAAGAGAATCGCCTTGTGGGACTTGGCCTTCAGTGTATGAGCCAGAGCAATGTGGTGGAGAGCAGAGTCACCTCCCCTTCTGCTGCTCCATTGCCTTGGAGAGTGCTGCTCAGTTATACTGAAGTACAGTCCTTGCTCAGTGGAAGCCTGGCTCAGTGGGATGGATAGCTGGTGCTCTGTGCTTTTTTTTTTTTTCCCTGCTGCTTAAGAAAACCATCCACCTCCTTACTGCAGAGCACATCAGAAGGGTCTGCAGTCTGCAATTCCCTTCTGGAGGTCTGCTCGAGCTGAAGCCTGGCTATGTTTGCAGCCCTGAGAGGCCTAATTGTCATTCCCTTCTGGCTGCGTTAGTGCAAAGCGTGCGCTTGGGGTTGGTAAAGAAAAGAGCAGTGCCTGGCTGAAATCAAAGTAGCGAGGAGCTGGAGGCATTCCTCAGCTTTGCTCTGGGCCAGGTATTCCCTTGGCCAGAGCTGGATCTTGAGGGGAGAAAAGAGCAATGCAAATAAAGCAGCAACCAAAAGGGAATGCCTGTCGTGCCGATCATGAGCGTCTCTGTTCGCAGAGCTCCCCAGGCTGCCGGCGGTGCAGGACGAGAGCTGGGAGCCAAGTGCTGTGGGGTCAGGGCACCAGATGAGGCTGGTGGGAGCAAGGGCTCGCAGTCCATCCATGCCCACTAATGGGTTAACCATGTCCTGAATCAGACAGATAGCTTATTTGGGCTGGACACAGAAGGCAGTTTAAGAAGAAAAATAAATAAACTTGACATTTCTGTAACAAAACGTTGTTGCTGAGCTCCAGTGAGCCCACTTAGGGGCCACACGGCAACATCGGAGGGCTTCTTTCTAAAAGGCAGCAAGGCTGTTGCCTTACTTTCCTCGTAACTGTCCCTTAGTAACTGCCCTGGTCTCCTGAGGGTTGTTTTAATGTTACCCTGAAGTTTTGCACACCTGGAGAGGAGGAAAAGGCCTTAGCCCTTCAACTGCCCAGTGGGGTCTTTCATACCCCTGGGCTGAGTGGGGAGGGATGCTAACCTTTTAAAAAAGGCACCTTGAAAGATCCCTGTGCCGCTCTGCTTCCTCTCTGGAACATGCAACTATGGTTGAGGACCTGATTAATATCTTTTTTGGATGTATGTCCCCAGTCAGAGATACACAAAGCTGAAAAAGCGGGAGACTTCAAAGCTCCAGAACAGCGTAGCTGCAAAGCGGCCTCAGGGAAGATGGCAAGCTGTGTCCTCCGGCAAGCGTTGCCTTCTAATGGAGGCTCAACTTGACGTCTTTAAGATTGGGGTAAAGGAAGGCACTTCTTGGCCCCAATCCCAGCACTCGCCATGAGCTGGAGTCTCCTCCCCGAGTATAAACTGCTACAGATCTGCTCTGTCCAAGGGCCCGTGCCGGTTTGCCCCACACGGGATTTGGTGCATCGCTTCCAAATCCCAACTGAGAAGCCAAAAGCAGGAGGCTGGTTTCCCTGGCCTGTTGTGCTGGTTGCTGATGCTAAGCAGTTCTCCAGGGCTAAAGAAAACTTGAAGGTCAGTGGGGAGGCTCCCTGTGTCCTGGCTTACTGCTCTGCCCATGGCTCCCGAGTGCTGTGGCTGGGTTTTCCCAAGAGCTCACCCCAGCGTATTCGTGCCAGGCTGAGAGCGAGCCGCAAACCGACTCGCCAGGCTAGCGTCATGCAATGATTGAGGCGTGTGAAAGCCAGCTCTCGTCCGCTGCTAATCCATATGGTGCTATTTCTGTACCAGCTCAAAGCTTGCTAAGACCAGCTCCGAGCTCGTCCCGTAACGCCCACTGCGCTGGGCAGGAGAGCAAAAAGAAAAACAATCTTGTGGGCCGAAAGCATTGTTTTTAATGTGTTTTTGTGTGTTTCTTGGTTTTGATTTTCTTTTCGTTATCACCATGTTGAGCTCTCGGAAGGTTATGGGGTGACCCCGAGCTGGGAGAGCGCAGGTTTGTGGTGGTTGAGGCTTGCTGGGTTTCCCGTGGAGGCAGCATGGGGGCCAGGGGCTGTCCCCATGCCCTGGCTGGTGGACACAGTCGCTCTGGTGCTTGTTGGACTTCTGCTCAGTGGTTTCACAGGCTGTGCCAAGCGACTCTTCCTTCTGCTCCCATCT
The DNA here is from genome assembly GCF_035582795.1 of Mycteria americana. Taxonomy (NCBI): domain Eukaryota; kingdom Metazoa; phylum Chordata; class Aves; order Ciconiiformes; family Ciconiidae; genus Mycteria; species Mycteria americana. Next base: position 3,026,736 of record NC_134389.1, on the reverse strand, counting down.
TTGCTCGGCTCGATGCCACCTGCAATGCCTTGGATTTTCGCTTGCATCTTAGATTTTTTTTTTTCTCTTTTTTTTTTTTTTTTTCCTTCTTGATGTCTAGCAGAGCTAGCCTGGCTGGCTGGGGCAGAAAATAGGGTGGGGAAAACAGGGTGGCTGTGAGAATGAAGAAAGGCAGAAGGGTTGGCACAGGATCCCCGTATCCCTGGTCCTGCCTCTGTCTGCTGGCAGGGAGAGGACTGTTGCTTGGTTTGAGGCGAGGGACAATCACCTCTCCCTCCGTCCTCCTTTCGTAGCACAAAAAAAGCCCCGCCTATGGATTTGTGCTTAGATAGCTCTCGCTGGGGGACCGATGGGATGGCTGTTGGACCCCAGCTGGGACGAGGAGGAGCTCGGGGGCTCTCACGGCATGTGTCTTGACTGTGATCCAAACACGTTGACTAGCTTAATAAAATACAAGATGTTTGTACCTCTTCTTTTGTGGTGATTCCCAGCCCGGCCCGTGTTTCTCCTGCGCAGCCCCAGAGACGGGTACATTTCCGATACGTGAATCCACCCTCAAATGTGCGCTTTGCTGACCAAACTTTCTGCTTTCCAGAAAAAAAAACCCAACTTTGTTCCCAACCCCTTTGAATGCTGTTTGACTCGGGTGAAGGAAGGCATAACCTTGGTTTGCTTTTGATTTGGTAGGATGAAATGTAGGGGGGTCCCTTCCTTACCCCTGTAACAGGAATAGTATTTCCTTTGTTCCTTTCGCCTTTGCTCGCTGCCGTTGTGGTTCAGGATGAGTTCGTCCTCTTGCCAAGGCTCTGCGTGTTGCTCCCCACAGGAGCATCCCCAACCCCAGCCACGTTGTGATCCGCAAAAATAACCACAGTGGTTTATTGGGCGGCTTCTCAGCTTGGTTTTAATCGGCGGGGTTGAAAAGTATGCATTTTAAAAAATGTGCGGCTTTTAAGTGTTAATTCGAGGTGTCTTTAAGAGGCTTGGTTTCAGGGGCAGAGCTGGGCAGCACGCTTGGAGTCGGGCTCTGTGAGGGTGCGTGCCAGGCACTGGTGACTAGGGAAGCTGGGGGACGGTGTTTTATTGGGGAAAAAAGAAAAAAAAGTCTTCCATTCCCTGTATTCATTCACACCAAAGCTCCTTTATTTGCTCTGCTAGTGGAAAGCATTGAGCCAGGCACCAATGTAATTTACTCTCCAGTTCTTTGGAGGCTGCCAGCAGTGGGAAGGTCGGGGAGGGAGGTTGCGAAAAGGCGAATCCGGCTTTCAGTCCCTCGTGGGAGAAGAAGCCGTGGGCGACTTCTTCCCGCGGGGCAGACGTGCCCTGCGTCCCAACGCCGCTGCCTGCGGTGGCACAGCAGAGACCCGTCGCTGCCGGCTCTGTCCCCTCCAAAGGGGCTGGAAACGCCTCTTCCAGCTTGAGAGGGCTGTGCCAAGGCGCTGCCCAGCGTTAACGGCCTCGGCGGGGGCCGTGGCTGCGCTACCTGCCCCGTTAACAAACTCCGTGCCTCCGCTTTCGGCCGGCGTAGGCAGCGTGGTGCTGCAAGGGCTGCCCCAGCGGTGCGGGTCTGGCCCGTACCCGTCGCGCTGGAAATGAACCCAGGGGTTTGCTCCTGCAAAATTGAAGCAGGACAAAGCCTTCTAATACTGATCAAGAGCTGGGACTCCTGGTCCTGCTCCTGGGGGGCTGAGTCCTCGGAAAGCCCCAGGAGCCTCCCTCTCTCACCGGCCCTTCCCCTCCCTCCCGCGCCTCCGCTTCCCACTTCTCCCTGCACAGAGAGGAGATTTCCCTGCCCCAAATAGGTCCCCACCCTGGGTTTGCTCCGCTTCACGCAGGTTATTTTGCGGGGGCTTCTCAGCACCAGGGCCTGCATCCCTGCGTGGATACAGCAGGTCCCTTTGCAGGCGACGAGACCCCCAAACCCTCCCACCGGCCTCCTGGCAACGCCGAGCGGAGAAACGCGGCTTCCTCCTTGGCCGGGGCTGCCGGTGCCCCAGAGCCCTGTGCGCGGATCAGCCCTTGCGCCCGCAGCTCTTCGTACCAAGCAGGGTGGATTGGGGCTGCTCGTCCTGGGGTGCTGTGGCTCCCTGCGCTTTGCCCGGCACCCGCGGCTGAGCTGGGGACGTGAGCCCTCTGCGGGTAAATAAATCCCCAAAGATGGGGGCTTCGAAAGCAGCGATCCTGCTCACAGTTCCACCTCCCGAACCGTGGCTGCGTCCAAGTGCGGCGTGCCTGCCTCTGCTGGCATTTGGCTTCCGTGGACTGAGCCTGAGCCACCTCCAGCCCTCCTTGTGCCAGCGGGACGCGGTCAGGTCAGTTGGGGATGTTTCCTCAAACTTGCTTTTGCTTTCTCCACCTCTCTCCATCTCCCAGGTCTCATCCGCGTCTCTCGTGGAACCCCCCGCGGCGTAACCTGGTGGGTGTTTGCTGTGGGTCCTTGCGTGGAGCTGGCACCCGGCTCCATCACCCGCCCCGGCTCTCCCAGCTGAAGAGCTTGTTGGCGGTTAAAGTCCGATGCCCGGAGCCGCTCTCCGATAGTCCCTCCGCTGATGGAGGTACACGTGCCCCTGCCGCAGCACACTGGGGGCAAAACCCCCCGTGCGCAGGGAGGGGTCTTGCATCCCAAGGGGGATTTGGGGGGATTTCAGCCAAAGCAGGCGGCGAGGCTGTGGCCGGGCAGGCGGCGTGTCCAGCACAAAGCTCCCTTTGAGCCTCTGCAGAGAGGCCCCGACTGCCCCTTCCGCCGACGAGCGGGAGCTGCCGGGGAGGGACCCTTTGGCCGCTCTCCACCACCGCAGCCCAGGAAGGCGGCCGGGGAGAAGGGCAACGAGCGGCAGCGGTGGGGCCGAGACCCCCGGCCCGCGGTGGCGAGGAGGGGACGGCTGGAGGAGGGGACACCCAGCACGGCGTCACCCGCCCTCCCGCCGGTGCTCCCTGCTGGCTCCGCTCTCCTGCTCCACGCAGGGTGGTGGGAGGTGTCTCCGGACGCTTTCGGGTTGTTTTGGTTTTGTTCTTTTTTTTTTCCCTTTTTCTCCCCCACTTCTAAAGCACTGGGTGAGTTTTGGGCTGGGGGGGGGGGGTGGGTGGGGAGGCTCAGGACTCCCCTCGTGCCGCTGGGCTGCCTTCCTCGTGCCGTGCCTCAGTTTCCCCACTGGGGAAACCCTTCCCCAACCGCCCAGTTCGGTGTCCTGCCCCTGCGTAACAGAACCGCTCTGGCTGTGCCAGGGCTCGGGGGGTCTGCAGGGCGTCCAGGGGGCTTTGCCCGCTCCGTGGCGGCCTGGTCCTAAGCCTGCGTCTACCAGGGGCATCCCCAGAGCAGGTAAACGGGGCGGGGAGCCTCCACGGGGAGGGGGGATGCGGTGGGGCAGGGGACCAGGGCAGGATCTGGCTCTTTGCTGCAGCCTCCCCCCGATTGCTGCCAGCCCCCACCCGTGGCCCCATGGTGCTCGCCCCGTGCTGGGGGGCCTGATCCTGTTTAGGCACGCGCACGCATGCACGTGCCCTCCCCATTGTGGCTCTCGGGAAGAGTCAAACGGAGAGCGGGCTTTGCTCATCGCACCCCGGAGAAAGCCGCTGACCCGAGCCGAGAGGCAACCTGGGGGGCAGCTGTCCTGGCTCCTGCAGCCCCATCCCCGTCACCCAGTGGGCTCTGTCCCGTCTCTGCAGGACATGGGCTGTGGCCTGGTGTGGCTCCAGCCCTGAGCGCCTCGGCCCCGCCATGCTGACCATAAAGCTGCCGCAGATCTTCAGGGTCCATCAGGTGCCTCAGGTACGTGTGGCTGGGTGATGGTGAGGCTCTGCCCTCAGGTTTCTCCCCCCAGTTCCCTCATCCAAGGTGGAAAATCACCTGGGCTCCCCACCCAACCTTGCTGCAGCTGGTGAGACGCTCCCGGCCCATCCTGCCTCAGTTTCCTCACCCACCACGAGGCCAGAGCAGCTCTCTGGGGCTGCCCCACTCCCCCAGTGTGTCCCCTGACCAGCCCCGTTGTCCCCACAGATCTTCTGGGAGGATGGGATCATGTCAGGGTACCGGCACCCCAAGAGCTCAGCCCTTGACTGCGTCCTCAGCTCCTTCCAGATGACTAACGAGACAGTCAACATCTGGACACACTTCCTACCGACCTGGTGGGGATGGGGACAGAGATGAGGACGTGAACAGGAACGGTGATGGGCATGGGGATTACGGATAGAGACAGGAACGGGGATGGAGATGGGGATGGGGACAGGGACAAGGCTGGGAATGACGAAAGGATGGAGATGGGAATGGGGACAGAGGCAGGCGTGGAGACGGGGACAGGGATGGGGACAAACATGGGGATGATGAGGGGATGGGGACAAAGAAGGGATGGGGATGGGGACAGGGGACAAAGATGGGGATGGGGACAGGGGACAAAGATGGGGATGGGGACAGGGATGGAGCCCACCCCAGTGTATGCTGTGCCCGCAGGTATTTCGTGTGGCGCTTCCTGGTGCTCTCATCCTCCCTGGACTTCTGCCAGGAGCCCTACCACTGGCCCCTGCTCATCTACCTGCTGCTCGTCTGCCTCTACCCCTTCGCCTCCAGCTGCGCCCACACCTTCAGCTCCATGTCGGCACGCGCCCGCCATATCTGCTACTTCTGCGACTACGGAGCCCTCAGCCTCTACAGCCTGGGTGAGCCGCCGCCGAGGGGACCTGGCACAGGGATGGGGATGGAGACGGGGATGGGGGCAGGGACGGGGAGGCACTGGCCCCATGGTGCTGCGTATCTCTTGCAGGCTGTGCGTTTGCCTATGGTGCCTACGCAATGCCAGAGCACTGGGTCAGCGGCGTTTTGCACCGTTACTTTGTCCCCGCGGCTGCTTTTAACTCCTTTGTCTGCACCGGCCTCTCCTGCTACTCCCGGTATGTTTTGGGTAAAAGCGCCAGAGCTGGGTGGAAACTGGGGCTGGAGGTTTCCTCCTTCTCAGCTTTGGGGTCCTGCAGAGTGTCTCTGGGGGGGTTCCCCTGCTCAGGCAGTGCGGTTGGCCCAAAGCCAAGGTGCTTGCAGGGTCCTCGCTGCGGGGGCTAACAGGGGTCCATCCCCCTGCCCCATTCTCCCCCTTCGCAGCTTCCCTGAGCTGGAGCGTCCCCGGCTGAGCAAGGTGCTGCGCACAGCGGCTTTCGTGTACCCCTTCCTCTACGACAACATCCCGCTCTTTTACCGGGTGAGTCGGGGTGTCCCGGGGGCAGGTGTCGCCACCACGGGGGTCCCAGGGTCCTTCCAGGGGTGGTTTCCCCCCCTTCCCGTTGCTCACTCACCTCCCCACAGCTCTTCTTCTGCTTCTGGAGCAACTGCGCCTGGAATGAGGCTGTGGCCGGGTACTGCTACCACCTCCTCTTCGCATTGCTCACTGGCTTCCTCTTCGCATCCCACCTGCCTGAGCGCCTGGCGCCCGGCCGCTTCGACTACATCGGTGAGCAGCAGCCCCCCCAGTGCCCCCCGGTGCTGCGGCTCCAGCCCCCTGTCCCCGGAGCAACCCCTTGCAGCAGGAGCTGGGCAAGGAGTCCCAGCACCCAGGGTGACATTGGCCTCTCACCCCGGGCAGGACACAGCCACCAGCTCTTCCACATCTGCGCCGTGCTGGGCACCCACTTCCAGCTGGAGGCCATCCTCTGTGACGCGTGCTCGCGCCGGGCCTGGCTGCGGGGCCGCCTGCCCGCGCCCGGGCTCCCCGGCACCTTTGGCACCGCCGGACTGGCCCTTTTGGGCAACGCCGCCATCATCGGCGCCTTCACCGCTGCCTTGCCCCGGGCACCTGGCAGCTCTGTCAGCCCCCCGAGCGTCCCCACCGAGGCTGGGCGCTGTAGGGACCTGTGACACTGCAGGGTGAGTGGCTGGGGGGACCCAGACACCCTGGCACCCCCAGAGCTCCCACCCCACCCTCCCCCCGGCAAGTGTGGGGAGAAGAGGGTGAGGGGCTCAGATGCCTGGGTCCTGCTCTTGGGTGTCCTGGGGTGGCATAAGATGAGGCGTTCCTGCCCTCCCCTGGTCCCTCTGCAGCCAGCCAAGCTGCCCTCCCCCCGCCTCCCCCTGCCGTGCCTCAGTTTCCCCACCTTTTAAATATGGCTTAATCGTACTCATCGCTGCAGGGAGGGCACTGTAGCGCACTTACGCTGCACCTAACCCGTAGTAGCAGCCCCGCACAGCGGCACCCAGCCTCAGCCCCGGGACCCCCAAAGCCATGGACCGCTGCACTGGCCCGTTTCCCAGCAGGGTCAGTGCAGTAACTGGGGACCTGTGTCTGTCTGTCTGTCTGCGTGTGTGTGTGTGTGTAGCCAGGCTTGTCACAGCCCAGCAGGGCTGAGGTGCAGTACCGGTGCCCCCGACGCGATGCGCACAGCCCCGCTGCAGCACGGTCAGGCGCTGGGTGCCTGGGGGCAGCCGCGGGCTGCGGGGACCGGGGCTGGAGGCAGAGCCGAGGGATTTGGGTGCGAGGTGAGGGTGCAGCGGGCTGGAAAAGGCCGTGCCCGGTGGGAGCAGGGGTCAGTGCCCGGCACGGAGCTGGCCCCAGTGCCCTGGCTGAGCCAGGCAGCGTGGGCCAGGGGTCCTGTGCCGTGGGACCTCAGGAGCTCTGGCGGGGGCCATACAGGAGATGAATTTGGGGCGGGGAGATGTGCCGCCCCGTGTGGGGACCCAGCAGCAACGTTGCAGGTGGTTTGGGGGGGGATAGAAGAGACAGAGCCCAGCAGCCCCCAGCACGAGGTGCGTGCGTGCGTGCGTCTGTCTGTCTGTCTGTCTGTGCGCATGCTGGGTGCGCAGGAAGGGATGGGGTGCCATGGCTGTGGCCGGGCAGAGCCCCATGCGTGGGACCAGGGTCCCAACCTCCCCAACCCTGGCCTTGGTGAAGCGGTGGCTTGCTCTGGAGACCCTGCCGCTGGGAAGGGCGCGGGGCCCTAGGGCCCGTGGAGCAGCCCCGCTGCCCTCCCTAATAACCCCACGCTTGGGACAAGCAGCTTTAAATTAAACCGGAATAATGGCGGTGCAAGCGCTGGGCTCATCATTGCGAGGGCCAGGGACCGGGTGGTGACGGACACCGCTCTGCCCCGGAGCCTTCGGGTGTTTGGGAGGGGGAGGAAGAGGCCGGGGGCCCTCGGCCTCGTGGGAACGGCATGGGGTACTTCCGCTGTGGTCTCACACCCATCCCGCACCCTCGGACTAGGAAGGAGCCGGCTACACCATTTGTGCATTTATTTCTTTCCACGGTTAACAGAAGGGGCTGTAAAGGGCTGGCTGCTTGGGGGAGGTCGGTGCTCTGAGCTCAGACCTGGCGCCCGCAGGGCCGCAGGGTGGCTGGGGGGCGGTGGGGGCTAGACGGGGCCGTAGAAGCGCCGGTACGCCTCCTGGAAGCCGATGTGGTCGGCCAGCTCATCGCAGTTGGGGTTGAGCTCGCACACCTCGCGTTTGGCCTCCAGCGGGTTCCAGGCGGCACCATAGACGCTGCTGGGGAGAGGCGAGGGATGCAGGGGACGCTGGAGGCTCTCCGGCCCCGTGGGGGCTGGAAGCTCCGGGGCGGGGAACGCGCTGGGTGGGGGACGCGCGTCACCCGGCGGGGACACAGTCCCCGGCACGACGGGGTCAAGCGCTACCTGTCATAGACGTAATTCCTCTTGTGTCTCCGCACCACCTCGGCGCCGGCGCGTTTGGAGACGAAGGCTGCGGGGACATAGCAGGGGGTCAGGGAGAGCTGCGTCCCCCCCGTCCCCGTCCCCGGGGCAGCAGGGCTGAATCCGGCCGCGGACACTCACCTTCGGAGCTGGGCGAGTCATCTGCGCTGATGGAGCTGTCAGCAGCTGCGGGGAGGGATGGCGCAGAGTGGTCGGGGCAGCCGGTGGGCTCGGGAAGGCCCCGTGCAGGCTGTGCCCTCACCCTGCTCCTCCTTTTGGGGCTCTCATCCCACCCCCCCGCTCTCACCCCGAGCCCCCCAGCCTGGCAAAGGGAGTCCTGATCGCCGTTCTCCCGCTCCAGCCCCGCACCTTCCGCCCCAAGGCTCAGCAAATCTCTCTCCGAGCCCCTTTGCTCCCTCCAGCTCGCAGCAGAGCCCCCTTCCTGGGGCGCAGCCCCCCCAGCAGTCCCCATCGCCCCCCTGGACGCCCCATACCTCTGCGGCAGAGGCCAAGGGTGAGGAGGGCCAGGAGGGTCAGCAGGATGAGGGGCTTCATGGTGCCTCTGTGCTCGGTGCAGCCCCCGGTCCCCGAGCGGCTTTATAGGGTGCTGCGACCGCCACCAAGGAGGGGCCCCGCGGCCCTGCCAGGGCTATTTCCAGCACATCCGCTGGGGCCGCGAGCCGCCAGCGCAGGCAGCAATTGTGGTTTGGGGTGAACTCGGTTCCCCCGTGACCCGGCCAGAGCCCACAGGGAGGAAAACACGGCCGCGGGCCAGTGGAGATTTGCCGGTGGGCCCAGCCCTGCCAGCCTGGCAGCCCCTAACGGGGATGGGAGATGGGGCACTGGTGGGACTCCTCGCTGCACTCCCCAGTCACCGACTGGTTTGTCCCAGTTCCCAGTGCTGGATCCCAGCAGGGTTGCTGCCACGCTAGGAGAGGTTCCTGCCAAAACCCTATGGGTTTTCCTCTCCGCGCAAGGCCAACGGGGACTCGTTGGCCAATTTTTGCCTTGGGGAGCGGCGCGTGCTCCTTCCGTGGCATCGTCGTCGCGGCTCCTTGCCGGGGCAGACTGCCGTGAGCCAGGAGGAGAGGGCCAGCAGGTGCCCTCGTCCTCGGTCTCCACGCAGCTCTCCCATGCCACATCCCACGGGCAGACGCTGACGTGCCAGGGCATCCCCAGGCAGTGCCCTTTCCCAGAAACAGGACGTCGGAAAGAGGTCCAGCACCTCTTCAAACCCAAAACGGGGCTTTGCAGGAAGAAGAAGTGCTGCTGGTGGGGTTCAGGCACCGAGCAGAGGTGAAGGGGAGCGGAGCAGCTGGAGAAGTAGAATCTCTTGTTCATCCATCCTTTTCCTTCCTACTCTCCACAAGACCCCCCCAGCACTCAGGGTGCTCACCCACCTCCAGAGTTTGCTCCCGCTTAACTCCAGGAGGGCTCCAAGCAGTGGGAGCTCCCAGGGCCGCCTGGGGTGACATTCCTCTTTGGGATCCTGACCACTTTCCAGACTTTCAGATCCTATAAATCCCGGCCTTGTCTTGAAAAGCGGAACCGGAGGCTTTGGGGCGGAGGAGGAGAGAAACGCTGAAGCCAGCGCCTTTGTCAAACAAACCCATAAACTATAGAGTACGCGGGCCAAGTGCACACAGCGGGAGCCAAGACCGGGGGAACAACAGCTCCAATTTATTTAGATTATAATGCAGCGAGGGAAGGCTTGTTTACGACAGAAGGAAAATATGCGTAAGTCAGTCAATCACAGGCTCTGGCTGCCTCTAATTGGAAACAGAGGCTTGTGCTCGGTGGAAATGGCCACCATTGTCCTCAGAATTTGTATTTCCCCACCACACAGGGCACAGCCTCTCCTTGGGACGGCACGCACTAACAGCCGAAGAGCACGACAGGCGAGGAGCACGACAGGTGACCAGAGAAGCCGCTGCCCGCGGCAGATCTGCTGTCTGTTGGAAATAAACTCACACTCAGTAACTCTCCTCATTATCTGCCCAGCCCAGAGGAAGGACCTTTTCTTCATTTTGAAGATACACCTCACTTGCGGGGATTCGCTAACGCCCCGGCAGGCAGACTCCGGTGAGTCCCTGCTTCCCTGGCTGGCAAACTTCCGATGAAATGGTAAAGAACAACTCCAGATAGGTAAAACCAAACCCAGTTTGGTTCCAGGAGTCAACACGGAGCCAGGGAAACGTCAAATCCCTTTGCCACGAGCCCACAAAGTCGAGGCAGGGCCATTCTAACCTCTGCTTGTCTCCACATGCACAAATGGCACATCCCTGGATCCTTCACACTGTGGCCCTCGGAGATGCGCCCTCGATGCCTGTCTGCTGGGAGGGGAGCAGGGTTGGAAAATAACTGGGAAAAAAAAAGAATAAATGGCAACGAAGAACTCGATGTGATAAAGCAGCTGCTGACGTGTCTGTTCTGATGGGTCACGGGCGGACAATTGTCTTTAAAGACACGGACACTGAAAATGAACACTGCAAAAAGGAGGCAAAAGAGTCCGATGCGGCTATTTACGCTCCAGCTGTACAAAATGCCGTGGGGGCATTCACCTGACGGCGGGCTTCGTGTGCTACAGCTCCCTGGCTCCTCATTCCTGTGCACAGCACAGCCTCTGGGTGTAAGGCACCGTTTTTTCTCTAAGGCACATCTAAAATACCTTCAAGGCCAGGCATTTGGCTTTCATAAGCTAGAATCGCACCCGCCACAGCACTAAAGAAGCACGTGAGTGTACAGACACGCTCTGACTATCAGATCTGTAGGATTCTCCTCCCTGTTGAGCTGAGCAGGGAAGAGGAAATTGTCATCTATTTCCAAAGATCCTGATGTGTTCTTTTTTATTTCTTCACAAACTTTGATCAAATTGTCCAAGTCCGGCAGCTTTTCAGTCCCACTGCAAGTTTCTTCCGGTCTGATGAGACGAACGCAAGTTTGCGTGGTTTGTGTACGCCACACACAGAGTCCCGCTTCCCAACGCGTTGTCAACGCTTCCAAGATGAGGATAAACTCCCCCTGCGAAACATGCAGAATCTCCCTGCGTCCTCACTGGGGCTCCTTGAATGTCGTGATGAGTTCTCGTTGCTCTTTACTAATTGCCTGGAAGGAAAACAACCCCCACTGAACTCAGCAAAGTGCTTTTCTCCACAGATGCCAGCGTTCAGGACACAAAGCAGGCAGAGAGAAAACAGAGCGTCCTCAGCACGTACGGAATACAACCCACTCATCTCACACGCTCACCCACAGAAACATCCCACCCAGTGCACAAACATCCAAGACCTCCAGTGAAAACGCCCAGGCCAATTTCAGCGGCACTTGGCTCCTGGTGAGGCCTTCGATAAGTGGAGGGCTTAAAGACAGCGCAGCCGTTTGCTAGTCAAGCCACGGAACAGTGTTTCAGGCTGATGCTGCAAACAGAAGGGGGGTTTATTTGTTTATTTTTACCTGCCAGGCATGTTTGCGAGCTTGGATCAGCTGCTGCAGCTCTGCAATCCTATCCCTCCCCGCAAGCACAGACTCCGCTACCTTCCTGTTCTCTTCCTCCTTCTCCTTTAGGACTTTCCGCAAGTACGACCTGTGCTTGAGGAGGTACGGCACCATTGCGCTGCGAACGTCCTCTTCTGGGATCCCGCTGGGACGCCTGGGAACAACTGGGATGTGAAGCAACCAGAGAGCAACAATCTTGCACAGCAATTAGTCTCGCTAATTGGAAGCTGAGCTGCTGCCATAACGTATCAGGTCACCGACTCCAGCGATTTACCTCTGGCACTGGATGCTTGAGGACAGCTAGAACGCACGTGTTTAACGGGCACCCCATCGCGTAGCCCCCTAACGCCATACATGAAGGAACGGGAGGAATCCTCCCCAAAACTCTGCCGTTAGTCGAGGCCTGGAGGCAGGCAGGATGTAATTAACTTCCCCGAACACAGAAACAAAAAATTGTGATGATGCTTTCGATTAAAAGACCCAGCCTGCCTTTAGGGCGAACAAAAGGCGGCACATACAACTTCCAGTGCCTGCTGAGTCCCTGCGCAAGGCAGCCCGACAAGAAGCGTTGATGTGAGCTCTGCTATTGCAACAGCAGCTGTGGCTAAAACGTGCCATCAGCCTTTTGAATTATTCCGAATTGAGTTCGCCTCCCCTCTGGTCTCAGCAGCACTAACCTCCTCCTTGCACCGAGGAAGCATAGATACGTGACCTAGAGAAGCATAGATAAAACTTATTTTCGGATGTTTTAGACGCAGTGACATTGCTGTTAAGATACGTGAGGTTTAAAAAAATTCCCTTGCAGTGCACAGCCTACAGGACACGTCAACACGACCAAAACATCACACGGGAACTGACTTTCGCCCTTGAAGGAGCATGCCTCCACACACACACACGCTGCCTTCCACAAGGCTGGCCATACCACGCAGGCTCTTCCCGGTTCTTTGCCTCCTCCACAATCCTATCCAATGAATTAAAGAGCACCTCCAGATTCCCTTCATTCTTCACCTCCTGGATCTCCTCCTGTGAGGAAAGGACACCACAGGGATTCAGCAGGACCCAAACAGCTGACACAGGCATCGCTCTGCTTGTGAGCCCTTGCTTTTCCCTGGATGAAGGCTACATCCCGGGAATCGCCAGGTATCGAGTCACCATCCCTGGAGGTACTTAAAAGATGTGTAGACATGGTGCTTAGGGACATGGTTTAGTGGTGGAGTTGGCAGTGTTAGCTTTACGGTTGGACTCGATGACCTTAAGGGTCTTTTCCAACCAAAATGATTCTGCGATTCTACAGCTCTTTCTGGGGAAGACAAAGAGGTCTGGACGAATCTCTGGGGAGCAGTCTTAACTTTCTCCTTTTGCCATTGAATAAATGTATTTGCTACCCTTAATATCAACGTGTTCAGCGCTTTTACACCGGGGGTTTGAAGCCCCTCTGAAGGCACGCACACCCCCGAGCCCCTGCCCCTAAGGCTCTGCTTCCCCTTTCACCTTGATGGAGGCCTGCAGCTGGGATATAAACTGATCGTAAATGCTCCTGGTCATCTCGGGCTGTAGCTTGTAGAAGCAGCGGTAGCAGTTTGCAAACCTCTGGTAGCTGCAAAACCGGAGGGGCAGGGCGTCACTGCCAGGGGCCGGGGCCTCCTCGCAGCAGGGCTCGGCCAGGCCCCGGCTCCCACCGAGCGGCCCGCCCTGGCGAGGCCCCGCTCCCGCCTCACCTGCCGGCTGCCACCAGCTTCTCCAGGAAGGTGTCCACCACGGTGGCGAAGACCTGGGCGCGGCCCGGCGCCGCCATCGCGGCCGGGCCGCCATCGCCCGCCGCCGCCTCCTCAGCATCGCTGCGCGCCGCCGCCATGTCCAGCCGCCCAACGGCCCCGCCGTCGCCGCCCATTGGCCACCGCCACCGCGCGGCGCCGCTACCATTGGTGGACGCGCGGGGCCCGCCCACGCTGGCTGCGCATGCGGGGAAGGGTGTGCGAAAGAGAAGCGCCTTTAGGGAGGCGTGGGCGGGGCCGGCGTGGGCGGGGCCTGGGGCGGGGCCGGCGTGGGCGGAGCCGCGGCCCAGCCCTGCCGAGCACAGCTCAGCCCCGGGACAGGGCAGAATGGCCGAAGCGTTAAAAAAATCAACAGTAATAAAAATCACAGGGGCCTGAAGTGCTTCATCTGCCGCATCGCGGCAGGAAACTGCGAGCTAGCCCCTGAAGCAGAGTGATAAATATAATAAACCATCCCTCTCTTGAGATCCCCGTGGAAACCCCCGCCCAAGTCCTCATGCATTTAATGAAATAAAACGATCAAGCCTGAAGAGTCCAAAGGGGGAAGAATAAGCCAAGTTGAGCGCAGAAAGACAGGGAAAAGCAACAGATCTCACACATCTTTCCCTTGTCAAGACACTGCTCGTAAGAGGGAACCAGGACTAACCACGTTTGCAAAGGAGGCTCTGGGCTTGCCAGAGAAATCTGTGGTTTCGGGCGCTACGCCTGCTTTAGCCCCGTTTTTTTCTGGCTTGTTCAGCTTTCTGCGCAGTCACCATCATTGTTTTTTCAGGCAGGTCTCTCCCAGCGCTACTCAGAAGGCAAAGCATTAAAACCGAGAAAGCATCCTTGTGAAATGACAGAAACTGGCAGACTCCCTCGCCCAGCGCGCTCGGAGAGACTAACACGCTTTGAAACTCGGGTGTCCGATTGAAGGTCTCTGAAGTTTATTAGTTGTCAAGAACTTTGCTGGTTAAGAGAGGAATATTAAGCTTGAGAGTATCTCCCTACATTCGTGCTGTCTGCCACTTCCGCGACACACACCAAGAATTACCCGGCTGGTAATCAGCAGAGGCTGATTATTATTGTTTCTTTTAATATTGGTATTAGTACCGCCTTTGTGTGAGAACGGGGCTACCATACGCTCGGGATACTTCCTCGCAATCTTGTGATGCTGCTGTTCCACTTTTTAGAGCGCAATCCGCTATTACCAGAAGAGCCGATTGGCGTTGTCTTTTAAACAAAAACCTGACGGAAGAGCAGTTTGCAGGACACGTTGCTTCAACAGCTCTGTCAGTGGCTCAGGCATACATCACCTTATTTAATGCTGCAGAAAACAAAGGTGGGATTAAAAGGCCTTCGATGACTCATCTGCAAGCCCACGAAAGAGTACTGTATCTTATAACCAAGTTCTGCCCTTAAACATGAAAGTCTCTCTCCAACTTCAGCAGCATCTGTCTGTACTTGTTCCGTCTCCAGCAGAAACTGTGGCACATCCAGTCTCCGCATGGGCCGAACTGCAGACGTCGGGATGAAGGCAAGAGCCACACTTAGCAAGTCCCAGGTGAAAAGACAGCTAAGAGCCTGGCAGCAGCCACAGCTCGGCAGGATCAACGCTACAACCAGGAATTCCTTGTTACGGCAGAGAGATGAACAGAGGAGGAGACACATTTGTTATTTGGAGGTGTGTATCTCGCCTCTCAGACACACGGCTAACTGGGATGAGCACCGTGTGTGGGCTGGCATCACGAGAGGCAGATCTCAAATACCGAGACCAGCAGAGTGAAGTCAAACAATCCCTTCGTTCCTCCTCCCCAGAGAGCAGCCTCTTGCTTCATCACTCGATTGCAAGTTTTCATCTGGTAAAACACAGACCACAGCTTAAGATTTTGATCCAGCAAGAATGTGCAAAGAATCGTCCTTGCCCTTCCCAAACGGGGTAAGCAGGATTTAAACTTACAAAGTATTAGTGAACCGTTACTTCTTATTCAATATGAACATGCCAATCAGGTTTGAACTGGATCAAAAGCCAGTACAAGCTTTTTTTTTTCTTCCCCACCTCACATCCAGTTGTAGCTCAAATCACATTCAGTTCTCATCTCGGCTGCTGGCAGCACAGCAATCTGACACTTCCAAACTCTGCATTTGTTTGTGCTTAAACTAACTAAAGGTGGGAAGTGGCAGCAGCCACCCTGAACATGCAGTATTGACACTCACATTGAACAAGGCCACAGAACAACCACTCAGTCTCCCAGAAATCAGAATAAGCTTCCCTAAAATAAAAAAAATTAAATAACAACAGATTAAAAACATAGGTTAGGTGTCAAAATTGCCATCAGCTAATTACAAACAGCCAGCTCAACTCCTAACTTGCCTATCAGCCAGCTTGCTGTTTGAAGGATGAGAGATAGGAAACATTCTCCAAGAACATACAAAAAAGGTATGTACAGATCTATTCAAAATGCAGTAAATAAGGTCTTAAGTGGTGCCAGGTTACTCTCGTCTCGCATCTTCTAGAAATTAATGTGGGCGACTGGAGAAATTCACTTGTCTATTCTATTCTTCCAGCTTCCCACAGTACAACTGCAATCAGCACCCAACCCACCAGAGGGCTCTGCTGCAGTCTGGTAGACTCCCCTCCTCGGAAGTTTGGCAAAGATTAAAATAATTTAAAGAATAAACTGGCTTTTTGCTTCAGCCAGTAAGTCTTTAATTTAAAAAAACGGAATTAAGAACTTGCCAGGATGCGTTCACACACCTGGCTGCTCTTGAATGAACTGTCACAGGCAAACAGCGTTGCCGAAGGTCACATTTTGATGGTTCTAAGCAGAAACGGCAGCAGAGCATTGGATTACAATCAAATCTAAAGAGGTGAATTGCAGTTGCTCTTGCTTCTGCCTTGTACTGTGAAATCAGTGAGAGACAAAGGAGACAGCAGCTGCCTCTCCTCCCAAGCTTTCAACCGTGACGGTCCAAATTCAGAGGGTTCAAAAGAAGGTTTCTCTTCCACCAGCTGCCTCTACCAGTGTCTTGAATCCACCAGCTCCGGACGGAGGCTCAGCTTCTTCAGAGTTTCATACCCCACCACGATGACGATGGTGGAAGGAGTGGCCGAGATGATGCGGGCAGAGAGGCCTTTAGTCAGGCCCCAGGGACCTTCCTCCACCATGAGCTGTTTGAAGGTGAGGATGATGGAGCTCTTGCCTTCCACCTGCAAAGCCAGAACAAATATTCACAGAGCTGCCAGACTTCATGCTCAGCTGCTCTGGGGTTCTGCTTCAACTGAAGACTCTAGAGACTACAGATCAGCCACTCCAATAACCTTGATCTAGTCTCCAGAATTCCCCGAGGGGGAGGAAAAAAAAGGCTAGAAGTTCTAAAGAGGCAGCAGTAAGTGGGATTCTTAGACCTGTCTCCTCCTTCCTCTCATCTGCCCCCATCTAGAAGGGGCTGGATCAACACGACAGCTCAAGTCTCACTAAAACTGACACTGCTAGAAGCATCTCTCCTTTTCTGCAGGATGCCACATCTGCTGGGGAACCTCATTTGAGCAGTCCGGGTAGGCGAAGCCAGCCTTGCTACCTGAGCTGCCTCCTGTTAATGCCGAGTGCAAATTAAGCAGCATGATATCTAGGACAAAACAACCTACGAACAGAGAGAGAAGGGGAGCCATTTACCTGAAGCCACAGAGATCAAAGAGCTGAGGCCGAACCCCACCCCTGCGTCATGCTGTTGTTGCAGACACACATGCCGAGGAGGCCGAGCTCTTACCTGAACCCGAGCCCTGATGACATCCATGGGGTTGGTGAGCGTGGAAGCTGTTGCGGCTGCAAGTGGCCCCGATATAGCTTGCAGGAGGAGGTGGGGACAGTCTTTAGGAGTCAAGCTAGAAAGCTGTTCTGCGAATAGGAGAGAGAGAGTAAAGTTTCAGATGAGTGGCTGCTTTGTCAGTTCCTTAACTCCGCCTGCTAATTTAGACTGATTTGCAGTGGGCAGAACCCCTGATTTACAACCTGTCACCTCCTCCCACAGCATGTCCAACTGGTGCTTTCTACATCAACCAGAAAGTTAGCAAAGCACAGGGAGCAAGCCCGTAAACACCCCGGCGGCTCAGTGCTCCATCATACAGCCTCTGATCAGCTCAAACACAGGCTCTCACACCTGCTGGGCAAACAGGGCAGAATAAGCTTGGATGTCCCCAAAACAGAGCATGGAAACATTCACCCCGCTTTGAAAGGCAGGGGGGAAACCTTTAGACAAGGCTATCAGAAGTTGTCTGCAGCGATTCGCACAGATCCAGAAAGCTGTCACTACCACCGAGCACATTGTCCAAGAGCTATCTACGTGGTATCCCGCTGTGGGATCTCTAAGGAGAAAAGCGCTACGTACTGCTCATCCCAGGGATTTCCTCATTCTGTTCCTACGACCTGGCAAACAGCATTTGAATCTCCCACGCTTTTGTTGGTTAAAATTGTACTGAAGACAGTCCAAAAGTCCCAGTTTCTTTGGATGATGTGGTGGCTGTGTCTATTTGGCAAGAGGGAAGGAAGCTGCCCTGTTCACAACCCAGAACACTGATGTGAATCACTGCCAGCGGTGTACTTTGAGCCCCGAGGAAGGTTCAATGACCCCTGCTGCTGCCAGCCAAAACCAGCACACTATCCAGGGACAGAGGACTAGAAAAGGCAGCCAAAATAGAGATGTATTGACAGCTGGGGCTTACGTTTAGCATCACCTTGATTTCCACTGCAGAAGACTAGGAAAGAGAGCAAACACCTGAAAGAGGCAAGCTTCCTTCTCTCCATATCAACTTGCTTGTTCTTAGATGTCCACTTTCGAACCTTTTTGGCATGAAAGTCTTAGGATAATACAGCGGATTTTAGTATTAAACATTGTTGACATGGAGAGCGAAGGGAGCACTCCCAAAAAGTTCAGACTGGACCAACATCCCAAGCTGCTGTTGCCATTTAAATGCAGCACTGATGCGTAACCAATGCTCCCCACTGTTACCAGAATGCGCCCACTCTGAAAAGCAAATTAGACATGCAAGACACCTGTATTTTTAAAAGCAGGCGATTTCCAAGATATACTTTAAGCCTAGTACAGTGAAATCTAAGCCTCTCATTATCAACACTTTTAGGCAGACTGCTATTAGGTAAATATTAGTCTAACAACCACATGCAAAGCTGCATGACAGAAATCTAAAGGATTATTGGGGGGGGGAGGGGGGGGGGAATAAATCTTAGCTGGCCAATATCTTTAGTATTTGGGAACACCCTGAGGATTACGAGCGCTGAGATAGGAAGAGAGAACATACTGTTAAGTGTAGTTTTATATCACAAGGTTTGGTTCCAGTTTTAAAGCTACGGAAACTGAAGCATAATCTTAAGACACAAAACCACGGAAGATTTGGCCTTCGTCTCTGCCTGTTGTTTGGTTTTGCTATGAGATTTGTGGCTCTAGAAGTCTTTTTGCCATATACAAGACTCCGAGTCCACATGAACTGAAAGACGAACTGTACTTACAGGGTGGCTTCAAAACTCTGCCCAGTGCCAGACAACAGCCTTCCTCACTTCCATGCAGAAAGTAAGCGTTATTTGGGATTAGCGGAAGAGAAAGTTAAAGTAGACACATCAAGTCCCTCTTGCCTAGAGGCACCTTCTTTTAAGTCCTCTAGCACTCAGACTCCTATTCTTTAACTCTGCAGGTCAAACCATGCTGCTCTGTTAAACTTCCACCCAACATCTGCAGAACTCGTTTAAATTGGATACAGCTATTCGTTTCGAGACAGGTTCTGCTCCCACCCCAAATCAAAGAAAGCAAATCACGCTGGATCCACAGTTTCAGAGTCAATCTGAGGGGCTTCTAGGTCTCCTGGGATAAGATACATTCAAAGTCTCCTTTCACTTACCGGCATAGAAGTGGTAGAAGGGCCACCAGACTGCACTGTTGGGAATATAGGTGAGCAGCGAGGCCACATAGCCCCTGTAGAAGCCTCTAAAGCCATCGGCCTTGAAAATCTGTACAATGATGTCCTTGGTTTGGCCAAAGACCAGCATCCGCTTGCCATCTTGGTTCTGCACCTTAAACCTGCCCATGCTTTCCCCCTTCCTCTGCATCATGAGATGCTGGGAGATCACATCGATGGGCACCGTGATGCTCTGGGCCACCAGGGAGGCTGAGCCACCTGCCACCAGAGACTTCACAGCATTGTTGTTGTTGTACCGTGACACATACTTTCGAGTGAGCTCATATGTTGTCACATAGCACTGTCCAGAGATCAGGGTGAAAGTGTCGACCAAAAAGCCACGGTAGAGCCCAGCTGTCCCTTCTGTCCGCAGGATTTTCACAAAAGCATCAAAAGTCCCGTTGTATAGGCTCTTGCCCTTCTGAACCTGCAACCGTGTCCGGATGAGTGTGAAAGGGTAAACGCTTACCCTGATCATCATAGTCATGCAAATCCCAAACACATAGAATTTCCTTTTGTCCAGGTGTTCCCACTCAATGATGGGGATGTTGCGTTTGTCCTCCATGACTCCTCGGAGTGGGGTACGAGAGGTGGTACGCCCCAGATCTGCCTCAGAAGTACGGAGCAGATCCAAGCTCAGCCCTCCTATCTTGACTGACTAGACTGGAAGTGCCGGCATCTGAAACGAGAAACACTTTCAGTAGACGAAGCACCTAAGTTAGCTAAAGCAGCCTACGTCACCTAACTTTGCTGATTTTCCTGAAGTACACAGACACCCCTTGCATAAACCATTCTGCTGGCAGAGCGGTGGGACTGTAACTTCAGGCAGCAGGGCCGTATCACGTGGTTGATGGCAGCGCCTTCTGATGTCACCGTAGCTATTTGTTAAACTCTAACAGCAGTCTGCATACATGGCGGTTCTCGCTACGGTCCAGACTACTCTGCTGTAAAGCAAAGCTTGCCGGACTTTGCAAAGCAGTTCGAGATCCACAGAGGAAGAGCACTGCTCCAACAGCAAGCACTACCTTTTAATGAACACGCAGGAATACGGATTGTCAACCAAAGCGGCTTCTCCCCAGTCATTCCAGGTTTGCGATGCTCCTAGATGTCAGGATGTCACCTTTCAGTTCCAGGCTCTGTACAAAGAAGGAAGTGACAAGTGTCCATTCGTGTTCCCACATTTCCTGCACAAATTAGACACCTTTTTCTGGGCATTTCCATTTTGACCTTCCTAAAGGTGATGCAAGCCAGGGAAGGGGGAAGAGAAGGTTGTGAAAAGAGGAGCAACAATGGGAGGACAAGGCAAACGCAAACAGCCACGTAGAGTCTCCACGTTGATGACCAAGACCCTGAAAAAAAAGGGTTAAAAATCACAGCCCAGGGATCTCTCAGTTGAACAGTGCCTAACTGCGCTTTTCAGCTAAGGCGAGCAAAGTTCAGCCTCACTTCCAATACTGCATCGTCGCTTCTGGTAAGGTAACACTCACAAACCTGCCACCCTTCTGATTTTGGCAGCGTTCAGAGTACCGGGAACCGAGGGACGAGGAGGGAAGGTCCTGGCTCAGACCAGGGGACCCTTCCCGAGCCTGGCTCCTGCCCCTGACGCACTATCACTGCGTCTCATCCCGCAGGCAGCCAGGGCCCGGCAGTCACCCACAACTGCATCCCTGGGACAAGACTCTCGGTAGTTCCACACGTCTCCCTTTTGGCTGTAATTTGCTCTAACTTGGTGCAAGATTAACCAAGCTTGGAATAAGCTAACCTACTCACAGGCCCAGGCATATACAAGCAAAAAGAGAAGAGCATCTCAAAGAATCAACCCACCATGAAACCGATTATTTCACTGACCACAAGGACTTTCTTTCCGTATCAAAAAAAGCCGACAGATCTTCAGGAGTAACAGACTGTTAAATTATCAGACAGGGCTTGACCTGCAGCTGCATCACAGCTTATATTCCAGGCTCCGGCAAATGGGTATTTGAAGTCTGTGCACAGGCACAAGCTGAACTGCTGGAGAGCAGAGCAATACCAAGTAGCTCCACTTGCAAATGCAGAAACTGGAGGAAGTGCGCCAAAACCAGAGATCAGAACAGATTCACTTCGAATCTAGACCGAGTGAGAACCCAAATTTACCATGAGATGCGGTCAACACCATACAGCAGTTTGGGGGCCATTTTAAGTTATCAGCGTAGTGCAGAAAGGCCGTAGCATAAACGTCTCCAAATTGCAGGCTTCATGAAGAGAGCTCAAACAGTCAAGAGCCGTTTGGTTAGAAATGCAATAATAAAACAACTGGCAATTATTTACCTCTGGCATAGAGAAGAAATTACAATTATGAAATTATGGGGGGGAGGTGTGCTATTAACAGACTATTTAATTGCCTATCTGCCAACAGAATATTTGCTTAACATCAGCAAACAGCGTTATGGGCTGCCACGGCTCCTGCTGATGGACAGTGAAGTTAAAAATACCCAAGGGCATCCGGGTCCAACAGGGAGCGTGCGGAAACCCCTGTTTTCCCTAGTACAAAGAAAACTACACTTCATTGTTACAGTCAATTGACTTGACAGATAACGCATAACAAATACCATGGCTTGTCTAAACAAAAGTTGTATTGCTTTAATTATA
Source organism: Mycteria americana (assembly GCF_035582795.1). NCBI lineage: Eukaryota > Metazoa > Chordata > Aves > Ciconiiformes > Ciconiidae > Mycteria > Mycteria americana. The sequence goes on along the minus strand of NC_134389.1, from coordinate 3,005,268 downwards.
ATTACAGTATTACTGGTTCGCTAATACAGGCATAATTAGACAGCATAAAGCTTCCTACACGGGAATTATCTACATGCAGCACCTATGAACACATTATTTTGTTCTTGTTAGGAGTCCCACTAGCTTAATATTTTATAAAAAAATAAAATAGAGTCTAGCCAGTGCAATTTCCTGGTGAAGCCTGAGGGTTTAGCCCATACTCCAAATTCCTCTGCCACCCAAAAACTGAACTGTATGTAATGGAGCTCTCCACATGAAAGGTAAGGCGTACCTGCTAAGAAAAATCCTCGTTGCTGCAATGAGGAAAAAAAATTTATTATAATAATAATAATAATAATAATAATAATAATAATAATAGAGTATCCTTGATTTTCATTTAGTTTTATGTGCTATAGTGCTTTGTTTTTAGAATTTTAGCCATAACCTCCTTGAGGAAATAACTGTACTTTCTTTGGACTCTTACTAATAACTATTTTCATTCAGGATCTAAATTAGAACGACAATGTCACTTTAATCCCAGGGCCCACAAGCAATCAAAGCCATAGGCTCCTCCTGCGGGGAGGTGAAGAGGGAAGGCATCCTGGCATCACCAGGGATGCTTTGATTTAACCACCATGGCCACAATTCTTGCTCTGCCAAGACGAGAGTTTTGCTCAGAGCGTTTATTCTTCTAGAAATTAAATCTAGGGCCTTGCTCAGAGCAGCGATCCTGTCGCACCCCGTTTCAGTAACTCTTTGATGATCTTCAAGTAATTTTGGGGATATTGATGTAAAAGTGATTGCTAAATCTCAAAAGAACTGACCTACCCTCCAAAGCGAAACTCAAGTACACCAGATTCCCTCCCAGGTCAAGGAGCCATTGCGTACTTCAACACTTGAACAGTTGCCGTGCCAAACCTACACTTCAATAGACCTACACAGATGGTGACTTCTCACCATGAATAGAAAAGCTTTTCTTGAATTTCTGCCTAGAAATTAAAGCACAGGATTACTAAGCAGACTGTACCTGCTTCTGCTCTCTTGCTAGCTTGCGGTGCGACCTACAGGATACGGCCTCAGTCTTTTAAACGCAAGACCGCAACTTAGTATGAACCCCCCCCACAATTTATCTCCTTTTTAATGCAGCCCCATCAATCCGTTCTCCAAAGCATTTTTGCTGCAGCTGTATCTATATATGATTCTTTGGCAAATAAAGACAGGGCCTTTGTGTACCCCTGGCCAAGGATGTCTCCTGCTCAGCATACTAATGCCTTAGCACGACGGCCTGGGAACCATCCAGAAGCAGGCGGCGAGGCCGCCTTTCCAAGCCCCAACAGCTATACGCGGTTGCCTGTGGAGATCCTCTCAAGTGGGAAAGCACGAGATCAAACAAATCCGCTACAAGTCTCTCAAATTTGAAGCCTTTTATCTGTGCCACGTTACGCCGAACCTGGTCTAAGGAGGCAGCTGCGTTTTCAAAGTCTTTACCGTCACACTCCTGAAATTTACCCCAGGATGGAAGCGGATATGAAAGCAGCCTCACTGAAGATCTGCAGTTCCTCCGCGAGCAGCTGTCTCTCTGTAAACGATGAGGCAGAGACACTCTAAGGCCAGCGCTTCCCAACACACCCACAGCCTCGCGCTGCCTTCCCCCCACCTCCCGTACGCACAGGAGAGGGGCAGCTGGCGCAGCAAGCCACCCTCCTACCTTATAGGTAAAGCCATCAGCGCTTATGTTTGGCCAGACAAAAAAAATCCCACGTGCTTTAAAGGCAGCGGACATGTGCGAAGTTTGGCACAGGACCCGCTCAAGGTCACTGAGCGGATTAGCAGACAAGAAGCCCTTCCCAGCACCCTGGTTTCACGTCGCAGGCGGGTCCCCCCCTCTCTCCCCCACGCAGCTTTGCCTCCTGCAGCCCCGGGGCGCAGGGAACCTCCACGCCCTTCCCCGCCTGCCCCTGGGCTCCTCAATGGCGCAGCACCCGCCTCCTCAGCCGAGCGGGTCTCGCACCAAACCCCCTCGCTCCCCCTCGCCCCGCTTTCCCTCCACGCCCCGAAGCACCCCCCACCAGCCGCCCCCCGCCAGCCGCCTGCCCCGGGCGCTCCGGCACCCCCCTGCCGCAGCCTCCCCCCGTCCCGCCCCACAGCCAGCCCCCGCCCCAGGCCCCCCGACCGCACCTCCCCAACCCCACCCAGCACCTGCCCCCCTCCGCCGTCCGGCCGCCCCCAGCACCGGCCCCGAGCCGGGCCGCCACCCTCCTGCCCCGCCGCCGCTCGCCCAGGCCAGGCCTCCTCCCCCCGCCCCACAACCGAGCCCCCATTCCCGCCCCACAGCCTCCTGCCCCGCGCCCCGGGCCCGGCCTCCGCCGCCCCCTTACCTCAGGCCGGCGGGCGGGAGGCCCCCGCCCCGCCCCGTCCCGCCGCCGGCCGGTCCCGCCACCCCATGGCCGCTCCCCCCTCGGCGGCCGCCGGCCGGAAGTGAACGGCGGCGGCGGCGGCAGCGCGTCGGGGCCTCGCGCGCCGCCCGAGCAATCAGCGCCCGAGCACCGGCGCCATCTTGGGGAAGGGCTGACGCCGCTCCGGAAGAGACTCCGCGCACTTCCGGCCGCAGTAAAGAGGACGGCCGCCCGCCGCGCCCCGGGAAGACAGGCAGGGAACGCAGCGCGCATGCGCACAGCGGGAGGCCTCGCCTGCGCCCTCCCCTTAAAGGGACAGCGCCGACTTACATCTCTTAAAGGGCCAGCGGCCCTTTACGACTGGGTGTGACTCCTGTGTTTCCCGGGAAGAATTCACGTGCTGACTGCTGGAAGGGCAGGGGGCAGGGCGAGGTGGGGAAAACAGCAGAGATGCACCGAGAGGAAGGGAGTGATTGGTGGGGGTAAGAGGGCCGTTTTCCCCTTCCTCTGGGGTGGGGGTGGGGTGTACCCCCCCCCCAGGTCCTCACCCCTCGTTGCACATGCACACCTCGCACACCCTCACCTCGCACAGGCGTGCGCGCACGCCCCACACACGCCCGAAAACCTGAGGCCGAGGGGCCTGGCTTTGCCCTCCTGGGGCTGCTCCTTGGACCCAGCAGCACAACGCAGTAGCTTTTCCTTTTTAATAAAAAAATCAAATGTACAAAGAGCAGGAACATTTACAGCTGGTTCGTCTTAAAAAAAAAGAAGGCTCAACGTCATCAAAAAAGCAGCAGGGGCCAAGCCCAGGAGGGGCAGCTGAGGAGAAAGGGGGGGACACCACCGCCATGGCTGTCCGGGGGTCGGGGCGATGTGGTGTCCCCCAGCACCCAGGGCGGTGGGGAGCGGGTGGGGAGGTCTGGCAGCGCAGGGTGGGTGCCCGTGGGGTCGGCCCACGGAGCCCATCCGGGCTCGGCTTTCCCCATTTTGGAGCTTTTATGGATCCCAGGGTTTTTTCCTGGGGTGACACCAGTGCCAGCATCCACCAACTCCGCCTGTCCCCACCCCACGTCCTTGCCCCACGGCCACGTCCCTCCTCTGTGCCCACGTCCTTTCCCTGTCCCCACGTCCTCCCCTCTCCCCCCATCCCACCTCCCTGCCCCATCCCACCCCTCTTGCTGCCTCCCCTGCTGCTCCCAGGGGCCCATCCCACCCCGCTGCCCCTCGCCACTACCCCAAAGCGTTACCTTATGTTAAAACACACGTATTAAATTAAAAAAAAAAAAGAAAAAATCTTCACATTGATATCCCCCCCTACACCCCATTGCTTCCCCGCGGTCTCCCCGACCCGGTGGCAGCGTCATGCCGTGTCCCCTGCCGGGACACGGACCCTGTTGTTGTCAGCATCGATGTCCCCATCAAGCTGGAGGCAGCAAGCGTTGGAGCTTTCCTCCTCCTCCTCCTCCTCCTCGGTGGGGACCACGGGTGCCGGGGGCTCTCCGGACCCCCCGTTGAGGGGTACCTTCTCCCGGTGCTGGGATGGGGGGCTGTGGGGTGCGCCGCACCCCCGCACCTTGCTCCTGGCTTTGAGCTGGTCATGGTAGGCGAGGAGGGCCAGGCAGGCGGCAGCGGCCAGCGTCACGGCCAGCAGCACGGTGACGGTGACAAACTGGGGCCAGTAAGACTGGGAGGTGCCGGGGGTTGAGGACCCCCAGGCCAAGCCCTCCTCAGTCAGCCTGTCCGGCTGGGGGGCCGCCCCACTGGGGTCCCATAGCTGGTAATGGGCCACGGTCCAGGTGTAGCCGTTCTCAGTGGCCTGGCACTTGTAGGTGCCCGCAGTCCCCCGTTGCATGATGACCACCAGCGTGTGGTCAGGCAGCAGCGTCGCGTCCCCCCGGCCCCCCCGGCCCGCGGGCTGCTGCCAGCTGTAGGTGGCCAGGGCGGAGCGGCGGGGGCACGGCAGGCGGACCACGGCGTTAAGCGGGGGGCTGAGCCCTGCAGGGTGAGGAGGGGGAGAGCAGGGTGATGCAGTGCACCCCATGAGCCCTCTCCCGCCCTCCAGTCCCCCTCCCGCCGCGCCCCCCCGCCCTGTCCCGCCGCACCCCCGTACTCAACTCTCTGCGGCGGGGTCCTCCGGTGGCCCCCAGGCTCGGGGCATGGCCACTCTCCTCCCGCGGTGGCACGCGGTGGCTGGGCTCCCCGTCTCGACGTCCTGCAGCCACGCGCTCCTGTGGCCGGGAGAGCGGCATCAGCATCCCGGTCCCCTCCGCACCCCCCTTCCCATCCTCGTCCCGCTGCCTCTGCGGCTCACGTGTCCTCGGCGGTGGCGGCGCGGGCCGGCTGGCAGGAGCCCTCGAGGCTGTGCCAGGCGCAGTACGGGTCCCGCGCCAGCACGCACTCGGCGCAGCTCCGGTGCAGGCTGCAGTTGGCCAACGGGACTTGGAGGACGCCACCGGAGTAGCCCACGTAGAGGAAGCCCTAGAGAGGGAGAGGCACGGGGCTGAGCCTCCCCCCCGGCCCCCCGTGCCGGGCTTGGGGTGGGCTGTGGGGTCATCCCCATCCCCTACCTTCCCCGGGGCCAGCAGTAGGTTCTTCACCGGCTCCGGCGTTCCGAAGAGCTGGATGCTCTCCACGATGTGGGGACCCCCGGGCAGCTCCACCGCTTTGTGCAGGAAACCCTCCGCTGCGGGGGCACAGGGGACATCACGGGTGTTTTGGGGGGCCAAGGGAAGGGCAGGAGGGGTGACCAGGCGCTCTGTGTGTACCCCCACTTAAACCCACCCGTGGCCAGGAACATGACGCGGTAGGTGACTCCCGAGATGCCACGAGTCTCGTCCACCGCGATGCGTGTGTACGTGACGTCCGTCTTCACCAGCAGCGGCTGCCCCTGGGTGGGTGACACCTTCCCGTCCATTAGGAAATGGTCCTTCATGAAGGTGAGGGCTTTGTCAGAGGAGGCACCCATGTAGCACTGCAGGGAGAGAGGAGCCGGTGCTGGCGTGGGGAAACCGAGGCACGGGGGGTTGGGGGATGCGCCACGAGGCTGCCCCATGCCAGCACCATTGGCACCCCCCCCCTTCCCCATCCTGCTCCGACACCACCAGTGCGAGCACGCAGGGCAAACTGGGACAGACAAACCCCTCCCCACGGGGACCGGCATCGTCCCCTGGGAGGGCCGTGTCCCCCGGGTGGGCAGCACTCACGCTGCCGGGCCGGGGACTCATGTCGGGGCCGCCGTAGACCGTCCAGCGGGAGCTCTCCTTGTTCAGCTCCTTGTACTTGCCCTCGAAGACCTCTTCCAGGGCCTCCAGGCTGTAGGCACAGACGGCTGCGCTGCCCGCCCTGCCCGCCTGCCTGCAGGGACAGCGAGGTGGGCACGGGGAGGATGCGGGTCCCCGGTGCCCCCGCAGCACCCCCGGGTGCCAGGACTCACCACTGCGAGGTGAAGACGGCGTAGAAGTCGGCGCCGCCGTCGCGGCGGGGCAGGGCGAAGGCGTGATGGATGACGTTGAAGGGGAAGTGGCCGGGTTGCGAGCACATCAGCTGGGCCTTCAGGAACGTCGTCCACTTCTTCTGCAGCACCTTGTCCCCCCCGACATCGCTCTGCGGGAGCCGGGAGGACGCTCAGCCCCCGGGGCGACAGGAGCTGGGTACCCCCATCGTCCCCCGTCGTCGTCCCCCGTCATCGTCCCTGCGCCCACCTTGCAGACGCGGGCCACCCGCGGCACCAGGAGCCGCTCGAAGAAATCAAACTCATCGGCCGTCTCCTCGAAGAAGAAGTAGACCTTGTCATCGCCAGGGATGCTGAAGGAGGCCACGAAGGCGGCGTCGGCTGTGGGGCACAGCCAGGGCGGGTGGGTGAGGAGCTGGAACGAGGGGGGGGGCTGCTGCAGGCACCCCCTGGCACGGGGGCGGGTGAGGGGGCCAGGGGGGTCCTCCCAAGGGCCGTCTCCCTGCTCACCCGAAAGCCAGCGGAGGAAGGCGTCCGTCTTGAGCAGGGTCCGGCTGCCCAGCGAGCGGGAGATGATGGGCTCGTTGCCCTGGAAGTTGTTCATGGTGCCGGCGTAGAGCTCTCCATCTGCTCGGGGACGGGGTGGGGGTGAGCAGCGGTAGGGACCCCCCCCCCCCGCCGTCACCCTCCACTCCATCCCAGGGATGGGTGCCCACCCATGGGGGCCACTGGCCCCGTACTCACCCACCAGCAGGGCCGTGTAGGTGTGCTGGGGGTCAAAGGGGCACTGGCCCTTCCCGTCCAGGAAGGGTTGTCCTCTGCCGCTGGACATCAGTGTGAAGTTCTCCAGGTGCTGTGGGAAAGGGGAGAAAAATCGGCCGACGGAGTTAAACCAAACCCCAAATCTACAGGAAATGGCTGTGGACTCCCTGTGGCCTGTGGGGAAGCTGCGGTGCTCACCATGTGCTCAGCAAGTGGGGAAACTGAGGCAGGACAGGCTGCCTGGGGTCACCTGAGGGAACCGGGACCCCAAATCAGGGGTTTACCACCAGCATTGACCTGGCAGGTGAAAAGCCGCTGGCAGCCGTAGTTAGAAACACCATGGGCTCCTTTGAAACGCAAAGATGGACCTCGGTGGCGGGGGGCACCCGGCCCCCCACATCTCGGGGGACTCCCCGTGATGCGGTTAGCTCAAACCCCCCGTCCCGCCGGGGCTCCTGGATCGGTGTTTTGTGGCTCCTCGTGACAAAGGTCCCTTCCAACCCAAGGCATTCCATGATTCTATGAATGCCATACGATGTCCGGAGAGCCCCCCTCGTCCCCGTCCTTGGCGGGGGGGACACTCACGATGTAGGTGCAGGCAGGGCTGAAGGCGTAGGTCCCGCAGACGTAGAGGTGGGTCTGGTTGAGGGCCACAAGGACTCGGATGAAGTTGAAGCACTCGGTCTGTGGGGGGAAAAGAGCAGAGGCGGGGGCTGAGCACCCCTGCAGCTCTGAGGGATCCCCCCGCCCCGAGCTCCCCCCCGGTGCTGTCTCACCTCCTGGCTCTTCTTCTTAAAAGCACATTCGGAGGTTTTCTCGGCCGTGGGTCCCCACGTTATCTGCGGAGGGAAGGGAGACGGTCCACAGCTGCTGAACCATGCCTGAGCGGGGAAACTGAGGCACAGCGGAGGCCTCCCCCCCCCCCCCCCCCCCGCCTCCCCAAAAGCAGCTGCTGCTCACCGAGGCTTTGGCACGGATGCTGCCTGGGGTGCCGACGGTGAGGGCCAGCACCCGGTCACGCGCCCCCACGTACAGCTCCTCCTCGCTGCCATGCAGGAGGAGAATGTCGTAGTGGGAGACGTTGTCCTGGCTGAAATGGGTCAGGGTCCGTCGGGGGTCCCCTGGCAGGAGCAAAGGGGGATGACAGGAGCCAAGGGGGACGCACGCACATCCCAGCACCGCCACCACCGTCAACCCCGGGCGGATGTGGCAGCAGCTGCCATTGTGGCTCGTGTCACCTCTCATGTAGGAAATGGGGCGCGTTGCTTCCCCCATGGCCCCTGCGTTGCCGTCCCCACTTCTGCTTCCAGGTCCCCACCTCCCCCCTGTCCCCTCTCCGAGGGCTGGACGTCCCCAGGCTGCGAAGCCCGCGGGTCCCTCGCCCTCTGAGGCTGCTTTGCCGTCCTGTAAGAAGCGGAGTGAATTTTTCCCCGTTGGGCTGCGAGCCCTGCCTGTGATGCTTCGGGGCCACGGCCACGGGGTGATGCTCCGTTGGGGGATGCACCGCCCCAGGGGGCCACCATCAGGGAGGGCTACAAGCCCCCACGGTGCTCTCAAGCAGAGCTGTGGACCACAGGCTTCCTGATGCCTCCGCCAGCCACCGAAACAGGGAAAAAAGAAAAGGGAGATTTTGCAATTCTCGGAATGGCTGCACGGGGAAGGGGAAGTGGCAGCGTGGGCCGGGGCCTCGGGAGGCCATAGCCACGCCACAAGAGCACAGACCTCTCCTGCCTGCCCCACCGCCGCCGTCCCACGGCACTGCCAAACCCCTCTCGTTACCACCTGCCTTTTGGCTGGGTCCGCAGGCAGGACGCGGTGCCCTGTCGCTCCGAGGAGGCAGCTTTTTCCTCCATCCAGGGTGGCCCTGACCAGACCCCCGGGTGCCAGGTGGGTGCCAAAATCGCTCTGCTAGAGCCGGCACCCTGGGGCGCACCCAGCTCCCACTCCCAAAGGTGTTTGGGTGCCAACCAGCCTCATTACACCTGCCGCCGCAGTGGCCCCCGTAGCCCTTTGCGTCGCCCTGTTGCCACCAGCGCCCAGCCTCGTAGCCACCGTCCCACTGCCCCAGCCCTGCGCAGGGCTAACGAGAGGGGTAACGAGACGGGGAGGCTGTGACGGAGAGCAGCCCGTGGGTCCCTGCCGCGGGGTGCTCAGCCCTGGGGACGGACGCTCTCCCAAGCCGATGTTTTCCCCCCCGCAACCCAGCTTTGTCCCCCAGCCCCTCCCCAGCCCCCTCTCCTCGCTCGTACTCACCGCTGGGGAAGGCGATGCGGGGCAGGGGCTCGGCGCAGAGCATGGCGGCCGGCATCACCACACCGCAGAGCAGGCGGAGGGCAGCTGCGGGCATGGCGGGGGGCGGCAGGGATGCACCCCTGGAGGGTCCCAGCACCATCCCTGCGGGAAGGGCGAGGGTTAGGGCGAGCACTGCTGGGGCTGCATGTCATCAAGCGGAAACGAGGGGGGGAGCCAGCACCCGGTGCGGGGGGGCCGTGGGGCCCTGCTGCCTCAAGCCGTGCGTGGCCCCCGAATATGGGCGAGAGCTTCCCACTGCCGTCCCGGCACGTCCCCGCGCCCCGCTGGGCTCCCTGCACCGGGACCCCCCTGGCACAGGGGTGTCCGGATGCTCCCGCCTTTGCCCCTGCAGAGCCCCACAGTGCCCGTCCCCATCAGGGATTCCTCCGTGCGGCTCCATCAGTGGCTGGAGGGTCCGCAAAATTAGGGGAGGGGGGCAGGACACCCTCCTCTTGCAGCTCTTTTTGCAGCTCTTGCCGGAAGGAATGGGGAAAGAGCAAAGTCTTGAGAACCGTGTGCTCCCCGGGACCCCTTGCAGGTGGCCACCGTGTCCCCAGCAAGCGGCATTACCTCTCCGGCGGGCGAGGGCAGAGCTGGCTCACCTCCACCCCTGGAGCATCGGCACCCGGCAGGCGCCTGGCCGCGGGGGGCTGTGGCCAGAAGACCCTTGCAGGCCCATGCCCAGCGCCCTGCAAAGGTCCAGCCGTGCTGCCAGGCTCCCAGCCGGGCTCGTAGCAGGGCTCGCTGCGGCCCAGCCCAGCCCAGCATAGCCCCGCCGGGGACTACGGGAACCAGAAAGTCCTGCTGGAAGAGGACGAGCCTCAGCAGGTTGGGGCAGCGGGCGCCTGCTCCCGCCTCGCCTGCGTTGCGTCCCCGCGGGGAGGGCAGCGAAGCCTGGTGGAGGGAGGCAGGATGGGAGCCGGGGCGTTCTGCTCCTCCGACTGGGGTGCCCAGGGGGTGATACGGGGGGAAATGGGGTGCCCGGATGCCGGGGTTCCCTTCCTGGCTTTGGGGCAATCTTTGGGGTGAGAGCAAAGCAACGTCGTTTCTCCTGCTGACTGTGAGGATCAACAACGGGTCTGAGCATCGCCCCCACAAACAGCCCCATGGGGCCGAGCACCGACCCCCCCAAACAGCCCCATGGGGCTGAGCATCGCCCCCACAAACAGCCCGTAGCTGTCCCGGCAGCCGGGCTCCCTGCAGCCTCCATCGTCCACCCCAGGCTGCTCCGGGATGGCTGTGGGCAAGAAACCCACCGAAGCCAAAGCCCTGGGGTCCCCCTAACACCACAGCCACATCTGAAGCACCCCAATATCCCGCTCCAGACAAGGCTGAGGAGCATCCTGCCCTGTCGGGGCCTCCTTACCTGCCTCCCCTGGTGCCACCGTCCGCCCGGCGGGACACCAAGCCCCGGGAGGGCAGCGCTCTCCCTGCCACCTTGCTTGGCCAGGACAGAAAGCTCCTTGTAAGCACAGAAACTAGGTTACTCTGCCCCGGATTTCCCACTTGGCGAAGGGTTGGCTGAGAAACGGGGCCGCATGGAGGCTTGGGCCGGCAGCATTGTTCTGCCCTGGGCCGGAGCCACTGGGGCCGGTGGAGGGGGAGGAGGGATGGGAAAAGGAGCGGAGGCTCCTCGGCGAGGCCGAAGGCTCAGGGGGACCGTGGCGGGGCTGGGTAAAGCCCCCGGAGAGTGTTCCCCCGGTGCGAGCCAGCTCTGAGACAGGGTGTGAAGCGAGAGCAGCCTCAAGGCTGCTCCAGCGGCATGGGGAGCTGAAGCTCCGTCACAGCCCTGTCCCTCTTCCTTTCTGGGTCCCCTGGCCAAAGTGGTCTGGGGACACGCGGGGGGGGGCATTACAGCCCCCCTGCGTAGGCTTTGGCACGTGGAAGCAAGCGTCACCGAAGGCCTCTCAGTATTGGGGTGGTTTAGTTTTCCTGGTGCTTTCGGGTTCACCATGGCCGTGGCTCCCTGGGACTCGGTCCCCTGTCCCACCCACTCTCCAGGTTCCCTCCAAGCCGAGGAATATTATGCTGCCAATAAACACACATCCTCCTTGCAAAGAGTGGTTTAACCTGCCCCGGGACCGAGCCAGACCCAGCCCACGTGCGCGGCAAAGTGAGACACGATGGCGCAGGGCAGACGTGAAGCTGGTGGCTACGCTGGCACTGATCTCCTGGCTGCTGAGATTTTCCCCGTGCCTCAGTTTCCCGAGTGGCTGGGAACTGGGGTCCCCCCGCAGCAGGGAAGAGCGTGGTCCTTCTCTGCCTCTTGACCCCAACTCCCTGCCCATGTCCCCCTCCCCGGGAGCATCCCTGTGGCATGGGAGGGGGTGTGGGGATGTTTCTAACACCCAGGCAGAAGTCAGGGGCTGGGGCAGCCCGGCTCAGACTGGGGGAGGCTCCTTCGATCCCCCCCAGACCTGGAGTAGGAGGGGGAGTGGGGGAGATGGAAAGCAAGGGAGGAGGAAGGGGATGAAGTAAGGATATGGGAGGATGCAGGGGAGGAATCGGGGGGTGCAGGGGGGACAGGGGAGGGATTCAAGAGGTGGGGAAGGCAAAGGGCAGGATGCGAAGGGTGGGGACAGATGTGGGGTCGTGCAGGAAAGAGATGGGAGGATGCAGAGGAAGGAGTCGGGGGGCAGAGAGGATGTGGAAGGATGCAAAGGAGAAACGGGAGGAAGAAGGGGAGGGATGCAAAGGCAAGGACGCGGGGTGGGGGACGCAGGGAAGCTCTCCCTGGGGCTGGGACCTCAGCCCCTTTGTCACTGCCGGGCAGCGTCGGAGCCGTCTGGGGGGTCCCCAAAGCCCGTCCCCGCTATGGCGACCGCCCCCAGCCCCGGCTCTGCCTCCCGCCCCCGAGGGGGCACCCCCAGCCCGTCCCCAGCCCGGTGCCCGTCCCGGTGCGGCGGTACCGACCTGCGGCAGGACCCGCGCCCGGGCGGCCGGGGAGGCCCGGCGGGAGCAGCATCCCTGCGGGGCCGGCGGAGCCCGCTCCCGTCGCCATGGCTACGGCTTACCTCGGCCGGCTCCGGCTGGCCTCACCCCCCGCAGCCACACACGGACGCACGGACCAGCCCGACCGACGGACCCACGGCTGCGCGCCCTGCGCTCACGCGTAGGCGCGGGTGGGCGCGCGGCGGCCGGCACCGACACGCGCAGCCCTGCACACACGGGCACGAACGGGCACACACACGCGTGTGCACCCCCCCCCCCCCCCCGCTCCCCCCGCAGATGTGGACAGACACACCGGCACAGGCACCCCTGGGCACCCACAGGCGCACAACGGCGCACCCCCGTGTCCCCTCCGACCCCTCTCTCGAGACCTACCTGTGTCCCCACACCGTGTCCCTTCACCCCATCTTTGCTGCCCCCCATGTGCACCAGGTCTCTGCGCCCCCATCTCTGCATCCCTGTATTCACACTGCGTCCCTGAACCCCCACCTCTGCACCCCACCTCTGCACCCCCATATCCACACTGCGTCCCCAAATCTGCACTGTGTCCCTGCACCCCCATCCCTGCCCCCCCATCTCTGCCCCCCCTATCCACACTGCCTCCCTGCCCCCCCATCTCTGCCCCCCCTATCCACACTGCCTCCCTGCACCCCCATCTCTGCCCCCCCATATCCGCACTGCATCCCAGCATCCCCGAATCTGCACTGTGTGCCTGCACCTGCATCCCTGCCCCCCCATCTCTGCACCCCCATATCCACACTGCATCCCTGCACCCCCATCTCTGCACCCCCATCTCCACACTTCATCCCTGCACCCCCATCTCTGCACCCCCCTATCCACACTGCCTCCCTGCACCCCCACCTCTGCATCCCTGTCTCAGCCCCCCATTGCCGCTCACCCATCCCGGATGAGCCGCGCTGGCTCTGGCTGCCCACGCTACTTGGCTTTGGGGGGGTCCCGGGAGGGGGTTTGGGGCTCAGCTGTGGCACCACCAGCAGCTGCCAGGACCTGGTCCCGAGCAGGCCGCATGTACGCCCACGCTGCCGCAGCACCCCATTTTGGCTGATGGCACTTCCCCCCCCTCGAAACTTCCCTTGTGGGGAAGCCTGGCCCGGCTGGCACCAGTAGATCCCACTTCTCCTTCAGAACCTGCCCTCCTTCCCCTTCCCGGCCATGTGGGAGCGGGGTGTCCTGAACCCCGAAAGAGGATCTCCTGCCATCACTGCTTCCTCCCTCTGCCACCGCCTTCCCTGCATGATCTCAGGCAAGTCACTTTGTCCCCAGCCTGCAAATTGCACAACCATGCTTGGGGCACCCAGGGAAGCTGCCAGCCCTGCTGCTTTGCACAAGCTGGGGTGCCAGCATCAACACCCTCAAAAGCCGCCAGCCGGGAACGGGCCTGTCCAGAGGCCCCGTTCCACCCCACGCTGGGGGTACCTGCCCTGCCCAGGGCTGGGAGTGGACCCGAGTGCCCCCTCGGCTGCTCCCCCCTTTCTGCTGCCCTGGTTCCCACAGGGCTCGGGAGGTCGGGAGCCTTTGGCTGGGAGTCGTAAGGAGCTTGTGCCTTGTGCCTGCCGGCCCGCCGGCACCGGAGGCTTAGCCAAAGCCTGCTGTGGGGAGGCAGAGCTGCCCTGGCCCCCTCCCACCCCAAGGCTTGAGCCGTGGCCCCCCACCCTCGCCTGGTCCCCCCAAGGGTGCCCTGCAGGTGTCCTGCGACATGCAGCACCTCGGGGTGCAACCTTGGGGGGTGGCAGTGGGCACAAGCTCGCATCTTAAACCACCCTTGGGATTAGCAGGGCAGCCTGACCTTAATCCCCCCGGGCATGCAGGGGCCTGGAGGGGGCCAGCGTGGGGCTCGTGGGGCCCCCAGCACCCACTCAGCCATGCCCCGGCCTGGTAAATCCGGGTGGCTGCCAGATATCAGGGTCACTCCTGGCTCTACCCCATCCCAGTGATTGCTCCAAGGCTCCATTGTGCTAGATTTTTTTTTTTCTTCCCCTAAAAAGCCCGATGGTCCCCAGCATGAGACCCCCATGTTTGTTTGCCGTGCCCAAACCCCAGTGCTCCCACCCGGCCGTGCACCCCAGGGTGCCTCTGCAGAGACCCTGACACTCGGTGCATAAGTGAGCAAGGCTGGGTCATGCTCCCCTGCTCTGGGGTCCATCTCCCTCTTCCCAGCCTCCCGGGGGAGCCCAGAGCTGGGCTCAGGGCCAGGGGACTGCAGGAGGAGCTGGAGAAACCTGACCCTGACTCGGTGCTTCGGCTGGAGCGTGGCTGGAGTTCTGTCACAGGCACTCTCGTGCATGGTCCCCATGGGCTGCGTGAGGTCCCCATGGGCCATACGTGCTCCCCATGGGCCGTGCAAGGTCCCCACAGCCTGTACGCGGTCCCCCCGGGGCTGTGCAAGGTCCCCATGGGGCCGTGCAAGGTTTACACGGGGCCGTGCGAGGTCCACATGGGACGCGTACGGTACCCATGGGCTGTGCGAGGTCCCTGTGGGGCTGCGCAGGGACTCCACAGGTCGCGCAAGCCGTGGGGCACCGAGGGTGGCGAAGGGGCACGGAGCAACGCCGCCAGCTCAGCTCTTCTCCAGCGTGACCCAGCCCTGCCATGCCAAGGACGCCTGGGTCCCGTGGTGGGGGACGTGGGGAGGACCCGTGACATTTCCCCTTGCCTCCTGACCGACTTTCTCCCCGCAGCACGGCTGGGCAGGAGCACGAGGTCCCAGCAGCGCGGTTGGCTTCCCCCCGCCGTTCAATAACCCGCTGTTTTGGGCACAACCTCATGACTTTTGGGGCCTGGCGGTGCAGGGCTCAGGGTCAGGCTGGATTCCCACCTCGGGGCCAGACGCGGCACGGAGGGGACACGCTGCAGCTCCTTGGCGTTGCTGGCTGTGCGGGGTACCTGTCCCGGCATTGTGGCGCTGGCATCCCCGAGCTGGCAGAGAGATGGGGCAAATGGGGCACAGGGAGAGGGTGGCACTGGAGCCGGTGTGTCCCCTGCCACCCTCCGAGCACCCACCTCTGAGATCCCCCGTCGTAACCTCCCCTCCTGGCAGGGGACGTGGGTACCTCGCTGGGTCCCCACAAGCCAGCCCAAAGCTGGAAGGTGGCAGCGATGCCCCGGAGACCCCTCGGCCTCGCGAGGCTCAGCCCTGCTTGCACCCAAGTCTGGGGCGATGTGACCCCGCGCGGCTGGGGGGACCCAGGCATCCGAGCGCTGGGGCGGGGGGTACCCCCAGGTTGGGCACCCCGGGCACCTACCTGGCTGTGCCTGCGCCCTGGCCGCCCGCCCGTGCTCCCTCACATCGCGGCTCCCCAGCGCTGTGCCCGGTAAAGCCGATTACCCGCTGGCTTTACGGCTCTCTCCTTCCCTGCGGCATCGCCTCCCGCCTCGCTCCAGTGCCTGGCACGGCCCCGGGGGGGGCAGGGGAGTCCCCTTGGCAGGGTGCCGGGGCCATCCCCATGGTAGGAGCAAACCTGCACTCAGGGGCTCGCTCAGGTTCTGCACCCACCCAGTCCATCCCATCCAGGGGAATGGCTGCTCCCCAAAACCCCAGGGGGAGGAAATCTCTGAGCCCTCTCCCCAAATTCCATCCCCTCCCCGCCCGCCCCTCTCCACATCAGTGCCAGGTCCGGGGGGGGCTCCTGGCCCCTGCAAGGACCCCGGTTACCCCAGCTCTCAGCATCCCACCCTGGGCACCCCCCTGGGTGAGTCAGGGTGCACGGGGCCACCCTGCTTTCCCCCCGTCCATCGTAGGGTGCTGAGCCCCAGCCCTGGCTGCGGGGCTAAAAGAGATGCCCCTGCGGGCCAAGAGCAAGCGCCGGGCTGGGGTGCAGCAAAACGTCCCCCCCAACCCCCCCCCCCCCCCCCCCAGGACAGCAATGATGACAGCACACGGGGTGGGAAGGGTTCAGCTGTATTGATTCTGGAAGGAAATACAGGCTGTAATACAGAAGCTTTGCAAGCACAGATACATACGTGGTCTCACCAGATCCCGCCGGAGCAGGGGGCTTGCGCTAGGGACCTGATCCTGTCCCCAGGCAGGGAGTGCTGCGGGCGTTCCCCAATCAAGGCAAAAAGCTGAAATCTCCATCGATGGCTGGATGGACCCTTGCAGAGAGGGGAGCTGCCCGTGCCGGACCCCAAAATCCCCCTCACTCAAACAAAAAGCCTTCCTCAGTGCCCTCCTGGCAAACCAGCCCTGTCCTGGACTAAGCATCCTTGGCCTCATCCTGCTCTGAAACGGGCTCCTGAGCTCCTGCCACCGCAGAAGAGCCCAACTAACCGCAGCCGAGAAAAACAGGAGTGAACCCCACTGGATGCAGGAGCCCTCAAAGCGGGGGTCCGAGGGGGTCCCACTGGGTCCGAGTGGGAGCGAGGTCCGTCACCCCACCCGCCAAATCCATCTGGTCCCGGGATGCAGCTCCGGTGGGTTTTCACTTGCCCTACTCCATCTACCCTTGATGCCGTGCGGGGTCCCGCGGGGCTCCCAGTCCTGCTCCGGAGCAGCCCCCGCCTCGGCTAAGGCACAACTTGGCTGCTTAAAAAAAAAAGAAAACCCAAAGGGCAAGAGGCGCCTCAGATGGGCAATACAGTACGTGGAGCGAGGGGAGGGCACGCGGGCAAGGGGCTGGGAAGGGAGGTAATGCCCACATGGCTGCGGAGAGACGTGGGGCATCGCCTGCAAGCTGCCGGGAGCTCCCCGCGCCAGCACTTCAGTGAAATAAAAAAAAAAAAAAAAAAAAAAAGAAAGAAAAGGGAATTCGGTGTTCAGATCCAAAAAAAAAAAAAAAAAAAAAAAGGGTTGCAAAGGTGCTGTGCTCTACTTGGGACAGCAACCCTCCACGGCCCGTGCCCACCAGCGCAGTCAGGACGATCTGCAGCAGCACCGGGGCTCTCAGCTCAGCCTCTGCCCCAGCACCTCTGCGGATCCGCTCCTGCCGTGCTGCGACGCCCGACGCACGCAGGAGCGCGCAGCTCTGACGGGGATGGCTTTGCTTCTCCCGGTCCTATATAAAAAGCTTTGGCAAATAGATATAATCTACGGAGCTATTAAACTACAATCTCTTCCTGCACGGCTGTTCGGTAAACACAATTCCTCGGTGTCTTTGGCTGAAGTTTTAAAAAAATTTTGAAGCTGGAAAGCTTTTTTTTGTTTGGTTTTTTTTTATAGAAATAGATTTTTTTCTTTACAAAAAAAATTGAAGCATCTTTTAGCATTTTTTATATATATATATATATATAAAATTCCTGCTATAGAAAACAAAAAACCCAACCTTGTTTTTTTATATCATTTTTTTAGAGGAAAAAAAATTTTCTTTTGCTTTGGGAAAAAAACTAGCTCGAGACGGCCAGGAAACACAGGAATGGTGCCACGGAGTTACATGATGCTGCAGTTTTGCACAGCCTGAGCCTGGGAGGAAGAAAGAAAAAGAAGAAAAATTAAAAATAACCCAGTGGCACTATCCATTTGCTCTAGCTGCGAAGGAGGCAGCACTGTCCAAGCGGAACCCTCCGGATGCCCACGGTGCCCGGACTGCGTGCGCCCCTGGCTCTCATCCGCCCTGGCCCTCGGGGTATATAAATACCCCTTGGCTGGGGTATTATAGCACTGAAACCAGAAATTTGAGAGTTAGCGGTAACACATGAAGGTAATAATATTGACTGATATTGAGGGTATTGACGTTCAAGTGCTGCGATATCCACGTTACCAGCATGAATAACGCTCAGCATGGTGGGACAAGAGCCGCGGAGGACGAGGGGTGCTCTGGGGCTGCCGAGGGGGCCGAGCAGGGGATGGGGTGGGGAGATGCTACGGCCACATTCCTTTCCAATCCCTCTCAGACTCCACGCTCCCCTTACAAAGAGGCTTGTGCAAGCCCGAAGGTGCCCGGGGCAAGAGGAAAAGCAGAGAGGAGGAGAGGAAGGAGGGGAAGGGACCCCCGCGGCGCTGCCTTGTTGAGAAAGGATGGCGCAGGGACAAGGTGGAGACCCAGCAGCACAGGGACAGCCTGGACCCGGGGTCTGGAGACGGCACTAACCTGCCGACGGGGGCTGGAGTTCCCCAGGAGGTAGGTCCTGGTCACCAGGCTGTCCCCAAGGCCAATGCTGCCAGAGTCACCGACGCTGCGGTAGCTGCGGGTGACGGTCACGCTGGAAGTGGACGAGCCTGAGGACATGGTGTTGATACCAGCGTTCTGGTTGCCCGACTTCTCGGCTGGCTGACCGCACGTGCCACAGACCACCGTGCGCGAGCGGAGGTTGTATTCACCGGGGTCCCCAGAGCCACTGCAGCTACCCTAGATGTGGGGGGGGGGACAGACAAAATGACCTTGAGCACCCGCCCGAGCATCTTCTGCCTTGAGCACCCTGCGCTGAGGACCAGGGCAGCACCGGTGTGACCCAGGAGGGCTCTTCAAGTCAGTCTTCAAAGAGGGTCCGCACTCCACCCATCCTTTCCATCACGTGGTTTAAAAATAATAAATTATTATTATTATTATTATTATTATTATTATTATTATTATTATTATTATTATTATTATTATTATATTTATAATCCCAGACTCCTGGGTCTGGCACACTGCAGGTGGGTGAACTGTCCCTGCTGCCCTGTCCTTGCACCCCGGGCTCTCAGCACACAGAAGGCATCTTGCTGTGCTTCTCTTGTGCTTGTCTAAGAGCATCCTCTTCCTCGCCGCCTGGCAGAGTGCAGGCTGACTGTTTTCCAACGGGAAATTCGCTCTTGGAAAGGATTCAGCCCCCAGATGAATGGGCAGCACCGGCCTGCAGGAGCTTGGCTCCTCCACCTGGGGATAATCGATATCCGTCTCGGCACGGCTCTTCAGATCCAGAGAACTCAAAGGAAAGCGGATGATGGACGCCCCATCCTGCTCCTGTCGCGCAGAGCCCCGGCGAGCGGCATCTGGCAGGTTTTTCGCCAGTGCTGAGGCACAGCGTGGCGGTGACGGCATCTCTCCGTGCATGATTCCTGTGGGCATCTCGCATGCAAGACAGATCTCTCCCTGCGGGACGGGCTGGCGAGGGCTCCTGGGCTGCAGCCAGGGACGTTTTCTTCGATATAGGGAGAAGTGGCTGCAGCTCTGCTGCTGGCACGCTGCCTGCTCTCTGCCTGCTGCCTGCTCTCTGCCTGCTGCCTGCTCTCTGCTCGCTGCTCTTCCTGGTGCATATTTCAACTCCGTGAGGGCAGCGATGATGGGCCGAGAGGAAGGACGAAGTCACCTCTGGATTTGTTCCAGCACCCTCGTGAAGCGGAGAGGATGGAGCAGCTGCCACGGAGAAGTGTCGTCCATCAACTTCCCACCATCCTGTCCTCCACCTCCAAGCGACGCGAGGTACCAGCTCAGCCTCCCTCCCGGCTCCTCCAGCCCTTTTCGCGGCAGGTCAAGGTTGCTCAGGGTTGGAGATCGCTTCCAGCAAGGTCTCTAGAGCTTTTTTGGCAAGCAGGAATCTTCTCCAGGTGCCAGAGGTCTGTTGGCTTCTCCTGTGTGGTTCTTCCCACAGCGGCCTCTCAACTGCCTTCGCCCATAAGGCCTGACCCTGTGTGATGCTGAGCCGCCTCCCACCCTGACTGGGACCGGACCCGAGCCCCCCAGCGTCCCTGTGACAGACCCCCTGGGACCAGCACCTTCCCCAGCGTGGTACTCACGTGGTGATGGCGGTGGTGGATGTTAACATCATCGTCGTCCTCATCCTCATCTTCATCGTTGATGATCACGGTGCGGACCAGTTTCCGCATGGCCACCTCCTGCGGGGGACAGGAAAGGAGTAGAGGGGGGGTTCGGTGTCTGCCGACCCCCCCTGTGCCCCGAGCCGGTGCTGCCATCGGGCTCTCACCTCCCCGTTGGAGTTGATCAGGGCGGTGCGCAGGCTGTCCCCGGAGCCCCAGCTGCTCTGGGCTTTCCACACCACGTTGCTGGGGGGGCTATGGGTCGCCCCAGCCCCCGAGGCCCAGATCTAGGGAGAAAAGCACAGAGAAAAGCAACGTCTCAGGTACGCAGAGCCCAGACCTCGGGGACGCTGGTCTGTCCCCCCCAAAAAGCCACGCGCCAAGGAGCCCGCGCCCTGGCTCCAACTGCTCCGCGTCACCAACGACCCGGCTGGGTTTGGGGTCTTGGCTGGATCCTTCACCGGGCAGTGACTCACCGTGACCACCTGGCCAGCCTTCAGGGTGAACTTTGGGGGGAAGCGGTAGGTGATGGGGGGATCGTCTCCATTCTGCCGCTTGATCTGCCAGTTCCCCATCGCCTGGTCCTGCGAGCGAGAGAGCAGCAACCCTGAGATCCGCCGATTCCTCCCCAGCTTGGCCCAGTTCACCTCCTGCCCATGGGGTGAAGAGGGGCTGAACTACACCCCCAGGGACCCTCCCCAAAGGCAAACGCACCTCGTTGGACTTGTTCCTGAGACGGACGAATCTGCCCTCCAAGTCCACCTCCTCCACGCCGACGCGGCCGCTTGTCCGGGCGTGGTGGGAGAAGCTGGTCCGACTCTCGCTGTCCTCCAGCTTCCTCTTCTTGGAGGAGCCCGGGGTGGACAAGTGGCTACGGGATGCACCTTTGTGGGAGGAAGGGCTGGGGGACAGCCTCAGCCTGTGCAGGAGGAGAAGGTGAGATGGAGCCAGTGAGGACACGAGGGCTGGGACCCGCATAGCCCACCGGGTGCAGCACCCCGTGCTCACCGCTCCTCCTCGCCCTCCAGCAGCTTGCGGTAGGCATTGATCTCCATGTCCAGAGCCAGCTTGATGTCCAGCAGCTCCTGGTACTCATCCAGCTGCTGCTGCATGCGTGCCCGCATCTCGGCCATCTCCCGCTCCTTGTCGGAGAGCAGGCGCCGGTTGGTCTCGCGTTCCCTGGCCAGAATATCCTCCAAATCATGCAGCTTCGCCTCCTTGGCGGCCAACTGTGTGGGGAGGGAAGGTGAGGGTGGCTGCTCCACCTGGGGCCAGCCCCAGGAGGGGACCATCCCCGGGGGCGGACATCCAGAGGAACCCCTTGGTCCTGACTCACCTGCTTCTGCAGCTGGCTGACTTCAGAGGAGAGGTTGTCGATGCGGATGCGAGTTTGCTGCAGCTCCTCGTGGGCAGCACCCACCATGTTGCTGTTCCTCTCCGCCGACTGCTTGGCATTCTCCAGCTGGAGGACGAGAGGGGTGGGTTAGCAGCCCCGGCACCCTCTGCCCACCGGCACTCCGCAGGGCGGGGTGGGAAGAGGCCGGCGGCGTGCGGGTGCTGCTCACCTTCGCCCCGTAGGTCTTCTCCAGTTCCTCCTTGTAAAGCCTGATCTGGGCTTCGTGCTGGCTCCGCAGCTCCTGCAAGGCTTCGGAGAGCTTGCTCTCAAACTCCCGCTGCCGCCCGTTGTCGATCTCCACCAGCCGGGTCTCGTGGCGGCGCTTGGTCTCCCGCAGCTCCTGGGGACAGGTCAGGGGACACGGCGTCACCTCGGGGTGGGATCGGCTTGGGGAAGGGGACGCAACGCACGGGGGGCGTTATCCCAAGCGAGCCCGGCACCGCGGCGGTACGTCGCAGCTCACCTCACTGTAAATGTTCTTCTGGAATTCGAGCTCTTCCTTCAGCGTCTGCAGCCGGTTCTCGGCGTCCACGCGGCGCAGCATCTCATCCTGCAGCTGCTTCTTGGCTTCGCTCAAGGCGCTTTCCAGCTGCAGGGAATCGAGAAGGACCGTCAGGGCCGGCTCCTGGGGACTGTCCACGCGCGGCACCCGGCGCTGGCCGGGGAGCTACCACCCCACTGTGCCTCTGCCCCACGGTCCCCTGGCACAGAGGGGACCTGGGGGGTCCCCGGGGCAGCTGGGGACAGGGCTGCCACCGCTCACCTTGGCCACCTGTGCCCTCAGGTCCCGCACTTCAGACTCCAGGTTCCTCTTCTCGCCCAGGGCTGTGGAGAGCGCAGCCTCCTTGGAGTTAAGCAAAGCCTCCACGTCCTTGAGGCGCGCCTGAGCGGTCAGCAGGTCCCCTTCCTTCTTGGCATTCCTGCAACGCACCGGATGGCACGGGTGAGCGGCACGGCAGGGAGAAACCCCGCATCGCGCCCCGCGCCCCCGCCCCCAGCACACAGAGCATCGCGTCCGCACCCCTCTGATCGCCCCCCAAAGAGTCGCGGATTGTACCTAACGCCCACCCGCCACGGGCACCGGCAGGTCCCGGCCACCCGGCGTGGCCAGCGCCAGTTTAGCTACCGGCAAGCAGAAAGGGCTGGGAAAAACTGGGTGGGCAGGAGGGGGCTGTAACGCCCGTGTGCGATACGCACGCCCGCGGCCCGGCTGCACCCACTAGAGGTCAGTGCGGACCAGGCCGGGGCCGGAGCGGCACGGGGCAGCGTGGCGTGACACGGGGCAGCGTGGCGTGACACGGTACAGCGTGGTGTGACACGGGGCAGCACAGCGCGGCATGGCATGGCATGGCACAGCAAGGCATGGCACAGTGCGGCGTGGCGTGACACGGGGCAGCGTGGCGTGACACGGGGCAGCACAGCGCGGCATGGCACAGCACAGAGCAGCGTGGCGTGACACGGGGCAGCGTGGTGTGACACGGTACAGCGTGGCGTGACACGGGGCAGCACAGCGCGGCATGGCACAGCGCGGCATGGCACAGCGCGGCATGGCACAGCAAGGCATGGCACTGCGCAGCGTGGTGTGACACGGTGCAGCACAGTGTGGCATGGCACAGCACGGTGCAGCAAGGCATGGCACAGCGCGGCGTGGTGTGACACGGTGCAGCGTGGCGTGACACGGTGCAGCACAGCGCGGCATGGCACGGCACGGTGCAGCAAGGCATGGCACAGTGCGGCGTGGTGTGACACGGTGCAGCACAGTGTGGCATGGCATGGCACGGCACGGTGCAGTGTGGCGTGACACGGGGCAGCACAGCGCGGCATGGCACGGCACGGTGCAGCAAGGCATGGCACAGCGCGGCGTGGTGTGACACGGTGCAGCGTGGTGTGACACAGCACGGCACAGTGCAGCAAGGCATGGCACAGTGCGGCATGGTATGACACAGTGCAGCACAGTGCGGCATGGCATGGCACGGTGCAGCATGGCGTGACACGGGGCAGCACAGTGCGGCATGGCACGGTGCAGCAAGGCATGGCACAGCGCAGCGTGGTGTAACATGGTGCAGCACAGCGCGGCATGGCACAGTGCGGCGTGGTGTGACACGGTGCAGCACAGCATGGCATGGCACGGCACAGTGCATGGCAGAGTGCACCATGGTGTGATACGGTGCAGCACAGCACTGTGACACGGTGCAGCACAGCATGGCATGGCACGGCACAGTGCAGCATGGTGTGACACGGTGCAGCACAGTGCGGCATGGCACAGCACTGTGACGCGGTGCAGCACAGCACGGCATGGCATGGCATGGTGTGACACGGTGCAGCACAGCATGGCGTGACATGCTGCAGCACAGTGCAGCATGGCACGGCACTGTGACATGGTGCAGCACTGCGCGGCGTGGTGTGGCATGGCACGGTGTGACACGGTGCAGCACAGCGTGGCGTGACACGGTGCAGCACAGTGCGGCACGGCACAGTGCAGCGCGGTGTGACACGCTGCAGCACAGCGTGGCATGGCATGGCGCAGCGCGGCGCGGCGCGACTCGGTGCAGCGCGTGTGGCGTGGCACAGCGCAGTATGGTGTGATACGGCGGAGCACGGCGTGGCGCGGCACGGCGTGGCATGGTGCAGCGTGGTGCGGAACAGTGCTGCACAGTGGAGCACGGCGGGGCATGGCGCGGCGGCAGCCGGCGAGGAGCGAGGGTCCTGGAAGGTGCCGGAGCTGCCCTGGGGCCAGCGCTGCCCAACCAAGGCAGCCGCGGGGCGGAGAAACCTGCGACCCCTTGCCAGCGCCGGGAGGCTGCTGCCTCTCCCTGCAGCGGACGGAGGGCACCGGGCGATGAGCTGGGGCCGGGGGCTGCCCCACGTGTGGACGCGCCTCACCGTGAGCTCGGCGGGCCGCTGTCGCTCGGTGGGTGCAGAGCAGCGATGCCAGCCCCCCGTGGCCCCCGGCCGGGCTCGGCCTCCCAGCGCAGGGCTGCGGAGGGGTCTGCCGGCCTCCAGCATTGCCGTGCAAGCTCAGAGCCCCCCCGCCATCCCCTGCCTCCATTTCCCCCCCTGCTTTTTAAGCCCTCCGACAAGAAGTCAAGGCCGTCTCTTACAGGCAGCAGACCCGAGACACACCGCTGCGTGCCTAGGGAACTTGATCCGGCTAAACCACCAAAACGCAACCTGACGCTATTTTGGTAGGCCCTATAAAAAGAGGAGGCCCAACGCTCTTTCTGCGGCACCCCGTGGCCGTCAGCACCGGGCTGGCTTGCGCCGTCGGTTCATGACAGATTGTCACCCCACCTCCCTCAAAATCGGGTGCACCCGGGGACCGGCACCGGCTGCGGTGCCCGCTCGGCCGTGGGCGAGCACCGGCCGCACGCCGGCGCGTGGTGCGCATTCCTGGGGCGGTGAGCACGCACCCGCGCCATTAGGTCATGGGTAAAAAATACCAGGGAGGGGCGTGCGGCACAGACGGCGTTCAGCCTGCCCCGGTGCAGGATCCAGGAGGAGGTGGTTCGACTCCTCTCCTCCTGCCCACGGGGACCGAGACCCCAGGCCAAGCAGGGACCATACCCACATACGTGGGAAGCTCCTACGTTGCTTGGCCGACAGCAGATTTTCCTGCATTTCTTTCTGCTTTCGGAGCCGAGCCAGCACGGAGAAGTTGTTCCGAGATATTCACGTCGCGCGAGGCCCCGCCGTACTCGATTAGCCCCCTTTTGCGGGGAACCGCGGTCCTGCTTGCCGGAGGCGGCTGCCCGAGCGCCACGCCGGCGTGTCCCGTCCCCCTCCCCGTGCAACCCACTCCTTTCGTGCCAGTGACTCATAGGACAAAAATGCCATCTGGGAGTGGATCCGGAGCCTCCTCGGCTCATTGCAAGCAACATTCGAGGCTGAGTTTTCCCATCTGGCAGCGGCTCGCCCTTGCAGCCAGCGTGGCCACCCCGGCACTGCCGGCAGGGTTTAATCCTGCTGTCCTTGATCGAGTTAACCACCGCTTAACTCTGGGAAGAGCTTGCCCTCGGTGTTTTGCTTCTGTAGCTCTTTGCTCACCGTGTCGGCTGCGGAGACTTGGGTACAGCGGGGGGGTCACTGGCTCTTTGGGCTTGTGGCATGTGGCATCCTGAAGCCCCCGACTCTTTAGGGGACACCAGTACCATTTATAAGTGAAATACGGAGGGGAAAATGCTGAGGTTATACTTGCACCTCCGCAGTGGTGACAGATTCGCCTTCTCCAGGGACTGGAGGCATCCAGGGCTCAGGGCAAAACGCGTGAAGCCCAGAAAGCCCCATGGTAAATCCCAGAAGACTTGAGGACAAATCCCTTTTCCTTAAAAGCCTCCTGTGCTCGGCTCTGGGTTACACCGGGGAGGAGCGGAGACGGGAGCTCAGAGCTCACCGGCTGGGCTGCAGCGGCGGCCGCTGCGGGGCTGTTTGGGAGCAGTTTTGCAGGAAGGAGAGGGGTGAGAGGAATCCTGTCCTGCCCTGCGTCCTTTCCTCCAGCGAGTCGGGAGGTCTGCGTGACGCAGCTCTCCGGGACCTCAGCATCTCCCCCCACGTTCCTTCAAAACGCAGCCCCGACCCCCAGCGCGGCAGCCTCCGGACGAGATTTCAGCACGCGTCCTGCGCCAGGGACCCCTGTGCCCACGGGTCCGTGCAAGCCCTTGTGATCCCTGTTCCAGCCCAGCCAGGGTTTAGGGTTTTCTCCTCGCCTCCCATCGGGTCCTGCTTTTATTTCCCCTGCAGCCTCCCGGGCTCCAGCTGGCGCTGGGCTAAAAATAAAAACTTTCATGGCAGCTGCGTCGCTCCCGCTTCCCTCGGCAATGGGACGAACGGGGACCTTCCTCTTCCTCCCCGGAGGGTTTCACTGGTCTCCCCGTCCTGCCTGCTAGAGCCTAAAAAATCCCAAATCCTCTGCCAGCCAAAAGGGAAGCAGAGATCCACCCCGCAGGGCTGCAGCCAGGGGACACGGGCTCAGCATCCCGCAGGATTTGATCCCCTGTGCCCGGAGAGTCGGGTGTAAAAACAAGCATTTATCCAAGTCAAGAGGAGAAAACACAACAGAGGCACCAAATCCTCAAGAAACAAATGTCTCAAGAGAAAAGATGGAGGGAAAAGGGGCCTCAAGACGTTTTATTTTTAGCTTTTAAAAGCAGGAAGGAGGGAGGAAAAAAAAAAAAAAAGAAAATTGCAGCTGAGCTGCCAGAAAATCCAAATGTTAATGGAAAGTTGGACCTGCTCTGACTGTACTCAGCACAGACACAGAAACGAGCCTGCAAAGCTGCCGCGATGGCTTCAAAAAGGGCCGGGGCTGAAGACCCTCGGGGCGGCCGGTCCCTGCAGAAGGTTCGGGGACAGCCCCGCAGGGCAGCGCCCAGCATCTGCTACTGCTCCCCTTTGCTCTGCCCCAAAATCCCGGCCCAGAAACCTGGCAGAGCTGGGCTCTCCCTCTGGAAAAGCTGAGAGAGGCCAGAGCCGTCGGAGCTCACGGGAGGTGAGCAGCTTTGGGCACGCGCCCCGCCGGGCTGACGGAAGGGTGCCAACCCTCTCGGAGAAGCCAAAAGGCCACTAGATGCATTTTTAGGAAACACCCTTTGGTTTCACCCTACTACTGATCACCACGAGCCATTTCTGAAGCACGAGGCTGCTCCCGCGGGTGGAGCGGCTGCCGTTCAGCGCGGCGGCACTTGGGCTTCGCACGCTGGCAGGGAACCAACGGGGTGGGATGAAGCCAGGGGGAAAACGGGCGTTCCCCTCCTTCCCTGCCTCCAAATCGCAGCTGCCCCACCCCGGACAAGGTGCCAAGCCAGGGGAGCTTGCAGGCTCATGCCCCATCTAGAAATCTTTTTGCACGTCTGCAAATCCCCGGGGACCGCCGGTTTCTTTCTTCACCTTGCTGCCGGGGAGCCAGGCGACGCACCAGCCTGCTCCCCTGCGACCCTGCCACAAAACTGGGGAAACGCGACCCCAGAAAAGGCTTTACGACATATTTACAGGTTGGGAAACTGAGGCAAGGGAGGCATCGTGTGCCCAAAGAGGTTTGTGATGAACCTGATTGCTGGGAGGACCCAGAAAACCTGCTCTGCCCCACCTTGGGCTTGCTGCTCTGCACTGCGCTGCCTCCAGCACCTGGGATCGGTCCCAGGGATCGCTCCCCCACCCCAGGGATCGCTCCCCCCACCCCGGGATCGCTCCCCCTATCCCAGGGATCTCTCCCCCCACCCCAGGGATCTCTCCCCCACCCCAGGGATCGCTCCCCCACCCCAGGGATCGCTCCCCCATCCCAGGGATCGCTCCCCCCCACCCCAGGGATCGCTCCCCCCACCCCAGGGATCGCTCCCCCATCCCAGGGATCGCTCCCCCCCACCCCAGGGATCGCTCCCCCACCCCAGGGATCACTCCCCCCATCCCAGGGATCTCTCCCCCACCCCAGGGATCGCTCCCCCCACCCCAGGGATCGCTCCCCCCACCCCAGGGATCTCTCCCCCATCCCAGGGATCGCTCCCCCCATCCCAGGGAACAGAGCCCCAAAGGAAAAGCAGCAGGGACAGCATGAGGAGAGGCGGTCTTGGGAAAACCTCTGCGGTGGGGCAATGGGAATGTGGCAAAGCAGCTTCTCCCAGCTCCTGACTCATCTGTGCCGCTGCGCCTTTGCCAAATCACCAGGATAAACATAAGCCGGTCTCCTAGCAGGGGAACTGTAAATAGCCAGCGAGATGTATAGCGAGGACAACATCTGCACGGAGCCAGCATCCTGTTAGGCACCAAAACCCCTGCCAAATGGCAGCCAGGGGATGCCAGTGCTGGCTGCGTTCAAGGATGCAGGGAAACAGCCCCCACCCTCCAGCGTCAGCTGTGCCAAAGCCCCTTTCCGGTGCCAGGCCTGCTGCCGGCCACGCCGCACGCTCCTGGCACGCTCATCCCCGGGGCCGAGGGGCTCGCTCAGCTCCACGTGCCCCCAGCCGAGCGAGAACAGCTTGTTGGCATCTCCTAAGAGCTGGGCTTCCCCCTCCTGGAATTGGGATCTGGCCTCTCCTTGCAGCCTTAAAATGAACCAAAACCACTGCTTTGTTGGGAACCAGAAAAGAGCATTTCACCGGGATGCAAACGGACCCTTCGCTCTCGGGTTCCCAAAATCTTAAATCATTCCTGTCCCTCCACAAACCCCATCTCCAGGAGCCTCGCTGGGAGCCGCGGGCGCATACAAAGTCCAGCGCGACCGGACCCGATCGCAGCCGATCCCTCCAGGAATCAGCTACAAATACTCCTCACGAAGCCTTTAGGAGCTTTTCTCCTTTCGCTGGATACGCCAGAGCAAACGCCCCGTGCCCACGCACCGTCTCCCCGCGGCCTCGCCTCTCACGATGGGGAAAAGCAATTAGGCTTCATCAGCGCTGCAACAAATCAAGGCACGTGACCACGGCGTAGACCGACGGCCCCCCTCACTCCTTAAAAGCCAGAAACGCAGTTTCAGAGAACAAACAGTATATTAAAAAGCCTCACGCACCCCGTGCTGGCTGGGGAGCCCCGGTGTCACTCGCTCCCCGTCCCGGGCTGTCACGCCAGCGCTGGTGACTCACCCCAGCCTTCGCCAGCAGCTCGAAATGGAAATCCCAAGTCACCAAGTGACGCTGCTGTTTGGGCTGAGTCCCCCCTAGTAACAGGAGGGCTCCGTGGTTTTGAAGGGCGGACGGTATTACCGGAGGGCTTTCGTAGCCAGAAAAGGGGGTTTTGTCAGCTCCCGCGTGGGAGTCGATGGGGGGACGGACGGGACTTGGCTTTCCACTGCCCACGCCGCGCTTTTGGGGGCCCCAGGTGAGGTTTGCATCAGGCATAAATCTGTGTGTCCGCATAGACAAGGGGCAGGATTTACTCTCCACAGACGTGTGCCCCGGCGCGGAACAGGCATAACAGCTTCCCACGGGGTCTGCCGGTGCCTTGCTGCCTGCGAACCCCCTTTCACAGCTGCCTTTAGCTTTTCCAGGGTGCAGCAAGCCACAGGATGCAAAGAGGATGCAAAGAGCTGGGAAAGGGCAAGCGAGCATCGGCTGCTGGAAGCCACCGGTGCCAGGAGCGTGCAGACCCCAGCACCGCTCGTGGCTGAGCCTTGGGGACGAGCGAGCAAAACGAGGGCAGAATTTCCCTACGGATTCCTTTCGCCACCAAAACCCCGGCTTACCGGGGACAGGCAGAGACCCAGGCCTCCAGGCTGGGATTACACGCAAAGTGCCACCAGTTAAAACCTGATTTAGCGACACTGGTCCAGCCCCAGGTTTGTCCCCAACGCTGCTATTGCAGAGCTCGGCAATTTGTCTGCACGGCGCACAGGAAAAAAACCCGGCCGACGTTTTTGTCTATGCAGGTCCCGAGGGGATTGGCTGATCCTGGGGTTTCCAGAACGAGGGCCGGTTCCTCGCTTGCAAAAACTGCATTTTCCACTGACAAAAAATCACCAAAGACCTTAAAAACCTGAACATCTCAACAGGTTGGAAAGCCGCGCTCAAACACTGATCAATCCCCACTCGCCAGCCCAAGCTCGGCACAACCCCAAACCGTATCTTATGAACGTGCCAGCTTGCCTTCTGCTGGCTTCCCGTCGAATTTTGAACCAGGTTATCCGAAAGACACTTGATGGCCTAGACTTAAACCATCTTAAATATAGATTAAAGCAATAACGTGCAGGAGGACACAGCAGGAAAAAGGAACTCTCTAAAAAAAGACTGGAATTGTGCTGAAAAGAAAATTTTTTTAGACGCAGCTCAAAGACGTGAATACAACACCTTCCACACTGCTCGCTTCCCATCTTCTGAGGACAAGGTTTCAATAGAAAAGGCACAAGAAGAAAGCTTGTTTGTCCAATCCAGAATTTACTACCGATTTGTAGTGTTGTATATAATAATATAAAAGCCCGTTTAAAGCTTCAGCCTGCATTGTGCACCCTTCTGCCTCTGGGAAGAGGAGAGAACAAGGAAATTCAAAGTATTCGTTGCAATACTGTGCACGTTCGCAATGGCCAAAAGTGCAGTTCCGTATCGTTAATATAACGGACAAATATTCACACAACAATTACATTTTGGGCAGAATGAAATTTAAGGGATTTTGCTCCGTCTTGACTATCTTACTCCGACACGGCAAAGTCCAGTTTTTGCAACAACTGGGTTCAAAATGAATGGCAAAGTTTTGTATGTAAAATTTTTTTTTTTTTTTTTTTGCATCTAAACCGACTCCTAGTCTTGCACCTCCGCAGAAATCCCCGAACATTAGATTTGCTTTCGTCCATCCTTCTCTTGATGAATGAGAAATGCAAAGTCTACAAAACACCGCCTTAAAGGACGAAGACAAAGTGCAGATTCCCGGTGTTTCCCTGGGGGATTTGACACGGGCGGGGAGAGGCCTTACAAACGTAGCTAAAAACGGTGAGCTGAGTCATTCGTATTAATCACTTCTTCAGAACTGGGAGCGTTGGGACAGGGGGGGGGAAAACAGCCGTAAGCTCGTGTTTCGCTGGGACCTGGCAGCTGGCGACGTGGCCGGGACCTGGGGCAGCGGAGAAGGAGCAGGGATGCAAATCCCAGCCCCAGGAGCAAGGAAACCCCTTGCCACCATGCAAACGTGGCGGTCGCCTCCTTTCCCTCCGCACACACGTGTGGTCCGACGGCGCCTGTGAATGCAAAGCTTTGCAGCCCCTAAGCGGGGCGATGGAAAGCGATGAGGAGGTTGCTGTGCTTACGGGGACGTCGGCGTCCCGGCTACGCTGCGGGGAGAAAGCTGCACCCCAGCCAGCGCCTGCTGCATTGCACCCATCCGCAGCTGGGAACGGGGTGCCGGGGCAGGATGGGACAAGGCGGAGAGGAGCCAAGAGAGGCCAAACAGGGAGCAAGCTCAAGGTCTCCTTTTTCCTCTCCAGCAGCAGCGGCTCACCCCATTTTCCATAAATCCTGGTACGCAAAGCTTACCAGCAAATTTTGCCAGCAAAATTTACTTAAGAAACAAAGCGGGGGATTGTTTGATCCAGCTGCCACCCATCTTTCTGGGAACAAGAGGGTTTGCTATCGGGGCTCGGAGAGCGCAGATAAAGGCAGGCGAGGTGTTTACATTGCCGCAAGGTTTGTTTGCATGCAGCGGCGGCGAGGCCAGCGCGGGTTGCACTGGAGCCGCCTTGTTTGTCCACTTCAGCTGCCGGCGTGAGTCACCGCCGGCGCTGCGAGCTCCCGGCTGCGCCGCCTCCGTCAGGATGGCTGCCGGGATGGGTCCGAACGCGACGGCATCGGGGAAAACGCCGCTCGGCGCAGGGACGAGCGGCGGCGAAGATGAACGCCGGCGTTTTGCTGCGCTCTGCCATACCCAACCGGTGCGGCAGATGCTCCCGGCACAGCTCTGCCCGCTTTCCCTGCCAGCGCGCGCTGCGCCAGGACGAAGCCCAGACCCGCTCGGTGTTTGCGCAGGAAATAACCACTTCCCCACCAGCA
Organism: Mycteria americana; assembly: GCF_035582795.1. NCBI lineage: Eukaryota > Metazoa > Chordata > Aves > Ciconiiformes > Ciconiidae > Mycteria > Mycteria americana. The sequence goes on along the minus strand of NC_134389.1, from coordinate 2,973,893 downwards.
AGGACTGCAGACGTGGCATCCCTAGAAAGTGCAATTTAGCCCCGATTGCCGCAGGCACAGAATCGCCCCGCAAGCGGGGCCGCTGCAAGAGGCTTCAGCCTCCCCGTCGCCTCCCTCCTGCTCAGCCCCACGTGCTCGCACAGCGCTCGCCGCAGGGCAAGCCCCAGCCCGGCAGCTTTTTGCACTGGAGCGACAGAGCCAAGGCTGGGTTGCAGAAGGCAGCGCCGCCTGCTAGTTGGGCCACGCGCGCCGCAGGTTTGCCTCTCTGCCCTGCAAACGGGGGCTCCGGGCGCAACCCAGCCCGCGAAAGCACGATGCCACGGAGCAAATCTGCTCTCCCCAGGACTCTGCTTCGGCCCTAAAGCCCACGGCGCGAAGGCTCGGCTTTGCGAAACTCTCCATAATTTCTTCTAGAGCCCACAGGGAGATGAGTGGGGGAGGAAGCGAGCGCAGCACGGGGGTGTGCTGGGGGGGGGGGGGGGGGCATCCCTGCACCCCACAGACGCTGCCCGGGAGCGGGTTATCCACGAGCACCCGTCACGCCAGGAAGGAAGGGGCAGGCGAGCGTGACTGCCGGAATGGCGGGGGCCTCCCAAAGACGAGGCGAAGCGTGGCCCCGCGGCGGCCGCACCCTGCTCCAGCCCAAAGACACGCAGCTGAGCGTGACTCATCTCCCTGCTCGTGCCCTGGTGCCGGTCTCCAATCCTCCTTCTCCTGCCCTGCTGCAACCTCTCTCCCTGTCCCCACGGAGGAGGAAAAGGCATTAAAAAACCACGGAGAGTGGCACAGAGGTTTTATTGCCACCATTCACGGGGCTTCGTTTTATTGCCACCATCCGCATCCTGCTTCACCACCGGGCTGCAAAGGCTCTGCCAGCACGGCCAGGGCTGGATCCAGAGCCCTCCCCAAAGCCAGCGGCAAGCCCAGAGCTCCGCTCGGCCACCATACTGCAAGGAGAAGGGGGCAAGCGGCTCTTCCGAGCGGGGACTGGGAGCTGCAATGGGGCAACTGGCCACCCCCAGTGCTGGAAAACAGCGGGGTGCCCGTGAGCAGTAGGGCCAAGTCTCCTTTGGGCTCCTACCCCTTTGAAGCTCACACGTTGCACAGCCATGTCAAGAGCTTGGACTTTTTTTTGGGGCTCACATGACTCGGAGCTGGGGCTTTAACGGAGAAAGCGCGTCCCTAAACTGTTATTAAATAAAACTCCAACAAATTGGCACTACCGAGCTCGGCCTCCAGCTGAGCTTTGCTGAGCCTGGGCTGGGAGCACCAAGCTGGATGGCAGGAGGACACAAATGTTGAAAGCAGGAGCCAGAACAAGTGGCTGGAGGTGGCTTTTGTCCAAGAGGGTTGAAAGACCTCTGCATTCAGAAACTCTTTCCTACAGAGGTGCTTCTGGGCCACTCGCAGCCCCGATGCAACGATTCAAAAGCTTCAGGAAAGCCATTGCTCGCTCCTAACCCTGGCTCCATCACCTCTTTGCAGGGACGCGGTGCCAACACCTGCAATAGCGCAACGCCGTACTTCAGCAGGGTAAAGTACGGGCGGCGGGGCATTCACCACGCACGCTCCCCGGGCTGTTGGGGACCTTCGTCCCTGTTGCTGTCGCACCTCCTGGCTCTAAACATGGGAAGGCAGCAATAGAGCACCGTGGCTGGCTGCAGCGTGGAGGATAACCCCAGCCACAGGTGCCTTCACCTTTATCGTGAAAAGGAAATTGGTTTATGACCGACGACGGGCGATGCTGACTCAGCGTTGCTCAGGAACAGAGGTGTCCTAACCCCAGTTTGGTTTTGTGGCATCTCTGCGGGCTCGGTTCAATGCACTTCATTAACCAACTTCCACCTCCTTTGGCTCTCCTTAATACCCACAGCCCCACATCGCACCGTGGGACTCACAGACACGCCGCAACGCCCTTCGCGTACTGAAACGGGGCTTTTCCAGGACGGCCGAGCCCAGCAGCCTCCGCACCGCGCTGGTGCACGGGGCTGCAGCTGCCACCGCACCGAGCGGGGCCGGGGACCGCGCCAGCCCCTTGCAGTTGTTCAGCTTCACACTGGGGCTATTCAGCCCTCGGCAGGGAGGGGAAGGGAGCGGAGGCAGGTGGGCACCCAGCCCCGACACCCCGGGGAGGGGCTGCGGGTGAGTGATGGCGGCTGTGGACGGATATGGGTTTCCCTCAGCTGTTTGGGAACGTGCCAAGCCGGTCACAGAGGAAGAGGCTCAGCAAACGGCCTCGCAAAGAGAGCGGGACGGGGAAATAGGTAACGTAGCTGGCGGCGGGACAGCGGGAGGCAATTCCCAGCTCTACCCCGGGGCAGCCCATCCCGAACCCACCGGGCTGATGCTTCCCGGGGACTCCTCCGCGCCAGCCCTAATTTGGGCCAGGAGCAAGGGGAGAGCTCCAGTGGCTGCCTCCTATCCAGGCTGCCAGCAGCAAGGAAGGAAACTGCTGCTCCCAAAGGGCACGAATTTAGCAAAATAAGGAGCTGGCAGGAGCTCGGTGTGCCCCACCCCGGCCACGCCACCCTCTTCGCATGCCTCTGCCGAGCACCGCGCCAGGAAAGGCTCTCACTTCTGCTGGACTTCGAAGTTTAAACGTTAATGGGATTCGGACAACTGAAATGACGCGCGTGAGACTGAAGAACACTTCTGGCAGCAAGCACGGCCAGGGCAGGCTGGGACGCGCTGCGCTAGGTGCTGTACAGGGGACGGATGCGTCCCCACACCAAAACCAGCCCCCTTTCCCTTTGCAATTGCTTCTCTTTAATCCCCCAGCTCTGAGGTTAAGGTCCTTAATTTGCCAGGGTGGATCCTATCGTAATAAAAATGTTTAAGGCGACGGGATTTCCTCTTGTTCCCCTCATCCCTGGGAACACACCAGGCAGCGAGGGACGGCCCAGCCCTGCAGCAGGACAGGGTAACAGCAGTCTGGTGAACGCAGCCGGCGATGAGAGCAGAGCCACAAAACGAAAGTGCTGGAGCCTTTTCCTCCGCCCGAGATCGTCCTGCTTGGGGAGCTGGGAAAAATTGGGGCTGGATGTTTGCACGGACAAAAAATATCCCCCCACAGAAATAGCCAAGGGCTAACGAAAGCCTCAGCCTCGAAGCAACGGGGCTTTTGCCACGGAGCCTTTCAGCCCCGCAGCGTGCAGGCGTGCCCACCCGGCCATCCTGAGCTGCCAGGTGTGGATGTCAGGGGAAAAGAAATCTGTCCAGAGCACTGGAGACTCAGGGCAGTGTCTTTAAGAGGGTGCCCGAGGGGCATGGGGGGGTCCCGGACCAGCCCCGGCTCTGCGTCGCCTGCTCCCCCAAAGCATCACCCGGCTGCACAAGCTGTTCTTTGTTTGCTCCGAAAAGGGCAAAGCCTCCTCCGAGCCAAACCGTTCCTTCCCTGGCAGGGTTTCTATGAGACGGGGAGGGGGGGGAACAGCCCAGAAGCCTGAGGTTTCTCCCCCACGCAAAATGTTCCAGCACAAGCACATTGCTGCTAGAGGCAGCGCCCGGCCCCGCAGCAGGGAGGCTTTTTTTTTTTTTTTCCTCCTCCTTTTTCCAACAAATGGGTCCTGTTTACCTGCTCCTTCCTGGGAGGTTATCACTGAACCCAGCACCAGGCAAAATCCAGCTGAGATAGGAAAGTGCTGTGGGGTTCATCCCAGCCCTCCTTGCACGCTCGCTGCTGCCTCCTTTGCTCTGCCCTTGGACGAGCTCCCCACCTGCAACGACCTTTGGAAAACAGATTTTTTTTTTTTCCTCATTACGGCCAGGGATGAGATCTGGGTCCGGGGAGGAAGAGGCGCTGCCAAGGCACCAGCTTAATCGGGTTAGGGGCTGCAATTCAGGAAGCCATCGCTCATCAGCCACGCTGCTAACGAGGGCCTGGTTCCTGTTTCGGGGGAGAGAGCCGGCCACAGCACAGCCACCCCTTGCCCACGGGAGTGGGGCACCGAGAACCCCCCCCCCCCCGGGGCTCCTCTCTCGGGGATGGAGGTGCCCAAGGGCTGCATCCGTACCCCCCTGCGCCCCCAAACTGGGGCTTGCACTGACAAACACCTCTGCCTCGAGGATTTGGGATGGGGCGAGTCCTCAGTGGAGCAAGGCAAGGGCCGCGGCTCCTGTTTTCACCCCCCAAGTCAGGAGCCAGCTCACGGAGAGGGGGCGATGGGCAGGACCGGGGTGCAGAGCATCTCTCCGCAGCAGGCCGGTGCCATCCTGGAGCCTGTGCCCTCCCAAACCACCTGCCTGCCCCTCCTTGGGGACCGCAGGTCAGGGACACCTGGGACGGGGGCATTTCAGTCCCTGGCTCTCCCAACGCTCAGGGAGGGGAGGATGCCAGGCGCTGCCGGCACCTCTGAGTCACCAGCCGCCCTCGCCGCACCCTCTCCTTCGCCTCAGATGTGGCTCCGGCACAGCCAGCGGCCACGCAGAGCTGGGGAGCCGACGGGGAAGCCCAGGGGCCGGGGACACGTGTGGCATAGGGCCGGGCAGCAGTGCCCGCAGGGAGTCCCTTGTTCTGGGGCACAGCCAGCGCCAGGCTGCACGGGGATGAGGGTCCCCTGGTGCAAGGAGCCGGGGTGGGCGCTTTGGGAAACCCTTCCTGGACCAGCATCCAGAGCGGCCGAACGGGCAGCGGGAAGGGTCCGGCCCGAAGGGAAGGGGTGGCAGGAGGCACGGGGCAGGCAGCTGCCTGCACCTCTCAACCCAGCTCTGCCCCAGGCTGGCCAGACCTTCCTCTACCCACGCAGCTCTTGCACCAGTGCGTCAGCAGCTGGTGAGACTGGTCTCCCCTTTGCGCTCCCCGTCCCCCATCCCGCCAGCACCTCTTCCCCCACCCCAGATGGAGCACCCAGCTCCCCTCCCTCCTGGGGTGGGCCCAGCACCCGCTGACTCCACCAGCGCCAGGCACCGTGCCCGCAGCCAGACACGCCATGCCCCGACACCCCCAGCCCTCCCTCCTGCGCAGGCGAGACAACCCCGGCAGCGGGCAGGGGCAACGCTGCGGGTGCCGATAACGCGGCCCCAGAGCCGCCTGCCCCGCGGGAGATACCCAGCGCTTCCCTCGGGGCTGACGGGGAGAGCGAGGGGAGCAGAGGGCTGCTAAGTCATTTATTAACCAGGCAAAGTCACTGCAACCGAGGTCAGCGAAACCGCCCGGGACAAGGCGCTGACCCAGGGGCTTGGGGTGGGCAGGCAGAGCCGGCAGGACCGGTACTTCCCTGCGCGGGCGGATGGCAGAGAGCGGAGCAACGCCCGCACCGCCTGCCCCGCCACGAGCGCGGCACACCGGTCCTTCCGGGCCCCGTGAATGGCTCTGACCCGTCTGCAAGGTCGGGCTCCCAACCGCCCCGTTCCTCCGTGCCCTAAAGATTCGGGGCACCCCAGCCAAACTGAGCCCTCGGAGCAACATGGCAGCGGATTTGTGCCCCTCTCGGAGCAACTCTACCCTATCGAGAAGGTCCCCAGTGACACGGGATAAGCTGCAGCCCCTTTGCAAGGGTCTTGGGGGTCGGAAGGCGGCCCCGATACTGCTGCCCAAGGAAGCAGGGGCACACCAGAGGCAGGAATGAATAGCACCGGCTTCCCCTGGCAGAGCCGCTCTTCCATCTCACAAACCGTGACTCAGAGACGACTCACCACATTGAATCACCTCTCTCCTTCAGAAAATGTGCTCACCGCCCGTTCTCCAAACACAGCAGTCCGAAACCCCGCTCAAACCCGCCTCCGAACCCAGAGCTGCTCTTTGGGAATCCCCTCGAGTCAAAGCACTTTTTCAGGTGAATCTGTCAGGGCTAGGGAACAAGCACAACAAGCTCCAGGAGCGCAGCCCGTCGCAGGGAAAAAAGCTTAACGCATCTTTTTTGCAGGGACCGCTCTGCAGCACAGCCAGCTCTGGGCTGAGCACGCAGCTCTCAGCCAGGGACGGCTGCAGGCCGGGCATTTTTTCCAGCCCTCGAAAGATCGCAGCCAAGATAGTTCTGGGTTTGCATAAGGCAGCAAAAGCCTTTAGACAGCTCAGCTCCTCATCTCCCCAGCTCCCAGATCCTCGGGATCTGGCGAGCAGGGATCTGCCTTGCAGCGAGCGGGATGAGCAAAGCCACCTTATCTAGGGACGCAGCCGCAGCAGCGCACGGGAAACAGAAAGCTAAATATAAAACACCGCACTGCTTTCAAAGACAGCTGTAAAAGGCTGCACATTCACTCCCTTCCCAGTAGGTAGAATATTTATGGCATCTTCTGAGGAAGTTAATTTTAGCCTCATTTGGTACAGCCTCAAAGCGAGGCGTCCAGAATAAGAGGCAAAAGATCAAACGGAGGAAGAAGGGGTTGTCCCGCCACTGCCCAGCCCGGATCCCGCCCCGAGCCAAAGCTGATGATGGAAAGGGACCCGCTCGCTCCTTCCGTGGAGCGGGACTCCGGGAGCCGAGCATGACGGGGCTGTGCTCCCAATGCCGCGCGGGCTGGCAGAGCCCCGGGGAAGCCCAGCGGCCGGTCCCTGCCTGGCCAGCAGCGTGACACCGGCCAGGAGCCCCGTGCAGGGACCCGCGTCCTCAGGGGACCCGCGCCGGGCATCTGCCACGGTCCCGAGGAGAGGAGGGCAGAGGCACCCAGCAGCAGCAGGGTGGTGGCAACGAGGTGGGCGTTTCTGATGTCAGGAAGGGAAAGATATAAACCTGACGGGAAGGGGCTGGGGGGATTTGAGCCTCAAAGCAGACCTGGAGCACATCGCCCAGAGCCGATGGGAAAGGGACGCAGGCATTGCCCGAGCATTGCTTGCCCCAAAGCAGGGGACCCCGCCGAGTGGGAACAGCTCGGCACAGGGAGGGTTAAGGCAAACAAAACCCGAGCAGGTTCTTTATCCGGTGCCAAAGACAGCAGAAGAAAATAGGACGAGCAGGCGAGATCTGTGGGCAGGACAGAGCCAGCTGGCTGGCACCGCTTCCCGGTCTGCGCTGGAGCGCATTTAGGAATAGCTCCAAGATGACGAACGCGGAGGGGCCGCCAGCCCAGCGCTCGCGTCCTGCGTTGCGCAGACCCTCCCCAGGAGACGAGGGCACGTCCGCTCAGCCCCAGCCCCGAGCTTTCGCGGCTCTGCTCCCGGATCCCCCCTCCAAGGGCACTCCGGCCAAAGATGGCGCTTGGAGGGAGAGTGGGAATGCCGGGAGAGCTTCCCTCCTCTCTCGGTCCCTGCCACGGACACTCCTGTCCCTGCCGGGTCACGGGTTTCCCCTCTCCCTGCCTCCTCCAGATCACTCCTTCCTCCCTCCCGGCTCCCTGCCAAGCATGACGACAGCGACCGTCCCGCCACGGTCCCCCCCCCGTCCCCACGGCACTCACCGGGCTTTCAGCTCCTTGTGCTCCTCCCGGACTTTGCTGAGCTCCAGCTGCAGCCGAGCTCTCTCCTTGGCCACCGAATCCAAGGTCTTGCGAGCATCCGCCAGCTCCGACTCGTAGGCAGCCTTGATGCCGGAGACCTCACGGCTCACTACCTCCTCCGATTCGGTGATGCGAAGCCGCAAGCCGGCGTTCTCCAGCTCCAGCGAGCGCACCTTGTCAATGTAGACGGCCAAGCGGTCATTGAGCTCCTGCAGGTCCTCCTTCTCCTGCAAGCGAGTGATGCGGGTGGGGGACAAGGGGGTCCCCGAAGCCCCGCTGCGGGTGCTCCTCTTCTGCGAAGGCGTCGCCATGGGGTCCGGTGTCGAGGCGAAGGACACGGCGCAGGTCACAGCTCAGCGTCCCACGCCACCCACCCAGCTGTCTCGGCTGCTCCTGGTTGTCTCAGTGACTTGCTTATATCCCAGCTGGGCTGTGCACCGGGAGGAGGAGCTGCGAGGAGGCGGGTGGAGTTATCCGAAACCTGGGTGGAGACAACCCACTTGCATCAGTCAAGGCCCTTGCTTGGGAAAGGCTGGAAAAGCATCCCTGGGAACTGGGGCCTCGGGAGGGTGGCTCGGGGGCAGGCAGCCCAGGGTGACCCCCTTGCAAACAGCCTGTGCCCCCCCCTTTTCCAGCGCGATTCCCCCAGCTGAGGCTGGCTTTCAGCTCGGGGGGACTTGGCAAGGGCAAAGTGCACCCTGAGAGGGGCTGCAGCAATGGGGTGCGGCCAGGCACCCCCGGGACCCCCGGCCTGGGCACCCCCAGGACGTCGCTGCCCACAGGGCAGGGCAGGTGGCATCTCAGCGGCTGACCCCAGGGTGCTGGGGGGTCCTGGCACACCCCGAACGCAGGAGCCCCAGGCTGCACAGGACCCTGGAGCACCCCAAGCTCTGGGGACCCAAATACAGAGTCCCAGGTCGCCCAAAACACCATTGCCTAGGGTACCCCAGAGCCCCGAGGCATCACGGGGCACAGAGGACACCCCCCAGTTTCCCCAGCTTTGCTCAGTTCTCTCGGCACCGGCTGTCCCCCTTTCCTAGCTCTCCCCAGTACCAGCTGTGCCCAGTTTTATCCTTTCTCCCAGTTTCCCATGCCAGCTATGCTCCGTTTGTAACTCCCCCAATTCTGAGCACCAGTTGAGTCCAGTCTCCCCTGCCCCAGCTCCCTGCCCCAGCTGTTTCCCATTCTCCCACCTCCCGATGCCAGCCATTCCCAGTCCCACCAGTACTCAGCCGTTCTTCCAGTATCTCCAGTTCCCAGCACGGATGCTTCCCAGTCCTCCCAGCTGCTGGCCAGCTTGGAGCAGGGTGCAGGGTGCCCTGCCTCCCTCAAAGCGCTGCCGAGACTCGGCAGCTCGTGACTTCCAGATCTACCACACGCTTCCTGGCAGCCCCCAGTGCCACCGCAGCGGGGTTGTCCCCTCCTTGGGCTTCACCCCCCCGTGCTTCGCACTACAAAGCCAAGCCCTCCTGCACGGGAGAGGGAGAACTGGGAGCGGCAAGGAGAACGGAAGAGCAACCCCTTAGCACCCCAGAAACGAGGGGCTGAGCCAGGACCTCGGCGGGTGGCGGTCACGGGGGCTCCAGCTTCCTCCTTTGGGAGCTCCTGCTTGAAAAATTGGGCTCTGCAGCGAGGAAAGCCGGAAAGGGAGCTGCACCCTGCGGCTGGGGACGCCGGCGAGAGCCTGGGCAGCGGTGTCCGCCCCAAAGCACGACCACCCCAGCCATCCCCTGTGGACGGAGGGGTCCGGGGCTGGCCAAACGCAAGGCCAAAGGCACGGTGAAAGCGCCGCTTCCCGAGCCACGGCCGGCCCGGCTCGTCCTGCCCGCGCTGCAATCGAGCTCGATTCGCTTCCCAGCTAATGGAAGTGCAGCAAAGCCCCAGGCAGGTTGGGAATGACTCTCACAGCAACCAGAGCAACACACCCAAACACACACACACACACGCACGCACGTGCGTGTGCATGCGCGCTTTATGAATGATTAATCCGCGCTCCTCTCCCGGCGCCGATGAGTCACTGCTGCCAGCAAACAGTAGCGGGGTGGGGAGAAGGACCGCAGCAAAAATCCTGGGTCCAATTTTCAAAAAGCAACAGTCCCATGCCAGGAACCGCCCCGGCACCGCGGCAGAGCTGGGGAGGGGGGCGGCTGGGGCAGCCTGGGCACAGCCCTCCTGGCACTGCAGCGGGGAGAGGTTTCGGGGGGGGGGTTCGGGGTGCTCAGCTCCCCCGGCCTCGTTGCACCTCCTTCCCCGTCCCTGCCTGCTGGGGGTCCCTCTCTGCACCCAGAGGCACCCTTGGGTGCTGTGTGCAGGGGGTGACTGTGCTACCACCCCCCCAGTGTTGGTCTCCCTGCTGGCCCCAGGGGCGTCTGCTCTCTTTTACCCCGCTCCTTTGCTCAGCCCTTCTCCTCCTTTGCGTTTGCAGCTGAATTCCCCTTTTCCTCGCTCCTTCTGCCTCCTCGCCTGTCCTGGGCTGCCTTTCCTCCCTCGCGTTCCCCCCATACACTTATCCCCTTCCCTGGGGGGGGGACCCGCTGCAGCCCTGGGGACCCCCATGCATGTATGTCCCCAAGGGAGGTGAGAGCATGCAGCACCCTGGGTGCTGGCAACGCAGGCAGGGGACGTGGACAGCGATGGTGATGGTGGCCCTGGCACCGTGGCGGGCCAGGCTGGGGACTCACGGCCCCCCGGGACGCTTGTGCCGCGCAGCCTCGCTGCCGAAGGCGGGGTCTGGCCGACGGCTCCGGCGTGGCGGCTGCCAAGCCGCGGGGCACTGTGGGACGCAAACAGCCTCCTTCCACTCCGCAGCTTTGTTTTGTTTTAAAAAGTAATGCCGGGGCAGGAAGGAAAGCGCTTTGTGCCCTCGGGTGCTCCCCGAGCAGGCGATGTTCACCGGGGTCCAGAGCATCCCCGGGGACGAGGACGGCAGGGTTAAAGCTTCCTTGCCTTAATGTGGGAAACCACGGCCAGGGCGAAGGCGGGGAGGGACGGCTTGGGCAACAGCTAAAAATGAGAGCTAAGGGTCATCGGCACAGCCTGTCCCTGCTCCGGCAGCCCCTGGCACGTCCCGGCTCCTCGCGCTCCGTGCGCTCCTGCCATGCGCAGGACCCCGGCGCTTGGTCCCACGCTGCGCTGCGCTGGGGGACCGAGTTCGAGGGCTTCCCCTGGGCTGGGGGCAGCAGGACGACACGGGGGGCCCGGAGGGAAGCTGCTGGCTGGGGAGCACGCAGGGCTCTTGCGATCCTCCCTGGTGGCGTCAGCAGCCCGGAGTAAAGAGGCCCCGGGGAGGGTCAGACTCCGGCTCCTTGGCACTAGTTGCTCCATGCAGAGCCCCTCCGGGACGGGACGGTGATGCCCCCCACGCTGCACCCCCGCCAACCCCCTTTCTCCTGGGTGCGGACAGCCCCGTGCTGCTCCATCTTCCCCACCAGCCCCAAGCAAGGTTGCAGGGGTGATGCCCTCAGCCCCTCCTCGGACCAGGGCAGGAGGATCCCGACCCGACGTGCATGTGGGGAGACAGAGGAGCCCATCGCTGGCACAGCCGTGAGCCGGTCACCGGGTCTGGCCGGCTCACGGCCGGCAAAGAGGCGCTTGTCACTTGTGCAAGGCAGGAGGGGTTTAATTTAAACCAGATGAGCCAGGCTGCGTCGCAGGCGAGCCGGGAGGACAGGCTCTGCTCCGCACCTCCCTTCCCCACCGCGGCCAGCCCCGCCGGGGCACGGCGCAAGCCGGGGCACGGCGCGATGCTTCAGCCCACAAACGTGAATTCCTGTGGTTTCCACGAGCGCTCGGGGAGCTGGAGCGGTGTCCGTGACACTGCAGCAGAGCAAGGGGGACGGGCGAGGAGCGATGGAGGGACGGGGAGGCTGCGTGGCTCGAGGAGAGGCTCTCAGCACGGGCCGTGTCTTCCTCGGTGTCACTCAGGAGGCAGAAAGCAGTCACATCCCTGGAATTTCAAACCCTTTCAGCCTCCAAAGCTCTTTGGCCCGCAGAAAAGCCTGGAAACATTGGGTGCCTGCAAATGCGAGCTTACATGTGCACACGCGGGCAACGATGAAATGCAGCTGCGCTGGGGTTCAGGAGCTGCAGCTCCGGGGACCCCCACACCACGCGGCTGCTCCAGCACGGAGGGACGCGGGAAGGGGATGTGCCATCAGGCCAGGCAGGGCCCCAGGTGGGAGCCCTGCGGACTGCTTTTCACATGGCTTTTCAGCTCTTTTTGGCTCTTTCCAAGGAGCCTGGGATCCACTTCTCAGACCGTGCACAGCTTTTGTCACCTGCTTTCGCAGGCACAGAGCAACCCAGGACTGAGCCCCCCCGATCCCACAGACGCCTTCCAAGTGCTCTCCCCAGCCGACGCGCTCCCCTCGCTCCCGGCCCCAGCACGGGGCCATCTCTCCAGCTATTTCCTTTCCGAAGCCGACACACCCCATCTCCAAGTGGGGATTTTCCCTTTCCAACCCTCTCTTCTGGCCAACAAGACATAGCACCGTTAACCCTACATCCCCAACCACCCTATTACCAGGACGAGAAGATCCCAGCCTCCAAGTTTTTTCCCATCTGATCCCAGACGGCCGAAAATCGCTGAGTTGGGCATACGCAGCAGTCCCCCTCCCTTATAGCTCTGGCTGTAAGTGACGTGCCCAAGGATGAAGAGAGACGCGGTGGCAGAGGCAGGGATGGGAATCCGGATCTCCCCGTCCAGCATCCCAACCCATCACATCATGCCATGCATCGTGCTGACCTGCAAGGCCCTGGCTGCGATGGGCTTCCAGTTCCCCCCACCAACAATCTGTGCACATAAGAGGGTTGGTGTGTGTGTATAGAGGAGTTTTAATTAGCTAATAATCTTTAATAAGGTTTAATTGCCTTGTTATAAAAGGTAATTACAGCAATACATCAATTAGAGCTGTAAAATTAATAGATTTACCAGTTGTATTTATTGAGAGAGCTGAAACTTGCAGCGAGCAGCAGCCAGGGCAGCGCTGACGGGTGTGCTCTGATTCGCCAACAGCAGAAATGAGAGCAGCCGCGGAGCCACTCTGGCACGAATCCTGGTCAAGCCCCTCTGTCCGAGGCAGCCTGGGAACCACGAGCACCCGCGAACCGCCCCGCGATCAGCAGCCAAGGTGTTAAAGCAGAGTGGACGGACAGACGGGCACGCCGAACACGAGGATGGGGCTCCACGGGCGCGGACTCAGGCTCAGGGCGTCCCTGCCGTGTCCCTCTGGGACACTGGAACAAGTCACGTCCGCTCTGCTTGAGCTCCTGAGATGGCAGCAGCTCTCTTTGCTTGGGCTGGGGCAGATGTCTGCCCCGCAGCAACCACCGAGGGGATGCCTGTGTTCCCCGGCAAGTCCCGTGCTTCACTCTCGGGAGCAGAACATCCCTAAAATCCAGCCTCTGAATCCCCCTTTAGCAAGACAGCCGGCACCCAAGGGTGCAGGAACCCACGGGTGCAGCAGCAGAGACGGGAGCACACACCCAAAGTGCCGGGGCAGCGGGGAGCGAGCCCTGGGGTTTGCAGCATGCTCGGCGCTCCCCCAAACTCTCGCCAAACCCAGGCGCGCTGGTGCTGCCGCTGGGCTGCCAAGTTGCAAGATGCGGCCGCTCCAGGCAGTCCAACGGAAAATGTATCTCATGGCTTCCCCAGGAGGGGAGGGTTTTAAAGGAAAAGCTGTTTCGGTGTCGCGTTGCTTTGCGGCCCCGTTATCCAACCCGCACGTTAAGTCCGTCGGGGATCAGGGGTGGATGGGACGCTGAGCCCCCCTGCCCCTTTCCCAGCTTTGCTGAGGGTTGTTCCTATAGACCAGGATCAGCCTATTTTCCGTAAAGTCAGTAGACCACACATACATCCACCCAAAATATCCCATTTCACTGAAAGGAGCAAGTTTCTGAGTGTAAAATCCTGAGCAAGCCAGTTTTCTGCTCCCCACAACCCCCCGGCGCTGCCGGGTTGGGGTCACGCTCACATTTTAATGACCGTTTTTTTCCCAAAGCAGCGAGCTTGGCGCACGCAGGAAAAGTGAACACAATGGGCTGGCGCCAGCCCAGGCTGGCGCGGGGTAGAGGACGGAGGCACGCACACCCGCGCCAGCCTGGGATGCGCCCCGTTAAATGCCACCTCGGGAACGACACCCATACCCGCAGCTCACCGGTGGGAGCCTGGCTCACCCCCATCGATCTGGAGGTGGGGCTCGAAGGAGTTAAAAATCCCTTTGCGTTTTGCCCAGACACCTGGGGCAAATTAGGGGAACCTTACCGCTGCTGGAAATGAATCTCTGCTTCCCACACAGGCAGCAGCAGAGTCATCTCTGCCGAGGCGGGGAGCTGGGGGATCTCCCGCAGCGGGTGCTCTCCGTAGACACGCGGTGCCTCGAAGCACGGCAGGGTGGGGGGGACCAGAGGCTTTGCAAATAAAAAAGCAGAGCTGCTAGTGGTGATTCCTGGCCACTCTCACTATTTGTGCTATAACAAGGTCTAAAGCAGCCATGTCCCTTACGATACGCCCAGGCAGGGATGGGCTGGTCGCAGCCAGGCTGTGGTGTCAATGCACGGGGCCGGGGGGTCCCCCCTGAGCTCCCCCGGCCACGACTCGAGCTGCGCTGGGCTGAGGATAGTCCGGTGGTGTTGCCTCTCGCCCAGCTGCGGGCAGCCTGCAGCACGGCCACGACGCGCGGGCAAGGATGTGGTTTGCAGGGCTGCGGAGGTTTTCCTCCCGTGCGGTCTGCGCCAGCTCGCCCTGGCGTGCAAAACGCCGCAGCCGCCGAGCCCTGGCAGGTCCGGCAGCCGATATCGCGGGCAGGATGCGGATCTGCCTGCCCTCATCCCAGGCCAGAGAAATCCCCGGCTGCGTCAACGGGGCGGCAGCTCCCCAGCTTCCTTGCAGGGCAGTGGAGGTGCCGAAGGGGATGTTTGTGCAGGATGGAGCTGGAGAAGATCCAGGCCGTTCGCGGTGCTCAGCCTTCCCCGGCTGCCATGCTGAAGGCCCACAGGAAAGGTGGATAAAAGCCATTCTGCCTCCAGGGCTCACCACGGCCCTGCTGAGCTTCCCCAGCATCCTCCACGGCTCCAGCCCCAAACCTGGCCTCAGGGCAAATGTCCCCAGGCCGGCGATGCTCCCGGAGCCTTTCCTTCATCCCCGGGGATGCCCCGAGGCGGACGGCTGCGGGTGCAAGAAATTGCAGCCGGGGGCTGTTGCTGCTCCTCCAGTAAAACAGCCACGTGCTCGAAGGTCTCGATTGCTTGGGGCTTGCAGGATCCCGCGGGACAAACATCTCCAGGGATGGCTTCCCGATGGACTGATCCTGCCTCTGAGGTGACCTCTCCTCCTCTTACACTTTGCCCGCGTACGCAGCGTCCAGCCCAGCACCTTTGCTCCTGCTCTGCGGGCAGCTACAGGGCTTAAACCCCACCTTTTACTGGGGGCTGTGCAGGGCCAGGCTGCCCTGTACCAGGGAGCAGCCTCCGGGCATTGCTCCCTCGATCCTGCAGCCCTGGGCGAGGGATGGGGACAGGAGCGGAGCCAGGGACAAGGTACATGAGCTGCGACGGTGCCAGGACAAACACCCGGAGCCCCACACCCTCTGTGCAGATATTCACATCCCTTTTTGCTGCCTTTAAAAGGGAAAACCGGGGAGAGGCCAGGGATGGCCCGTGAGCGTCGGCGCGCACCGGCCGTGGCACACCCCTCCCGGCATCCTCGGCGCGGATGGGACAGAGCGGACGCGCCCCGTGTTTCCAAAGAGCATCCCCACCTCTCCGGCAGTGCCCGTGCAGCTCCGTTTCCTTGGGCGGGTGCCACCGACTCACAGCCGGGGATGGCTCCTTCTGTCATTTCTTGGCAGCTCCCTGGAGAAGGGGTCACGTCTCCAGATGCCGGCATCCGCGCCCACCCTGGAACAGAGCAGGTGGCCCATCTCACACACTGGCAGAAGGAAATCTAGCCGCAACACATCCAGCTACCAGCAGCTCAAGGTCTTCTTATGCCAGAGATGTTTTCTAAACTCCCTAGTCCTCCAAAACCACCGTCTCATTCCTTTCTTGAGCCTGTTTGTCCTTTAGGCCACCCTGGATCCTACAGCAATGAACTCCTCAGTTTCATTCATGCTGCGAGAAACAGCCCAGATATCTTCTCATACAAAATACGGTGTTTGCTTCTTTCAGCTCTGAATCACAGGGGTACGGAAATCTCAATTCTTCCCTTCTTTCCTCCTAAATCTGCAACTCTTGCTGCTGTGGAGGCAACTTAAAGCGTGACCGAGCAACGCTGAAAAGCTCAGAGGGCAAGATCCGAAGGGAAAAACACAGCATTTATGGCAATTTATTTCCTGGTCCGGAGGCCTGACTCACATTCCCCGGGCACTTGGCCTGTTGAGCGTTCCCTGTTTTCCTCCTCCAGCGGAGAGATGCTCGGAGCAGCACAATTCCCAGTGCTGGGGCTGGGGAGGGAACCCGCCTTCCCGCAGCACCGCTGGGCACCAGGAGGGACACGAGCCGTGCCCAGGGACACGAGCCATGCCCAGGGACACGAGCCGTGCCCAGGGACACGATCCACGCCCAGGGACACGAGCCGTGCCCAGGGACATGATCCACGCCCAGGGACACGATCCATGCCCAGGGACACGAGCCGTGCCCAGGGACATGATCCATGCCCAGGGACACGATCCATGCCCAGGGACACGAGCCGTGCCCAGGGCCCGGGCGGTGGGAGCTGCTCTGCTGGCAGCCGAGCACCTTCCCTCCTCTGCACCCCTCTGTATTTCCTGGAGATGAACCATCGCTCCCCGTAACCCATCAACGGGGGAAGCTGCGCCAGCCAAACACCGTGAGCCCAGACGGGTGTTGTCAGCAGCTGCCTTTCATTCATTTCCCTTTACAGAGCTTTCTGCAGCAGGGGTGTTTTCCTGCTATTTACTACCACCTCTCCCTCCCAGCCCCGCTCAGCTTTTCTGCCGGGGCGGCAGAGGAGAGGGATGTGGGCTGGCTGGCTTTACCACGCTTTAGTGCTGCAAAAAAGCAAAATTAAAAAAAAAAAAAAAAAAAAAAAGTTTGCACTCAAAATAGTACAAAACGGAAGCGCTGGGGTAGTCCCGCAGATTAAAAGAGAAAAAGAAACGGGCTCAGTTGCAGAAACGAGAGCAGGTCATCGCACGACGCTGCGGTCAGCGCACGGCGCAGACTGCCCGAGCGAGGGGGTTTGCTGCCTGCTTGCTCCAGCCCAGACCCTGCAGAGCCAGAGCAACCCCGAGGCTGCTCTTGCCTACGCTACGGGTGAAAACAAGTCTTTCCCCAAAGCAGGGCAAACAAATCTGCCCCGTCGGGGGAAGCTCTGCATAGCGGCTCCGGGGAAGGGACTGGAGCCCCCAAAACGGCAGCGGGGAGTGCCCGGGCTACGGTTTGCAAGGGGAGCCACGGGCCGGCAACGCCGGGTAAAGCCGGAGCGCCCACCCGGCAGAGGTTCGCTGGCGCCGCTAATCTGAGCTGATCCTGCAGCGTCTCTGGGCGCGCGGGCAGGGGAGCAATGGGAGTTTTCTTAATGGGGTTTGGACGTAAAAGGCAGCGAAGGCTGGAAACGAATAGATCAAAGGGAAAATGTGATGTAAAACTGCCTCATCTCGGTTTGGTCCCAGGCAGGAGAGGCCAAGCAGCCAAACGGGCCTTTCCGTCCTCGCTATTAATTATGGGCTGCGGCGTGACGGAGCGCAGCGGCCGAGCTCAGCACCAGGCTGTTTGTTTGCCTGTTGCCAAGTGCCCCGTGGCTGCGGGTTGGGATTTGCAAGCCCTGTGGCTCAGCCGCTGTTTCGAACTTGCAGATGGGGTTTGGGACAGGGGAACCCCGGGACATCCTCGCCTTTGATCTGAAGGCAGAGCTGAAACCAGAGGGTTGGGTTGGACCGGGCAGGATGGAGCCTGCGGCACCAGGAAAGGGGGCTGTGCTGGCCGTGCCGGCACCGGTAGAAACCCCCGTTGCCGCAGAGAGCCGTGAGGATGGAGGCGGCGGGGCCCGCCGGCAGCTGTCGATGCACCGAGCGTCAGCCCCCCCAGCTCGCCCAGGAGGAGCGCAGGGCGCTGGTCACACACACACAAGCCCCAAGAACCACGGCACAAGAGGGGCTGGAGGACAGACCCCAACGGAAATGACTCACGGACAGGAAACACCCTTGATTCTGACAACAGAGAGCACCAAACTGTCCTCCCGTTCCCCTGCTGGAAGTGAGTTTCCCCTTCCAGTTGCCTCCGCTTCTCCCTTTGCATTTCCCTGTGCAAAGCCTGGCCCCCCCCCCCCCACCGGCCTTTCAGATCTGCCATGCCTGGTCTGCTCAGTTCACCCCATAAAACATCCCCTCCATCTTCCAGCGAGCCGTGGAGTCCTCGAAGCTCGTCTCTCCATGATGCACAGGTCCGTGCCTCAGTTTCTCCATTTGCCAGACCGGGGTAAGCGCCTTCTTCCAGCCTTTTCCCATCTTAGCTCTTCACCTGGGAGTTTCTCTGGATAGAGGTGGTCTCTTGAAGCACACAGAATCATCGAATCACAGACTGGTCTGGGTGGGAAGGGACCTTTAAAGGTCGTCTAGTCCAACCCCCCCGCCATGAGCAGGGCCATCTTCCACCAGGTCAGGTTGCCCAGAGCCCCGTCCAACCTGGCCTTGAACGTCTCCAGGGATGGGGCATCCACCACCTCTCTGGGCAACCTGGGCCAGCGTCTCACCAGCCTCAGCGTAAGCAATTTCTTCCTTAAATCTCGCCTGAATCTCCCCGCCTTTAATTTAAAACCATCACCCCTTGTCCTATCGCTACAGGCCTTACTAAAAAGTCTGTCCCCATCTTTATCAGCCCCCTTTAGGTATTGAAGGACCACAATGAGGTCTCCCCGGAGCCTTCTCTTCTCCAGGCTGAGCAACCCCAACTCTCTCAGCCCTTCCTCACAGCAGAGCTGTTCCAGCCCTCGGATCATTTTTGTGGCCTCCTCTGGACCCGCTCCCACAGGTCCATGTCTCTCCTGTGCTGAGGACCCCCGAGCTGGACGCAGTGCTTCAGGTGAGGTCTCACCAGAGCGGAGTAGAGGGGGATCCCCTCCCTCGACCTGCTGGCCACGCTGCTGGTGATGTAGCCCAGGACACGGTTGGCTTTCTGGGCTGCGAGTGCACGTTGCCAGCTCATGTCCACCATGTCCACCTTTTCATCCACCAGTACGCCCAAGTCCTCCTCTGCGGGGCTGCTCTCCATCCCTTCATCCCTCAGCCTTTATTGATACCGGGGGTTACCCCGACCCAGGTGTAGGACCCTGCACTTGGCCTTGTTGAACCTCATGAGGTTCACACAGGCCCACTTCTCCAGCTTGTCCAGGTCTCTCTGGATGACATCCCGTCCCTCAGACGTGTCAACCGCGCAGCTCAGCTTGGTGTCATCTGCAAATTTGTTGAGGGTGCACTCGATCCCACTGCCTATGTCATTGATGAAGATATTAAACAGCGCTGGTCCCAATACGGACCCCTGAGGGACACCACTCGTCACTGATCCCCATCCAGACATTGAGCTGTTGATCACTACTCTCCGGATGTGACCATCCAGCCAATTCTGAACAGTCCACCCATCAAATCCCTATCTCTCCAATTTAGAGAGGAGGATGCTGTGGGGGACCATGTCGAAGGCCTTACAGAAGTCCAGATAGATGACATCCATAGCTCCTCCCTTGTCCACTGCTGTAGTCACTCCGTCATAGGAGGCCATTAGGTTGGTCAGGCAGGACCTGCCCTTGGTGAAGCCATGCTGGCTGTCTCAAATCACCTCCCTGTCCTCCATATGCTCTAGCATAGCTTCTAGGAGGATCTGTTCCATGGTCTTCCCAGGCGCAGAGGTGAGGCTGACAGGTCGGCAGTTCCCAGGGTCCTCCTTTCTACCCTTTTCAAGAACGGGTGCAATGCTCCCCTTTTTCCAGTCACTGAGGACTTCACCTGATGGCCATGACTTTTCAAATACGATGGAGAGTGGCTTGGCAGCTACATCAGCCCATTCCCTCAGGACTCTGGGATGCATCTCGTCAGGTCCCATAGAACGTGTATGTTCAGGTTCCTCAGGTGGTCTTGAACCTGATCTTCTCTTACAGGGGGAGGGACTTTGCTCCCCCAGTCCCCGTCTTGCGGTCCATCCCCTCGAGAGGTGTGGGAAGAGAGGTCGTCAGCGAGGACCGAGGCAAAAAAGTTGTTGAGTACCTCAGCCTCCTCGTCTGTTTAACAACAGTTTGCCAGTCGGGGGGGATGTACGCTTTCTTTGACCTTCCTTTTCCGGCTGACGTACCTGTAGAAGCCCTTCTTCTTATTCTTTGCATCCCTTGCCAAGTTCACCTCCAGCTGCGCCTTGGCCTTCCCGACCCCATCCCTACCCAACCGGGCAGCGTCCCTCTGCTCTTCCCAGGACACCCGTCCCTGCTTCCACCGCCTGCGCATTTCCTTCTTGCCCTTTAGTTTCACCAGCAGGTCTTGACTCAGCCATGCCAATCTCTTTCCGTCCTTTCCTGATTTCTTACACCTGGGGATCGAGAGCTCTTGCGCTCTGTGGAAAGCGTCCTTACAGATCTGCCAGCTCTGTTCTGCTCCCTTGTCCCTGAGGGCAGTTTCCCAGGGGTTCCCGTTGCCTGACTCCTTGGAGAGCTGGCAGTTTGCTTTCCTAAAATTTAGGGTCCTGACTTTACTCCTTGCTCGTCCCATATCCCTCAGGACTGTGAACTCCACCAGTGCACGGTCACTGCAGCCCAGGCTGCCTCCAATCTTCACGTCTCTGATTAGCTTGCTTGTGTTGGTGACCAAGAGGTCCAGTAACACATCCCCTCTGGTAGGGCACATACACGTGGCCCTGGGCAAGGCCAAGTCCTGCTCTTGTCCGAGGATGCTGGAAACCACCGTAATACCAATAAAGCCATGTATTAGTAATGATTGTACAGCATCATCCACACCACATGCTCTGCACCGTGCTCAGCTCCGTCAAGCAAGCGCCGACACCCAGGGTCTGACCAGCTGCGTGATTTCGCAGACACGTGGCCGGGTCCATCCCGGTTCGAGATGGACCGAGAGGCAGCGAGAGGCCGGCACAGCCAGCCATCCCCGTGGGGCTCTGCAGCGCAAAGACGCGGCACAAAACCGTCTCTTATTGCAGGGACCCCACGACCCCCAGCTTCTCTGCACCCGCCTGCCCGCACCCCGCAGACGCGGGGGAGCTGCCAGCTCTCCAGGAAGCGATGGCAGGGTCACACACACCGCGGGTGACGCTGGATCTGTCCCCCAGGAGCGGTTGTGTTTAGCAGTGGGGTGCTCTCCCAGCCGGACAAGGTCAGAGGCTCAGCTCAGGGCATCCTGGTTTCCCAGGCAGGGAACAGGAGCGAACGGCAGCACCATCTCGTGTCTGACGTGTGCAGTACAGAAGAGGCGAGTCCAGTCCTGGGACAACACTGTCCACGGCAGCCCCTCGCCCCATCTCCTGGGGACCCCGAGGACGGTGGGCTCTGGGGGCTGCCAGCGTCGCAGCCAGCCTCACCCAGTGGCTTCTGGAGGAGGCCGGGACTTATGACAGAGGTGTCGCTGGTCCCTCAGAAGTCCCCAGCTTGGAGACCCAGGGTGGCGTGGGGATCGTCCGGCTGCCGTCCAGAGCTTTCAGGCTCCCAGCAGTTTGGGGGTGCTCACCCACAGGGATGCCACCCCCTCGCCGGCCCATGCCACCCCGCTCCGCAGATCCCTGCTCTCGCTGCGAAGCACATGGCACCGAAAGCACAGGCACAGATTCATTTTTATAGGCACGGCGCCAGGGCTGAGAAACTGCTTCTCATTAGAAGAGCAGAGCCTGGTAATAAATGGTGCCGAGCTCCCATAACGGGCTGGCGTCCTACCAAGGGATGCAAAGGGGACGGGGAGAGGGGACATCCCTCACCGGGGTCTGCACTGCCTGCAGCGCTTCTGCCTGTGCACCCAATGCAGCCCTGGGTTGGGGGGAGCACCCCCTTGTTTCCATTTGATGCTGGTGTGGGGAGAAACAACCGTGTTCTGACCCCGGCGGCGGCACGGCAGCGTGGCAGCACCGCGCTCGCCTCGCTCTCCCTGAGCAGCAACCACTCGACGCCGGGGCCGTTTCTCCCTCCGGGCCGTTTGCCAACGGCACGCTGCAGAGGGAGGAGAGAGGGGAAAAAAGGCTCCCGGACAGCAGATAGTCCCGGTGAGCCAGCCAGGAGACGGGACACGCTGCCAACAAAGCTGGGCGAAAGCAGGAATCAGAAACCAGCTGCAGCCCCTGCACGGAGCAAGCTAACGCGGTGCCACCAAGGACCGGGTGGGACGGGGACGGAGACCAACACAGTGCCCTGTGCACGTAAAAACTCATAGCGTTAGGCCAAAAAGGCAGCACGGGCCATTGGAGGCTCGGGATGCAAGCGGTAGAGCTCCCGCATCCCGGCCTCTCGGCACGGAGCGTGCCAGACACGGAGCTGGGCTCCCTGCTGAGGGGATGGACCCACAGTCCTTCTGCCTCCCGCTGCCCTTCCAGCCCAGCTGCGCGGCCCCGGCATCCCCCCCTGAGCACAAAACACTCCTCTGCTCTCGCCGGCACATTGCTGGCACCGGGATCTCATTGCTCCCAAGGCAGAGCGCCAAGCGATCTGGAGGGGAATAGCGAGCAGGCTGACAGCCGGGCTGAGCTGCAGGTGTTGGGCTGATGGCAGCACCTCCCTGCCGCTCGGGGAGGTGGCGGGGGCAGCGCCAAGGCTTCTCCGGTTTCCAGAAACGAGATCTCCAGGGAGGCTGCCTGGCCCAGGCACCAACTGGCAGACGTGGCAAACACCGCGGTGGGGACGGCCCGGCAGCGAGGTGCCGCCCTGCCGCGCCGCGACCCTGCCTGCCGCGGGAGCGTCGCCCGGTAAGAGACTTTTTCGCCTGGTCCCCAGCCTGGCACCTCAACGCCGCCCCAAGCATCCGCCCTGCTGACACCGACCTTGCAGCCCCTCTACGCAAGGCGACGGGTCAGGCACGGCCCAAGGAGCCAAACTCCATCTCCTGCCACTGGGATCTAGGACGGGGCCGCGCACGTCCTGCGAGGGCAGGAGGGGGGGCTCAGCCAGCCGGGTGGCTCTTTGCCAAAGTGCTGAATTGTGCCATATGCAAGAAACACCTCCTTGCAATCGCTCGCCAGGCAGGGAAGCCAAGCCCGTCCACCCACCCTCTCCAAGGCAAAGCCAGGGCAGGGATTTGAGGCAGGAGCAGGGTAAAACCCGGCATCAGCATCGCCGCCCTGGGTGCTACTCCCTCACCTGACCCACTGCCTCCTCCTTTGGCACGTCGCAGGGATGGGATGACGCCGCCCCGAGCCGCCTCCTTGCCTCCGAGATGCTGAAACCAAGGAGTGGGAGGCTTCAGCCATCACGGGGTGCAGTGGGGGTCTCCTGGGCTTTGCAAAAGCAGGGCCAAGGGCTGCCCCTTGCTCCTCTCGCTGCCCACCCCATAAAGAAGTCTGAGCCCAAGGCAGCGCTGAGCCCTCCCCGAGGTGAGACATCACAGCCGGGGGCTGCGGAAACCTCAGGCGTTGCCTCCCGCTCCGCTTCACCCTTTTCTCTCCTGGCCACGTCCACATGAGAAACCCACGGCCCTCGTGCGTTCAGCACGGCCCCGTACCCCGCGGGTCGCCGGGACCCCGGGAGCTCCCACGGGGCAGGAGGATGTTCCCACAGGCAAGGCAATCCCAGCATTTCGGGGAGCGTCCGAGCTGTCTGCAACTCAAGCTCGGATTTACACCAGGTGGCCCTTTGCTGCTTGCAGAGGATCTGGCCCCTTGGCAGGCTCTGAAATGATCCCAAGCCCCCCTGCTTTGTTATTAAATCAAATCCATCTGGCCTCGACCACGGACGTTTGTTATTCGAGATCCCTCTCAGAGCAGAGCTGGGATTAGCTGCTGGGCATGGGGGGATTCTCCCTCCCTCTCTCCCACCCGCTCCCAGCCCCTCCTGCCTCTCTCTTTTGTGTTTCTCCACTTCTCGGAGGAGCAGGGGGAGGCGCGGGCTCTTAAGGCAGCTTTTGTGCGGCGGGGAGCTGCACGGGTGTCCCCACGGGACCATTATGCCACCACGCTCCCGGCGGGTCCCGTCTAGACATAATTGCCTGCACCTGACTTACCCGTGCGCGGGGCAGCCCGAGCCCCCCGAACCCCAGGGACGCCGCGGGCCGGCAAGGGGGGGGTGACACGGTGCTTTGTCCCAGCCACCTGCCATTCCCATTTCTGACCCTGAGCAGCCGGAACCGAAGCGTTGCCGGGAGCCGCTTTCCCCAGGGGACACGTAGGGCTGAGCAGGGTTAGCCCCCAGCCCAGCCCCGAGGAACCCACCGTCCCGGGAGAGCGGAGGCAGGCGCCGGGGTAAATCAGAGCCATGCAGGACATGCTGCCGCTGAACAAGTGCTTTTAAGCGTTACAGCAAGTGCTTTTAAGCGTTGCTGCTTGCCTGGGCCGTCACTGGCGGTTTCCCTTAAGGCTGCAGCTTTCAGAACACTGTTTAGGAGTCGCTGGATCGAGCAATTGCCTCTGGCTGTAACCTCCACGAAGATGACCGATTTCCACTGCTCTGACAACATAGAAAGCGGTGGGGAAATGCAACTGCTGATGAGCTGCCAAGCACGACGCGGAGGCCGGGGACCCAGTCGGCGCGGGGAAGCACGTGTGCTCCTGGTGCCACCCTCGGGGCCAGCAGTCGCCCGGCAGACGCCCATCCGCCGCAGCCACCTCTACCCAGCAGGGACGAGGCGACAGCGTGTCTCGCTCCAGCCCCGCAGGGACCCCTCCAGGTCGGGCAGACGGGAGCCGTGGTCCCCCCAGGCTCCCCAGCACCCGGCCCTGCGTTCAGGCTGCCGGCAAAGGTGCCAATTAGTGCGCCAGCTCATTTCGGAGCTATTGCTGGGCACGGGGCTTTCGCTGAACAACGCTGGGGGCCCAGGGCATTTCCCAGCCCTACGGCTCCCGGCTGAGCCTCACCTTGGCCACTCGCATCTCCTCTGCTGCAAACTCCTCTCCAGAGGACAGAGCTTACAGCCCCGACGCGCTGTTATCTCCACCGCCGCCGGTGTACGTGGTCCCCAGCGAGCCACAGGTTGACCCCGCTCCTCGCCCGCTCGCACCTCCAGCCCCTCGGCCCCCCAGAAGCTGCGGTGCGAGGCGCATCCTTCCTGGGACGGTCTCGCTTCACACGAGATGAATGATCGCAGCAAAGCGTTGAGCGAAGGCCAGCTGGGTATGGTGTGAGCAGGACTGGACAAGTCAGAGACTAACTTTAAACATGGACTCGGTGTTTGAACCTCATCTGCAAAGCCCGGAGGAAGCAGCATGCCTGGGTTCCCTTTCCAGCCTCGGCAAACGTGTGATGCCTCGAATACACCCTCGAAGAGCCTGCACCGTCCCCCGTGTTCCCCTTTCAGCACAGGCTTACCTGTGCCAGAGCCCGTCCACCAGCTGGGACCAGGGAGGTGGCATCCGAGCAGCCGTTGCAGCGACAGCCCTTCGCCCCCAGGAACCATCACCGCACAGGCAGAGGCTTAGAGACATCTCCGCATGCCGGCGGCAGCTTCCCCGTCTCACCGCAGACCTCCTCAGGACCAGCCCGGGGATTCGGCATCCCACAGCCAGGTAATGCCAGATCTGCTGGATTTCTGCCTGACTTCCAAGTCCTGGTCCTTCTGCAGCTGGCTGGGAAATATAAAAAGGAGACGAGGCACTTTCTCAGGAAGCCCTGGAGTCCCGGGGCACTCAGCAATGCGATAATTACAGAATCACAGAATCGTATAGGTGGGAAAAGACCTGCAAGATCATCGAGTCCCACCGTAAATTAACAGCGGGTGCCTTCGTTCCTGGGTCACACACGCACACGTACGAACGTTATCGCACCAACTCCGCTCTCTTAGAGGACCCTCAACGTTTAGGCTCAAGCTCTGCATCCGGCAGGAACTTTTTAATGGCACAAGGGACCTTTCAGTGACGGAGACGGTGCTGTCACCTTCTCCGGATGGCCCTGCTGGTGCCAGTTCGCACGGGGACCTCAGCTCAGCTGTGATGGAGTCCCGGCTCCCTCCCGGGCCGCCCTGCCCTGCAGCGGGCTGTCAGCCCATTTTGGAGGAGGCCGGGAACGTGTCCACTTGACGTGCCTGAAAAGCAGCACACATCTCCCCGTTGCTATGGAAACACTTCTTTTAAAGCAAATGAATAATAATAATTAACACGATCTATTAAATAATAGTAATAAAGGCCTTAGTAATTACTTGTAATTGGTAAAGCACTCTTAATAATGCATGCTCGCTCCGTGACCTGCTCCCAGCGCAGGAAGCGGGGCCAGGGCAGGATCTCCCACCCGAAGCGGAGTCCCGGGTTCGGGCGAGTGCCCTCTGCGTTCAGCGCCGTAAAGGCAGGAGCTTAGCGGGATTCAGTGAGGGATCAGACATTTAGCTGGATAATGAGGATGTCTAGACTGATAAGAAGAAGGGTTAAATTGGCTCAGGGCCTGATTCTGCTGCCTCGCGCAGTTCGCGCAGCTTGGCACACGCCAGCACCCTCAGCACTAACGTGGGCAACACCAAGATGGGTCGAGGCCGTGTGTCCGCGCCCGGGCTGGACACGGCCCTTGTTCTTCCCGGTTTTTAAACCTAGCAATCAGAGGTATCGTCAGGATCCTTAACCCCTGGAAGGCAGAGGTGAGGAGAACTCTAAGAAACCTTTAACGTGCTCAAATTAGCTTTTCTGAGCTCTTATTTTTCTGTCTTAGCTATGCCCTCACTCTCTCCCCGCTCTCCATGGAGCAAACCCCACAGACTGGGGCACAGCCACCTACGACACCGCCCCACAACCTGCCCCTGCAAGGAAGGCAAAGCCCGTGGCAGGGGAGACGATCTTAGACCGAGCTGTTGGACTGGAACCGCGCAGGACTGAGCTGGACAAAGCGACCCTGGGTTTCACAGCGACCGGGCAGGAAGACGACGCTTGCTAACTCAAGTGACCCTTAAGTAGCAACGCCCAGGGGGGAGAAGGAAGAGGTGAAAAAGAGCATTTTCTCCTTCAGCCTCCCCTTCTCCCTCACCTGCTGCATCTGCTCCTAAGCACAGAATCACAGAATCACAGAATCACAGAATCGTAGAGGTTGGAAAAGACCTTTAAGATCATCGAGTCCAACCATAAACCTAACACTGCCAAGGCCACCACTACACCATGTCCCTAAGCACCTCATCCAAACGTCTTTTAGATACCTCCAGGGATGGGGACTCCACCACTTCCCTGGGCAGCCTGTTCCAGTGCTGGACAACCCTTTCAGTGAAGTAAAATTTCCTAATATCCAGTCTAAACCTCCCCTGGCGCAACTTGAGGCCATTGCCTCTCATCCTATCACTTGTTACCTGGGAGAAGAGACCGACCCCACCTCTCTACCCCCTCCTTTCAGGCAGTTGTAGAGAGCGATGAGGTCTCCCCTCAGCCTCCTTTTCTCCAGGCTGAACAACCCCAGGTCCCTCAGCCGCTCCCCATCAGCCTTGTGCTCCAGACCCTTCCCCAGCTCCGTTGCCCTTCTCTGGACACGCTCCAGCCCCTCAATGTCTCTCTTGTGGTGAGGGGCCCAACACTGAACACAGCATTTGAGGTGCGGCCTCACCAGGGCCGAGTACGGGGACAATCACTGCCCTCGTCCTGCTGGCCACACTATTTTTGATACAAGCCAGGATGCCATTGGCTTTCTTGGCCACCTGGGCACACTGCTGGCTCATATTCAGCCGGCTGTTGGCCAACACCCCCAGGTCCTTCTCTGCCGGGGTCCTTTCCAGCCACCCTTCCCCAAGCCTGCAGCGTTGCATGGGGTTGCGTGGCCCAAGTGCAGGACCCAGCACTGAGCCTTGAACCTAAACGCAAAGCCAGATCTAGCCTAGTCCCAACGCAAAGCCAGATCTCAAAGACTCGCAGGTCCCTGCGGCTCTGCGGTTTCTCCCAGCCAGGCCAGCTGGGTTACTCTGCTCTGCCCTTCCTGTCCCGCTCCTGAACCTCCATCACCGAGAGCAGCGTCCAGAGCAAAGCGGTGCAAGGCTGAGCCCGCAGGGACTTTGCAGCGGTGAAGAACCAGTTGCAAGTGCAGCGGAGCTCCTGCTGGAGCTGGCCGTGGAGCAGGAACCCCACGCGGATCCTCTGTCTGGTGGAGCGGATGCTGCAGCCTGGCCTTACGGGGCTCTCTCCTCTACAGAGGCATCACTTTGCGCAAAACTCGAGGAATTTAATATCTCTGAGGCCTCCATCCCTTTGCCAGACTTGGCTGGTCAACAGGTTCAGACCAACACGCAAGCCCTGGGATCAGGCGTGACTTTGCCTCCCTTAGGAAGCCGTGCTAAAATGCCCTCTCTTCAAGCTGTGAGATGCTGCCAAAAGGATCCGGAATTGCAGAGAGCAAATAAATGCAAAGACCTGACAGCGTCACCTGCTTGTTTGTGCCAAGAGTCCCTTTGCTGGCTGCAGCCAGCTGCCAAGGTCTTCTTTGCACAGCAGTAGCAAGGATCAGCTCGCTGAAAATTGCTCCCGCAGGAGTCTGCCTAGACAGGCAGATCCAGGAGGCGAATGCTCCGGGAAAACCTGGCCCTGAGTTAGGTGCCTGCACGAGAGCTGAGCTGTTTGGAAAAGCAGGTCCCCAGTGTTGGTGCTGAGCCTCTGGAGAGGCACCATCCATCCCTGGGCTTGCACAAGCAACTTCAAACCATCTAAAAAAGCTGCAAGATGGGCTCTTTGGGCTTGTCCCCAAACGGGCCTGATATCCAGGCCGCTGTGCCATGCTGGATGCCGGAGCAGCGTTAAGAGCGACGACGAGGTGTGTCGCAGTGATTGCAACACACCTGCATGACTCAGCCTCCATCCCACCCCGAAACACCGTGCTGCAACTTCCACCACGAGACTAAAATTAGTAGCAACAGGAAGAGCTCCGGAGTACGATGGGATGATTAAAGCATCCCTGGAAAGGAGGCGTCACGTGCAACGTAATGACTTTCCTCATCTCTGGCACGGTGTACAACAGCCGTTGTGGAATACGATGGGGAAAGGTAAGGAAGGGAGAAAGAGGAAGGTGCTCCTACACAAAACTGGAGTGATAGCGCTTGTCTAGAGGAGAAAAACCGGGACGTTGGCTCTGCCGGACCGTATGACACTGTATGACTTTGGTCAAATTGCTTATAAAGACAGAAAAAATGTAAGGATGGCGCATGCTATCACCGCCTGAGATTTATAAACTGCTTTGGTTACAAGTAAACACCTAGATTAAAGGGAAAAAAATTCCTCTTTTACATCTATTTAACTTTGCGTGTTGAGAGCGCTTTGTGAATAGTCAGTGTCACCATTTTCCAGCACAGTCAGCGGGGATGAGGCGTTGGTCTCTTCACTCCATGCAAGGATATCCAAGCCCACACTTTTGAGCTCTTTGTTGGCCTTGTTTGGCCAAAAAAATGACTGCAGCCAGCCCCGTCACCCACATCCACGTTCCTGAAAGGCAACGGGATTTCACTGGACCTCACCCCTAGCTATAAACCTTCCCTGTTTTCATTTAAAATCACCCGTGATTGGAAGGAGCATTAAACCTGCGGGTACACCGAGCCTCCAAGCAGGAAGATGTTACTGTGCTGAGACGGCTTATAGCTCAGGAAAATAGATCTGCCCCTCTGGTCGCACCCTAACGCGAGTCGGTTCGACTCCGCGACTCAGATCCTCGGCTCGAAACTGGAAATACGGCACATCCCCCTCTCCCAGGCGGACCCGTAAAGACAGCGCTCATTTGTTAGGGTAACAGGAGACAGGTAAGTCCCTTGGATGGGGCTGCCATATTTCCGTACAAGATTTCCTGGACAGAAATACGCGCACATGCGCTGCACAGCTTGACAATGAACGTGCAGTGAATCCAACACATCCTGGACGTGTTGGATTTGCCGGGCGCACGCGGACCATCTGGCCAGCACATGGGCCTCGGGCTTGCCGTGTCCAGGAAGCAGCTGACTTAGCGCGGATGCACCAGGCAGGCGACGGGAGCGCATGCAGGAAATCTGCCCCACTGGCATCGCAGCGGAGGAGGGTGCGATGCCCAAAGAGCCGATCCGCACGCGTGCTAGCGCAGCTACGCCAGGATTTCTAGGCTGATGTAGATCCAGAAATACCAGACAAGCGGCCAAAAGCCTAACAGCCCCCCGGACAAAATTTAGAAGAAGACATGTCCAAGGAAACATATGGTAATCCCGACGTTCTGTAAATTGAAATCAGGAATCGTCTGCTTGCGGAAGATGGGATTCCAATGGGAAGAAAAAGTATTCCTTGGAAAATGAACTCCGTGTATAAGCAGCAGGAATAAGGGGAGAGCGCGACCCTGAAACTGAAACCCCCTTTGGATCCCAGACCTAAAATCAGCCAGATTTCCAGTTGAAGGAGTTTTTTCCACAACCTTAGGGCAGTTTTTCCAAAAAACCTCATGACCGGGAGTCCAAAACCTCCACATTTACAATCACGATCAAGTCTGCAAATCGCTCAGCACCAGCAGTCCCACCGCCAGATTGTCCCTGTAGCTTAGCGCTCCATCTGCAGCCAATATGCCGAGCTCTTAACAAAATTGAGGGGTTTTTAAATCTGGTCTCCTGGGCCTGATCCCATGGACCTGGACTCACCAAAACCAACGGACCTCAAGGAGCTTTGGATCAAAGCTTTGCGGTAATTTACTTATCTCACAGAAGAGCTTAATTAACAAATGTTTGCAAAGCACTTTAGGATCCCTGCACGGAGAGCAAGATACCTCTTGCTATCAGTCCTGTCTACAAAGCAAAGAGGTTTAAAATCAACGCGCAGCAAATGAATTGTAAGGGCGGTCGCAGCCACAGATGGGGCTGCAGTGACGTACCCTCGGGTGGATCGGCCACCACGGAGGGCAGATTAATTTCTGAACCTCGTGCCGCAGGAAACGGCCAGCACACGGAGCCGCCGGATGAGCTTGTGGGCTCAAAGCTCCACGTAGCCGCAGGGCGCGGAGGATCCCTTCCAGCTTTCGAGTGCTTGGGATACTCCTGTTTCGCACGCAGCTGAGCAGTTATCGAAATGAGCCGCCCAGGGATGGGGAGGTGATGCCTCGGAGCTCTCGCAGTGATGCTACCCCAGCTCCAGTCTCACATGAAATGAAGATGAAGAAAAGCCTAAAAAAGGTCTCCCGGTCACAAGCAGCAGTTTTCCCTCCCTGCTGCCCATCCCACCCTTGTCTTCTCGCAGCAGTTTGCGGGAATGGGGATGCTCCCCCAGCACTAAAGCTTTTCTAGCAGCTGCCGTCTCTCAAATACCTCTTTCCCCCGCACTCGCGTACTTTCAGGGGGAAGAGGGATGCAGCACTGGGAAATGCCAAACTTTGCTTTGCATTGATGACACAAATGAACCTAGAAAGCTTCTTTCCCGTGTTTGCTCTTCCTGATGAATGTAAGTTACTGTTTTGCCTAAGGACAGTCTGCTGGCACCACCTCAGTCAATGTCAGCTTTATTCTTGCCTTCGACAGGACTTTCTATTACAAGCCGTGGTGCCCGGCCTCCCCTCCCCGACGGCTCTGGCATCGGCAGCAGTTGCAGTTTGCAGTTTCTTCCTTTTCTTTGATCATTCTGCAACCTATTGCCTAGGAAAGGGGTGAGGAGCACGTGACGCTGCTATACGATCCCAACCTCTCTGCTTGGCGGAGTCTTCCGTCGTCCCTGGTTTTAATTAATACTTTTTTTTTTTACCCTGACAGTAATTCAGGGATGTGGATTTTAAAACATTTGGAAATACCAACTTTGTAACTAGAAACACTGTGTTTCTGCCAAAACCTTGGTAGGAACGTTTGCAGAGTGGATGTAGCTGTGCACACCCGCGGCAAACTACTCGGCTCGCAATCCAACACTACCTGGAACCAAAAAATAACCTTTTACTCCCACGTCCAGGGAGCTGCAAACATTCCAGCCTCCGACAGTCCCGGGATGTGAGCCCCAGTGATCTATTCCAGCTCATCAAATCAATTCAAGCCACATGGCAGCGCTAACTTTAACCTGAATTACTACTGAAATACAGCTTCCCCGGAGGGCACCGATGCCAAACGGTAGGCAAGATCATCCCGAAGCAGCTGCTATCATCGTGAGGAGGATCAAAGTCTTGGTTGGAGCCCAGCTCCGCCCCCAAAATATTGTATGAACCGAGAAACGTTGCTATCAGGGACCCATCAGGATTAGTCATTGCCCATGGTGCCAATTCTTGCCATTTTTCTATGAGCGTTCCTGTTTGCCTGAAATTCCCAGCTCCGTGAGTCATGTGAATATGCGCGAGTAGGAATTTTCATTTTTTGAAGTGAGTTTCTAGACCTGTGGCTGTGCAGAGCAGCGAGGTGATGTAACTCCAGTGAAATCTGAAAGCCCCAGGAGAAGGCAAATGAAAAGAAACCCCATAGTCATTATTTTTGTGGAGTCACGCAAACTTTTCAGTTAGTTCTATGATTTCTGGGCCTGGCTTGTGCTGTTTGAAAGCTTGGAGCTGGAGCTCTGCGGTTCTGTCTCTTTTTTTTTTTTTTCTCTTTTTTTTCCTTTCACTTTATGATTTCGAGGGGCACTTTCTTCTCCTGAAAGCTCCAGGACAGAACTTAAAATGGAGGTGGGAAGCAAATCTGTGTCCCTAAAATGACGTGATACCTACAGAGGAGGCATCTTTATCGGCTTCATGAATGAGATCAAACTTTGACAGATGAAAATGTTGCTCTAGAATTTACAGGACAAAATACAACACTTCCCCACGATACCGCAGCGCCCTGTACGCACGTGTGTGTATGCGCACGGAGGCACGTATGAACGCACACCCACGTTATGAACGCACCTGCATATAGACGTATGTACGCACAAAACACTCCATATAAAAATACATTATTCGCAGCTTATGTACGTACTTCAAGTCAACGCTCACCACTTGCCCACTCGCTTTATGCGTTTGCATTTTGCACACGCACGCCTGTACCACACGCGCTTACACGGATACACGCGGTCTTTTTACACGGTTTTAAGCGTGCGAGCGAGGCAGATTCAGCAGGTGCGTGAAGAGTAACGGGCAGCGTGTATGTGAACATCCACATGTATTAAACGCACGTATTTTTTGTCCGTACAACCTCCACGCGGCACAGGGGACTGAGAGCGTCCGTATGAAACGAACACTCGGTGTGATGCGTGTGGGTGTGCATACAGAGCCGCTATCCATCATATCACCCTACAAACAGACGCCACCTCTTAGACGAAGGAAAAAATCCCAAACTGCCAGACTTTCACAAGTCCCATCACCATGCAAAGGTTAAAAAAAAAAAAAAAAAAGAGTAATTCAAGACGCTGTTCTACAATCATGACCAAAACGAGCCACGTGAAATGCAACAGCGTGTGAGGTGGGCTCTTCTGTTCTTAGCTATACTTTTTTTCCTTTTTTTGAGCGCTCACAACACAAACACCGAAACCTCTAACCCCACAGCAGCTCCGCTCCAGGTCCTGCATCCCTGGGAACCTGCCACCACCAGCCCTGCCGGCCGCTGTCCCAGCATCTCCCTGACTTTGTGCTACGGATGGGGAAACCTGGATGCCAAAACAAAACGAAAGCAAAATTCCCATTCCCAAAGTGCCTGGGCAAACTTGCAGGGAAAGCTATAGCAACACCTTACCGTCTGAGTCAGTGGATGAGACATTTCCTTGTGCTGGGTGCCCCATCTGCTTAGTTCATCTGCAAGCTGAGATCTTCTGCTTGTAGACCCAGAAGGAGGAGGGGGGGGGGGAAGAGAGAGAAACCTTGCTGCAAGGAGCTGAGAGCCAGAGAGAGGAAATCATACAAAATACAGTGGGGGGTAGAAAATTCCTGCCTCGGTGACAAGGCATCAGTGCCACCATCCCCCCGGCTCCGTCCCCAGCCAGAGCCGCAGACGTCGCCTCTGCCAGAGCTGCAGTGCAATGTGGCTCGATGGGAGCCTCGCATCTTTCTGCATTGTCTCTCTCCAGTGTAAGCTCATGCAATCTCATTTCATGGGAGAGACATCTGGTTTGATTCAAAAGGAAGAAAGGGGAAGAGGGGAGAAACTCACACACCCGCAGCCCAGCCTTGCTGGCGGGGAGCTGGAAAGCTATTTTCAATGCTTGCCTCTGCGCTAAATCGCTCCTCATTTCAATGAGAAAAGCTGGCCGAGGGAGCAGGGCTGTCCCATGGCTCTCCCCCAGCAGCCCCAGTTTGCAGAGGGGGCTTTGCTGGGGCAGGGAGCCAAGGGCCGGGAGGCTGAGCCCCAGCTCGGGGCTCCTGTGCCCGGAGCCACCGCGGGGCCTTGGGGTGCCGGGGGGTTCCCCCTTCTCCTCTCTTTCCGGGATTCCCGGTCCTGCTGGACACACGGTTTCAGCCCTCAAACACTTGTGGTTTTGGTTGGGGGTCTTCCCAACACAAGACTGAAGCCTCCGTGTTCAGGGGGGACCCAGCACCCCTTCGAAGGCCGTGTCCCCCTTCACGTGAGCATGAAGCCCCGTCCATGGGAGGTGGGCTCACCCCTGATGGTGACCCGCCCCGTCACGCCCAGTCCCCTTCTCCCCACCGTTCACCCCGCCGACTCTGGTGCCGCTGCCAGCCTATGGCCCACACCGTTCCACCTTGAGGTGTCCCTGCCTAGCCACCGCTTCTCCCAAAGGTCCCCGCTATCCCAGTGGATCTCTAGGCTCCCAACCCTTGCCCTCTCCACAGCACCCCTCACGGGTGGGCAGTGGCAGGTCCCCACACAGACCCTCCTGACAGGTCCCCATGCAGCCCCCCCTCCACCCGTGACCCCTCCATGCTGAGGGGCACATGGCGGGTCCCCATGCAGACCCCTTCCACCCATGGCTCCTCTGTACCAGAGTGGATGCCGTCGCGTCCCCACGCACACCTCCTCCACTTCTGGCCCTGCCATGCCCAGGGTGGGCATGGCGGGTCCCCACGCAGCCCCCTCCATCCATTGCACAGCAGATCCCCACGCAGCCCCCTCTGCCCATGGCACGGCAGGTCCTCCCACAGCCCCCTCCACCCATGACCCCTCCATGCTGGGGTGCACATGGTGGGTCCCCATGCAGACCCCTTCCACCCATGGCTCTTCTGTGCCAGAGTGGATTCTGGTGGGTCCCCATGCACACCTCCTCCACTTGTGGTCCCGCCATGGGGTATGCACGGTGAGTATCCACACAGCCCCCTCCACTCATGGCACGGCAGGTCCCCTTGCAGCCCCCTCCACCCATTGCACGGTGGGTGCCCCCGCAGGCCCCTCCACCCTTGTCACAGCAGGTCCCCACGCAGCCCCCTCCACCCATGACACGGCAGGTCCCCTTGCAGCCCCCTCCACCCATTGCACGGTGGGTGCCCCCGCAGGCCCCTCCACCCTTGTCACAGCAGGTCCCCACGCAGCCCCCTCCACCCATGACACAGTGGGTCCCCACGCATGGCAGGTCCCCATGCATCCCCCTCCACCCATGTCACAGAGGGTCCCCCTGCAGCCCCCTCTACCCATTCATTGCATGGCGGATGCCCATGCAGCCCCCTCCACCCATGTCACAGTGGGTCCCCACACAGCCCCCTCCACCCATGTCACAGTGGGTGCCCACGCAGCCCCCTCCACCCCTGGTCACAGCAGGCCCCCACACAGCCCCCTCCACCCATGTCACAGTGGGTCCCCACACAGCCCCCTCCACCCATTGCACGGTGGGTGCCCCTGCAGCCCCCTCCACCCGTGTCACGGCGGGTCCCCACGCAGCCCCCTCCACCCATGACATGGCAGGTCTTTGCGCAGCACCCTCCACCCATTTCACAGTGGGTCCCCATGCAGCCCCCTCCACCCGTGTCATGGCAGGTCCCCGCGCAGCCCCCTCCACACGTGTCACAGTGGGTCCCCATGCAGGTCCCTCTGCAGGGCAGGTCCCCCCGCAGCCCCCTCCACCCGTGTCACGGCGGGTCCCCACGCAGCCCCCTCCACTCATGACATGGCAGGTCCCCGCGCAGCCCCCTCCACCCATTGCACGGTGGGTGCCCCTGCAGCCCCCTCCACCCGTGTCACGGCGGGTCCCCCCGCAGCCCCCTCCACCCATGACATGGCACGTCCCCCCGCAGCCCCCTCCACCCATTGCACGGTGGGTCCCCACGCAGGGCCCTCTGCAGGGCAGGTCCCCCCGCAGCCCCCTCCACCCGTGTCACGGCGGGTCCCCACGCAGCCCCCTCCACCCATGACATGGCAGG
The DNA here is from genome assembly GCF_035582795.1 of Mycteria americana. Lineage (NCBI taxonomy): Eukaryota > Metazoa > Chordata > Aves > Ciconiiformes > Ciconiidae > Mycteria > Mycteria americana. The sequence continues at coordinate 2,938,237 of NC_134389.1, read as the reverse complement.
TCCCCGCGCAGCCCCCTCCACACGTGTCACGGTGGGTCCCCACGCAGGTCCCTCTGCAGGGCAGGTCCCCCCGCAGCCCCCTCCACCCGTGTCACGGCGGGTCCCCACGCAGCCCCCTCCACTCATGACATGGCACGTCCCCCCGCAGCCCCCTCCACCCGTGTCACGGCGGGTCCCCCCGCAGCCCCCTCCACTCATGACATGGCAGGTCCCCCCGCAGCCCCCTCCACCCATGTCACGGCGGGTCCCCACGCAGCCCCCTCCACTCATGACATGGCAGGTCCCCGCGCAGCCCCCTCCACACGTGTCACAGTGGGTCCCCACGCAGGTCCCTCTGCAGGGCAGGTCCCCCCGCAGCCCCCTCCACCCGTGTCGCGGCGGGTCCCCCCGCAGCCCCCTCCACCCATGACATGGCACGTCCCCCCGCAGCCCCCTCCACCCATTGCACGGTGGGTCCCCACGCAGGGCCCTCTGCAGGGCAGGTCCCCCCGCAGCCCCCTCCACCCGTGTCGCGGCGGGTCCCCCGCAGCCCCCGCCACCCGCGGTCCCCCCGCCGCCCGCGGGCCGCCGCCGGCGCGCCGGAGGGGGTGTGCGCGGCGGCCGGGGACTACATCCCCCAGCAGGCCGCGGGCCGGGGCAGCTCCCGCTGCGCCCAGCCGCCTTCAAACAAAAGAGTTTTCCCCCCGCGGGGCTCCGCGCCGCCCCGCGCCCCGCCGGCCCTCCGCACAGCCCGGCGGCGGCTGGGAGCCGGGGGCGGAGGCGGCGGCGGGGGGACCCCGGCGGGCTGGAAGTGCCTGGGCGAGGGAGCTCGGGTTACAGAGAGAAAGGGGCTTGGCCAGGCAGAGGGGAGGTGGGCGGAGGGTCCTTTTCTCTGTCTGTTTCTCTCCCTCTGCCTTTTTTTTTTTCCCTTCTCCCTCCCGAGCTCTTTGTGTCCCCCCCCCCACTCCCCTCCTCTCGCTCTCACACCCCCCCCTCCCCAACCAACCACCACCACCCAACCCCCTCTCAAGTCTTTGTTAGCCATGCCTAGCCTGGTAGTACCAGGGATAATGGAAAGGAACGGGGGTTTCGGCGATTTAGGCTGTTTCGGTGGGAGCGGCAAAGACAGAGCGCTGCTGGAGGATGACCGGGCGCTGCAGCTCGCCCTGGACCAGCTCTGCCTGCTGGGGCTAGGCGAGCCTTCCTCCTCCTCCTCCTCCTCCGCCGTGGTGCTGGTGGAGGACAGCAACAACAACAACAATAACCCGCCGCCGCCGCCGCCGCAGCAGCCCCCGCCGCCGCCGCCGCCGCCGCAGCAGCAGCCGCCGCCGCCGCCGCCGCCGCCGCCGCCGGCCCCGAAGGGCTCGTCGGCGCCCAGCGCCGGGGCGGCGGAGCCCAAGTTGTGCGCGCTGTACAAGGAGGCCGAGCTGCGGCTCAAGAGCAGCTCCAACACCACCGAGTGCGTCCCGGTGCCCAGCTCCGAGCACGTGGCCGAGATCGTGGGCCGGCAAGGTGAGCGCCGGGGCGCGGGTCCCCGCCCGGCCGCCGGTTCCCCCCCCCCCCCCCCCCGCCCGGCCGGGCCCCTTCCTCGGGAAACTTCCCCCCGCCGCCCGCGGCATCCCCGCGGCCGGGAGGGCCGGGGACCGCCCCGCCGGGGGGCCCCGCCAACTTCCCCCGCGGCTCGCCCCTCGCCGCTCCCTCCCTCCCATTGTTCGGGGCCGGGGCCGGGGCCGGGCGGGCACCCGCGCCCCGGCCGGCTCAGCCCCGCCGGGGACAAAGCGGAGCGGGCAGCCCGCCTCCCGCCCGGGCGGAGCGGGACTCCCGGGGCTGCGGACGGGTCGCTGCTCTTCTGGCAGGGGGGCTTTTTTTTGGGGGGCGGGGGGGGATCTATAGGAATGCCTGCGTGGGCTTGTCCGGCTGCCTGCACCGGAGCCCCGAGCCCGTCGCTCCTCCGGTTCTGCGAAAGAGCTGTTCCTGAACCGCGCTCTCCGCCCTCCTCCTCCTTTAAAAAAAAGAAAAAAAAAAGAAAATAAAGCGGGGGGAGGAAGGAAGGGAGCCGGGCTGGCTGCCGGCTGAGCCCGGCCCCTGCTCCCCGCGCCCCGGCCGGGCTCGGCGCCGTGGGGAGAAAAATCCCCTTTGTTGGGTTCGGCGGAGCGAGGGGGTGTGGTTGTGCCGGGGCTCGCCGGGGCCGGGCGGGCGAGCTGCCGGGCCTAGCACGGGGCCAAACAACCGATTAATGGAAGTTGAACTCCTTCTGCAACCATGTGACTGGCAGGGACCCCGGAGCGGGCACCCGACCGTCCCGCGTGGGCCCCCACGCACGCCTCCGCCGCCCGGCCCCGCCGCTGACCACGCTCGGCGACAGTGATGCTTTTGTTCTCCTTACGGCTCTGTTCGGAGCGAGGTGGAATGGAGGAGGGCTTAAAAAAAAAAAATTATATATATATATATATATATACACACCACACCCACTCTTAAGTCACCCCTCGCCCACCCCCACCGCTCCGGGCTCCCGAGTGTGCGTGTGGGGGCGAGGTGCGCGGCGGGGAGGGCAGCTCCACCGAGCCGCCCGTTGGCATTGCGGGAGCCGTGGCAGGGTTAAAACATGGGGCTGGCGAGAGAAGTTTTTGTGTCGCTTACAGAGGCAAAAAAAAAAAAAAAAATAATAATAGTGTGGCTAAGTGGGATTTTTTTTTTTTTTTTCTTTCTCTAAGCAAGTAACTTGACGCTCTGGAAGTGTGACGGGCAGAGACTGCGGCTCCAAATCCAGATGCTTCCTCTTGGGTTGGGAATTGAAATCACCCGAGCAGGGGGGTTTGCATTTTGACATGGGGGGGGGGGGGCTCCTCGGGGCCAGTGCTCGCAGAAGGGGACGTGCGGAGGCTGAGGTGGGCAAGGGGAAGCCGCGGGGAGAGGGATACCAATGGCTAATGGCTGTGCATCGTTACGCCGGAGCATGTTACGGGAACAATGGGGCCTCCGGTGCCTCGGCTCTCTCCCACCGGCGAAGCCAGAGCCTGGTCCCCACGCTGGGATGGAGAGCGGGCAGGAGCGCGGGGGGGTCTGCACACAGGGCGTCTGCAGCGGAGGGAACGGCTCTTGCTCTGGCTTCGCCCCCCCGCCACGCTGGGATCGTGGCCCCTGCGCCGGGGAGTTGGGGAAAGAGGGGGTGAAGGTATGGCCGAGAAGATCCCCCCTGGGCCTGATCCTCCCCGTGATGCTTTTACACCGCCGCGAGCTGAGCGCAGCCAGAAATGGCGGGGCTTTGCACCAACTCTGTGCTGGCGGGTGCAAGGCTGTGGAGAATCAGGCCCCCTTTGTTTAATAAAGTTAGAAAAGAGAGAGGATTCGGCAGGCGGAATCGAGGGGAAACGTTAGACGATGCGGGAGGTGCCCGGGCTATTTTCTTCCTGGATCTCACTGCTGCCCCAAACTCCCGAGAAGGGGGTGTGTTTCGATGTGTTCGGTACGCAGCGGCGTGCCCGTTGTGGCCGGAGTGATGGAGAGGAACGTGGAGACCTGGATTTTTTCCACCATTTTTAGTGTGTGAGGGCTTTCCCACATCTGGGAAACCGGGAAATGTCAGTGGGCCAGAGCCGCGGCAAGGCGGACTCGGCAGCGCTCCATCGGTTAGTGGGTCAGACAGCGTGAGCTGTGCCCCTCTATAGAGGCGGGTGGGCCGGATCCTGTGCTGGTCGCAACCAAGATTGCTTCGGCAGAGTCTCCGCAGCCACAGCTCTTACTCCAGCAGAGATTGTGGCTCACACTTGTTTTTAAAGGCCTATGGGAATGTCTCCTGGGTCTTGTTTTTGTGTGGAAGGCTGGATTACGAGGGTCTGCTCTCAGATGGAGCTGGGTGCAGGGCATCCTGGGGGGGCCGAATCCTGCGCTCCCGTGGACACCTGACGAGGAATCCCGGGGGGAACCCAGAAACTGCAGACTGTCACCCCCTTGGTAATACTGCTCACGGGGCTGACGGTTTTCTAAGGAAATGAGTGTTTTATGGGTACTTGTGAATGAACATCTTGGAAAAGAGAGGGGGGCAAAAAGTAATAATGAAATAAAAATTATTTCAGGGCTTTAACTGGTAACAGGGTCGAGCTTTTTCTTTAACTTGCTATTTTCTGATCTGACGAAGCACGCTGTTCCTTCATATTATTTTAAAATAATATCTACCATCTTTGAAAGTGTACCTTACTGACGTGTATGTGTGGAAGGGACCTGGATCTGGGCACAGGAGCCCTTTTACGTGCATCTGGCAATGGGATTTCCACCTGCCGTAAGACTGCCCTTTACTTTGCCGGAAGAGCATAAAGGCACTTGAGTATAAATAAGGCTCAAGCCCCATATATTTTTATTGGAACGTTTGTAAGTGTGATTTGCGAAGAGGTTTAATTGTGGCGGAGTGGGTGGCTCCCCTTCGAACGAGAGATGCTGCAGGAGCTAAACCGGTGCTTGGCGGCTCCCTGCTCTCCCCAGGAACTGTTAACGTGCCCTCGCGGAGCCAATCGCGTGCTGGAAACCTCGCTTGAGTTTGCGGTGGTGCCGGTTTGTGCGCTGAATTCGAGCAGCGCTTCTTCAGCGGCGCGACCGCTAGCCGGGCGGGATGGGGGACTCACTGGGACGAGATCGTGGACTGCTGAAAGGGGGACTTTGCGGGAATTGGCCGGACAGGCGCTGAGAGCTGCTCCTCCGCCGTGATGCCCCAGGTGTCTCCGCGGTGGAGAGCTGGGTGGCTGGTGGGATGTGCCAAGGACTGCTTTGCAAATTGGAGTGACTGAGAGGAGACTGGAAAAGGAAGGATGAGGGGATAAAGTCGTAACAATCCCTTTGACCGACATTTATGACCTTCCACTCTGCCCCTGGCCACGGTTGGCAATGACTTCCCTTCCCTGGCTGGAAGTGGAGCCATGACCTCCATGCATGCCCTCCTCTTGCTGCTAGGGTGGGGAGCAGGGACGTCTCTGCCTGTGTCGTGGCTCCTGCAGATCGTTCCCCCCTTCCCTTGGCGCGTGGCAAGAGTGTGAACTCCAGCCGTGCTGCGCTTGGGTGGCTGAACCTCCTGGCATGTGCCGCGGCATGCACGGTGCTCCCTGGTTCTGGAGCCGGTCTGGGCCTGCGTGGTGCATTGGGGTGCTTCGTGGCTCTTGCATTTTGCTTGCCAACTCTTCTCGTGGGCACCTTCCCTGCAACACCCTTTCCGGGACTGCGCGTGTTCTCAGAGCCACACAGATAAATTTGCCAAGGTATAAAGACAAGCACTGAAGTGGTTTGCAGGTGATTTTTGAGGAGATGGTGGGGCACCAAGGGAGTTGCAAAGGAGAAGGTTCTTGCAACCCAAGGGTGTGGGTTGAGAATGGAGAGATGCTGGGAAGAGCGGAGAGTGTCTAAAGGTGTTATGCTTTGGCGGTTCAGACTGTGAACTTGGAAAGGGGCAGAAATCCTCAGCCACCGAGATGTCCAGGGTCTTCCCTAGAAGTCACCTGAGGCAGGTGTAGATCAGACTGATGAGGATGCGTATGAGACTTTTCTGCCAATGTTCAATCTGCTCCCACTGACAAACTGGGCTGCTGTCAGTGGAGCCGGGGAAGATGCTGCTGGACTTTAAGCGGGGCATGTTTAAGGCTGGGTCTTGTAGTTAGGGAGACACGGTCATGATTCTTTGTGTGCCTGGTGTGTGCAGGCGCGGGGAGAAGGTAGCGGGTCAGTTGGGCTTCGTGCTGCATGGAGCACAGCAGTGCAAGCTGCCTGCTCCCAGCAGGTACCTTCCCTAGAAGAGGATTTTTGCTCTCATCGATAGTAGCATCCATTGTCACCTGTACCCAGAGACACCCTTTGATGAAGCATCTCCCAGCCTGCTCTAACCAGCCTGTTGTCAACAGGAATGAGATTATGTGAGAGAGGAGCTTAACATAAATTGCTCTTTCTTGGCAAGGTGAAGTCAAATAACAAGAGGCCCCACTAACCCCAGGTGATTGGGCTCTTTGTGTAGCTCCAAACATGCTCTAACGCTTTTCAGCATTTTAAAAATAGTCCAAGGAAGCCTTTTTCATTGAGGAAGTCTGATGATTGCAGCTCCCCCACCCACCATGTGGAGGTGGATGTACAGCATCCGAGAAGCAGCGAGGGGGGTCAGATCCTGTTGTCTGCTTGCTTCGCGTAAATCTTGGAGCTAAAGCCACCCGGTCTTGTGGGGCCTGAAAACCAACCTCGTTACGCCCCTCTAGCAGCTTGAGATGGGCCTTAAAGGGAGAGAGAAATTGCAGTCGGTGTCAGAATGTTATAAAGTGTTAATGAGAATCCATCTGAATTTACACCAGGGAAAAGTGCAGAACGGGATCGACTTTGTGCGGTTTGAACTAGAGGTGGGAGGAGAAAATGGGTCTGGGAGAGAGACAAAGGGAATTTTCTAGGGAGACACGCACGCTCCGCGCATCGGATCCGGCTGCTGGATGCCGCGCTGACCGAGTGAACCACGCCGCAGAGCAGCCGGCCGGAATCTAGGGCAGTGGGAAAGCGTGCTGGCGTTGGGTGGGCCCCCCGTTCCTGCCTTTGTCTGGCAGCCTCCTCCTCCTGCGTCCCCCCCTCCGGCTCGCCTTGCCCCGCTTTTCCCCGCACGCCGTCCGGCTCCAAGCGTGTGCAGGATTGTGCCATGCAGGGGGCCGCGGTCACACCCACCCTGATGTGATGCATTGCTGGCAGAGAGCGGCTGCCATGCTCGGGGCCGGGGGCTTCCAGCCCGAGTTCCCAACTTTCCTCCGCCGCACAACAAGGCGGCGATTGTCCGTGGCATCTGGGTTGTTGCTTTTGGGTCGCGCTGCTTTTGCTTTTTTGGGTTTTTGCCCCCCCCCCCCCCCCCCTTTTTTTTTAATAAACAACTTTCATCGCTGCATGAAAAAAGCTTAAAATCGCTGCACTGAAATGAGGTGGTTGCTTATTTTCGTGGCGTGGTGGTGTGTTGGGTTTTTTTTTCCCCTTGTAAACACAACTTGCATCATCAGTACAATAAAACCTCAATGCAAAGGGATTTAGTTGTTTGTTTGTGGTCCTTTTGTGTGCATTTGTGTTTTTTGACACCACTTTCATCAGATTTTCAATGCAGCAAAATCTTACCCCACAGATATTCAGGAGGGTTTATTTGTGATGTTCTTTGTGTGCTTGTCTTTTAACATGGCTTTCATCTTAAATGGGAAAAGAATGCCCCACCTTACCAGAGATATTTGAGGGTTGTTTATTTTATGGTCCTCTTTAATTTTATTACTATAACAGAAAAAAGGCCAAGTCCTAATTTGCCCTTAGGCTCTCTTACACCACACCGGCAATGTCAAAATGTCCTAAGTGGGGTATTTACAGGTGTAATTTACACCAGTGCAGTGTAAAGGTGCCTTAGTATAAATGAGAAGAGGGCTAAAAATCTTTTGTCTGTAGAGATAATTTTGTATCTGATGAAAACAAGAAATGTAAGGACCTGGAGTGATTTGTGTGGTGTGGTTTTTTTTAAAAAAAAAGAAAACAAAACAGAAAAACCCAACCAAACAAAAAACCCCCCACACCTCGGGGCTGGATCCTTAGCTGTCTGCTGTAAGCTGGTACAGCATCTCTGGGGCTTTCAGGTGAAGCCCACACTTCTGGGCATAAACCGGCACGTGCTGGAGGTGTGCCAGTTTGTGCCAGATTAAGACCCTCTAGGCTGCATCACTAGCAGTACGTACCTGTGCAGGATCTGGCCTTCTGGCAGCAGTAAGGAGCAGGTTGTCAGCGGGTTTAACTCCGAATTTACATCAAAGTAAAACATCCGATGGAACTACTCCATAGGCACGGCCGCATTTTCCATCGCACCGTCCTTCTGCTGGCATTTACACCGTGCATGGCGCAGTGGGCACATCCAGGGCACATCCATCCCGTGCGCTTTTCCTGCTGCCAGAGCAGCGTACGGGAGCCTCGGTGTAAACCACGGTGAGGTCCCATGGAAGCACGTTGGTTTTACACCACTCTGAGTGAGAAAAGATTTGGGATGGGTTCGTGCAAAGTAAATGACAGTCGGATCGGATGCGTCCTACCCCCTTGTTGCCCTTGTGAGCAACTGCCTTAGCTGGGCAGGTGGCCCAAGCTCTTGAAGCCATCTCTGTTCGTTTTGACGGATTTATTTACCCCTGATGCAGGGGTAAGCACAGAGGAGAATGTGGCTGTGCACCCAAATCTCCCCCCGCTTCCCCCACCCCACCCCTCCCCAGTTTGGCAATGTCTAGACTCGATTTATTTATTTGTTTTTAGCCAGAGCTAGCTGCTCTGCGGATTAATTCCAGTTAGATAACTGGTCTGGGTGCCAGAGGCTCGACAGTCCTCAAGGGTTTGTTCCTGTATGTTAACATTTGTGGCTTACTAGGGTAATTTGCAAACACATTTACTTTGAGTCAATTGGCAATCAGTTAACTGAAGTTAAAAAGAAAAAGGGGTGGGGGGAGGAAATAATCGTACAAGCCTCCTTTGCAAAATGCTTTGGGATCTGTGTTACTGGCAAAAACCAGAATAATAGAAGTTAGGTAGTGGAAACACAACAAGAAAGGGCTTAATTCTCTCTCTAATATAAAAATCTAACTGGCAGGAGTCTGCCAGGGATCAATTAGCAGATGTCTGCGCACTGCCTTAAAGAGTAGAACGCTACAGCAAAGTTATATATTATTATAGTTTCTGCAGGTCCTTTTCTCCTCTTAGTTTTACATTTTTAACACCACCTACTAAGCAGTTCTCTCCCCTTTTAATAATCCGCCGAGTAAAGCGGTTTGTTGCATGTTGTTTTCAAATTTCAGTTACGCACGAAGAAAGCCTTGCATTAAAAAAAAAAACCCGTACAGGAACAAATTTCATTGGAAAAAAGCACATAGGACCGTGCTACTCATCTGGCCAGGATATAAAGGGCCACATCCTCATCTGGCTGTGCTCTGTCAGAATCGGAGCGATGTCAAAGAAGGCTCAGCCCCTATTTAGTTGTGCGAAGCAAGGTCAGGGTTGGGGTTGAGATGGGCTGGGAGCCTTGGCACTAAGTGGGTAAATCAGATTTAAGCCCAGCCTGATTTTAGCGGATGTAAATCAGTGCAGCTCTCTTGGAAGTTGGTGGAGTTATCTGGATTTATACTGCTGATGGCTTGGCCTATTGTCGGCACCAATTTAGAGCTGCGAGAGATCTGGGCCGCTGAACCTGCTGGGCTGCTGGTCTTGATGGAGTTGGTCTAATTTCCTGTGGGGTTATTTTCTCCAGTTTTTAAGCACAGGATTCCCCCATCTGTCTGTCTCTGCAAAGCTGGCTTTCCTGTCTGCAGGCCTGCACGGAGACCCTCCCTCCTCCTCCCCCTGCTTCTCACACCATCGACTGCACCATGCGTCCTTTTGTCCGTTTCTAGATCCTCCCTCCCCCTCTCGCCATGCTCTCTCCTTGCCCGTCTCCCTTTTGCCATTTTGGGGTGTCTCTCCTTTGCCTCCACACCCCTAATTCTCCTCCTCCCTCGGAGGGGTCACAGCGTGCCTCTCCCTCAATTTCCATCACCTTTCCTCCATCCCTAACTCACTCCCACCCGCTCCAGCTCGTGTAACTCGCTTACGTTTGCCCTCATTCATGTGTATTCCTTGCCACCGTTTCCTTCCATCTGTCCCCAGCATGGAGCCCCCGTTCTTTGTCACTGCTCTGCTTGCCTGACCCTCCGTGTCACCTCCTTGATTGTTTCCTGTCGCGCTGGGCTCAGATCCCTCTCCCCCCACACGCAGTCATTGTCCCGTGGCTTAGAAAAACGCTGAACCCAAGCCCAGCCCTGACAAACGCCTACCTGAGGTCCTTTTGCAAACGAGAGCAAGCCCTGCGCTCCTGGGAGGCGGAACGTGGGTCACTGAGGAATTCAGCCCATGCTACTTCAGTCTGGGGTGATGCCCGGGAGTCCTTTCCAGCACCCCGATGCTTGCTGCTAACACCCCCTTTCTTTCCATGCGACGCTCCGGTGATATCCCTGGGGAAATGGTGGCATCTCGGTTAATCTTCCTAAGATGGAATCTCCATCTTTGGAGTGAGCAGCATAGGAGCGGAGCAGGGAAATGTCTGCCAGGGATGGGTCAGGGAGAGCCGAGCCTGCCCTGGGGCTGTGGGAGGGCATAGGTGACCCCTTACGGTTTTATCCCGCCCTCCACGGGCTCCTCGGGATGAACTTTTATTCTGTGATTTTGTCTGCGTGGTTTTATTCTACGGTTGTGTCGTGCCTAGCACCGTAAAGTCCTGTTCTTTGAGTTTCCGAAGTACTAATAATACAACATTGTAGATGACCATCGGTCCACATCAACTGTTTAGAAACTTTACTAAACAAAGCGTTGCAAATATACTTCAGGGTGCAAACTCAGCGGGGAGTAACGTGAGCTACGTTGGACTTGGCAGGGAGTGGATTTGGTTTGGATTTTGGGGATTTGCCCAGCTCCTTCTCTGGGTCAGATCTAGCATTTCCATTCCCCAGGAACGTGAAATTAGTGGCTTAGAGATGGGTTTAATGCAGCAGCATCGCAATGCTAAGTATTATAGGAAGTTTTGCAGTAACACAGAGCAAGAGACAGCCATTCTTCCCATTCCACAAATGGGGGACTGACGCTCAGAGAGCTGAAGTAGCTCTGAGGAGTTAAAAGTCGCACTGGGAGTCGACGGCAAAGTCAGGATTTGCCGGCACGTGTCCTACACCAATGCCAAGACCCTCTGACAGGCGGTGGGGTTTCAAAGCTATGCTGGGAGGTTTCGTGTTCGCGCGGTCTCCTGCCGCTTGACGAGGCTGCACCCCGGTGCCCATGCGATGTTGCGAGATGCGAGTGTGACCCGTCAGGCTGAGCATGCTTTGTGCAGCTGTAACTATTGGTTGTACCGTGTGCGGCGCCTGCCACCGCTGCGAGCGCGGGGAATTATTCTTGTCAGCTGTAGTGGCACGAGGCTCTGTTTTTATCACTAAAGGTGCGGGGTTCGATTCTTGCTAATGATACGTGGTGGCGGGATCGTTACATTCCTGTAAATACCCCGGTGTCACAAGTCTGTGTCTCTTGAGAGGAGCTGCAGATAAGTGGCAGCACTGAGTGAGTGGCAGCCCTGGACTCCCAGCTGATAGAGATGTTGTTATTTATTAGGATCTGTATAAATAATAATGTTCCAGCCCACGAGCTGAGGAATCTTAATTTCTTGGTTGCAGAAGCATCGTTTGCAGGTCATCTTGTGTTAAAGTATGATGTCAGTGTAGTACGTTGAGGAAAACTTGCTGGTGTCAGATGGTCAGAGGACAAGAGATGGGCTCCTTTTGGGGTGGGGAGGAGGTGGGGGATCTCACAGAGGTTTCAATGCCATATCCTGATCCTCTTGTTCCGTGAGCCCTGAGTCAGACATCTGAATCCTTGGGAAACCAGGGCAAAATGCTCGCCTTACTCCATCTACGCTAGTAGAAATGCAGTGCCCTGGAGAATCACATTTTTTTAATTTTTCTTAGAGACCCGAGCTTAGAGCAGACCTCCGCGCCGAGGAAACCCCCGTCTGCATGGGAACTTGGTGCCAGGCTTTGAAAATGCCTTCAGGCACCGAGTAAGGCTTTTGGAGAGAGGGGTCAGAGGGACAGCAGCAGGGAGGGTTTCCAGAAGTAGTTTAGAAAACCGTGCCACATCTGTAAAAATATTTAGTTGCTTGATGGCATCCTAGTGTCATCTAGGAACCTGGAGTCACACAGCTGGCTCTAAACCCCTCTAAAAAACGATTTGGAAGCCAAAACACACTCAAAAGTCTCTTGCCTTTTTTGGAAAAGCAGAAAGATGTTTTCTGAGCTGTAAGGAGCAGGGGGAATGGGCTTGGTGGGCTCCAGGGAGGTGGATACTGATGTACAAGAACACCGGCATGGCAAGTGACCTCAGGAACGGGTCCGAGTGCCCGGACCGCTGTGGTGGCGAGGCCTGCGGCCACCAGCGTTTGATACACCAGATGGAGAGTCAAGGGAAAAACGCAGCCCTTGGCTGGATGGCCTCCCCTCCCCGGGCAGCCGCCGCCATGCCTTCGCTGGATGGCCTCCCCTCCCCGGGCAGCCGCCGCCATGCCTTCGCTGGATGGCCTCCCCTCCCCGGGCAGCCGCCGCCATGCCTTCGCTGCGGCTCCCGGTGAGCACCAGGAGCAGGGGTCTGCGCACAGCCTGCGGCGGGGCTCTGCGTGGGCACGGGAGGGCAGCCCTGCCTCATTTTGTGCTGTTTTGACCCCAAAGCAAATACTGGCATCCTGCTATCCCCCAGCCTTCTACCGGTGCTGACATCTGGGGTCCCACTGTGACTGAACTTGGGAGCCCAAATGGCTGCATCTCTGCTACCCCCCCAAACTTGGCCCCCCAAAAGTGACTCGGGTCACACCGGATTCACCCCAAAAGCTCCACAGTAGGACAAGAGTCCCCATGGAGGGCTCTGCTCTCTTGAGTTATGGCAGACGTCTCTCCCCTCGTGCTCCCCGTGAGCTGGCGCAGGGTGGCAAAGGGGCTCCACATTGGCCACGTCTGGCCGTGGACTCAGTGTCCCCCTGCTTTCTCCTGTCATCTCCAGCCTCTCTCGTGGTCCTGTGTGTCAGCCGAATCCTTCCTGTCCCGAGAGCCACTCTGACGAGAGGGGAGCCAGGGCGGCCATCTTCTCCGAGGGGCAACATGGCGGGGCCTGGGCATCAGCAGGGACAGGCTTTCCTCACAGGGACTGCTGGCCCAGGGGGAGGGCTTGAATCCCCCCCCTCCTCGGCTCCTGGTGCCTGTGGGTGTGTGAAAGGGAGATCTCTGAGGGGTGATGGCTGAGGAGCGGCTGATTTCTGAGGGGAGGCGGCTGAAGGGGATTGTGTGGTGGGGGGCAGTACACAAAATGGCGACACCCGCCTGAGGATGAGGGAGCTCCTGGGGAGCTCCTGAGGGAGCAGCTCTCTGGGGATGGTGAGGGGGAAACCTTCCTCTGGCGTTTTTCCTGTCAGGGTTAGGGGGGAAAGGGCCATTCCCACATTTCAGGTCCCCGGGCAGTGGCTGCTGCGTGGTGCAGGGCCTGCTGAAAACATGGCAGCTCAACCTGGTTTCCTGAGGAGAGGGGAGGGCAGCGGGACAGCCTCTCTAACCTCCCTGCCTTGTTTTCTCTCTCTTCCCCAAGGCTGCAAGATCAAAGCCCTGCGGGCAAAGACCAACACCTACATCAAGACGCCAGTGCGGGGTGAGGAGCCGGTCTTCATGGTGACGGGACGGCGGGAGGACGTGGCCATGGCCCGGCGAGAGATCATCTCCGCTGCCGAGCACTTCTCCATGATCAGGGCCTCCCGCAACAAGGCTGGCACCACTTTTGGCAGCGCTCCCACCTTGCCGGGGCAAGTCACCATCCGGGTGCGCGTGCCCTACCGTGTGGTGGGCTTGGTGGTGGGCCCCAAAGGAGCCACCATCAAGCGGATCCAGCAGCAGACCAACACCTACATCATCACGCCCAGCCGGGACCGGGACCCCGTCTTCGAAATCACCGGCGCGCCGGGCAACGTTGAGCGCGCCCGGGAGGAGATCGAGACCCACATCGCGGTGAGGACGGGCAAGATCCTGGAGTACAACAACGAGAACGACTTCCTCTCCAGCAGCCCCGACTCCGGCATGGAGAACCGCTACTCGGAGGCCTGGCGGGTCCATACGCCGGCGCCGGGCTGCAAGCCCCTCTCCACCTTCCGGCAGAACAGCCTGGGGTGCATCGGCGACTGCTCCGTCGACCCCGTCTACGAGACCCCCCGGCTGAATGACCAAAACGACTTCAATTACGGTTACCTCTTCCCCAACTATGGCGTGAACAAGCAAGATCTGTATTATGGGGTGCCAGAGTCGGGTGCCCCGATGTGGGCTGGGCAGGAGAACACCAACCCCGTCTCGGTGCTCTTCTCGAAGCAGCAGCGGTCCAGCAGTACCGGCGCCATCCACCCAAATTCACATCGCTCCCCGTCCTCCTCCATCCAAGAGCCCAATCTCTCCGGTCTCCCCAGGCGGTCGCAGGGGGAACCGCTCCAAGGGTTTTCCAAGCTGGGGACGACTACCGCTGCCCGGACGTCTGTCTCCAGCAGCCGCGAGTGCATGGTGTGTTTCGAAAGCGAAGTTACGGCAGCTCTGGTGCCGTGCGGCCACAACCTCTTCTGCATGGAGTGTGCCGTGAGGATCTGTGAGAGGACTGATCCGGAGTGCCCGGTTTGCCACGCTGCAGCCACTCAGGCCATTAGAATATTTTCCTAAAGAGACAGAGCAGGGCATTGGGGTGGGGGGGTGGGGGTAGGAAGGGAGCGTGGGGGGGTCCAGGAAAGAAAAATGATGATGATAATAATAATAATAATAATGATGATAATGATGATAATAATAATAATAATAATGACACCTGAAGAACAAACAAATGAATGAAAGAATAAATTAATTTAAAGAAGAAGAAGAAGAAAAAAAAAGAAATTATTTTACAAGCAATGTATGTTATTTTTTAAAAAAAAAAGTGAATAATAAAATTAAAATGAATAGCAAAGCCAGAAATTTTGAAGGGCGAACGATGCTCCAGCCTGCAATGTCTTTTTTAAAACAAGTACTCTGAACGCACACTCGGATCTCGCAAGCAAAGCGGTTTAGTTCAGTTTTTTTTGGTGGTGAGATTGGGACTTCTCTGCATTGACCAAGCCAGGCCATCTCGATCGGACGGGGAAGGGAGCAGGGACGCGGGGAGGGCCCTGCCAGCCTTTCTTCTCCAGCCACGTTCAATCTTCATCTTGGTCTGAAGCCCCTACTCTCCTCCCCCCCAGGGATGTCAGCCCAACTGGGAGCTCAGAAAGAAACAAATAGAAAGAAAGGAAAACGGATGACGGGGATTTAGAAAAACAAAAAAGAAACCATCAACCTCTGGGAACCTGTTAGAACGAGGGCACAACTGTATTACCTCAAAGATTTAAACAAAAAAAAAAAAAACCACAGCAGCTAAAGAACTTTTATTGTTTTCCTTTTTTTCTAAAAAAAAACCAAACAAAAAACCACAAAAAAAAGAAAATCAAAAAAAAAGAAGATGAAGAAATAAAAATGACGCCGGTGAAACTGAAGAAGGTTTGGAAGAACCTATTGGAATCACACTGGGCGATGAGCATTTATTTTATTATTCTGAGCCACCGTGGAGTCTGGAACTTTGTTCTTTTTTTCCTTATCCGAGCAGGGATTTGTTCATCAGACGAATCAGGAGTCACTAACAGGGTATTTCAAAAGCAGTCCTGAGTTCCCATCCATGGGGGGAGTGTATCGACTTCCGCGTTTCCGTAGTTCACTCTTCATCCTTTTTTCCAAGTGATGCCAGCTGCAGCTACACCCAACACGCATGCGCACGCGCACACGCACGCACACACATAACATTGTGCTTTTCTTTTCTTAAAAAATATATATATCGCACCAAAACCTAAGAAAGACGATCATGCAATACAGGCAATGAGCCCATATGAAACCAACATGCATCCCAACAGAAAGCAAAAAAACCCCGAGTTTATATATATAATTTTGTTGTCGTCGTTTTTAAACTGGACCAAAACTTTTGTTACCCAAAACCGAGTGGGGGAAAAAAAAAAAGAAGAAAAAGTATTTCTTTATGGACCAAAACCTCTTCAGCTGTCCTTTACCTGGATCTTCCTGAGGTTGGCCACTTTTATATATTATATTTTTTTCAGAATGAAACAAAACAAAAAAAAAATTGCCTTGTTGAACATCCTTTAATCATTTCGAGACTCCTGGTTTTGTTAAATCAGATACTTTTTAAACCATTGGGAAGTGGGAGAGGATGGGCTTCGAATCTGGCTTCCGTGCCAATGCACACAAGATGCAAGCCAGCGTCTTAACATCACCAGGTTTGTGGAACCAGTCTCTGGATGCCAAAATGCTGTGATGGTAAAGATGTGTGTTGGATTAACCTATCAAGTACCATATACCTAGCTATAAATATATGTGTATATATATATATAGGCACTTAACTCATCAAGCACCTATATATATATATATGTGTATATACAATTATATATATATAATTTTTCTCCCACCACCACCGCTTCCCCGTTTCCTACCCCTCGACTTCTGCTCACAGATCCTGGACCCTGATTTAGAACTGAACCAACAAGTTTCACAACTTGGCAGAGGCAGTTCTACAGCAAAAAAAAAAAAAAAAAAACAAACAAAAACAAAACAAAACAAAAATCGCCTGAGATTTTTTGTTTCCCTTCAGTTACAGGAGACTTTATTTTCATCGTAATAATGTTCCTGGGAACATCCCCTCTTCTGCTCAGTTTGCTGCCGCTTGCTCCCGGTTGCTGCCTCCACCCCGGTATGGTCTGCTCGAGCCATCCTCGGCCACCGGAGGAGAGGCTGAGCTTGCCACTCTCGGGGCAGGCTGCTCCGGTGCTCTGCGTCGATAAAGATCCACTTTCGATCTTCAGATATCGGGTGGAGGGGCGTGAAATGATGTGCCTCCACCATTTTGCATCAACGGTAAAATATTACGTAGGGGCAAGAGGTAGATGGAGGGGTGGACGACGTTCCTAGGCTCTGTAGTGGATGCTGATGTTTTGGAAAAAGTGGAAAAAAAAAAAAAAAGAAAAAAAAAAAGCTGTGCTAAAGGGACACTGTCGGGTCGAATTTGTACTCACCTCCTCCCCAAAGCTTTAAGAAATCTCCGGCCGCTCGGTTCTCCCGGCCCTGTGGTGTGCACAGCCGTTTGCGCCGGGACCGGGTCGGGATGCGAGCGCTTCCCAGGGGAAGGCGCCGCGTTTTGGACCCGCCGGTGTGGGTGCCGTGTGGGAGCCGTGGGGCGACGGAGGGCTGGGGGTGCTGGCCAGCCCTGCTCCGGCCGGACTCCCAAAGCCTCCACGGCCCGGTGCTGTCCCAGGGCACAGATGTGAAAGCCATCCCCCGTGGAAGCGTGGCCTCGGCAAAGGCTTCAGAGCCCCGGCCGGCTCTGGCCACATCCTTTCTAAAACTGGCCCAGTTCTCGTTCAAAATCTGGCTTCGGTTTGGTCCCAGTAAAAGAAGGGGAAGGGAGAGGGGGAACGTTTCTGTTCTCGGGCGGTAACCTCTCCCCTCCCCAGGCGCACCACCTCCTCCGTCATGTCCCGTCCCGTCCCCCCACCCCAGGGTTGTATTTTTAACCGTTCATTGTGCAAAATTCTCCCGCTGATGTCGAGAGAGTGGTTGGGGCAAGAACTGGGTTGTGGGGGCGGGCGGGGGCGGGCGGGGAGGGGGGATCCAACCACCCTTCGAAGGGGCGTTCGGAAATGTTCGTGTTGGTAATGGAGGGGATTTAGCTGGAAACTGCAACGGCAAATGCTTCCCTGGCCGAGTCCCCCGGGGCCGATATGTTAGTTGAGTTGACTAGTCGTTCTTGGCTGAGTGAAGTCTGTTCGTGGTAATGTGAGCAAGTTTTTGATCAATGTCTTTATTTGATGCCAGGTTGTGAAGAGGTGGGTGGGAGCGGGGAGGGGGGAAGGAGACACCCGTGTCGGGGACCTGGGGTGGGGGGGACCTATTCTAGCACTGACCCTAGGGAGTGGGGAGGGGGGAAGGTCCGGGGGGCTCTTGTCTGCTCCTTTTATCTCCTCCCTTACCTTAACAAGCGAAAAACGATGTAAAAGCCTCCTGCATGCTGAAAAATGTTAGAGAAAAAAAAAAAAACCTTTCTTTTTAAAAAAAAAAAAGGAAAAATAATAAAAAAAAAGGAGTAATGACCCAAACAAACGTCCATGCTTGCTGATCGGAACCGGAGGGGGGCTGTCCGTCTGTCCAGGCAGCGGCACGTCTGCCCCTCTCTGCAGACGAGGTTCCTCCTCAAGTCTCCAAGTTGGCCTTTAATAAAATCTTCAGTTCCAATAACCTTTATATATATATATATATACATATATATATACATATACATATATATTAAAAGAAAGCTTGATGTAGCAGTTCTAGTTTAAAATGAATAGAAGTATTTCGGCCCCTGTTTTATTTTGATTTCTCCTTTTCCCCTGCTTTCCCCCGTACCCTCACCGACTCCATATTTTGATGTAGCAACTTCGGAAGAAAGAAAAACAGGCGCTGTAAACGCACCGAGAGCTACCTCTGGCCCGAGACGGGGCTGCACGGGGGGCTCGGGCAGTGCGGGAGAGCTGCGGCCCCCGCCGCTCCCCGGCCCGACACGGGCGCCCGGAGAGGGGCAGCCCCGGGCCCTGCCTGTTAGCATCCTAGGGGAGCCCGGTCGCGGGGCTTAAGCAACAAATTTGCGTAACTTTTTTTTTTTTTTTTTTCTCTCTTTTTAAATATATGTATATATATAAAAATCTTAAAAAAAAAAAAATAAAAACAAAAAACAAGAAAAATGCCCATGACCTTAACTATTTGCTCTGACTTGTATCTTCCTTGATAGGTGACTAAAAATGGCTTGTTGGTCTAATTCACCAGCAATAACGTTAACTAAAGACAGACCCCTCCTCCCTGCACCCTGCCCTTCTCTGCAGCAAGGTCCGAGCCCCCGCGCGCCGCGCGCGTCCGCTTTCCTCCTTCCCTCCCGCCCCGCGGGGCTGCCTTTGGTGACCGACCTTGCAATAGCAGCGTAAACCAGCGAGGCGAAACCTCGCTACCTTCAACCGCCCTAACCGTCTCTCCCAGGACTCTGGGGGATAACCCATCCGGGGTGCTAAATTGATATCGGCACCCTACTCGCGCCCCGGGGAGGGAGGGAGGCACGTGGCGCTGGCACCCGGCACACGAAGCCGGGTCTCGCCGAGCCGCCCGGCTCTCCCTCCCTCTGGTTTAGGAGCAGCAAAACCCTTGCAGGGAGCCTGGTCCTCAAGACCCCCATCCTGCAAATCACACGGGGGCTTAACTTTACGGCTAGTGAGTGGCCCGCCAAAATCGGGCCGGCTCCCGGCAGCGGTAAAGCAAAGCATCCGTGCTTGCAGGATGGGACCTCGCGGGTGGCCCAATGCAATGGACGCTGCTGGTTTTCCGTTGGCCGGTGGGGATGGTGGAGCCGAGGTGGGGACCCGGCTGAGGACCCGACTGTGACTTGCCGTGCCCGGATGAATGCCGGTGGCCGTCTCCCCCGGGCGCTCATCCTGCTGCAGGGCTGAGCCGCGTCGGGGTGCTTTTGCGAGGCAGGCGGCACAGCCTCCAACGGCGCGAGCGGTGGGACAGAGGGCAGGTCCCCAAAAACCCGGGGGGCTCGGAGCATAGCTGCATTGGAAGGTGCTGAGCTGTTAGCAGGAGGCTTCCAGGTCCAGGCAGGATCAGACCCGTGGGGGGGTGGAGTGGACCTAGCAAATGGGACTGACCTGGTGCCAGACGCCCCAGTTCAGCGCGCCGCTGGGATTTACGCGTGTGCTTCGCCAAACTGCAGCCGACTTCGGCGCTTGCTGAAACCGAGGAGCGGGGGCTTCGGTGCTTTGCTGAATTTGGGGCTCATCCTGCAAACTTTCCTCCTGGACGTGACCTCCCGGGCAGAGCCGAGACGGCGTCGGGGCCGTGGGAGCGGGGGCTCCCCGCTCCTGGCACGGCGGGGAGATGTGACCGGGGAGCGGACGGGTGGCAGCGGGGTGCTCGGCAGGGGAGTTTCGGGGTGATGCCTGCGCTGCTCTGCCGCGTCCCCCGAAACCCGCTGCGTCTTCGGCCGGTGTTTGCAAGCTGCCGCGGCGGGGACAGGGACTCCTGGAGAAGGGACGATGCGGGGGAGAGGGTGACGAAACATAACAAAGGGAAACGGAGGGATAAAGTAATATCATGCTGTGATGTCATCCTCATCGACATAAATTATATAGAGAATAGTATGTATTATAATACATAACAAAAGAAAAAAAAAGAACCAAAATTGGATTTATATTTAATGAGGAGATACTATAAAAATATCTTGTCCTAGCTCCCATTTGCAAAAGTATTTTTCAGCTGGAGGGATATCTATTATTTTTTTCTCTTTTCTTTCTTTCTTAAAAAAAAAAATAATCTCCATACGTACAAAGGCTCAGACTGTTAATATTGTGAACCTCTTAAATCAAAATGCTCCAACCTGTTTATTTGGTATTTGAAGGGTTTATTTTGATGCATTTACTGGTGTTTTTTAAAGAGAGAGAGAGGAGGGAAAAAAAGACTAAGATTTTAAAATTAGAACATTTCTTTATAATTTAATATTCTATTTTAATAAATGCATTTATTACATGTAAATGTAGCAAGGAACTGGGCTAATAAAAATACTTTTTATTAGGTAATTTATTATAAGAAAAAAGGATATTTTATTTTATGATAAAGTGATCCTTAAAAGTTTAGAAGGTTTAGAATATATGTAGGTTAAAAAATACATTTGTATCCAGAGTATTGCTTAAAAAGTGTTTTTAATATATGTTTCCTTTTTTGTGTGTGCGTGTGTGTATGTAAAAGGTGATAGTTATGGTGCAGATAGCCCTTTCCAGAAATAAGAAATTAACACAGTTGGATGTATTAAAAAAAAAAAAAAAAAAAAAAGAAAAAAGGTAATTAAAAACCAGAGAAGTAGAAGAGAAAAAACCACTATGAATCAAAGCCCGTGCGGTCGTTTCGAAGCCCCCGTCCTGTGGTTGCTCTGCCCAGCGAGTCCCTTTGCGAGGGGTCGAGGTCTGAGCACGCCGAAACGTCTTTGCGGGATCGGGCCCTGGCTGCAGCAACCCTCCAGCCCGGCGCGCGGGCTCTTTCGGCGGCGTCGCCCAGCGCCGGTCCCCGGCGAGCCCCGGCCCCGCTGCGGCAAAGCGCTTCAGCGCATCCCTGGCGCCCGCGGGCTCGCCGGGGTCCGGCTCCGACCCGCCGCCCAGGGCGGGCGCTGGGTGATGAAGGTTTGCTCTCGCTGAGATTTCTTTGGGGAGGGCGGGGGCTTGGGAGGAGGCTGGATGCTCTCCGAAAGCGCTTTGCTTTTCGGTTACTCACCTCTTCCAAAGCTCGCCAAGCTTTTTAACCAAAAAGCTCACCAAGCTTTTTGGTTACTCACCTCTTCAGCCCTCCTCCTGCTCGTTTTCCTACCAGCACTACAACGAGCCCTCTCCTGTCCCGGGGAGCCGGTAGAGAGTTTTGCCATTGATTCGGTTCGCAGCAGGGTTTCGGAGAGCTCTGTATAAACCTGCTTCTTGTCGGAGGCGAGAGGATTTATGGTCCTTCCCGCAGCCTTGACGGGAGGGACCAACAGCCACCGGGCCGGGAGCATGCTCGCAGGGCTGCTCTGCGGACGAGGGTGGTGGTTGCCGTCCGTTGCCTCCCTTCGGGCTTTGGCTCCCTTTCTTTCTGCAGCTGAGCGGGCTGCGAGGACAGGAGTATTTTGTCCCCAGCGTTCAGGCCAGACCTGACCTTGCAAACATCCACCGTCGTCCTTTTGGACATAAGGGCTTGCGCAGGACCGGTGCCCTCCCGCAGCTGCTTTGGGCTTGTACCTGGTGCTCCGAGCAGCCAGGGGACGCGACAGCTTGTGCAGAGCCCCTGCCCAGCTCCGACCCGTCCGAGCTCGGTAAATGTTACCCTTCCTGCTCCCCCCCGAGCCAGCACGGGCACGTCTCGTGCAAGACAACTAACGTAAGGCCAGCCCGGAGCGAGCGGCGTGCCCCCTTCTTAGCCTGGGAGGCTCTGAGCTTGCAAAGCACGTGCTTTAATCCAGGAAAGCACTTAAGCGTGCGCTTAGCTTCAGCCGCAGCCCTCGAGCGTTTTGCAGGTTCCCGGCCCGAGGAGCTGCTTTGCGGCCTCGACCTCCCCGGGGGCTGGGGAGCGCGGAGGGTCCCATGCCTCCCCCACGAAGCCAGCCCTTGTCCCGCTCCCCTTCCCAAAGCAGCAGGAAGCTGGGGGGGGGGGGGATGCTTCTGCTCTGTTGCCTTTCAAAGAAGCATTTTTAAAATGAGATTTTTTTGTTTGTTTGTTTGTTTGTTTTTAACCAAAAAGGAGAAGAAAAAAAAAAAAAAAGAAAAGTTTGAGTTGATGCGTATTAAAAAAAAGTTAATAATAATAAACAGTCAAATTTATTTCATATAATCCTAGAGTAAAGATTAAAATAAAATTAACTAGTTCAAATAGTAGATGCTATCCATATTGTTTAATCTATAGTAGATCCAAGTGATCCCAGACAGAGCAGAATGTAAAATAAACTTGTAAACAAGATCAGCTATCATTTTTAACTTCCCCAGAAATTCCATCTTTTTTTGGTACTATTTTTCTGAAGCAAACAAATAAACGAACGAAAGCCTAACAAAATAGCAGACCACCGACTGGTACCTTCTGTCAATCAAAGTCCTGAAGTTATTTTTATAGAGGGGAAAAAAAAAAAAAAAAAAGGGATCTAATAATATGTATTTTTTTAAAAAGATACGTTTGGGTTTTTATGTTGCTTTTTTAATAAAAATATAAAGATTTGGCTGGTCACTGAACAAAATAAGGAAGTTTTAGGCCGTTAGTTTTGCCTTATTCTGACCTCCAGCCTCGGGCCTGGAGCATGAAATTTCAGAAAAAGAAACGTTAAAAGTTGCTGTTACTTTTCTTGTGCTGTTCTTGCTTTTTGAACTTCTCCAAGCACCGAAGGTGTTTGTTGGAAGGTCCCCGGGATGGGCGGGTGGGACCGTTCCTGGGTGGGAAGGCGAAGGAAAGGAAAATTGGATTAACTCCCCTCTAACGTGACGGACAGAGCTCGAAGGCAGCGAGGTGCTGGTGCGAAGGCGCGGGGCTCCTCTGGCGTGTCCGCTGCGGGGCCGTGAGTTAGGCTTTCTGCCCTCGGAGCCGGGCAGTAGACATAGGACATTAGGGTTGGTTTGTTCCCTTTTTTTAGTTTTTTTTTTTTTTTTAATTTTTTTGGTTATATCTCGACCCAGTGAGGAAGCATTGCACCAGGGAGACGATGCGCGCCTTGGGATGAGCTCGCTTGTTTAGCAGCTGGCGTCTTTCAGGATGCCGGATTTGACTTGTTGGGTGGGTTTTTTTTCTGTGCCGGATGCTCAGCCTCAAATCATCGGGTTCGAGTGCCGGAGCCGCGGGTGAAACGTTTGCAAAAGGCTCGGCTGCTCTGGGAGGTCCTTCCCGCGGCTGTGCCGGGCCACGGCGTCCCTGAGCCCGCAGCTTTGCTTCCTGACAGCCGCCTCCGCGCCGTCCTGCTCTCGGGAGGGTGACGTTCGTGGCGAGCTCCCGGTTTTCGGCTGCGAAAGCAAGGGAGGAGGCTGGAGGCTGTTTTCGGCTGGTGCCGCGCGTCGGGCTCTGCGGCCGGACGCCCGAGTCCTTGCAGTGCCGAGAGCGGGAGTGAACGGCTTCCCGAGCTGGCGGACCAGTGTTCAGGTGCGAAGGCCGGACGGCGGGTCCGTTCGCCCAGAGGGGAACCTTTCTGCTGACGGCAGATCCGCTTTGGGCACTTCGGGGCAGGGGAGCACAGCCCTGGCACTGGCGGTGGGGCAGGATGCGCCCCGTGCACCCGGCCAGCTTGGTTAAACCCCGGTCCTTACGTTTCAGAGCCAGGCCAGCACTTTGCTCCGGAGCGTTGGTGACCGCTTTTCGCTGCACCAAAATCACCGTTTACACGATATAACTCGAAAAGAAATGACCTAGCGTCAACTCCGTTATTATTAGAGAAGCAGAGCGTTGCAAAGAAAACACTCTTGAAAGGTGGTTACCTCTGGGTTTAGCTTTTGCTCCTATCCTCTGTGTCGTGGCTCAGCCGTAGCGAACCCAGGGATGTCTTGCAGTTCAGGAGCACCCACAAGGATCCCAAAGCCTTCGAGAAACGCAGCGGCTGCCCCTCGCTCCCTTGCCCGCGGACGGCGCGCCTGCTTCTGGGGTGGGACGAGGCAGCGGCTTACCAGCATTCATTCAGCAAAGCCATGCAATAGGTTAGGACAGGAAGCGAAGACAGTTCTCATTCGGTTTCTGCGTATAGCACTGTGAATCTGAGATCACTCCACGGGACCCTCCCCGGCACGCCGGGGAGGTTTCGGAAAGCAGGGCACGATGTCTCCCGCGCTTTCGGAGGGGTTCGTGCTTGGTGGAATCAAGCGCCTGGTCCTTCCCTGCAGGGGCGGCGAGGCGGCCTGTTTGCTCTTTCATTTTTATTTTACCTCATTTTTTGGTTTTGATACTTGAAGAAGAGTCAGTGATTGACATTGTACAGTGATGCCCTGGACTGGAGAGTGGATGCACTTTATAGTAACTTGTATACTGATAGTGGGGCCCCATCCTGCCTCTGCCCAGCCCGCAGCAAGGTTTCCTTGGTGTCAGCACCGGCAGGAGCAGAGCCAGGATGGGCTGGTTCTTCCAAAAACCTTTCTAGGATGTTAGGGAGCAATCTCTGTATTTTATTGTGGGTTTTCACATACTGTAGAAACTCCAAGTCACGTTCTGCTATCAGTTGACCCGGTGGAAAATTCAGCCATAATTGAGCTGGGCTGACTTCGGTTTTGCCCGTGCCGTGCCGGCTGGAGACGGTGGAGGTCGGGCAGCTCCTGCCTTTACTCCCGTGTAACTCACCCGTTTCAATGGGGTTACTCTACTGGAATCTGAAGTCGCTTCAGCCCTGGCAGGCTGCGGCGTTACCGCTGGATCCCCTCCAGCGTGGCTTCAGGGCTGCTAATGGAGCAAATTGAAAGTCACCCCCGGTAAAGTGACACTAACGTAAAATCTGGAGTTGTTCCACTCCTGTCTGCGCGGGGATAAAAAACGAAGTCACCCTCCAACGGTGGCACCAGTTTACCAGGCAGCTGATGGCAGAATGTGTTTTCTGGTCTTGCGATGATGCTTTTGAAACAACTCGCAGAGAAACGGAGCGGCGAGACAGAGCAGCGCTTCGTGGCCGCAGAGATCTTATCTCGGCTCCCAGGAGCTGGGACGGAGAGACACGGTCGCAGGCTGCTTTGCTCGTGAAGCAAGTTTCACGCCTGCTCGTCTGTGAAACAATCAGCACTTTTTTTTTTTTCCTTTTTCCTTATGAATTCTGTTCAAGATAATCATAAAAAAGGGGAAAAAAAAAAAAATCAGGGGCCAGATCCTGTTTTGCAATTGAGGATTTGCTCCTGGGTTAAAAGCAGCGTTAAGCAAACATGAAAGGCAGCGGGCACGAGCGCTGACGGATCCCACGCTAGCAGGTCTGTTGGAGCCATGGCCGCTGCAGAGCCCGGTCGTGCTGCCGTGCCACGGAGCCGGCTCTGATCCCAGCCCCAGGCGAGCCAGGGAAATCCCCCCGAGCAGCCCCCGGGCATCCAGCTGCGTGGCCGGTCGGGAGCCTTTGGGGCTGCAGAGGATTTCCTCCGGCTCTGCCCCAGTATCAAAGAGATCCAGGCTCCAGCTTGCTGCCGTCGGGACTCTGGCAAAGCCGCTCCGGTGGGATTTCCCATGTAAGAAATGAGCTAAAAGGAAACCCAAGCCACTGGGCACCAGCAGCGGCCGATCTCGGCAAAACCCACGCAGCAGCAGCGGCTTCCAGGGGAGCGCAGCCCTCCGCCAGCCCTTCATGGCTTTTGCTTGACCGGTACCACTTTAGCTTTCTCTCGTCCTCGCTGAAAAACGCTGTACAAGTTTGTGTGTATCCGCTTTCCCACGGATCCGGGTGCTATCGCACGGTCCTACTCCACGGTACTACCAACCTCGCGCTGAGCCAGCCAGCCACAGAGTTGCCCGGTGTTAGCCTGGCCATCCTGACTGTGTGGCCCTTCCATTTAAAGTCCATTCCCTATTATGTTGTGTTTGCTTTTTTTTTTTTTCCCTTTTTCTTTTCTTTTCTTTTAACGTCATAGGAAACCTGTAGTCGGGATTGTTACTATTGGAAACCGATCACATGTTCCATCCAGGTATTTTCATCTCTCCGGCGTTACGCAAAAATAAAGGCCTGAGAGAGAGATATAACCGAACATAGAAGTAGAGTTAGGCTCGTTGTCTGAGTTTTGAGGCGTATAGTATAAGGGGAGAAGGAAAAAAATTAAAATAAAATAAAAAATTAAAATAATGATGTTGCACAACTTGTAGAAAACAAAGAAGGGAAAGGGTTAATGTATTAAATGTGCTAAATTACATTAAGAACTTAATTTTATTAAAGTATTATTACTTAAGAAACTTGGTGTCTGCTCTTGGTTTCTGTCTGTTCACGCTTTAGGAGGGGGTCCGGGAGCGGTGGTTGGGAACGGGCCCCTGGCCGGGCTGAGCTCCAGGGGCGGCGGGGCCCTAACCTCCTTCTACCACCCGTCACGGGTCTCTCCCGCCCTTCGCAACACTTCTCGGGGTTAATTAGAGCAAAGGAGTTTAATTTACAAGACTAGCAGCTCCCTTGCACCAGCTGCTGTTCCCAGTCCTGCTGGCGGCAAGGTCCCGTGCCCGGGAGCCTTGTGTGCAAACCTGTGCCTTGTTTCACCCTTCCCACTGCTTCATTCCAGCAGCGATCGTGTAAAAGCTGGAAAACCTGGAACGAAACTGAGCTGCCGAGCCTGAAAGTGTCTCCGTGAGCCTAAATGAGCTCATCGTCCCGCGTGTCGGTGCCAGTGCCTGGCCGGATGGCACGTCTGACGGCAGCGAGCCCCGAGGGATGCTTGGCTCAAGCCCCGGCCCTTTGCGGAGCCGGGGGCAGCATCCTTCCCCCGCGCACCCACCTTGCCTGGCGTCGGGGCTGACATCACCTCTTGGCACGGCGTTTCGGTGCGGGCAGATGGTGGTGCGGGAGGGCATGGCGCTTGGCAGCTCGCCGGCTGGTCTCTCCCAGCTGGTGTGGGCACGGGGCAGAGTCCGGCTGGGTGGCATAATAACTGTCACTCACCTGGGGACAGCCTCCGGCCACGGTCAGACACAAACAGGATGCGGCCAAGGATGGTCTGGCCAGCTCAGGGATGAGGCTGCCGCTGGGACAGAGAAGCGCTGTGGCGCGGGGACACGTTGCACCGGGATGGCCCAAGCCAAGGTGAAGATGCTGCCAGGGCTGGGGCGGGCGCGCTGTCGGTTGGAAAAAAAGGGGCAACCTCAACCCAGACGGGGGCTGGCACCCACGCGACGCAGCCATTTCTGCGCCCGGTTCGTGCACCCCCACGCTCCCCCGTGCC
Organism: Mycteria americana; assembly: GCF_035582795.1. Taxonomy (NCBI): domain Eukaryota; kingdom Metazoa; phylum Chordata; class Aves; order Ciconiiformes; family Ciconiidae; genus Mycteria; species Mycteria americana. The sequence goes on along the minus strand of NC_134389.1, from coordinate 2,911,191 downwards.
ACGGCAGCGGGATCCAACCTGCCCCTCTGAGCCTGAATTTCAAGCTCTCCCCTCCAGCCTCCCAGCAAGACACCCCCTTGCCCAGGCTACAGTCACACCTTCCTCCCTCCTCCTCCTCCTCCTCCTCCTCCTCCTCCTCCTCTTCCTCGCCTCTCGCGCCCTTCATCGCTTGGGGATGCTGCCCAGCTGCTCTGCGCCCAAGCGGGCAGAGGCGCGGGGCCAGAGCTCGGCACAGTTCCCGGCCTCAAGGAAGGACCCTGGCAGAGAGAGAAAGAGCCTCCAGCAGCAACTTTATTTGGGGATTTTGCCCAAATTCCTGTTTCATAGATAAATCGAGCCCCGAGGCAGGACCCTGGCACAGATCCTGCCGACGCAGCCAAGGGAGATGGGGTGACCCGGGGCAGCCATGGAGAGACGGAGAGCACCCCGTGCTGCGATGGGGGACACGCTCCCGGTGCCGGGGTTAATGGGAAGGGACAGGCTCTCCCAGGAAGGCCACCGCAGTGCCTGCACCCCTCTTGATTGACACCTGCCAGTCACCCCCTGACAGCGGCACTGGGCTCAGGCCAGTCTGTCCCAGCACCTTGGGCGATGTTTGCCCTGGGAGGTTCCCGCTGTCCCCCAGGCAGGGGAACGGGGCCACTGTCCCCCCGTAGGTGCAGCAGCCGCTCCATCTAGTGGCAGCCGTGTCCCCGGGCCGGGCCACGCTGTCACCGGCCCCCAGCCACGAGTGGCAAAACCCTCGGGCGGAGCAGGTTCAGGTCACGCCGGAGGCTCCCCGCAGGCCAGAGCCGAGGGTCCCCGTGCGCTGGCACCAGCCACCACACAGGGGGGTGTGGGGAGGGACCAGGTGCCCACCCTCAGCACCCCATCCTCACCCCACCAGAGCCCCAGGACCCCCTTGTCCCCTCCTCAGGGCTCCCCCAAAGGATTTGTCCCCCCCCCCCCCGGTCACTGCTCCATCGCCCTGGGCTGGGGCAGCAGTGGGAGAGGTGCAGCTTTTCCCTTCGCTGGGGCTGTGCCGCAGGCACGCCCGAGGGGCTCACAGCGTGAAAAACCGGCTCCTTCCAGGCATGAGTGGGGTGTCACCTCCCGCACCCCACCCTGGGGTGTCCCGCAGCTGCCCCGGCAGCACCCAGAGGTACGCCCAGCCCTTGGTGTGCAAGGGGCAGGGCTGGGTGCGACCGGCTGTGCTGCTGCTCGCTTCACCAGGCAAGAGAAGGGTGCACCCAGCGTCCCCCTCTGCACCCTGCCCGGAAGGGCTGCACCCAGGGGTGCCACAGAAATGTGGTGCCAAACAACGGAGTCGCAATGTTTGGGCTTGTTCAGTGCCACCCTGAGTCACCCAGTGCCTCTGCCTCCAGGGCCAGAGGAAGCAGGGACACAAGGGGATGGCACGTCCCAAACCATGGGGAGAGAGGGGAGAGACCCTGATGCTCCCCCCCCCCCCCCTATTTGTGCAGGTCCTACATAAACACAGGGAGAGGAGCACACAGGCAGCATGATGGTGCACACAAGAGCAGTCGTGGAGAAGCAGCCACCGGCCCGCCCTGATGTGGGGAGCTGCAGCGAGCAGAGGTAGAGGGCGAGAAACGCGATGCCACCGTGTGGTGGGTGGTGGTGGGGGGTGTCAGGGTGGGGGCACCCCAGGGGGCTCAGATGTTCTGGCAGCAGGGTGCCTGCCTGCCCTCCTGCTGCGTGGGCAGCACCCGGATGGGCTCGATGCTCGTGGTGGGGCCAAACTCCGACTCCGGCTGCCCAGTGATCTGCCTCTGCGACACGATGCGGTAGATCTCTGCCAGCAGAGAGAGAGGAGAAGGGAAAAAAATTTTCTTTAAGTATATATTTCAGTGGGGGACCTGCCCCCTCCCAAAACACACAGCTCAAGGGATGCAAATGCCCACGTCTCCCCACCCAGGGGAGCAGGATCCCACCCCAGATGTACAGCCAGCGTCCCCAACGGGGTCCTGGGAGGGCACAATGTCTGAAACCACCTCCGTTCCCCCCTCCCGCCTCTCCTGGCTGCCCCTTACCCGAGAGGATGTTGTGGAAAGCCGTCTCCACGTTGGTGGAGTCCAGAGCAGACGTCTCAAGGAAGGACAGCCCGTTCTTCTCTGCAAGGACAGGGCGAGCTCAAGCGGGTGCCATGAGCTGCAGCCGCCCCGGGATGGGACGGGACAGGGCGGGATGGGGGAGATACCTGCAAAGCTCCTGGCCTCGTCGGTGGGCACGGCCCGCAGGTGCCGCAGGTCGCTCTTGTTGCCCACCAGCATGATGACGATGTTGGCGTCAGCGTGGTCCTGCAGCTCCTTCAGCCAGCGCTCGGCGTTCTCGTACGTCAGGTACTTGGCGATGTCGTAGACAAGCAGAGCTCCCACCGCCCCCCGGTAGTACCTGGGGGACAGCGAGGGGACAGGGTCACAGCAGGGCCCCAGCTGAGGGACACGGGTGGGGAGGAAGGAAACTCACGCCGAGGTGATGGCCCGGTACCGCTCCTGCCCGGCCGTGTCCCAGATCTGAGCCTTCACGGTCTTGTTGTCCACCTGGATGCTCCTTGTGGCAAACTCCACCCCGATGGTGCTCTTGCTCTCCAGGTTGAACTCATTGCGGGTGAAGCGTGAGAGCAGGTTGCTCTTCCCCACCCCAGAGTCCCCGATGAGCACAACTGGGGGGGCACAAGCACAGCATCAGCCCCCCCCCGGACACCCAGCAAAGGCAGTCGCATCCTGCAATGCCGACCGACCTGGCAAACCCCGCAGCCCAGCCTGGCAGGGACGGAGGATCTCCCCATCTGCCCCCACCCCAGCCCCCACCTCCATTTCATCCAGGGAGAAGCTGCCGGGCGAGGGGGCTGCAACTGTGAAGCTGCACTCGGGGAGCAGGACCAGCAGCCTCCGCTCGTCCCGGCAGCACCGCAGCTACCTGTAAATACCCCTCAAGAAAGTTCCTGCCCAGGTCAGGGACTGGTTGCCCAGGTCAGGGACTGGTTTCCTTCCCAGCACCGGGGACGGGAAGGTGCCGTATGCACCTACGGACACAAACCAGGCGGAAAACCAGAGCCAGGACCTGGAGACAGCCAGGCCAGAGGGGCCAAGCAGAACTGGGTGCCCTATTTCCAGCCCAAGCTCCAACCCTGAGGGACACAAGAGGACTTAAAGACCCGGTCTGAAAGAAGGCATCATCATCCTCCTCCTCCTCCTCCTCCTCTGCTACGGGTCCAGCCCATGAGCCGGAAAGTCCCTGGGTGTGGGTTAGTTAAGTGCATTTTCTGCCTGTCCCAGATCTGACTGGTTCCTGTAAAATCTGGTGCAACAGGCTCTGGGGAGGCTTTATCACACAGCTCCCCTATCAAGTTTGTTGAGTTTATGACCCAACAGGTTTTGGGTTTTTGTTTCTTGGTTTTTTTTGTTTTCCCTTTTTTTTTTTTAGTTCCCCCACTGCTGATTCTGTTCATTCTCCAGGGGCACTCGAACGTGGCCCACTTCACTTCGCCCGCCCTTGTGGGACCAAGCTCGGGGGACGCTCCTCCCCACCGGGATCCGACGACAGCAGGGCTGCAATCACAAGCATCCAGTGACCACGCTGGGCGGAACGCCAGAGCAGCAGCACCAGCGAAGGACCACGGGGTATGCCATACCCCTGCGCTCGTCACCGGGGCTGCAAAGCCCGCTGCAGGATTTGCCTGGCTTTTGCAGCAAGACGCGTCTACGCTCGTTCAAGGCTCAGCAGCCGCCATCCTCCACGGATGTCACTGTGTGTCCTGGATAACCCCTTCCCCATCAGCTCCAGCTCACAGGGACTTGGCTCCCTTGCATGGGCTGGGATGCAAAGCCCCTAACAACGTAGCCACCCCCTTGCCAAAACCCTCGTTGCACGGCAGCCAGCAAATCGCATCGCTCCATGAAGCCCAACAGCATGCGGAGCAGCTCCCTGTGGTCACCAAAGGCAGCTGGAAGGCACCGGAACCTTGCTGGCAACCGCCATGTCAGGGCAGCCGGCAACAGAGGGAAGGGTGGCTCCTCCGTGCAGCGCCGAGAGCCGCTGCGTGCTACAGGGAGGCCCAGGAGGACCGTGACAGCCTGGGCTACCCTGGACAAACCGGTAGAAAAATGCAGGCCAGTAATGAGCCAGGTTCGTTAACGCTTACTGAGCCTTGCTGCTTTGATATGGGCATGGTGTTTAATCAACGGGAAGTTGCTACTTCCCCCGGCTCAACGGCCACATCCCCTATCCCGGCAGCGCCGTGCTCCGGCTGCCTCCGGCCCCAAGCACCTCCGTGGCCCGGGGACAGGAAGGCAGCGCAGCCGATGCCTGCAAGAGTCCTGGCTGCCAGGAGACGGCACTAAGTACAGCCAGGGGAAACTGAGGCACGAGCATGTCGTGCTGCATCATCCCTGCAGCCAGCAAAAAAAAAAAAAATATCGGTATGGGAAAGCCTTAGGAAACCAGGCTGGGGGAGGGAGGAAGGAGCAGAGCCAGCCGTGCAGGGCACACGCTGACCTTGCACAGACCCCCACGGCCATGGCACGCTCCTCGCGCTCCCGCGGGCTTTGCGCCACGCCAGGGATGCAGGGAGGGGGTTGGATGGGGCAGGGATGCGGCAGCCGCCGGGCACCTCGGTGCAGAGAGGGGACATGCTCAGCCCCACGCCCCTGAGCTTGAAGGGCAAGAGGGACCCGAGCAGCATCCTCCACCCCACGCACAAAAGCGTTTGACAGGCTCAGTCCTTGCTGCCTCTGAACACGCAGCACGAGCTGTTTAAAGCAGAGAGCACGCATCCTGCGAGCACCGGTGAAACGTCCTTGACACATCCCGTCCCACCCCAGAGGTGGGAATGGAAGCAGCCTGGAGCTCCGCACAGGGGCCCTGAGGAAGGGTCCGAGGAGCAGCCGTGCCCAGGGCTGTTTCCCATCTAGCCCGAGCCCCTCCAGCAGCACCCAGGGCCTTCCCGTGAGCACAGCCGGAATTTGCATGGTGCTTTGCAAGAGGAGAAGGCAGCTGATGCTCCCATCTCGGTGGGAATCAGGATAACACTGCTTCAAGCGGTGACCGTTTCTCCAGGGGAGAAGCTGGTCTCAGCAGAGCCATCTAAGCCCAGAGAGCGCTGGCCCAGCTCCGTGCCCCTAAGCATTGCGTCTCCCTTGGACTTTGCTCCTACGTCAAGAGGGATGAACAGACCTTGCATTGCAAACCGAGTTCTCTTATTTTTTAAGGACTCCAGAGATGGCCACAAGACGGAGGAGGGGAACGCAGAGCCCAGCGTCAAGCCGCTCTCAGCCCTGGCTTCTGTAGGATCACAGGGAAGGGACAGGCACCGCAGGAGGACAACGCGCCAGGGCCATCTCAGAGCCACGCTGCTGGCGCTGGGCGAGAAGCAAAGGGCACAGCAGCCGGAGGAGCTCCTGCCCAGGAGCCTCGCTCCGAGGCACGACCCAGCTCCAGCTGCATCAGAGTTTCCCCCTCGCCAGGTCCCAGAATAACTCCAGAGAGGAGGATTTTCCTGGGCAGGGGCCAGGGGAGGTGTGCGAGGAGCCAGGGGCTACCATCGTGCTGGCGGCTGGAATTACTCGGGGCCTTTCGGGCAGGGCTGCACGGGGAGGCTGACTCATGGCCGGCCACCGACTGATCTCACTCTGTGGCTTTTATCGCTCGGGAGGTTGTGACGTTGCCAAGCTGTCCCCTGGCTTCCTCCAGCACCCGCTCCGGCCACGGCACGGCAGCCGGTGCAAGGGGAAAGCTGCTAACAGCAGGGAGACCCGGTGCGTGCAGGGGATGGCGGCTGGGATGGGAATGCTCCCCAGGGGTGCTGAGCTCCTACAGCCGGGAAAACCAACACCGCACCTCCAAGGGCCCAGCCCTGTCCCCGCCTCGCGCACCGGAGAGGTCACACCGTGACCAGTGCCGGGAAGGACAACCCCGGAGCCCCAGATCCTTTCCCTGACCTGCGGCCAGGCGAGCAGCACAGCTCTTCCTCTTGGCATTGCTCACTCAGCCCCCAGAACTGCCCCTCGCACCCCAGCCACCCAGAGGAGAGCACCCAAACCCGCTCAGGGGCCGGCACAGCGCCCGCAGTGCCGCACGGACCAGCTTTCCCCACCACCCCTGCCTCCTTGGGCAGCCCCCGGGGACTAGCACCCTGCCACGGGCACAGCCACCCTTCCCCTGGGTGCTGCACCCAGGTGAGGGCTCCAGACTCCTCCCGCAGCAGTAACGAGCTGCTTTAATTAGCACCAGGGCCACAAACAGCCACCCGCACCCAGCAGCCGCGGAGCAGCTCTATGCAAACCCTCGGACCGCGGCAGCGTTTCAGCCCCCAGCACCGCCGATAGCCACCACCTCTCTGCCCAGCGTAGGGGAGCACCCCGACCAGCTCCCCCAGGTCCCCAGCACTGGGAGCTGTGTGTTCTATCCCAGTACGAGCCGAAGCCCCGGCTTCCAGCTCCATCCCGAGGGTGCTGCACGGAGGTAGCGGCACCCGCAGCAGGCTGAGACCGAGCACAGCTCGTTGCAGGCATGGCCAGAGCAGCACAGGCCGGGCAGGACACCCACCTTTGAAGAGGTAGTCGTACTCATCGTCCTTGCCCCGCATCTCACCCAGCACCACAGCCCCGCTCCCACTGGGCCAACTGGGATTTCCGGGCCTTATCCAGCGCTGGCAGGGGCTGTCCCCTGTGCACCCATTGGTGGCCACAGCCCTTCCTCCTCCACACCCATTGGTGGCCAGGGCTGCCTGTCACCACCCAGGTGCTCACCTGGGCCAGGTAAGGGGGGAGGAACGCGGCTGCTCCCATGGGCGAGGGCTCCGCTCCCTGCTCAGCACCGCCGTGCTTTCCCGAGGGCTCTGGGGTGCATCGCATCGGGGCGTCCCCACGCAAAGCGCTGCCCGGCAGCAGGGAAAGGCCATCACCACGTGCACGTGTGCCGCCGACGGGGACAGTCACGGCCGCGCTCTCCGCGCAGAACCACGGACGTGAAACGGGAGCTGGGCTGACGCGTCTTGCACGGTGCAAAGGGAAAGCGAGTGCCCAGAACTAGGGGAAGACACGGAGAATCCAGCAGTAACTCTCCCGTTTCCGAGGGGTTTCGGGTAACTGGCTGAGGCCAAGTCACGGTTTGGACTGATAAACTGCCAGCCGTCCCCTAGAAGCCACCGAGGCTGTGGGGACATGGCCTGGGAAAGGCTGTGTGGGGAGGGGGTGCAGGGGGACCATGGCAGCGGGCTGGGCTGCTTGGGTGACCACGATCTCCAGTGTGTCGTGGAGGTGGGGACCAGGGGATGGGACCACAAACACGCAGGAATTCCAGCTCAGCAAACCTGCATTTCGCAAGTCCTTTAATGGTTGCGTCACCGTCGCGCCGGACATGGAGCTGCTCCCGGGCCCCTTGGCACCAGGCTCTGCACCGAGCCCCGTCCCACCGTGCAGACGGGAGGGACCTTCGCTAGGTCCTGCCGTCACGCTCGTCCCACGTCTGGGACGGGGACAGAGGCGTGCCAAGGACTGAGCACTGCCACTTCACTCCTTAGGGCTTGGGACGACCCCAGAGCAGTCCCCGGTGGGGATGGAGACCTGTGGGGACAGCCACATCCCCAGCGCGTGGCACAGGGTGGCCCCACAGGAGCGAGCCCAGGGCCAGACGCAATCGGAGGGGCTCCCGTCGCTGGCACGATCCTGGCCAGGCTCGGCGCCCAGCGGTGCCTCGAGGGTATCTCGGTCCCGTGCACCGCGGGTCTGGAGGGGCTGGGAGGTCCATGCGTGACGGTGGTGATGCTAATCAGGGCCCGGCAAAAACGAAGCAGACAGAGAAGAGCTCCCGGCACTGGTGCTTCTCACCATTTATGGCAGAATTTGGCCACTGTCTGGGCTGCTGGTCCCCACCGCACCAGGACGGGGGTGGCACCTCAGGCTGGGTGACACCAGCCTGTGCCGGTGGCCAGACGAGTTTGCGTGGAGGCAGACCCAGCTCTACGCCACTGGTGTGTCCCGGGGCTGCGGGGGTCCCCGGGGGCTTGCCGGGGTGCCCGGCCAGCTCAGAGGGCCACGCAGCACGGGCGCTTCTCCGTCTGCGCCGGGGCCGCGCTCTCCAGGCTCTCGCTGGCAAGCGACACCGTGTTGCTTTGGCTGCTCCTCTGCTTCTGCTTCTGCACTTTGTGGAAGATCTCTGCAAAACAGGAGGTGCCGGGGGGGTCCCTGTGTCAGCCAAGGGCCCCCGGGGACGCGGGGACAGCTTTGAGCCCGCAGCCCCCGTTGCTCGCCTGCTGCTCGGCACGCCGGTGGCTCTCCTTCCCCTTTATGCAGCAGAGGGGACGAGTTGAGGGGTGACAAGGGAGCAGCTCCCCCAAGCTGCATCCCTGCGGTGCCTGGGGAACACCCTGCGCTTGGGCAATTTCCTCTTGCCCAACCTGGGATTAGCGCTTCACCCTGTGCCAGGGCTGGGAGCTCACCGGGCCAGGCTGGCTCGGCACGGCACGGCACGGCACGGCACACCTCGCTGCGCTCCTGCCCTGATGCTGCCATTCCTGGAGAGGTGCTCCTGGCCAAGCATCACCCCTGTCCCTCCCCGTCCCCCCAGGACCCCACGGCTGGTTCAGCAGGGTGCTGGAGACGTTGAGTCAGGAGCCCAGGACAACAGGAAGGGGACCGGGGATTACAGGGGGAGAAGGAGCCCCCAGCCCTTCGGGGCTGCCTGCGGGCCGTGAGAACAAAGCCATGGGGTGCGGAGGGCGAAACGCCCAGCACGAAAGGCCGGAAACCAAACCAGCCAGAAAGACGACTCCGAAACCAGCCCCAGAGAGCTCACGTGGAGCAGGGGAGAGGAGAGACGCGCTGCGCATCCTCTGCCCAGCCCTGCGTCCCCGGTAAGGGACCCTGCCATGCCCCGGTCCCCAGGACCCCGCTGCACCACGGTGCCAGTGCACGTACCCTTCAGGATGGTCTCGAACGCCTGCTCGACGTTGGTGGAGTCCAGCGCCGAGGTCTCGACAAAGAGCAGCCCGTTGTTGTCTGCAAGGAGAGGAGTCGCCCGAGACAATGCAGACCCCGGCGAGGGCACGGCTCCATTTTGGAGCCCCTTTAGAGACGTTCGGGTGCCCGCGTTGATGTGGGTCCCCTCTACCGGGGAGGTTCCCAAGCCCCCAGCCCCGTGGCAGGGTGTCAGCCCGTACCTGCAAACATTTTCGCCTCCTCCATGGGCACCTCCCGAGCCTGCGCGAGGTCGGTCTTGTTCCCCACCAACATGACGACGATGCTGGCCTCAGCGTGGTCGTACAGCTCCTTCAGCCAGCGGTCCACCACATTGTACGTCTGGTGCTTGGTGATGTCAAAGACGACCAGGGCACCCACGGCCCCCCGGTAATACCTATGGGAGAACCCCACCATCACCCCACACTCTGGACACCCCCCACAGCGTCCTCGCCCGTGGGGCTCATCACCACCCAGGTACGAGGGCGAGCCCTGGTTTCAGGCGTCCCATCCTTACGCAGAGGTGATGGCACGGTACCGCTCCAGCCCGGCCGTGTCCCAGATCTGAGCCTTCACCGCGGCGTCTCCCACCAGGATGGTGCGGGTGGAGAACTCCACGCCGATGGTGGTGCGGCTGTCGTGGTTGAACTCGTTGCGGGTGAAGCGGGAGAGCAGGTTGGTTTTGCCCACCCCGGACTCCCCGATCAGGACAACTGCGGAAGGAAGGGAGAAAGCCCACTGGAGCTGCCGAGGAGGGGAGAGGGCTGCTCCAAGACACGTCACATTTATTCAAATAACCCTTTCTGACCCGAGCCAGACCAGCCAGCAGCTCGTTGCCTTGGCACTGTGGCAGCCAGACCGCCCCAGCTGCTGGCACAGGGTGCACGGGCATCCCCCGTTGCCCGATGACCCCAGGGCACGGAGGCTGGGCAGGCATGTGGGTAATAACGCCCGGCACGGTCACTCCTTCAGCAAACGGGGGTCCCGTCCCCCCGCGTCATGAGCTCTGAGCCCCTCGAGCGCGGCTGAGCCACCTTGGCTGAGCCCACCCATGCTCCCGGTCTGCTGGCGTGGCCCCGGTGCTGTTCGGGGGGGTCACGGCTACCAGGCTCTGGGCAGCAGGAGCAGGGCGAGGACGCTGGCAAGCCCCGGGTCACCGCGCTGCGGTGGGCACCCAGGACTGGCGGCACACCGGTGCCTCTCCGTCTCCGCTTGCCCAAGGGGAGCACCTAGGTCCAGCGGGGTCCGGCTGGTGGCACCCGGCAGAGACGCAGGACGCCGGGGCCCCGTGCCTGCAGAGCTCAAGCTGGGGGGCGTGAGGCCGTGCCCCCGTTTCTCCAGCCCAGGTCTGACCCCTGCGTCCTCTGCGCGTGCCACCACCCAGGTCACCGCAGCAGAAGGACTTTCAAATGCCTGCGCGCTCTCAGGGGTTAATGGGCTCGCACGGCATTTACGTCTCGCACGCTCAGCCCCGGCCGTCTCGGCCCCCACCGCGCACCAGCGTCCGGCGTCCCACGCGTGCAGCCTGGGGGTGGGCATGGGTCTCCCCGTGCCTCCGCGGGCCCCGGTGCCGTTTGCCAACCCTGACCTCGCTGCCGTCAGCCGGGAACGCGGCCGAGGCCGGTGCCTGCTCCCCGAAACCCCTGACCCTTTGCAGCTCCCGGCACACACTAGACCTGCGGGGATGGTCAACAACACCCCGGTTTGGGACAGCCCCGGGGGGAAGGCACCCCAATTCCCTCCCCGCAGCCCCTGGCCTCCCGCTCCATCCCTTTTGGGGAGGGGGATTCGCATCGAGCCCAGGACTCACCCTTGAAGACAAAGTTATAATCCTCCTCGGCGCTGCCCATGTCGCCCCGGCTGCCGCCCGCCTTCGCCGGGGCCACCGCCGCTCGGTTTCCTCCTTCCCGCTGCACAGCCTCGAGCAGACGGTGCAGGGCGGGCCGGGCTCCGAGAGCCGCCGAGGGAGGAGATGGAGGGGGCAAAGTTTCCTCTCTGTCGGGGAGCGAGCGGGGAGCGAGCAGGGTCCGGGGGAGCAAGTAGGGTCTGGGGGAGCGACGGCAAGGCTGGCCGGGTTGGCGGTGCAGCGTGGCCGGTTGACTCAAGGGGTGGGACTGGGTGTCGCAGCGCAGGTTGGGCAGGTAGTGTCACCCCTGGGACTGTCACGGGGTGGCCGGAGGAGGAGCTGGGGCCTGATCCTGGCTGCCGAGGCCGGCGCGGGCTGCGGCGCGGGGCAGGCTGGGGCAGCGGGCAGGGCAGGCAGCGCGGGCAGCCAGGCCAGAAGCAGAGCCCCCGGCTCCAAACGCGTTTCCTCGCCTCTGCTGCCATCATGTGAAAGCCCGGGAAACCGGGGAAGGGAAGGAGCCCCCGCCACCCCCTGCTACCCCAACGCAGGCGGGCAGGGGTGCGGGGGGCTCGGCTCGGCTGTACCCACTCCCCCTGGACACGAGCCCCTCGCAGCCCCTGCCCTGTTCTTCCCCAGGGCGATGGCCCATCGCGGAGCTACGGGCAGCCCCAAAGGCACCCCCAGCCCGGCCGGGCGTGCGTTCCCCCCCCCCAGCTCCTCCTTTTATTCGCAAAAGACGCAAAAGGACACAAGCATCAGACACGCTTTTATTCCCCCCCACGCACTTTTTTGCTCCCCCCCACCTTATTTTTAAAGGCCACCCCAAAGCAGGACCGAGCTCCGGGATGCCCGCGGTGCCGCTCACCCCCCCGCCCGCGCCGGTGACGGCGTCGAAGCAAGCGGCCTTTGCACGGCGGCACCTCCGAGCCCCTCCGCTCCCGTGCTCAGGATGCGGCCACCTGCGTGAGCGGCTCCTCCAGGTACTGGACCAGCGCCTGCGCCTACGAGCAGAGAGCGGCCTGAGCGGTGCCGAGGTGGATTTTGCAACCTGCGTGCACACCGCCCGCGTGCTTATTTTAATTTCCATTTCATTTTAGAACCTTAAAAAGGTGTGCTGCGGTGCCCGGGCTGGCACGGAGGACAGAGGAGCCTCTGCGAGGAGGAAAGAGGTGTCCCAGGCACGGCAGCTTCCTCCGCCACTCCCATCCTCATCCTCCTCAGCAGCTCCTTCCCACCCCACAGCGGGGACGCAGCCCTGCGCCCTCCCGGCCCCCTCCGCACCGGCGTTACCTTGGCCTTCAGCATCCCAAATCCAACGGTCTCCTTTGCGTACATGCAGAGCAGCAGGTTTGCCACCCGCGTGATGGCCACTCGCCCCTCCTGCCCAGGGAGAAACAGCACCCATCGCACCCCCCGCTTGGCAGGGACCGCTGGCAGGGTCCCAGGGGACCCCCGGGGCCACGGCAGTGCCGGGGTCCCCGGGGAGGGGAGGGCAGCCCCCAGCCCCACGTACCATGCAGTCCATGAGGATGAATTTGAGGTTGTCCTCATTGAACGCCTGGTGCCCGTTCTTGTCGTAGGCCACCCAGATGTTGCTGGCGATGGCCGCGGTGACCCTGGCATCAGTGTCCCCGTAGCCCGAGTAGGCGAGCAAGGACCCCTCATTGTTCAGGAGCCTGGAAATGAGATGGGGGGGGGAACTGGTGCCTCTAAACCCAGTGGGGCACCAGACCCCGCCGCAGTGCCAGGGGGCAGAGCAAAGCCCCCCGGCCCCGTCCTCCGCCCCGCGCTGCTCCCAGGACACCCCAGGTTTGCAGGGGATTTTGGCAGGGGGTGGGGGGCTTCAAAGCCAGGAAGCTCTGGGGTGGCACCAGTCCCGAGCAGGGCAGCGTGGGTCTGCGGTGGCTCTGCCTGCTGCAGCACCGGGACCTGGTGCAGACCGGGCACGAGCCTGGCGGGCAAGCACCGTGCACCGTGCGTGTCCCTGGCACCGTGCACAGCCCCGGCACCGTGCACCATGTACTGTGCACCATGCATGTCCCTGGCGTTGTGCACAGCCCCAGCACCATGCACCATGCATTGTGCATGGGCCTGGCACCGTGCATGTCCCTGGCACCGTGCACAGCCCCAGCACCATGCACCATGTAGTGTGCACCGTGCACATCTGTGGCATCACGCACAGCCCCAGTACCATGCACCATGGACTGTGCACCATGCATTGGCCTGGCACTGTGCATATCTGTGGCATCACACACAGCCCCAGCACTGTGCACCATGGACTGTGCACCATGCATTGGCCTGGCACTGTGCATATCTGTGGCATCATGCACAGCCCCGGTACCGTGCACCATGTAGTGTGCACCGTGCATGTCCCTGGCATTGTGCACAGCCCCGGCACCGTGCACCACGTACTGTGCACCGTGCATGTCCCTGGCGTTGTGCACAGCCCCAGCACCATGCACCGTGCATTGTGCATGGGCCTGGCACCGTGCATGTCCCTGGCGTTGTGCACAGCCCTGGCACCATGCACCATGTACTGTGCACCGTACATGCGCCTGGCACCGTGCATGTCCCTGGCATCATGCACAGCCCCGGCACCGTGCACCATGTACTGTGCACCGTGCACAGCCCTGGCACCATGCACCATGTAGTGTGCACTGTGCACAGCCCTGGCACCGTGCATATCCCTGGCACCGTGCACAGCCCCAGCACCATGCACCATGTAGTGTGCACCATGTATATCTGTGGCATCACGCACAGCCCCAGTACCATGCACCATGGACTGTGCACCGTGCATTGGCCTGGCACCGTGCATATCTGTGGCATCACACACAGCCCCGGCACTGTGCACCATGGACTGTGCACCATGCATTGGCCTGGCACCGTGCATATCTGTGGCATCATGCACAGCCCCGGTACCGTGCACCATGTAGTGTGCACCGTGCATGTCCCTGGCATTGTGCACAGCCCCGGCACCGTGCACCACGTACTGTGCACCGTGCATGTCCCTGGCGTTGTGCACAGCCCCAGCACCATGCACCGTGCATTGTGCATGGGCCTGGCACCGTGCATGTCCCTGGCGTTGTGCACAGCCCTGGCACCATGCACCATGTACTGTGCACCGTACATGCGCCTGGCACCGTGCATGTCCCTGGCATCATGCACAGCCCCGGCACCGTGCACCATGTACTGTGCACCGTGCACAGCCCTGGCACCATGCACCATGTAGTGTGCACTGTGCACAGCCCTGGCACCGTGCATATCCCTGGCACCGTGCACAGCCCCAGCACCATGCACCATGTAGTGTGCACCATGTATATCTGTGGCATCACGCACAGCCCCAGTACCATGCACCATGGACTGTGCACCGTGCATTGGCCTGGCACCGTGCATATCTGTGGCATCACACACAGCCCCGGCACTGTGCACCATGGACTGTGCACCATGCATTGGCCTGGCACCGTGCATATCTGTGGCATCATGCACAGCCCCGGTACCGTGCACCATGTAGTGTGCACCGTGCATGTCCCTGGCATTGTGCACAGCCCCGGCACCGTGCACCACGTACTGTGCACCGTGCATGTCCCTGGCGTTGTGCACAGCCCCAGCACCATGCACCGTGCATTGTGCATGGGCCTGGCACCGTGCATGTCCCTGGCGTTGTGCACAGCCCTGGCACCATGCACCATGTACTGTGCACCGTACATGCGCCTGGCACCGTGCATGTCCCTGGCATCATGCACAGCCCCGGCACCGTGCACCATGTACTGTGCACCGTGCACAGCCCTGGCACCATGCACCATGTAGTGTGCACTGTGCACAGCCCTGGCACCGTGCATATCCCTGGCACCGTGCACAGCCCCAGCACCATGCACCATGTAGTGTGCACCATGTATATCTGTGGCATCACGCACAGCCCCAGTACCATGCACCATGGACTGTGCACCGTGCATTGGCCTGGCACCGTGCATATCTGTGGCATCACACACAGCCCCGGCACTGTGCACCATGGACTGTGCACCATGCATTGGCCTGGCACTGTGCATATCTGTGGCATCATGCACAGCCCCGGTACCGTGCACCATGTAGTGTGCACCGTGCATGTCCCTGGCGTTGTGCACAGCCCCAGCACCATGCACCATGCACCGTGCATTGTGCATGGGCCTGGCACCGTGCATGTCCCTGGCACCGTGCACAGCCCTGGCACCGTGCACCACGTACTGTGCACCGTACATGAGCCTGGCACCGTGCATGTCCCTGGCATCATGCACAGCCCCGGGACCGTGCACCATGTACTGTGCACCGTGCACAGCCCTGGCACCATGCACCATGTAGTGTGCACTGTGCACAGCCCTGGCACCGTGCATATCCCTGGCACCGTGCACAGCCCCAGCACCATGCACCATGTAGTGTGCACCGTGCATATCTGTGGCATCACGCACAGCCCCAGTACCATGCACCATGGACTGTGCACCGTGCATTGGCCTGGCACCGTGCATATCTGTGGCATCATGCACAGCCCTGGTATCGTGCACCACGTACTGTGCACCGTGCATGTCCCTGGCGTTGTGCACAGCCCCAGCACCATGCACCGTGCATTGTGCATGGGCCTGGCACCGTGCATGTCCCTGGCACCGTGCACAGCCCCGGCACCATGCACCATGTACTGTGCACCATGCACAGCCCTGGCACCGTGCACCATGGACTGTGCACCGTGCATTGGCCTGGCACCATGCATATCTGTGGCATCATGCACAGCCCCAGTACTGTGCACTATGTAGTGTGCACTGTGCATGTCCCTGGCGTTGTGCACAGCCCCGGGACCGTGCACCATGTACTGTGCACCGTGCATATCCCTGGCACCGTGCACAGCCCCAGCACCGTGCACCATGTACTGTGCACCGTACATGCGCCTGGCACTGTGCATATCCGTGGCATCGTGCACAGCCCTGGCACCGTGCACCATGTAGTGTGCACCGTGCATGTCCCTGGCATCGTGCACAGCCCTGGCACCGTGCACCATGTAGTGTGCACCGTGCATATCTGTGGCATCACGCACAGCCCCAGTACCATGCACCATGGACTGTGCACCGTGCATTGGCCTGGCACCGTGCATATCTGTGGCATCATGCACAGCCCCAGTACCGTGCACCATGTACTGTGCACCGTGCATGTCCCTGGCGTTGTGCACAGCCCCAGCACCATGCACCATGCACCGTGCATTGTGCATGGGCCTGGCACCGTGCATGTCCCTGGCACCGTGCACAGCCCCGGCACCATGCACCATGTACTGTGCACCATGCACAGCCCTGGCACCGTGCACCATGGACTGTGCACCGTGCATTGGCCTGGCATCATGCATATCTGTGGCATCATGCACAGCCCCGGCACCGTGCACCATGTACTGTGCACCGTGCATATCCCTGGCACCGTGCACAGCCCCAGCACCGTGCACTATGTAGTGTGCACTGTGCATGTCCCTGGCACTGCGCACAGCCCCAGCACTGTGCACCATGGACTGTGCACCGTGCATGTCCCCGGCACCGTGCACCATGTACTGTGCACCGTGCATGTCCCCGGCACCGTGCACCATGTACTGTGCACAACCCTGGCACCGTGCACCACGTAGTGTGCACTGTGCATATCTGTGGCATCACGCACAGCCCCGGCACTGTGCACCATTGACTGTGCACCATGCATGGGCCTGGCACCGTGCATATCTGTGGCATCATGCACAGCCCCGGTACCGTGCACCATGTAGTGTGCACCGTGCATATCCCTGGCACTGCGCACAGCCCCAGCACTGTGCACCATGGACTGTGCACCGTGCATGTCCCCGGCACCGTGCACCACGTAGTGTGCACCGTGCACGCCCCTTGCAGGGCCCCTCGCCCCCCGGGGGGGGCATTTCCAGGGCAGGGCGAAGCAAGCATTTCCTCGCAGGAGCATCAGCCTGCAGCAAGCGGCCAGCCGGCCCTGCAGCCCCCAGCGCACGGGCAGGGGAAGCCGCCCCGCGGCCCCGGCCCCCCAGCCCTACTCACAGGGTGCTCTGGACCCCGCCGGTGTTGGCCTGGCTCAGCACCTGCGTCAGGGCTTTGGGCCGCAGCATGGCCGCAGCCGCCCGGTCCTCGCCCTGCGATGGCGGGGAAGGATGGAGCGGGCGGCCGCCGTCACAGGGCCGTGCCCGGCCCGGAGCACGCTGGGACTTGTAGTCCCTTGCGCAGGGACGCCGCGCACCCTGCCGCGGGTGGCCTGTCCCCCAGGGCCACCCCGGGGTGCTGCCCCGGCACCCGGCTCAGGGCGCGGCCGCCCGAGGGGTGCAAGGCGAAGGAAAGCCTGGCCGGGGGGGAGTGCGGGACGGGCTGGGCACCCCCAAACTCGACCCCTCAGCCAGCCGAGCGCGGCCGCGGGCACCCGGCTCCGTGCTCCCGGGTCTGGATAGGTCCCGGCCAAAAAGCCCCGGCGCGGCGGCAGGAGGCTCGCTCCCCACAACGAGCCCAAATGAAGGGGGGGCGGGGGGGGGGGCAGCCCCCGGCACCCGTTAGAGCGGCTTTAGCAAAGGGAGGGGTGCGGCTTAGCAAAGGGGGTACACATGGTGGAGCGGGGTAAGGGGGTGGGTGCAGGACGGACCCAGCTAAGCCAGGGGATCCAGCCTGCAGCCAGCTAATAAGGGGCAGGGGGTGCAGGATGGACCCGGCTAATAGGAGGGGTCGCAGATGCAGCTAACGAAGGGGGTGCAGGACGGATCCGGCTAAGGAGGGGCTCTGGTACGGCACCTGGGGATGCTGGCGAGGCAGGCAGCACTGCAGGCAGCACTGCAGGCAGCTGCCCCCGCTTTGCCGCTCTCTCGCCGCCCCCTCCCCGCCCTTTTAAGCCCCCCGCCCCCGCAGCGCTGCAGCTTCCCGCCGGGCCGCCAGGGGGCGGTAGCGGAGGCGCGGGGGGGGCGCCGGGGCGCCGCTCTCGCGCGGCGACGCGCGCGCCGCCTTTCTCTGGCGACGGCCCGGGCTGGCGGGGCGGGCGGCGAAGATGGCGGAGCCGAGCGGCGGCGGGCCCGGCCCCGGCGGGGAGGGCGAGGCGGGGCTGGGCGGCCCCGGCGGGGCTCTCATCCGCGTCACGGTGAAGACCCCCAAGGACAAGGAGGAGATCGTCATCGCGGACGGCGCCTCCGTGCGCGAGGTGGGGGCGGGGGCGGGCCTGGGGGGGTGTGGAGGGGTGAGGGGGGCCTGGCTCGGGGGTGAGGGGCTGGGGGGGGGCCTGGCTCGGGGGTGAGGGGCTGAGGGGACCTGGGGGGGCCTGGTTCTGGGGGGTGACGGGCTAGGGAGCTGAGTGCGGGGGCTTTTTGGGGAGGGACCTGGCTTTGGGGAGGGAGGAGGACTTTCGAGGGGGAGTGAGGCAGTCGGGGGCTCTGAGAAGTGGGGGAACACGGCTTTGGGTTGGAGGTGAGGGGTAGGGGGACTTGGAGGACTTTTGGAGACCTGGCTCCGGCTTGGGGGGAGCTGGGGAGGCTTGGGGGGCACCCCTGGCCTTTGGGCCTTGCGGGAGCCAAGCTTTGAGGGAGCTGGGAGACCTGGGTGAAGGCGGGGGCTTGGCGGGGGGGGCTTTGAGGGGGGAGCTGACACTAGGGATGGGGACAGTCCCGGGAGTGGGGTGGGGAGATGGTCCTGGGGGTGATCCGTGGGCGAGTTTGTGGGTGTCGAAAACAGGGTGTTGTTGGGGATGTGGGAGGGAGGGTGTGAGGGGCCTGGAGAGCGGCTCTGTGGGGAGTGGTCGTGGGGAAGGGAGCTTTGGGGTGGATGGGGGCTGTGGGGAGAGGGGTGTGAAGGGTCGGGGGGGGGGCTGGGGGCTCGGCCCATGGGCTGGGCTGTGCAGGGGGCGGGAGGTAAGGTGTTCCTTGAGCGGTTGGTGTGGGAAGGGTGCTGTGATGGGGAGAAGCGGCTTTGGGGGCAGAGCCGGATGACTGTGTACGGGGCTGCCTGTGGGGAGGCAGCTGGGTGTTGTGGGGTGGGTCTGGACACGGGAAGGCAGATCCCTTGGGCAAGGGGAGAGGGGCTGGGCAAGTCTTTGGGGTGAAGGTTGGGCGCAGCAGAGGAAAGGGAACATCAGCTCACATGTGGGCTGGGGGGGTCTGCTCCTTGCGAGGGAGCTTCACAGGGCACCGTGGCATGGGGTGAGTGGGAGGGGGCTGGAATTTGCAAGGATTGGCTCGAGCACCGTTGAAGAGGCTGTGCCCACTGGGGCAAGGTGTCATCGGCACGGCTCTCGGCTTCTTGGCTCGCTGCGCGCTTTGATCCGGGATGTAGGGCACGAGGTTGCGGTGTGAAGGACCTGGCGGAGATCTCTGGGGAGCAGAGTCGTGGGGTAGGCAGGGGCTGCAGGACGCGCGGCCCTCCTGCTCCTTCCTGGTTGGCTCCTGAGAGCCCTTCGGTATCAGCGGGATGTTAAGTGATGGCTTTGTGCAGAGGAGGGCGTGAAGCTTTGCGACCAGGATGACCTGGGGCTCAGGGCTGTGCTCTCCTGGGCGTTGTTTTTGAGGGTTCTGGCGTGAAGGCTGCGAGCTCCTCTGGCACAGGTGTGTCCTTCTCTTTCCGTACTGGCCTTTCCCTCTGAATTTCCTGTAGTTTGTGGCTTCCAAATGCAAGGCTTTTTTTCCTCGCAGACCAGCTTGGGAATGCCCCAGCTGGGCTAGCAATGACAATCTTATTGGCAGGTGTTAATCCCACCCCATCACACAGTAAAGAAGAGGTGTCCGTGTTATGTGGCGTGGCATGCTCATAGGGAATTCAGTCGCAGAAATAGGAATTGGAGAAGACCTAGTTTATTTCCATTGGCTGATAAAGGATTGTTCCCTTTTCCATAGAGCTCTGTCCTGTATTAAATCAGAGTTGGGCTTTCCTTAGGAAAAAAATCAAATGAGCAGAGGCAAAAAAAAGTTCAGTCATTCAGAGGATAGATGGTGTATTTGGATTAGACCTAAGAGACACACTTGATCTTGCTTTGGAAGCCTTCAGCTCTTCTTGAGGTAATTGCTCTATTCTGTCTGAAATTTACTCCACATTTTGTAAGTGTAGAGCTTGTCTTTGTTTTGTTTTTTTTTTTCTTAACGCCTCAGACATCCTCAGCAACTGATGACTGAATTGGTACCTGCATGGGCTCCTTTTGGGTGAGGTACTGAAGGACTGTCAGTTCCTTATGCTGTTTGCATAGTGGATATGATATCTGGAGTGTTAGCTTTAAATTTCTGGTCTCGGTCCTTTGCCTGAAAAATGCTTTTGTTTGTTTTTCAGTTCAAAGAAGAGATTTCCAGGCGGTTTAAAGCCAAACAGGATCAGCTGGTTCTGATCTTTGCTGGGAAGATCCTGAAGGATGGAGACACGTTGAATCAACATGGGATCAAAGATGGGCTGACTGTACACTTGGTCATTAAGACTCCACAGAAGTAAGAAACTGTTTTGTCTTGGTGGGCTGAGGGTAAATGGATGATGCGAATAAATGATGGTGGAGCATTTCTGCCCCATCAGCGGCTGAAGCAGAGTACTTGTGCGAGGCCTGAGTGCTGGCTTTGGGGGTGTGCGAGTCTGGCAGCGGTAGTCTGGCAGGAGAACTCTTCCCGGCTCTCTCCCCGCCACGGCTTTGCCATGCAGCTGTGGGGTTTATCGCTTGGCCTGTCTTTTCTCTAGGTTACACAGCTGTGTAAGTTTGTAGCAAGTACCTGAGGGGGTTGACTCTTTTTTAACACAACTTGTGTATGTGGCTTTGCATATTCTGAGTCTTTATAATTTAGTAATCTTGAAAGAACCCATTGGAACTTGATACTAGTTCTAACAAAGATAAGGTGCTGTTGACAGAAATTGCTTTCCCAATGAACTCGTGTTGAAGTTGAAACTAATACCCAGTTTTTCTTTCGCTTCCTATCACATACTCTGCTCTAAGCCTGTGCTCACGCTTTCTTGGGTGCCATGGGAGGCATGCCGCGCAGGCAGAGCACTATCTGTAGGGCAGAGCAGTGTTTCTGTGTGGTACCTCTAGGCATGTCTGCATGGGCAGGTGCAGACAGGCGGGTGCTGTATTACACCACGTGGTAGCTTCCAGTTCGGACAAGGCTCACTTGTGTCCGTCTGCACTGTGTAGCTCGGCCTGAGAAAAGGACGCAGGATTGACCGCAAGGTCCTGCAGGGTTAGGCTTTTCCCAGTGCTATCCAATGGAGCGGTGGGCACAGAAGGTTCTTGGGAACAGTTGCTGTACTTCAGGTGCAGCCACGTCTTGTCGATCTCGAAACCCCCTTCGCAACCATTTCTTGGGCTCCCTGTTGCAGTCTGATCAGGCTCCCGGTGAACTAACAGGGCTGCATCTCTTTGTGCAGTTCTGCTGTCCCCTTGGAGAGCTGCCTTACTGGCTTAAGTCAAGATTAGTGGTTTCCCCCCCCGGCCCCGCTTTTTTTTTTTTTTTTTTTAACAAAGACAAGCGTGTGTATTGTCAGCTTCTGCAGGAGGCCTCTCTCTGGATTCTGCATCTCCAGGTAGCCTGATAGTCTGATGCTGTTTACCACCGTCTCCACAGCAAACTGCGGTACTTGCGAACCATTTCAAAGGGTAAACAAGAGAGCTGTCCTAGGTTGCTCGTTTTTTTTCCTGCTAATAGTCACAGATAAGTGCTTACTGAAGACATTACAGCCTCTTCCTGTGCTGAGAGAAACCAAGTGACCTTTCTCCAGCTTCCTTCTTCCTTTTTTGTTCAGCTTCCTATTTGCTTTGTTTCCCCGCTCCCTGCCTCCCTCTCAGTGGCCGCTGGTTTTCAGCAGCAGTCAGGTGAGTCTGGAAAGTGGACAGAGACCTTCAGGTTTGATTTTTAAAGTCCTAAAATAAGAGTGGAAAAGGAAAGGGAGTTAGAGAAAGGAAGCATTCTTGGTTTGGGGAAAAAAAAAATCAAGAAGTCGTTGTTCTTATTTACTTGTCAGTGGCATAATAGCACTATTTGAGGCGAGTAAAGTGAATTTTGTGGTCTAATTTCATGTGAAAGCTCTTCAGCACTAGTCCAGGGCTCACTGTCATGACTGCAGATGCTTCAGAGAATCTTTAGATGTTCTCTTTCAAATTCCTATAAAAATCCTGAGGAGGAACTGTGATTACAAGGTACTAGCTGCGGTTGGTTTGCTCAATAAAGCTTATGTCCAGCATCTACTACGCTGTAGCTTATGGCACAATATCTGCATGTGTGTATTAAAAGAAGCTCTAGTCAGCTTGTGTTGGACGGAGGAGTCTTGCATGCAAGGTACAGCCAGTGGCAGAGACGTGACTTCATAGCCAAGCTGGCCAGAAACGTTCTGTAGCTTCGTGGGACAGATGCTAGCTGCCTTGTGCCTCAGTTTCCCTATCTGTAGAGTAGTGCTGATACTTATTTTTGCCCCCAGGAGCACCGATAGGAATATTTAGTGCATGGGAGGATTTGCAGAAAAGCAGACTCTTGTTTAGCCCATGCACTAGCCCTGCTGTAACCTCCTGTGGTTTCTGTGGGAGCAAGCAGGAGGATTTTCCTGTTTGGAGCAAACTCGTTGCTCAAGGATATAGCTGAGGTAAATAGTTCAGTGTGATTCAAGGCAGAGCTAGATACAACTCGGGGTAAGACCAGTCAAGTCACTTCGTGTGGGCCAGGATAAAATGTCAGGGGCTGTTATGCATCAAGATGGGAGGCAGATTCCAGCAGATGGAAGGCATCTGGGAGCACAGCTGTGCAGCCGTGCAGGCGGGAATGGAAGCAGCCAGGGCTGGCTCCTGTGGGGACAACAGACGCGAAGGGAGGCTCGGTCAGTGTGGGGTGCACCATCCTGTGTCCGCCACAGAGGACTCTGCTCACCATTCCTGAATCTCAGGAGTTTAATGCTGCCTTTTGTTTCTTTGCAGGGTCCAGGATTCAACATCTGCTGCTTCTGCCCCCAATGCTGCTTCTGCCCCCACTGCAACCCCTTCTTCTCCTGCTGCCCCATCTCAGCCTTCCACATCCAGCAGCGCCGTTTCTGACGCAGGGAGCGGCAGCAGACGGAGCAGTGGGTCAGGGACCATGGGAGGTCCTGGAGACGGAGGCCCTAACAGTGCTACATCCATCCTGTGTAAGTGATGGCTGTGAGAAGGTGTGACACGAAAGAAGAATTTCCTAGGATTAGACCGAGGAGTTGGGGTTCTTGACCCCCGTAGTTGTGTCTGCTTGCCGTAGGCTTTGCATGAGTCGCTTCCACCGGCATACCTCGGTTTCCCTGCTCAGGATAACGCCAAAGCCTTTAGGGAAGCATGTGTAGGGGGTGTCCTCCCTCAGAGCTGGCTGCCGTAGGAATATGGGGTACCCCTAGATTAGCGTGGGTGCAGTTCGGCTGATGTGCTTGTCCTCTTTTTGCAGCTGCCGACAGTTACTGACTCACGCCTCTCTCCCCGTGTGTTGTTCCCTCTCCAGCTGGCTTTGGCGGCATCACTGGGCTGGGCAACCTTGGGATGGGCTCTGCCAACTTCATGGAGCTCCAGCAGCAGATGCAGCGGCAGCTGATGTCCAACCCAGAGATGCTTTCTCAGATCATGGAGAATCCCTTGGTGCAGAACATGATGTCTAACCCTGACCTCATGAGACAGATGATCATGGCCAATCCCCAGATGCAGCAGCTCATGGAGCGAAATCCAGAGATAAGCCACATGCTGAATAACCCAGAGCTCATGAGGCAGGTGAGTCAGCACGCCAGGGCCTGTTTAAAGCATGTTCAAGAGCATCTTTGTGGACCAGCTCCAGTGTCTGCTCTCCAAAGGGAGTATGTGAATGCCAGATCAGTGATTTTAGAGATCTCTTCCTTCCTGCTTTAAGCTCCCCACAAACAGATGGTGGTCTTGAGTTATGTGAGTACTGATTACTCAACCCACATACTTGCAGCTCTTATCTCCCTTTCAGGGCTATTGAATCCATTGTGTGGGGCAAAAAAGGATGCTGGGATCATCCTAGCGTGCTGCATACAGGGTTATCATGTTCTGATTCGGGAATGGGAGTAAAAGCAGTCACGGAGAAGTGAAGCTACTGCAAAAGCTTTTTGTTTCTCTCTATTTCTCTTGATAGATTAAGTATAGACTACAGAGCTGTACAGTCAATATTTTACTACCTGTGTCAGCGGAGAGCACTAGTTGTAGGCCGGGATCCTAGAGGTCTCGATTTTCTGTATAGTCCCAGAACAGAGGGGACCCATGCCCTAGAGGACTGGCTATCTGGAAGACGAAAGTTTCATCAGAGGGAAGCATAAGGGATGAGTTAGAGCCTGAGTGTTAAATAGCCCTTGACAGGACTGTGCTGTTCCCCCAGGAAGACTTGTCAGGAGGTCTTTCTGGATTGTTGCTGAATGAGCCTAGTTTCCATCTGCTTCTTGGTTATCTTCCTTTCAACTGTGTCGGCCATAGATGAAATTCCAGAGCTGCAGGACTACATTGCGAATGATCCGTACTTAAGCAGCTCCTCAAGCGAGATCTGGATGTTCCTTGTGCAGGGGAGACCCATCAGAAGTCTGGAGAGGGGGAATTTCTTGGTTTTCTTGAAATGGGAAGGATCCAATCTCTTCCACCTTCTCAGTTTTTGAATGCAGTCCATCTAGTTTGAGTGGGAACATATGGGTGTTTAATGTTTGGATGTCCCGATACTGCTTAGAGACAAAACAATCTCATCCAGCTGAACTGAGGTTGAGAAGGAAGAGAGCTGAGCAAGGAGGGGAGGAGCCAGGATCCCTGGGCTCTCTTTGCTTGGATAAATGATCTCTCTGCTCTCTGGCTGTGAAACGGGTTTAATTATACTCTTTCTTCTGGGAGCTGAGATTTAACTCTTTCAGTGCTTGGCTGGTAGATCACTAGAATACCACTGGGCTGCTAACCAGTCTCTTAATCCACTCCGGCCTTCCATGGTGCACATGGGCCTGAGCTTTGCACGTTTTCCTCCTTCTCCCAGACAATGGAATTGGCTCGTAACCCTGCCATGATGCAGGAGATGATGCGGAACCAGGACCGTGCTTTGAGTAACCTCGAGAGCATTCCAGGAGGATACAACGCCCTGCGCCGGATGTACACGGACATCCAGGAGCCCATGTTTAGTGCAGCCAGGGAGCAGGTATTGGCCGCGTTCCTGTAAGTGGGGTGTAGCGTGCTGAGCATGGGAAGGGGGTCTTTCCCTGACCCCCGTGCTAATGGGGCAGCCTTCCCAAAGCGTGGCTGTTCATCCCCTCCCGCTCTAGATGACGAATGCAGCCACTAGCAGGAGAACGTTGTGCAGTGCCTGTCGTCTGCTTTTATTACACGGTTTGGTGTATCTGAGCAGAGACCTGCCCTCGCTCCTTTGGTCTCCGAGCAGGCTGGATGCCAGCCATCCCCGATGTGAAGGCCCCATAGCTTCGTTAGCACAGCTCTCTGCTCTCAGCCCGGCTTACTGTATTAGCTCAAGCCTGACGCCTTTGGATTGGAGCTGGCTGAGATCCAGCTGGCGTGAAGCACAGGAGGAGTGAGCGCAGGTCTGTCTGCAAAAGGCTGTGCAGACATACTCCAGTCTAGCATTACCTACTGGTATGTCCGGGTGCTGAT
Source organism: Mycteria americana (assembly GCF_035582795.1). Taxonomy (NCBI): domain Eukaryota; kingdom Metazoa; phylum Chordata; class Aves; order Ciconiiformes; family Ciconiidae; genus Mycteria; species Mycteria americana. The sequence goes on along the minus strand of NC_134389.1, from coordinate 2,885,799 downwards.
TTTACATGGATGTTTTGAAGCCCTGCGTTTGGGAGCCGAAACTAGGGCTGTGGCCACTTCTTGAGCCTGGTCTTTTTCTGAGCGAGGTGTGTTGTGGATTACAGATTTCTCAAGAGGCAAATTATGGCACGTGTTTAGCAAATTCTGGACCTGGATGAATACGATCGGCTGTTCCCTAGCTTGTGCTGTGGTGGGGTTAGTCCGATGTTCTCTGCTGGGACTAACTGATTATGGCTATCTCTTTTTTCTTTTTCCCTAGTTTGGCAACAATCCTTTCTCTTCCTTGACGGGGAATTCTGATAGCTCAAGCTCTCAGCCTTTGCGGACGGAGAACAGAGAGCCGTTACCGAACCCCTGGAGCCCTACGCCCCCTGCTTCCCAGAGCCAGGCGCCCAGCAGTGAAGGGAGCACTGGCTCAGCAACCACCCAAAGCACACCGACCGTATCCAACCCCTTTGGGCTGAATGCTGCTAGCATTGGGGCTGGTACGTAAGCGAGAGAGGAACCAGAGGGTGCTACTGACTGAACAGGTCACTCAGGCTTCCTTGGAGGGCAGTTTCCTCTGGCATTTGAGTGCCTGTCCGTGGCTGCTCTCCAGATGAATGATTCTAGCCCAGCTGCAAGCACAAATGGGTTATTTCTTGTGCGCCTGTCGGAGGGTTACTTTGGGAAATCTGATGTCCCTGCAGCCCTCAAGAGCATGGGAGAGTGGCAAGCAAAGTGCTACCATGGCTGTCCACAGCGATATTTGCTGTTGGCCAGGGGATGAAGTAAAGGCATCACCGTTATGTTGTATTTCAGGCATTGCAGCAGTGCTCAGGCTTGTAAGGGGTTTTCCTTTGTCTTCTCTTCCCGTTCCCCTTGCAGGCATGTTTAACAGCCCAGAGATGCAAGGACTCCTGCAGCAGATTTCCGAAAACCCTCAGCTGATGCAGAACATGATCTCTGCCCCTTATATGCGGAGCATGATGCAAACTCTTGCCCAGAACCCGGACTTTGCAGCACAGGTAAAAGTGTTGCAGTTGTCTTCTATTGTCAGACAGGCCGTGAGCACAAATGGTCGTGAGACCAGTCTGCTTCTGTGGTTGGAGTGGTTCCTCTTGCAGAAACCGGAGAGCTGAGTGAATGTAGACAGTCTTGGTGTATTTCTCGATAGCTTGAAGGCAGTCACAGTACTGAACCCTGTGTCTTAGCAGAGCCCCTAACAAAAAAGGTGGCTTTCAAAGGAACATGGGAATGGCCCTTCTCTTTGCCCGTGGCCAAGTGGCCCCTGTTCCACGCTGCTGCCAGGAATTGAGCTGTCCTGTTTCAGTCCCCATTAGCAGGGGAACGTGTTGAAAGCCCAGGGAGGGAGTCAGGGACATGACTGACTCATTCTTCATGGCTTAGTTACGTAGGGATTAACAGCCAGTGGCAGCAACCCTCTGACCCTACCTACGTGTGCTGTCTCTTGCTAGATCATGGTAAATGTCCCCCTCTTTGCTGGGAATCCACAGCTTCAAGAACAGCTCCGCCTTCAGCTCCCTGTCTTCCTGCAGCAGGTAAAGGCCCCTGTCTGGCCCTGTGCTGCTCTCAGCCCCCGGGCTCCAGAGCTTTTCCATCCTCTGTAGGAAAGGGAGTATCTCGGCTGCTTAGTCAAGTGGACTAGGAAGCATGTGGGCTTGGGTGGTTTGGGCTGTGAAAGAAAGGGGTTTGCTCAGGGGAGCGAGAAAGGAAGAGCTTCTTTAGACAAGGCAATCTAAGTGAAGTAATCTAAATTACCTAAAGGTGGACTTCAAATTAGACTAGTTAAGCTACGTGAAACCCCCGTGCGGACAGTCTCTCACTGTAATGAGTTTACAAAAATCAAAATGGCTAATTGTGCTAGAGCAGCTGGTTCACTCAGGTAAATCAAATAAAATCACTTTCATTCCAAAGGCATGTGCCCCCAGTTCTAATCTGATTCACCTAGTTCATTTAGGAAATTTTATCTAAACTCTATGAGTATCTCTGCAGATGAGCCCTGCAGTCTGGAGACTTGAAGGAGGAACCAGACTCGCAGGTTCGCTCTGGCTGCAGGGCAAGAGGCGCAGCTCTGTGCTGGTGGTTGTTCAGATTTAAAGCTGGTGGATCGCTGGCTGCGGAAGCTCTCGCTGTTTGGTACCGCTGTGTCTTTTTGCCTTTGTTCCCAGATGCAGAACCCAGACTCCCTCTCCATTCTCACCAACCCCCGCGCCATGCAGGCGCTCCTCCAGATACAGCAGGGACTCCAGACGCTGCAAACGGAGGCCCCAGGACTAGTGCCAAGGTAATAAGCGCTTTAGAGTGGGTTTCTGCAGGCAGAGCTGACATGCTTCGTACCAGCAGGCAGAGTAGCTGTTGATTCATCAAGGAGACCTGCTTCGGGCACTCTGTCGTGGGGACTTCTGCGTGTGTGTGTGCCTGCAAGCCTCTGTGAGCTCCAGCTAATTAGCACTTTCTGCTTGTTTGTACTTCACGTGGAAAATCCTTAGCCCTTTATTTTTGGAGAAAAGGTTTGGAAACCACTTGGTCCCTCCTCCATCTTTTGTTTGCTGTATTCAGTATGAACAGGAAGAATTTTATCTCTGGAGAACAGTAGGAGATGCACAGCTACAGGCTTGGGTGGGAATGTTGGGGCAGGCTGGTCTGCCGGCAGCCCTCAGGCCTTCTGCTCTCTGGCAGCGTGGGTCACGTTCAGTCTCTGCAGTTCCTTTCAGGCCTGTGCTTCTGTTAGGATTGCTTACTCCCAGCACCATGTGTGACCAGGATACAAACGCAGCCGGTTTAATTTACAAAGCTGTCCTGTAGTATTGGCCTCAGCGAGGGCCAGCCTGGCAGAGCCTGCTGGTGACCGTGCTGCCCAGCTCTCTGGGGACACCCAGAAGTGCCAGCTTGCCTCTGAGCACGCCCTGCCTTCCTCTGCAGCCTCGGCTCCTTCGGCATGCCTCGAATGCCCCCGTCCTCCACAGGAGGAAGCACAATCCCGGAGAACCCCGTTCCCTCCGCTTCGACGCCGGCCAGTGCCTCTCCAGCTGGGGGTGGTAACCCCCAACAGCAGCTCATGCAGCAGATGATCCAGCTGCTGGCCGGAGGAAGCTCTCAAGTATGTAATGCCCAGCTGCATGCTGGTAGGCTTCTGGGGAGGGACATCTCCAGGGTGAGCTAGAGGTTGTCCCGATCCCACCCCACCCTAGGGATGTGGTCCCCAACAGGCTTCTCTTGGCTGTGGTGCTTTATGCTAAGTTTGGTGTCTCAGGCTGGCTAGTTCTTTGGGGTGTAGTAACCCTTTGCACAGGTTTGAAGCCAAGAGTGCCAGGGATCCTCCTCCCAGCGCTGCTGTCACCGTAGGTATAGAATTTGGACTAACTGTGTGCAGCGTGGCTGCTGTGCCAAAGCCCGTGGCAATGTGGGGAGGTGGGTGACATTGCTAAATGAGCCTGGAGTATTTCAGTGCACCTAAAGCTGAGCTCAGGGTCCCCGCTCAGCCGTCATTGCTGTCCCTGCCCGTATTAGATGTTGATCTCTGCTGTCTGACTCCTAAGGTCTTTGTCCTTTCCCTCTGTAGGCGCAGAGTCCTGAAGTGCGATTCCAACAGCAGCTGGAGCAGCTGAACGCCATGGGCTTCATTAATCGTGAGGCCAACCTCCAGGCGCTTATTGCCACTGGTGGAGACATCAATGCAGCTATTGAGAGACTGCTGGGCTCCCAGCCTTCCTAAACTCTTGTCATGCTGCCCCACAGACATCAGCACATGCATCCATACACATGCACAGGGGGATCTTTCAGGAAAGCCCACCATCATTTTCATATCTGACAGCTGTCCATGTATTTAAAACAAAAAGATACAGCTTAACCCCTGACCTTCCTACTAAGTTAAGATTTCATGTTGAAATGCTCTTTAACTGGCTTGTATGTGGATTCCAGTTCTCATCGTGCCACAGAGACTTCAGATGTGTATTTTTTCCTAAATATGCCCTCTGTCTCAGACACTCTTCTCTCTCTCTCTAGATGGTAGAGGCGATACTTCTAGTTACTTACCTGAATGATTGTGTTTTGAGTAGCTTGATTTTAACTGTACATGATTCCCTCCCCTAGCCCTCCTTTCAGGCAAATATTTAAAACTTGAGCCGACTTTGGGTTTTATTTCTCCCAGCATCTTATTGGGAATGGATCAAAAGAAAAATTGAAATGACCTGGACATTTCTGATGTCATTTGTCTTAATGTTCCATTGGATGAACTGAGCCTGTGTCCCTTGCACACAGGTGCCTCTGATCTCCTGGTAGAGGGTTAATGTGCATGAAAACTACATTTGAAGTAGGGCCTCTTTACACTCTCGGGATGGTGAAAAGGAGCCTAGATGCCTTCAGGGATCAAGCTTGCTGTTCTTGAACTTGAGTTGAAAGTGCCGTACGGAAGAGCGTGTTTGAAAGGTGTGTTTCTGCCCAAGCAATTTAGTTCTTGCGCAGTAGTGTCGGGGGTTTGTTGACTCTTGTGGTCAGTAGGCTCGTTCCTGAAAGTGTAAAAACAAAAAAGGAAATTGAAAAATAAGTTAACGATCTTTTTGCTTCACTGGAAAATGTTGGAGTTCATGTTCTTCCCAGTTTAGATCCATCCTCTGCCCCCGCCCCCCCCCCCCCTCCATTTTGGTGTGTTTGAATGTTATGACTCTCCAAGAAACTCCCCGAGGACCAGCAGGGTGATATTTTCCCAAGAGCCTCCATGGCTGTGTAATTTGCATACCATTTTTATCAAAGAAAAATAAATGCGCACAACCATCTGTCTCCCTGCACTCCATGTATCTTCCTTGATTGCCACATTTAAGCTGATTGAGTTCCCCTAGTTACTGGTGATTAAGCTGTCTTCCCCCCCATGCTTACCTCTTGCAGATAGCGTGGGGTGTCGTGTAACCTCCCCACCTGGCCGGGCTTCCTCCCCTCTTGCGGCAGGAAACCTTTTTGACACTTAAGAATGCTGTTTGAAGGCTTGCCCAAAATCTGGCCCTAAACATGCCCTTTTGGAACCTTCCTTTGAACTAGGGACTCTCAAGTACGTGTAGGACAAGCTAACCACTCGTTGGTAGCTTGTTGTATTTAGATGACCTGATCCACAGTATGTAAGAAGCCAGTGGCTTCCTCTGCTGACCCTAGAGGCGTTTGCTCGCAGCTGGACGCTGCCAATGCCCAGGGGAGCCCTGGGCAGCTCTGTGCACAGTGGATTTTACCCCTGCTTTTCTGTAGCAGTGCTTGCTGTTAGCTGGGTGTTAGTATTCTGGTTTTGGTTGGGTTTTGGGTCTTTTTTGGTTGGTTTTTACAGTTTCTTTTGGTAGGGGAGGATTGGGCAGCGAGAGGGAATGGGAAGAATCCCAGCACTGCTTTCTTGTCTACCTGTAAAACCTGCTGCACCCAGCTTCCTTCTGAGTTTGAGATGGGATCTATCAATACCCTGTGTTGTTGGAGAGCATAGGTGGAGCGGTGGTTGCTTGAGAAAACATGGGAGTGCACGCAGGCTGGAAACGCTCCTGCCTTTGTGTATGTGCATCACAACGAGACTGGGGTTTTTTAAAGCTAGGCTTTCTGAATCCTCATCTAATCTCTTCTCTTGGAGGCTGTGCACATACATGTGGATTTCTTTTTGCAGCCTCTCCTCAAACGTAAAAACAATTTGCAAGGAGTTGTGTAAGGATGGGTAGTGAAGTTCCCGATTGCACTGACAGGGTCAGAGCTCTTTCCTAACGTTGCTAATCGGCCCCTTTGCAGCTAAAAATGGGCTTATAAAAAGGCGTGTATGGTCCTTTGTGATCTCTTAGATTTGGTGGTGGTCCTTTGCCTGCACTAAGGTCTGTTTATCCCTGCAAAGGCTCTGTCCCCATGCAAGCCAGCTCTTGCAAAGAATGCGCTGGTGGGAGGGTGGGGTAACCAGGTAAGTGAGAGGGAGCAGAGAAGGCAGCTGGAAGGAGAGGTGGTGCTGCTGGGTCGCGGGGAGTGGAGACGTACCCCCATCTTTGCGATAAGGTTGCGCTCTGCGTTTGAACCTCTTTGAAAAGCAAAATTAGTCCCAAACCCTGTTGTTTCTGGCCAGGCAGAAACAGTCCTTCCAGCTCCCTCCTCAGCATTAGCAAGATGCGGTGTAAATCCCACCCATGCGAGGGATCTGCGTGCGCGTGAGGGGAGCTGATGTGCTGCGTGGTGGCAGGACAGAAGCTTCTGACCTGTCCCTCCGCTTCTGACGTAGGAGGGACTTGGACGGGCAGGGGGGAGTCCAGTGAGTCCAAAGCAACGAGCCTTCTGAGAGGAAGGGCTCCCGCGAGGCTGTGGCTGCCGTTGCTGTTTTGGCTCGGACCGGCAAGGTGGAGCGGAGTTGGTGATGCTTCAGCATCGCCGAGATGAACTGAGCCGCGCAGAGGCTGTCTGCTCGGTGCCTGCGAGCAAAGCTGGCTGGAAATACCTGCGTGGTGGAGGGATCCTGCTGGCAGCGTAGGCAGACTGCTGTGAATTATTGAGGATAATTATTGTGCTTCTTGTAGAAGTTCTTGCTAGGATATTTTTTCTTAAGCTGAGGTCCTGTTTTTCCAGAGAAGGCTCTGGAGCGTGGCAAGTGCGTGGAAGCCGTTCTCTGATGCTTCCCATAGAAGGAGGATAATGATTGTCATCTCTCTGGGGGAGAAGCGAGGAGGGGGAAATGCTGAGTCTTCACAGGCCGTTCAGTCCTCAGTGTGTCTCTGCTCGTTTAAGCAGGAAAACATATTTCTCCTGTCTCTCCACGTCGCAGCATCCGCTCTTATGTCAGTTTGAGATCATTCCTCACCTGCTGCCAGCCCACCAGCCAAGGTGCTAAAATAAAGATAACAGGGCAGCCTGCTATCTCAGCTTGCAGCCTCTGTTTGCATCTGATGTTCATCTACCAGCTCTCCAGCTTCCCCCGGGCAATCTGGCAAAGCTGCCACCCTCCGTGCTCTCCTCCTTGCTGCTCCGGAGGGGCTTTGCCGTACTTGTGTGGAGCAGCCGGATGGATTCGTGGCTCTGGCTTCGGCGCTGAAGCAGTGCAGAGGGGAGCAGCCGCTTCCCCCCACGGGGAAGGGGACGAGCTCAGGGAAATGCTCGGCGCTGGTGCAGCTTTTACCAACCCCTCAGCCCTTACAGGAGTTATTGCCACCAAGGTTGCGCTGAGCACTCTCTCTTTAGCGGGCTTTGCAGGCTTTTCCCTGTAGCTGCTACAACTGATGCTCTGGTCCTTCCTTATTCCTCGGGGAGCAGAAAAGCATCGTGATCCGCCCGTGCCCACGCACGGGGACGACGTGCTGAGCTGAGAGCTCTGCCCTGCACCTGCCTGGGGAGGCTCTGGCCTCGGCTCTGGGCAGGGTAGTGGGAGCAGCAGCGTTTTCCCCCCCCCCTTCTCAAAATGGGGGACAAAAGCTGGGAGGGAAGGGCTTGTGGCTTCCCCAGCATCGCTGGCAGGAGGAAAGGGCCGTGGTTGGACAAGCCTGGAGGTGTGATGGATGCAGCCGCCCCAGCCCTGGCTCTCTGCAAGGGGATTCGGGTCTCACCTTTGGTCGGCCCAGGCTTGGGAGGAAAAGGCGGCTTTGAAGACTGGTGAGAAGCGAGCTTTTTAGTCAAACATTAATCCCCTCCAGAGAGCTTTCCCTAATCCTCAGTAATGTGCTGTTCAAAAGCCCTCTTTCAAAGGAACAATTGCACTTTCTCGCTGTTCTATCTCTCCTTCCCGGAGGAATTGCCCAAAGGTGTTCCTTGCTGACTGTTTCCTCTCATTTTTCTCTGATAAATAGAATTAATTCCTTTAAAATGTAATGGAAGGAGCAATTTCCTCAGCGGGTAGTGGCTATCTGGCTGATTGATTTGGAGAGATTTCTGCTGTCAAGGACTTATTTTCACTTTATTCCTCCCCCCTCCCTGGAGGAGAATCGCAGCCTTTTCCCCCAATAACCGAATGTAACGCTTTCAACTTTGAAATCAAATGTGGAGGAGGGAGATATTGCAGGAAACGAACATCTAAATTTCTTTCAAGAAACCATTTTTTTTTTTATTACTAAGGTCCCTGGCCGTGACATGGGCTGTTTCCTGCGGCCGCAGCCCTGATTATGGGGGTGCAAGTTCAAACTGACTCTGTTAATAACTTCTGAATGTGCTGCAAGAGGGGGGTCAGCAGGGAAATCTCCCGGGGTTAGGAGGTCAGGGAGTGGGATAGCTTGGAAAAAGTGTGTGTGTGTGCGTGTGTATATATATATATATTTACACACATGTATGTATATGGAGCTGCTGCAGCAGCACTTTGCTCAGCCACGGGAGCTGTTAAGGAAGGGCTAGAGGTAGAGCAGGCTCAATGATGCTCCTTGGCCTCTCTGCTCAATTCCGTAGCATTTCAGGGCAGAAAAATCCATGATTTAGAGAGTGGTCGGGACATCGCCAGCTCGCTCGGCTGCCTGCCAGCAGGCCCTGACCATGTCACATTCAGGTCCGTATTCACGTTCCTCTGACTTGGATTATTTTTAATTTCTCCAGCAAGTCGATACCTTGTTCCCTGCAGCTGCCCACCCGGTCCCGACCGCGTTTCACCGGGGTTTGCACGCGGGTGCAGCATTCCCAGCTCGCGGGGTCGGCTGTGCTGGAGGCGGCAGTGCCAGCCGGCGTGGAGCCTGTTCCCGGGGCAGGGCGGAGACTGGGATTTGTTGTTTGCTCCCCTTGACATTGGAAACAACAAAATCGCAAGTCTTCCAGCCTGCCCCAGGGCTGAAGGACATGGGGGTGGCAAAGTGTCCTGAGAGCCTCGCCGGAGCTGCCCTGGGGAGAGAGAAAGGGAGAGGGGTGGCGTTCGGGCACCTGCCCTTGCTGTCTGCCTCTGTATGGCCCCGGGGAGCGTTAGGCTGGGTCTGGCTGATGCACCTGTGCTTGCACCCATGGGTGCACGAGGGGCTGTGTCACCCACAAAACCCAGTGGGTTACTAACGTGCACTGGGAGAGGGTCCAGGGTGCCAAAGGGGCTTCGCAGCCCTTGTCCGCTGCTGGCAGCGGTGCCACAAAGGACAACGGTTGTGCCCAATGTGTCCCCCCCCCAGTGCCAGCAATGGGTCTGAGCCCCAGCTCGGCCCCGATCCCCTGTTTGGGAGCCTGGAGTGGCGGTGGACTGCTCCAGCCCCATCTCTGCCAGGGATGGAGGAGAAGCCTCCCACGCTGCTCCGGGAGGGGTGTCTGCTTTTGGCAGACTTTGCGGTGCTGGGATGTTCGGTCCTGCCCTGTTCGTGTTTTCCTGGGTGTCCTGGTGGGAATATCCCCGTCCTTGCTGCCTCGGTTTCCCTGCCCCGTGAGCCACATCTGGGGTGCGGCCGTGAGACGGCTCCTCCACGAAGGTTATTGCCGTTTTTTTTAATCCTAGCAGACAGAGCAGATAGCAGTGAAATATGGAGCAGTCAAGGCTGCTGCCCCACGGACTCGGGGCTGCTGCGGTCTCCCGGCTCGGTGTGACCCTGGAGATAAGCCCCCAGTGCTCTTTCCAAGGGGAGCAGGAGGGGAAGGCAGCAGGCGCCGGGATGCCGGGGCTGGGTGGGAAAGCAAAATGCAAGGAGATGCAGGAGCGATGCTGGCGGGGCTGGAGCAGGGGAGGGGATGTCCCTCGACCCCGTCAACCATGCCGGCGAAACGCTGCTGCCGTGTGCGACGGTGGCAGCAGTGCAAAGTACGGAGTCGGTGTCTTTGCTGTGTGCGGGCGCACCCCGTTGCACAGCACAAACACCGCGTGCGCCCCGTTGCACACCTTGCGCGCCCCGCACCCCTTGCACGCCCCGCCGTGCACCCCGTTGCACAGCGCACCCCACGTAGACCCCGTTGCACACCTTGCGTGCCACGCGCCCTCTGCGCGCCCCGTCGTACACCTCACCGCGCCCCTGCTCACCTGGTTGCCCGTCCTCCCCACCGACTCTCCCGGCTGGCGTCGGCGGAGCGGCGACGTGCAGGAGCTCGTGGCAGCTCTGGGCTGCTCCTGCCCAGCCGGAGCACGGCGCGAGCAGCCGCGCAGGGAGGCCGAGGCGTTTGCAGGGGGACACCCCCGCGCACGCTGTCTCCCCGCTGGACCACGTCCTCCTCCCGCTTTAGGAAGCGCGGCTTTGCCGGAGCAAAGGGAGATCCAGGGGACGCCACGGCGGCGCGCGTCTCCAGCCCTGCGGCGTCACCCGGGCCAGACCCCCTGGACGGCGGGGCGAGGGGTGCCGGAGCGGGGTGCCTCCGGCTCTGCGGGTGCACCCAAGCCCAGGGTGCCGGCAGCTGCCGGCGTCTGGGAGTTTTATAGCGAGACTAGCCTGGCAATAGGCTGGCCTTGGTGACAGCTTTGAGTGGCAGCTGGCGAAGGGACGGAGCTGGGAGGGACAAGGACGCAGCGTGGCTCGGCCTGGCCCAGCCGCGCGATGCGCAGGGCATGGGGCTGGCTTGCTCCGGGGCTGTGCGTATGGGGGGCAGAGGGGCCACGGCACCGGCTCCGGAGCTGGCCCTTGCCCACCGCGGAGCCCTGGAGAAAAGCAAACAGCCCCCGGCTGCGGGGCCAAGCGCCGTGCCGTGGCTTCCACCGGGCTTTCCGGCTGGACACACGCGCCTGCGTGCACACGCGTGTGCGCGCACATGCACACGCACCCTCTGAGGCTGCGGAGCCCTCTCTGCCCGTGGCCCACACGCAGCGGCACCGGTGCAAAGCAGGCAGCGAGCAGCGGGCACGCGTGCCGTGCAACCGCACGGGGAGCGGCGTGTGTGCACGCGGCGTGCGGGTAGCGGGTACGTGCAGGGCACAGGCACCCGTGTGCAAAATGTCGCGTGCGTGTGCGTGCAATGCGTGGTTAGCTGCGGGCGGGCGTGTGCCCGTGGCACACCCAGCTGGCGGGGACGGGGGCGGTGTATGTGTGTGTATATGTGCGTGTGCATACGTGTGTGTGCATGTGCACACGTCTGTGCGTGTGCATGTGTGTGCATGCGCGTGTGCATGTATGTGTGCATGCATACGTGTGCGCATGTAGGTGTGTGCATGCATGCGTGTGCATGTGAGCGTGTGCACACGTGTGTGCATGTGTGCACGTGTGCATGCGTGTGTGCATGTGAGCATGTGCACGTGTGCGCGTGCATGTGAGCATGTGCACGTGTGCGCATGCATGTGCATGCACGTGAGCACGTGTGCATGCTTTTATATGTGTGTGCATATGTGTCCGCGTGTGCACACGTGTGCATGTGTGTGCATGCGTGCGCATGCACGCGAGCATGTGTGTGCATGCTTTTGTATATGCGTGTGCATGTGTGTGTCCGTGTGTGCACACGTGTGCCCGCCCGCTGGTATATGTGAGTCTGTGTGTGTGTGTGTCCCCGTGCCCCTGTGTCCCCGTGCCCGTCTGTCCCCGTGTCCGTCTGTCCCCGTCCCCGCCTGCTCGCGCGCGCGCACCCCTCCACAGCGCGGCCCCGCGCCGGGCGCGTTCCCGGCCACGCCGCGTGCGCATGCGCAGAGCCCCCTTCCCGGCGGCCCCGCCGCCGTCCGAGTGCGCCTGCGCTGTCCCTCGGCCCCCGAACCCCGCCCCGCCTGGCGGCGTGCGCATGCGCAGTCGGCGCTTCTTGCCGGGCGGCACCGGCAGCGCGTGGCGGGCGGCGGTGCCTGAGGGAGCGCGCGGCCCGGCGGGTGCCGCCTCCATGAGCTGCCCGGAGCCGCCGGGCCGCGGGATGCGGTTTGCGGAGAGCCAGCTGCGGCGGCACGGCTGGCGGCGAGGTGGGGGCCGGCCTGGGGTCCCCCCGCTCCGCGGCGCGTCCCGCCATCCCTTGATCTTCCCTGAGTGCCCCCGGCCGCGCCCGGTCCCCGGCGGTCCCTGGCCCTCCCCGCTCTGACGGGCCCGTCCCCCGGCCGTCCCCAGCCCCACTTCCCGGAGGAGCAGGGCTCGGCTTCGCGGCCTCAGCCCCCCCCACGCCGGGGGTCTCGCGGCGGCCCCAGCCCCCGGTGGCCTCCCCCGGTCGCGGGGGGCTGGGGGGGAGCCGCTGCGGCGAGTGACGGGTGCCCTTGTCCCCAGGGCGGGGGCTGGGGAAGCGGGAGGACGGCATCGCCGAGGCCATCCGGGTGAAGGTGAAGTGTGACACGGCGGGGGTGAGTGCAGCCCCCTGCCCCGCCGGGGCTCGGCCGCAGCGGCCGCCGGCGGCTGCAGCCATTTCGGGGGCTCCTCTGCACCCCGCAGGTGGGACACGACGCGGCGGAGCCGTTCGCCTTCCACTGGTGGGACCACGTCTTCAACAAGGCGGCTGCCAACATCGCTGTGGAGGCCGGGCAGGTAGGAGGGCTGGGGGGTGGCGGGGGGTACCCCGGTTCAGCCAGGCAGGGGAGGGCTTTGGGGTCCCTTTTGGTGGCCTTTGCGCTGCCGCTATATGTCCCCGCGGTCCCTAACAACGTGCAGCACCTTGTACGGGGACCGTGGTGGCAGAGAGGTGCTGCCGGAGGGGGCTAAGCCCCTCGGACAAAACGCTCCTGAGCCCTTTGTGTCTCTCTCCCCCCAGGATGGCATCTCCATGAAGACGCTTTCTGAGCAGGGAGTCAGGATCAGCAACAAGAAGCCCCGCAAGGCCGGCAGCGCTGGCACCATGCTGTATGGCCGCTTCGTGAAGGTAACCGGCCCTGGGGACGTGGCTCGGGGAGCAGCTGGCGTCTCTGTGAAGGCTTCTGTGAACTCTGCACCCCCCCTTGCAGCACAGCCTCCCCAACCCATCGCTGCTGTGGCCCCCAGGGCCCACTTTTCCTTGTCCCCCTTTCTCACGGCCCCTCTGCCTCTCCCCGCTGCAGTCAGCCACGCTCACAGCATGCGGGGAGGAGCCCACGAAGCTGCCCACCGGCTCAGAGAGCAGCGAGGAGGAGGAGAAGCTGGACCTCTCTTCGGCCAGGAGGCGAGGCTGGGGGCAGCGCTGCGTGCCCCATCCCCACGACGCGGCAGTGGGGAGGGACAAGGGCTGCGAGGGGGAGCCCCGGTCCGGACCGCGCTCCCCCCCGTGCCGATGCTGGGGGTGACACGTCCTGTCTGTGTCCCGCAGGCTGACGGATGAGGAGCTGATGCGAGTGTGCGGGGGCCGCACGGCACACAAGTAAGTCGTTGGTGGGAGCTACATGGTTGCGTTCCCCCCTCCTGGCAGGGGCTTTCGAGCAGGCTGGGCTGGGGGGCACGTTCCCTGCCAGGGAGGTGCCGGACCCCGGCTGCCCGTGATCGTTGCAGGGGTGCCCGTCACGGCCTGACCATGAGTGCCAAGCTGGCGCGCCTGGAGGAGCAGGAGCGAGCCTTCCTGGCCACGTACCGACACAAAGAGCAGCAGCGTGAGCCCCCGGAGAGCAGCCCCCCAGCAGGGAGGCAGGAAAAACGGAAGAAGAAAAAAAGGAAACAGTCTGGGGACGGAGGTGATCCTGAGATGCTGCAGAGCCAGGAGCCAAGTGGAGAAGAGGAGGTGGTGGGAGAGGAAGGGAAGGTCGTGAAGAAGAAGAAGAACCAGGAGCCAAGCGGAGAAGAGGAGGTGGTAGGAGAGGAAGGGAAGGCTGCAAAGAAGAAGAAGAAGCAGCAGCAGGAGGAGGAAGAGGACAAAGAAGAGCCAGTTGAGACAGAGAAGAAGAAGAAGAAGAAGAAGAAGAAAAAGAAGAAGGAGAAGAAGGAAGAGGAGGACAAAGAAGAGCCAGCTGAGACAGAGGTACCTCTAGAAGACACAGATGGGCCAGACCTTGCTGGGCACAGCCCCAGGAAGAAGAGGAAGAAGAGGAAAAGGGAGCCAGAGTGAGCAAGGGCCAAGGCTGCCGTGCTGCGCAGCTGCCGGTACCATCTGGCTGTGAGGGTCCCGATCCTGGCTGATGGGTGCCCAAGGGTGCTCTGGGCTCTTCCCAGGTGGAGCCCAGCGCTGTGGCCCAGCTGCACGTTTGCTGCCTGGGGATGCTGGGCTGGGACTGGTTGGTCTGGAGCTGGACCGAGCTTTATTTCACTCCCTGAACCTTCCTCCTGTCAGGGGTGACCCCAGTTCCCACCAGGCCCTGGGGCAGGGACCCATTTGCCATGGGTCTGTCACAGAGGGACACAAGGGGACAAACCCCACAGAGTATCGAAATATTTTTTCAAGGGCACGAATAAACCTTTATTGCAGTGAAACTATCCTGAAGTACGAGATACGTGGCAGACCCCGGGGATCCTGGATCGCGTCTATACCTACAAGCACTCAAATCAGGTAGCAACCCCAAACAGAGCCCGCCTGGCAGCCGCCCCGTCGCTCCCAAGCTCCTGGGGGCTTTGGTCTGCAGTGAACTTCAATCCCGCTGGCAGAGCTGGGTAGGGCTGGAGCCCTGTGAGGTGCTGAGCATCCTCCTAGCAGAGAGCTGCAGCGTTGGCAGAATCAGGCCCCGATCTGCTGTACGAAAGCCTAGCCCGGCACCTCAAGCCCCTGCCGAGCCCCAGCCCTAGGTCAGCTGCAGGACGCAGTCTGTCTCGGGGTACGGTGGCAGGTTTAAAGCGTATTTCTTCTGGAGCGCGGCAGGCACAAACCTGCCCCCCAGGAAGTGGTAGCGGCCGGTGAAATGCATCGCTGCCTTCTTGGGTGCCGTGAGCGAGATGAGCATGTCGGGCTGGAGACCGTCCCCCTTCCCCTTCTCCACGTCCCAGCCTGCAACAAGCCCCGAGGCCAGGCTGGAGCCAGGAAGGCTCCGGCCGAGCACCTTCCTCGGGTGGGTCCGAGTGTTACTCACCTGAGGGGATGTCGATGCTGGCGATGGGCACCGTGATGCGCTCGAGGGTGCTGAGGATGCTGCTGAAGGGCTCCCGCACCGCTCCCTTGAAGCTGAACCCAAAAATCGCGTCCACCACCAGGCCGTAGAGCTCATCGATGAGCGCAGCCTGCGGCGGGGAAGGCAGCGGGTGAAAAACAGCCCCGGGCACGGCTCCAAGGGCGGCTGCTCCCTAGCCAGGGGCGGCTGCTCCCTAGCCAGGGGCGGCTGCTCCCTAGCCAGGGGCGGCTCCTCACCTCGGCCGGGAACTCGGGGAGGAAGGGGACGTCCATCTTCTGGCACTGGGTGGTCAAACCTTCAAAGAGGGGCTTGTTGGGGCGCTTGGGGTAATACACGGTCGGCTCGTAGCCCTGCAAGAGCAGGAGGGACCTGAGCAGCGCTCTGGCACCAGGAGCAGCCAGAGGAGCGGGAACCCCAAAGCTTGCGGGTATGGGGGTGCGGGGGGACGGGCACCCCCCCGGGGGGAGCAGGCAGCCGCCCGCACGAGAGACTCACAAACATTTTCAGGTGTCGGGCGCAGACCAAGCCATCGCCGCCGTTGTTCCCCGGCCCACATACGACCAGCACGGCAGGCTGGCTCGTGGTGAAGGAGCTGGGCGGGTAGGCCTGGCGTGGGACAGGAGGCGCAGGGTTACGCTGGGGAAGCGGGGCCGCGCCGCGGGACCCCCAGGACCCCCGCCTGCCTCCCGTGTGCCCACCTTGGCGATGGCGGTGGCGCAGCTCAGCCCCGCCAGCTCCATCAGCTGGTCCACGCTGAACTTGTACTCGGTGAAGAGCTCCTGGTCGATGGCCTGGGCCTCCTCCTGCCTGCGGAGGGAGGGTGGCACCCCTGGGGACCTCGAAACCCGGCCGGACCCCCCCGGCTCTGCGGGGTCAGGGCCAGCCCGGGGGCAGCTGTGATCCCCTTGACTTTGCAATGGGGAGCATGGGGGGGGGGGGGGGGGCACACACGGGGGACAGGGTCCAGCCCCCCCGTGCACCTCCGCACCCCCGTCCATCCCACCCGACCTCTCTGCAACCCCCCCGTGTCCTGCCCAACCCCGTACCCCCCCCCCCCGTGCCCCTCTCCACCCTGTTACCCCCCCCCCCCGCACCCTCCCCGCACCCTGCGGACCCCCAAACATCCCCCGCACCCTCTACCGCCCTCCGGACACCCCTGCAATTTTCGACTCCCGTGCGCTTTTGGGCCCCCTCCCCGTGCAGCCCCGGGGCCCCGCACGCCCCCTCCGCAGCCATACCCGAGGAAGCGGAGCTCCCGCGGGCCGGGCCCGGCGCTGGGCCCCTGCATGGCGCGGTGAGGGCGGCACCGGGCCCGGGCCCAGCTCCGGTCCCAGCCCCAGCCCCGGCTCGGGCAGCGCCCGCCCGCCCGCGCCCCCGCCGCTACCAGCAGCCCCAGCCCCAGCCCCAGCAGCGCCCGCGGCCCCGGCATGCGGCGGGCCCGGCCCGGCACGGAGCGGCCCGGCACGGAGCAGGCGCGGGGACGGCCCCGGGGCGGAGCGCCCATCCCCGTGCCGCGGGGCGGCGCCGGGCTCGGAGCCCGCGGTCAGGCGAGACCCGCCCCCCCCTTCCCCCCCGCCCCAGCCCCAGGACCCCCGGCACGGAAAGGAGAACGGCAAAGGAGCGGATTCAAAACCGTGTTGGCTCAAAGCACCGTGAACGGGGCCCAGCGGCGGCTCGGCCCTGCCCCGCCGGGGGACGCGCGGGCCCGGCCGGGCCCTGCTGCCCGGTGACGCTGCCGGTCCCCCGTGGGAAGCGGCCACGTCCCCGCTGTCCTCCACCGTCACACGAGGCTGCAGATGAGGGACAGCTTCCCGCTCCCCGGGCGGGGCTCCCGGCTCCCGCGGGGCCGGCAGCCGGTGGGGTCGGCGGCGTGGCGGTGGCTGCGAGGCCACGGAGGCGTTACGGGGCGCGGGGGTGCCCGGTGGGATGCAGAATAGGGGGTGCGG
The DNA here is from genome assembly GCF_035582795.1 of Mycteria americana. Lineage (NCBI taxonomy): Eukaryota > Metazoa > Chordata > Aves > Ciconiiformes > Ciconiidae > Mycteria > Mycteria americana. Next base: position 2,869,086 of record NC_134389.1, on the reverse strand, counting down.
GGGGGTTTCATACGGGGGCGTGTGAATCCACCCTCAGACCTGCTGCCCCGTCTATAGGGCTGGGCTCGGGGTTGGCTACAAGGTGCCAAAATCCCAAGCCCCTGTCATTTTGGGCTTGGGGACGCGGCCGTTGCAAGGAGCGGGGGTGTCCCGAGCGCTGCCGGGGGGTCTCCATCCCTGAACCCTCCCCTTGGAGGACACCCAGGAGCCCAGAACACCCGTCCGCTTCCTCGCCTGCTCCTCCAGTGCATCACCTACCTCTTCGGGGACCTCAGCCGGAGGGCTTGGGGGTCACGATGCCCTGTGAAACGCAGCGTGAGAACCGCAGCCCTCAGCCCGCTGGGGAAGCGAGGCTCCGGTTGTGTTTGGTACTTACCTGGCCGGAGGCCGCCGTGGTGCGACGGGGCCGGGCGCGGGCGGGTGGTGGTCCGGTTACTGGGAGCGAAGCGGAGGCGGCCCGTGGAGGTGACGGAGAGCATCTGTGTGACGAGCTCTCCCCATCGCATCGTTACCAAACCCTCCCCAAATTCCAGCTTGAATTACCCCAGAATTACGCATCTTTTCTAATCTCTGGATTTTCACCTTTAACCACGAGGAGTCCCCGGGGCGATGCCATTCGCCGCGTTACGTTTGCTGCTACTGCAAGGGTATTTGGGTGCAAGGAGCCGTATTGGGGTGCCTCCCCCCTCGCCCACCCACCTCTTAGCGTGGGGCTGACTGCGACACCCTGGAGCGGCGCTGGGACCGTCCTCATCCTCCCCACAGGCGTCCAGGCGGCCGTGTGGGTTGCGGGGCTGCAGCGCGGGGCCGTCGGCTGGGGCCGCTCCTGTGCCTCCGGGGAGGAAGGACAAATAGGCAGGAGTGCGGGACCAGACCGTGCCGAAGCCTTGGCTCCGGCAGAAATCGGCTGTATGGCTCAAGCAAATTGCCTGGGTTTTAGTTCGCACCCTCTTACCTGGACGCCCAGGACGTGCTCCCATCTCGGGCGCGTACAGCTCGTCCCCAGCCTGGGCTTTCCCCCCGAAGGACCTGGGGTCAAAGGAAGGGAGATTTATCTCATGGGTGATGCTGGGAACTCATCCGCGGAGGAAGGGGGGACAGGACGGCAGCTTTCCTACTCACACCTCGCTCCCCCGGAGCCGTGTCCCGCTGGCGCGGGGCAGCGCGGAGCAAAACCGCAGCTGGCCGGGGTCCTGCTGGGATGGAGGGACGGCCTGGGGTTTACGCGCGCGTGTCCCTCTGCCCAGCGAGCCCTGGTGCCTCTCTCCGCCGACCCCTGTCTGGGGGCTCGGTCCCCAGCACCCCCATCTGCCCCACGCCCCGGGGGGGGTGATGCTCACCGGGGCTGGGGCGGGCGCCCAGCCGCCCCCGCAGGAGAGGCGGCCGTGGAGGCAGAGCTGGTGCTGGATGGCGTCGGTAAGCTTGTGCACGACCCGCTCGCGGGCAGCTCTGGGGGTGTCCTGAGGAGGAGAGAGCCCGCGCGGGCTGGGCCGAGTGGGTCTGCTCCCAGGGCTGGGGCGGTCGCCCCGTGATGCACGGGAGGGTCCAGCCTTGGGGGTTTCCCCAGCGTGTCTTACCTGGCAGTGGGAAAGCAAAGCCAAGGCCTCCTTGTAGTGCCCGATGGCTTTCTGGGGGTCTCCCAGGTGGAAGCAAGCTGCTCCCAGCCCCTCGCACGCTTGCCACTGCCCTCGCACGTCCCCTGGGAGGCAAAAAGCAGCATCGGTGCTGGCCCAGCACGTCGTAGCCAAGGTCCCGGGGAGGGAGCACCGCTGATGCCCTTTGGATCCAGCGCACGCCTGGCTTGAGCCCGCTCGGCATCCGGATGCTGCAGAGCCCCCAGCGCGGGGACGATTTATCTGCGCCTCCCCTTACCCGAGTCCCGGAAGGCTTGCAAGGCGTGCAGGTAGTTCTCTGCGGCAGCCTCGTGGTTCCCGAGCCGGCTGCAGGCGTACGCCAGGTTACCAAAGCACTGCCCCTGCGCCCTCCGGTTCCCTAGAGCGCCTGGAATCGGGAACACGAGGCTCCATCCCGAGCCGGCACATCCGGCAAAGCCAAGAGCAAGAGATACCGGTGCGACCTACCGTGCAGTGCCGCCGCTCGCCGGTGCCAGCCCAGGGCCCTGCCGAAGCTGCGCAGGGCGTTGTGGGCAGCACCCAGGTTCTGCAGCAGCGCAGCCTCCCTGCGCCGGTCCGGCTCGCCACCGCAGAGGGCAAGGGCCCGCTCGAAGCTCTCGGCGGCCAGGGAGAAGATGCGGAGCTGGGAGTAGCCGAGGCCGACGTCGTTGTAGAGTTTCCCTGTGGGGCAGAGAGGAAAAGCTTGGTGCGGGCGCTGCTCCGCAGGGCAGCGAGAGGAAAGGCTGCGGTGCAGCGTTACCTCACAGGGCTGGGTCGGGGATGCTCTCGCAGAGCGAGCGGCACTGGGCGAGGACCCCCGCGATCTCCGCCGCCCTGAACCGTTGGCTCTGCAGCATGGAGCCGCTCGCCCTGCTCAGAGCCACCGCGGCGGCCTCGGGGCTTGCGGCTGCCGCGTAGGTCCGCGCGGCGTCCAGGAAGCAACGCGCGGCTCGCGCCGGCTCCCTCATCCCCAGGTAGCAGCAGCCCATCTGCACGCGGGTCCCTGCTCGGCTGCCAGCCTGCACCGCGTGGTCGTCAGCTTTGCCGAAATACTCCAGAGCCTTCGGAAAGTCCCGGAGCCCTTCGTGAGCCGCTCCGATGTTGAAATAAAGGTTCCCCAAGTGCTCCCTGCTCTCCCCCTCCGAGGGCTGGGACTGGAGGAGGAACTCAAGGCCCTTTTTGGGCTTCCCGGTCTCCACGTAGGCAGCCCCCAGGTTGAAGGCACAAGCCCTGCGGAGCCGGGGGTTTGCCGTGCCCCCGGAGAGGAGAAGCGCCTTCCTGAAGCACCCCACCGCCTCCCGCGCATCGCCCAGGGCCAGCGCCCGCTGCCCGGCTCGCGTGAGCCCCTCGATCCCGGCCGCCCGCCCCGCCGCCTCGTCCCTTCCCTCCTGGGCATCTTCCCCGGCCTCGGGCTTCTCCTTCCCTTTCTTCCGGCTCTTCTTCCTGACGGCGGGGGCCGCGGGGGCCGTGGGCTGCGCTCCTGGGTCAGCAGCCTCCTCCGAAGCCATGGGCAGGGGCAGCGACCTGCCTGCAAGAGAGATGGATGCAGCAGGCAGCCCGAGCCAGCCCGGTCCTGGGATTCTTTGACACGAGCAGCGTTATTTTACATTATTTAAAAAAAAAACAAATTAGAAAAGTCTTGTAGCCTGTTTGCTGCTAAAGTTTCAGGGAGGAAAAAGGCCTTTCCATGGAGGACCCCAGCCCAGCTTCTGCACTCGATGCCTGCCTCCTGCAAACCTTTGTGGTCGCCAGAGAGGAGGGGGGGGGGTCACTGGAGGAGGAGGGGGGGACGCCGCAGCACGGGGTGCACGTTCCCGGGGTGTCTTTTTGAGAGGCAGAATAACCGGTTGCACGCACTTACTGTTTGCTCTTTGGGTGCAAAGGGTGCCGAGAGCGCGGAGGGGAGGGAGAGGGCATCACCGCCGCTCGCAGCTGCGCCGCTGCTGCAAACCACCGCTCTCCGGGCGGGGACGGAGGGTGGCCGAGGGGCCTCCGAGTCCCGCTGGGGCTGGGCTGCCTGGAAAGGCACCCGGAGCGGGTGGCAGCCCCCCGGATGCCGGATGCCGGCGCCTGGGGCCTGGTGCTGGAGCACAGACGGCTCCTGAGCGCCAAGAAAACAGCAGGGTCGTGCGTGGCACGAACAAACTGGGACAAAGCCAGGTCTCCTGGGGAAGGCGCGTTCCCGCAATGGCTCGCCTGGCTCCAGTTTCATCTCCGTCGCCGGCACGGCGTACAGTGCCATGGCAACTTGGTTCAGCAGCGCCGGTGTGAACTGCGCGATGGATGGCACAACCGTCCCCTCGCTGTCCCGGCGAGCTCATGGCAGGCGCTGTGGACTTGTTTAATGAGGGGGCACGTTCGCGGTTCGGAGCGGAATGATGTACGGGCACGGCGCGGCGAGGGGGAAGGACGCTCCGGGGCCGGCCGGCACATCCTGGGGTCCCCCCCGGCCCCCGCCTGGCCCAGCCTGGGTGGGCAGACCCCGGTGTGCCCCTGCTGACAGCAGGATGCCCCTGGGGCGTGCAGATCCCCGCGTGTCCCCCGTGGGCCCTGCAGGTCCCCGTGGGTGCTGAGCCTCTGGCACGCCAGGCTGTGTGCCCCGTGCGGGTGCTGGTGCCTGGGTGTGCCCATCCCCTGCACCCCAGGGTGCCCCCTGCACCCCTGGGCTCCCCCTGCACCCCGGTGTGTGCCACCCCCTGCACCCATGGGCTCCCCCTTGCACCCATGGGCTCCCCCCGCACCCCAGTGAGTGCCCATCCCCTTGCACCCATGGGCTCCCCCCGCACCCCACTGTGTGCCACCCCCTGCACCCATGGGCTCCCCTCCCACCCATGGGCTCCCCCCGCACCCCGGAGCGCGCCGATCCCCGGGTCCTCGCGGGTCCCGGTTCACCCCCGCGCGCTCCCGCCCCGCGCGCCCCCGGTGCCGGTGCCGGACTACAGCGCCCGGCGGCCCTCGCGCGGCGTCACGTGGGCGGCGGGAGATTCAAATCGCGGGTGGGGCCGCGGCGGCCGCAGCCATGGAGCGAGCGGGGCCGGTGCGCTGTGAGTGACCGGCAGCGGGGGGCAGCGGGGGGCAGCGGGGTGTCGGGGTGGGTGCAAGTGCGTGGGGGCACAGGCGGGTCTGGGGGTGCGGGGGGAAGTGGGGGGCAGGCAGCGATGTGGGGCACGGGGGGTTGGAGTTCAGGTGGATGTGGGGGCACAGGCAGGTCTGGGGGGATGTGGGGGGCAGGCAGTGGGGTGGAGGAGGATTGGGGGCACAGGCAGGTCTGGGGGTACAAGGGGATGTGGGGGGCAGGCAGCGATGTGGGGCACGGGGGGCTGGAGTTCAGGTGGCCTTGGGGGACAGGCAGGTCTGGGGGTGCGAGGGGGTGGGGGCAGGCAGTGGGGTGGAGGAGGATTGGGGGCACAGGCAGGTCTGGGGGTGTGGGGGGATGTGGGGGGCAGGCAGTGGTGTGGGGTACGGGGGGCTGGAGTTCAGGTGGATGTGGGGGGACAGGCAGGTCTGGGGGTGCGAGGGGGTGGGGGCAGGCAATGGGGTGGAGGAGGATTGGGGGCAGATGAAGGGGGGACAGGCAGGTCTGGGGGTGCGGGGGGGTGTGGGGGGCAGGCAGTGGGGTGGAGGAGGATTGGGGGCACAGGCAGGTCTGGGGGTGCGGGGGGATGTGGGGTGCAGGCAGCGATGTGGGGTACGGGGGGCTGGAGTTCAGGTGGATGTGGGGGCACAGGCAGGTCTGGGGATACAAGGGGATGTGGGGGGCAGGCAGTGGTGTGGGGCGGAGGAGGATTGGGGGCACAGGCAGGTCTGGGGGTGCGAGGGGGTGGGGGCAGGCAGTGGGGTGGGATGGAGGAGGATTGGGGGCAGATGAAGGGGGGGACAGGCAGGTCTGGGGGTGCGGGGGGATGTGGGGGGCAGGCAGTGGGGTGGAGGAGGATTGGGGGCACAGGCAGGTCTGGGGGTGCGGGGGGATGTGGGGGGCAGGCAGTGGTGTGGGGCACGGGGGGCTGGAGTTCAGGTGGATGTGGGGGCACAGGCAGGTCTGGGGGTACAAGGGGATGTGGGGGGCAGGCAGTGGTGTGGGGTGGAGGAGGATTGGGGGCACAGGCAGGTCTGGGGGTGCGAGGGGGTGGGGGCAGGCAGTGGGGTGGGATGGAGGAGGATTGGGGGCAGATGAAGGGGGGGACAGGCAGGTCTGGGGGTGCGGGGGGATGTGGGGGGCAGGCAGTGGGGTGGAGGAGGATTGGGGGCACAGGCAGGTCTGGGGGTGCGGGGGGATGTGGGGGGCAGGCAGCGATGTGGGGTACGGGGGGCTGGAGTTCAGGTGGATGTGGGGGGACAGGCAGGTCTGGGGGTACAAGGGGATGTGGGGGGCAGGCAGTGGTGTGGGGCACGGGGGGCTGGAGTTCAGGTGGATGTGGGGGCACAGGCAGGTCTGGGGGTGTGGGGGGATGTGGGGGGCAGGCAGTGGTGTGGGGTGGAGGAGGATTGGGGGCACAGGCAGGTCTGGGGGTGCGGGGGGACGGGGACAGCGGTAGGGCCCCAGGCCCCCGGGGCCAGGCTGGAGGGGACCCGTTTTGCGGAACGTGTCTGCTGGGTGCTGCTGGGTGCCCCCCGGCAGCGGTGGGTGCCTCCAGCCCTAGGGTACGAAAGGACCCCAGACCTGCAGCCGCGTCCCCCCGGGCGCTGGCTCTGGGCGCCGGCCGTGGCCGTTGCTTTGGGCGAAAGGGAAGTTGGAAACTTTCTTCCAACCGCCAAAAAGGGCCCGGCCGCCGTCGGTGTCACCGTCACCGCCACGTCTCGGCGCGGTGCCCAGGCAGGCTGCTGCGTGGAAAACCTGCCTTTCCTTTGCGAAATCTTAATTTGGGTGGGGAAAGGTGCTTTCAAAAAGCCCCCCCCCCCTCCCCGCGCCCCGAATAGGGGGGGTTTGACGGGGTCCCCCCCTGTCGCCGCCCAGATGAACGCCGCACCGCGGACGAGATGGATGAGCAGAGGAGGCAGAACGTCGCCTACCAGTACCTGTGTCACTTGGAGGAGGCCAAGCGGTGGGGCTGGACCTGGGGACCCCCTCTGCCTTGAGCTCCAATTTTTTGGGCGAAAAAAGGGGTGCAAAGAGGGGGGGAAGGGGAGAAGGCACAGGGGGTGTGGGTGGGGGGAGGCTGCAAGGCGTAACGCTGCCAAATCCTGCCCGCTCCTGGTGCTTTCTGGCCCTTCAAACGTGTTTTCTGGGTTTTTTTTTTTGGGGGGGGGGCACTCAGCCATGCTGTTACCAAACTGAGAATAAACCCTGCGGCAAAGGGGTGGGGGCTGACCTCTCCCTGCCGTGGGGGGGGGGGGGAATTTATGGGGATGGGGTGGGCCGTCTCCTTTGGGTGCTGCTTTTCCTGTCCGGAAGGGGTCTGGGTGGGGGGTACTGGGGGTCCGCGACGTGCCCCGTCTCTGCCCCCCCAGCTGGATGGAGGCCTGCCTGAGCCAGGAGCTGCCCCCCCCCACGGAGCTGGAAGAGAGCCTGCGCAACGGGGTCGTCCTGGCCGAGCTGGGCCACTGCTTTGCCCCCGCTGTGGTCCCTCTGAAGAAGATCTACGACCGCGAGCAGACGCGGTACAAGGTGAGATCGCGGCACGGGGCGGGGGGGGGTGTGTGTGGGGGTGCGTTCCTTAGGGCGTACCCCAAAACTTGCAGGGATCTTTTAATCGCAAAGTGAGGAGGGACACGCTGTGATCGTTAAGGGACCAATTTCATAGAGTGGGGGCTGCAAACGGGGTCTCTCAGCTGTGCTGCCCCGGGGGGGGGGGGGTCACAGGCTTTGCCTCTGTCTTTAACCCGGCTGGGTGGGTTTGGGGGAGAGGGGGACCCCAGGGATGGGAGAAGGTGGGGTTCAGCCTGACCCCAGCTTCCTCTCTTCCAGGCAGCCGGGCTTCACTTTCGGCACACGGATAACATCAACTACTGGCGCGATGCCATGAGCCACGTGGGGCTTCCCGCGGTAACGTCCCCCCTCCGTCCTCCCCCGGGCCGAGGGACGCGCCGGCCTTTGTCCTCGCGGCAGCCCCGGGGCTGCGCCCCGCCGGCTCGGCTCACTGCGGGGAGCGCTGGCGTGGCGGGGGGGGGACTTCGTCTCTGTCCCCCCACCCTTGGACACCATCCTCCCCGCGGACCATCTCGGTGGCATCTCCGCCTGAGCTGTCTCTTGTCTTGTCTGCAGATCTTCCACCCGGAGACCACCGACATCTACGACAAGAAGAACATGCCCCGGGTAGTCTACTGCATCCACGCGCTCAGGTGGGTGTCCCCGCTCCGGCCCCGGGGCCAAAAACTGTTGTCACGGTTCGCGGCCGTGCTCACGAGCCCTTCGGCGGCGTCACCCCCAGGGCTGGGGCGACAGCCTCGGGTGTCGCAGAAGCGTCGGGAGGGCGAAGCGAGCGACGGCGTGGTCACGGCGTGCGTCTGCTTCGTCTTTCAGCTTGTACCTCTTCAAGTTGGGGCTGGCTCCTCAGATCCAGGACTTGTACGGGAAAGTGGACTTCACGGGTACGGCCACGCGCGGGGGAGCCCGGGCTGGGGGCTGGCCGTGAGGCTTTGCCAGCGATGCTCTCGGATCCTTCCGGTGGGAGGGATGTGGGGAACGAAGACCTCGGGCAAACTTTTCCAAAGCTGCCTCGGTGACGCTTACCCCAGCGCGGGTGTTTTCGGCACCCCTCGGGTTTGGCAGGGGAGCGGGGGGCTCTGCTGGCTGCCCCCGCTCCGGCGCTGGGCCACGGCGCTGGTGCTGAGCGGTGACGCCTCTGTGCTCTGCTCCAGAGGAGGAGATCAACCACATGAAGCGGGAGCTGGAGAAGTACGGCCTGCAGCTGCCCGCCTTCAGCAAGATCGGGGGCATTTTGGCCAACGAGCTCTCGGTGGACGAAGCGGCAGGTAACGGGTGCCCGTGGGGGGGAGCGGTGCCGTGCGTCGGCCCGCAGCGGGATCTCGGCTCAGCCCCCAAACGTCGAATCTGGAGCCAGCGAACCGAGCGATGCTCCGAGCTGCGGCGGAGGCACCTGGTTGCTCTCCTTCAGACCCCTGCGTGGCTGCGAGGACTGGCGCGGCCCCTTCCCAGCCAGCGGCACCCGGGGTTTTGCGTTAGCTGGGCTTGCTGTGGAGACGCCGAGGCTTCCCGGGCGCTGGAGACCGCAGCTCGCTCTTTGAGAAGGGGGGGGGGTTCCCACCATCGCGCGTGGCGCGGCTTGTCCCGCTGCACGCGGGGCTATAGCAGACGGTCTGTCGCGGCCCTCCGTGCCCCGTCTCACCCGCCTCCTTCCCGCTTCGCCTCCAGTCCACGCCGCGGTGCTGGCGATCAACGAAGCGGTGGATCGGGGGGTGGTGGCGCAGACGATGGTGGCCCTCCGCAACCCCAGCGCGATGCTTCTCGACCTGCGCGAGGTGCTGGCGGGCGCCTACCAGGAGATGCTCCACCGGGCGAAGCTGGAGAAGGGCAGCAATGCCAGGAACAGGGTGAGGAGGGCACAGGGGGTCCCGGGGGGGCTGGGAGAGGAGCAGCCCCTTCGCAGGGGGGGGTCTTTCTTGGTCAGAGACCCTCCCGGTGCTTGGTGGGTAAAACACAGCCTGGGAGCCCTCGTGCTGGTCAGAAGATGGGGGGGGAAGTGGTGGGGAAATGACTCCTCTTTGGGGGGCTGGTGGACCCAGGGTTTGGGGTTGGGAAAGGAGCCCAGGCATCTGCGGGGGACCCCCGCCGCGTGGCGTTGGGGTGCGCTTGGGCGGAAAGCTCAGGGTGGGGAGTCCCTCTCCAGTACCTGCAGGTGATCCCCGAGGGAGAGGACATCTACGACCGGTGCCTGACCCAGGCGGAAATCCAAGGGAACGTCAATAAAGTGAACGGTGAGCAAAGCTGTGGCTTCCCTCCTGGGGGGTCTCCGGAGCTTATCCGTGGGTCCGTGGTACCCCAGGCTGCAGGGGAGAGCCTGCCCAGGGTGGCGGGCATAGCGGAAAGGACCTGTCTGCTCAGGCCAGCTTCAGACCCGGTGGGGAGCAGGGCCGGGCGTGCGTTTCCAAGCAGAAATTAAAATTATTGGCACGCGGGCTTCAGCCGTAGCTCCCGTTGCTCCCTGGAGCTGCGGATGATTTACCTGCTCCCCTCCTCCGGCGTAAACTGGCCTCTCTCCTTAGTGCACGCGGCTCTGGAGGAGGTGGACGATGCCCTGGAGAGACAGGACGCGCCGGCGCTGTACCGCGCGCTGCAGGACCCCGTCCTGGCCCTGCGCCGCCTCCAGCGCGACAACCTCGACCGCTACTTGGAGCAGCTCAGCGTGGACCGGGAGCAGAAGGCGCTGGTAGGGGCCGGCCGGAGCCTGCGGGAATTGGGGTACCTGTGCTGGGGTGGCACCCCAGGACGGAGCGGGGGGGTCCCCCGGGCAGGGAGTCGCTTTGGGATCAGCAGCTTTCTGCAAGGGGTCTGAGCGTGGCCGCTCTGTCAGCACAAGCGGGATCTGGTGTGAGACCAGAAGCCCCGCTTTGTGCCCGCTGCAGGAGCTGGGCTACGGGGACCCGCTGGAGCAGGAGGAGGTGGAGGCGGGGATCCTTGCGGCGAACAAGAAGGGCGAGGAGGAGCGAGCCAGTGAGTGGCCGGGGCGGACGCGGTGCCCGCGGCAGGTTTTGCTGCCCGGTGCGTCCCCTGGAGCCGGTGGCCCTGCCGGCTGCCTGGCCGAGTGCCCCAGGGCCACCTCCCGCAACCCACCCGTGCCAGCCCAGCCCCATCTCTTCCCTCAGCGCTGCAGGCCGTCAGCCGGATCAACGCGGCCATCCGTCGAGGGATGCCGGCGGAAACCTTGGAAGCGATGACGGACCCTGCGGCGCAGCTGCCCGACGTGTACCCGCTCGCCGCCCCCCTGTACCAGCGCCAGCTGGCCCTGCTGCAGCGCCAGCACCCGCGGGTGAGCGCTCTCCCGGGGACGGGCTCTGGGTCCCATCGGTGGGGGGGGACGACCGGTGCCTCTGCTGGGATGGGGGAGTGCTTCCCCCACGCCTTGGGGGGCTGCTGGGGCTGGAGGCTGGGGGGTTTGGGGGGGTCAGCGTCTCTGCCCGCCCCATTGCAGGGCGAGCTGGTGCAGGAGGAGCTGTTCGTGGCTGTGGAGATGCTTTCGGCCGTGGCACTGGTTAACCGAGCCTTGGATGCCGGGGACCCCGACGGCCTCTGGAGCAGCCTGGTCAGCTCAGCCCTGGGCCTCTCGGGTGTTGAGGACGCAAACGCGCAGCGGTAAGGAGATGGGCTCGGTGGTGTGGAGCAATCCCTCGGGAGGGGACGGTCGGGGGCCTGGGCTTTGTGGGGGCTCGTTTCACCGGCCTGCCTGCCCTGTGCCTTACCTTTTCCCCTTCGAAAAGCAAAGCAGCTGGCTCTGGCAGGCGCCGTTCCCGCTTAAAATGCACCGCGCCGCTGCCCTGTGTCGTTCCTGCAGGTATTTTCAGGACTTACTGCAGCTGAAAGGCCAATTTAGGGAAGCGGGAGCCGAGTTCCTGAGCTGGAACGACATTCAGGACAGCGTGAACGACACCAATTCATCGGTGCAAGACGAAAACGACCGTGAGTCCTGCTCGCGTGGGGTTTGGTCGAGCAGGGGGTTCCGCAGATTTTCCGGGAGGGAGGTTGCGCTGGGAGCCCAGCCCTAATGAGACACTAGAGAACCTCACGGGACCCTGGCCTGCGACCCCGTTGGGTGCCCGGAGCGCTGGGGGACCCGAGCCGCGTGTCCCTTCCCTCCCACGCAGGAGTCCTCGCTGTCCGGCTGATCAACGAGGCGCTGGCGCGGGGGGACCCCGAGAAGACGCTGGCGGCGCTGCTGCTGCCGGCGGCCGCCCTGCCTGACGTCGCCCTCCCGACCGCTCGGCGCTACCACGATGTCCTGGCCCGGGCACGAAGGCTGAAAGCCCAGGTGGGGTGGCATCCCCCTCGGCCGCGCGGTACCCCCCCCCCCTTGGCAGCATGGCATCCCCCCCGGCAGCGCAGCACCCCGAAAAGCCAAAGGTGCTCGAGGGGTGATGTAGTGCAAGACCGGCGCGGCTGAAGCTCTCGGGGGGGCCGCGCAGCTCGCTACACCCCATCTTTCCCCCGTCTCCCCCTGTCTCGCAGGCCACGGAGGACGATGGAGCCGTGCTTTGGTGGGAAGAGATCCAGGAAGGGGTCTGCAGGGCCAACCAGGACACGGTGGCAGCCAGGAGGAGTGAGTGCTCTCCCCGGCGTGGGTGCTGGGTGCCGGCCCCACCGGTCAGGGGGCTGCTGGGGTGGGGGGGTAGGCCAGAAGGGGCTCACGTGAGCCCCCTCCGCTCCCACAGTGGCCCTGGGCACTGCCGCCATCAACCAGGCCATCAAGGAAGGGAAAGCGGCGCAGACCCTGCGGGTGCTGCGCAACCCCGACGTGGCCCTGCGCGGCGTGGTGAGCGCCTGCGCCGCGGCGTACCAGGAGCGGCTTGCGGCTCTGATGGCCACCAAGAGGCAAGCAGGTAAAAGCTTGGGGCCGCAAAAACTTTCCCGCTCGGGAGCCTGGGGTGCACCCCCGCCCCAGCCGTTCGGGGGAGCAGCACCCCCCGGCAGCACCTCCCCGTCTCGGCACGCAGGGAGCGCGAAGCCATGCTGGATCCGGCACAGGCTGATGGATGGTGCCGAGTACTACCTGAGCTTGCAGACCTTCGAGGGCAGCTGGCAGCGCCCGCGCGACGGTGGCCTCAACACCACGCACCTGAGCCGGGAGGAGATCCAGGTACGGGGAGGATGAGGCTCGGCGGGCGCCGGCGGCATCGCTGGGGCTGAGCTGGTGCATCGTGTCCCCGCAGTCGGTTGTCACCCGAGTGACCGCGGCGCACGACCGGGAGTGCTTGTGGGCATCCAACGTCGCCTTCGTGGTGAGGCTGCAGGCTCGGCTGCGGGGCTTCCTTGTCCGCCGGGAGTTCGTGGCGCGACGGCACGTCCTGCGGGACCAGCGGCCGGCTGCCATCAGGATCCAGGTGACGTAGTCAGAATTGGTCCCTCCTCTGTGCGGGGGGGATGCGAACCACGGGTGGCTGCTTGCGGCATCCTCCGGTAGCTCCAGGGAGCACCGGTGCTTGCCGCTCTGTACATTTAATAGCCAGGACTCACCCAAGGTACTGCAGAGGATGGTACGGGGCTTATTTTTTTCGCGGCAGCCGCTTTGGGTGCTGGTCTCCTCTGTTTTCCCATGCTGCGTTATCCTCCCTTCTTGCGTGCTCTCTGAAAAACCGACCGGACGTCGCGGCGACCTTGCGCAGGTCGCGGTAGCTGCTTGTCTTTTCTCACGCCCAGGCTTGTTGGAGAGGGTACAAGCAGCGCAGAGCTTACCTGGAGAGGCTGCGCTACCTGCAAGCCAACGCGGATGCTGCAATAAAGGTTTGGAAGACTCTTCCTTCGCCCTTTACTCCCACACCGGGCATCGCCGCCTGCTTGCTCGGCAATGAACGTGGCATTTCCCCCCTGCCCGGTAAAGAGGCAGCCGGGGGGGAGAATACGGCAGCTGGACCATGGCTGGGCAGCTTGTGAGGGGCTGGGGGAGAACGTCTTGCAAAAACCCCCACGGTTTTCCCCCTTCCCACCCGCTGGCTTTGGCCAAGCGAGTCCTTCCAGTATCCAACTGCTCGAACGTCTCTCCCAGATCCAGGCGGGCGTGAGGATGTGGCAGGCTCGGAGAAAGTACCGGGAGAGGCTGCGCTACTTCAGGCAGAACGTGAGCGATGGGACGGGGAGTAAAAGAGCTCCTGGGAGCGTGTCACCGTCTGTGGGGACGGAGGGGGACGATCCTGAGCGTGCGGTCGGACCCCTGCCCCCGAGTGCTTGCGGTGCAGCCGGAGGGAGAAATTGGTGCATCCTTGCGCGGGGACAGATGGGGAGGGAAAAGGTGCCTGGTGGGTCTGGAAGCCAAACTATCAGGCTCTGTAAAGCATGAGGAGAGATAAACCACTCCGGTTCTATCAAAAACCAACGAGCACTTCAAGATGCCTATTAGAGGGGAAGGAAATTTTGGGGGAAAGGGGTGTGTTGGCTGCGGGGAGCGAAGCTGCGCCCGTGGAGTTGCTGCAGCATGTGAAATACGGCAAGCGGAGGGGAAACGACCGCTCAGGAGGGTGAAACCCTGAAATCCCTCCTGGGTTGCGGAGACCCTTATCCCAGGCATCAGCAGATTCCCCGCGGCGGGAGCAGCCGGGTGCCTGTCCGGCTCTCCTCCGCTCCCTGCGTGTTTCGGGGATGCTGTGGGGAAACACCCCCCCACCCCCTTGTTTGCCTTGGCAGATTAAAGCTGTAATTAAAATCCAGGCTTTTGTGCGCGCTAACAAGGCCCGTGGGGATTACAGGATGCTGGGTAAGTGCCTGCTCGTCTCCGCTCTGAAGCGGCTGTAATTAATTGGGAAGGGGACTCTGCCTCGTCCCTTGTTGGCCCTGCGCGGTGGGGAGGGGGCGGCAGGCTAGCCACCAGCGTCCCCGTGGCAAGCACGAGAGCGGCAGAGGCTCGGTGGTCCCTTGGCATCAACTAGAGCAGCCCTGGGGCTGCTCTTGCTGCCTCTCTGCTCCCGAAGGCTTCCCGGGGAGGTGTTGCACAGCGCGGTGCCGTCTTCTCCTGTGTCCTGGAAGAAGATGGGGTTTTGGGGAGGAGGATGGGGCGTCTTGCCGAGATGCTGGGGGTCCGAGGGTCCACGGTGGGGGCGGTGACTCAGTCTTCCCCGTGAGCGTTCACGGCGGTGCCGTGCCTTGCTGCAGTCCATGCCAGGAGCCCGCCGCTGAGCATCGTCCGGCGCTTCATCCACTTGCTGGAGCAGAGCCAGCACGACTTCTGGGAGGAGTCGGAGGTGCTGCGGCTGCAGGAGGAGGTGGTGAAGAGGATCCGTGCCAGCCGGCAGCTGGAGAGCGACCTGGACCTCATGGACATCAAGATTGGGCTGCTGGTCAAGAACAGGATCACGCTGCAGGTGGGGAGCGCGGCGGCAGGGGGAGGACATGGGCCACCTCACGCGGCTCTGCCGCAGCGCCCAAGCCTGTTCAGCCAGCGCAGAGCTGGTCGTCCCCTCCTCGGCATCACAGCTTGAAGTTCTCTCTGCTTTGCTTTTAAAGTGGTTGAAGGGGTTGGGGAGCACTGAGGTGCCTCTGGCTCCCTTTCCCCAGAAGCTGGGCTGAACGCTTGCTGGCAGTCACCAACGCTTCTCTTTCCTTGCCTGCGTGGCTCCAGGAGGTGGTGTCCCACTGCAAGAAGCTGACCAAGAAGAACAAGGAGCAGCTCTCGGAGATGATGTCCATAGACAAGCAGAAGGGGCTCAAGTCGCTCAGCAAGGAGAAGCGGCAGAAGCTGGAGGCCTACCAGCATCTCTTCTACCTGCTGCAGGTGGGGCTGGTGGGGCTCCGCTGTGTCCACCACAGCTGGGGGGAGCGGTGTGGGGAACCTGGCCCCCCGCCACCCCACGCCACTCGGGGTTAGCTTGGTGTTCCTCATCCCTGCAGACACAGCCTGGGTACTTGGCCAGGCTGATCTTCCAGATGCCCCAGAACAAGTCCACCAAGTTCATGGAGTCGGTGATCTTTACGCTTTACAACTATGCATCCAACCCACGGGAGGCTTACCTGCTGCTCCAGCTCTTCAAAGCAGCGCTGCAGGAGGAGATCAGGTGGGTGGCCGTGGGTGCCCGGGTTTGGGGACAGGTCCGGGAAAAGGCTGAACCAAGGGCCTCAGCTTGGGTGCAGTTATCCCCTCTGGCCGCTGCCTCCTGCGTTGGAGAACAAACACGCTGGTCCATCCCCTTCATCCCGTCCTTCCTGTTTCTCTCCCCAGGTCCAGGGTGGATCACGTCCATGACATCCTGACAGGGAACGCCACGGTGATCCGGCTGGTGGTCAGCTTCTACCGCAACGCGCGCGGGCAGAACGCCCTGCGGCAGATCCTGGGTGGCCCGGTGCAGGAGGTCCTGCAGGACAAGACCCTCAGCATCCGCACCAACCCTGTGGACATCTACAAGGCGTGGATCAACCAGACCGAGTCGCAGAGCGGGCAGAAAAGGTCAGGCCCTGGGCGAGGGGGCTTAGCCCGACCACAGGGTGATGGGCGTTGGGATGGTGATGGGGACCTTGTCTTCCATTCGCAGCAAGCTCCCGTACGAGGTCAGCCCTCAGCAGGCTCTCAGCCACCCTGAGGTCCAAAGGCGGCTGGATATTTCTATCCGCAACCTCCTCGCGGTCACAGACAAGTTCGTCTCTGCCATCACCTCTTCTGTAGACAAGATCCCGTATGTATCTCAACGGCTTGTACGCGCATCCCTGCAGCGCTGTCAGCTCGAAGGTAGCTTCAGCGAGGCCTTAGAAAGGGAGGTTGGGTGATGGGGGGCTTCCCAGCCCCTTAGCTGCTGCAGGACTGAGTTACTGCACTGTCAACAAGGGGAAATCCAAATATCGGCGGGCGCTGCTGCTTCTGCTCCTCCAGCAACGCCCCGGTGGGCTGGCTCTTCTTGCCACTCCGTTTCTGAGTGCTTTACTACCGGGTGTTGAGGTGTCTACGAGGAAGAAGCTGAGCTTTGGGGTAATCTCGGAGGATGAAGGCTTCCTCCAGGGATGTCTGCGTAGGGGAGGGAGCTGAGGGATGCTGCAGCTGGCAGCCCCTCCTATGGGCTCCTCCATTGCCCCAAGGCTGGGGGCTTGCTGCTTCTTGGGTGGTGGGTAGTAGGGATGGGGCAGGGTGGCCAAGCCTGGTGCTGCCCCGCACGCTGACGGACCTCTCCCTGCCCTCTCCTCAGCTATGGCATGCGCTATGTGGCCAAAATCCTGAGGACATCCTTGGCCGAGAAATTCCCCGAGGCCTCGGCGGAGGAGATTGACAAGGTACCCCGGGGCTGGTGGGTCTGCACGGCTTGGTGGGGTTCAACCGTGTGTGCGTGTGAAGGGCCAGGATCCCTCCACAGAAGGTCGAGTTCTCTTGGCTTAAAAATGCCTTCCGGTCAACGTTTTCCTTGAGCCACAAAAGAAATGCCAGTGGTGGGCTCTTCTCTGCACTGCTGTCCCCTCTGGGAGGGTCCCACCAGGCAGCGCAGAGATGGAACAGCCTTCCCTGCTGAGCTACCACCTCCTTGGCCACCAGCCCCTGTGCTCCCCAACACCCAGCCTGTCTTGTGCCCTAGATTGTGGGGAACCTGCTCTACTACCGCTTCATGAACCCGGCGGTGGTGGCCCCCGACGGCTTTGACATCGTGGACATCTCGGCTGGGGTGACCCTGCATCCCGACCACCGCCGCAGCCTGGGCTCCATTGCCAAAGTGCTGCAGCACGCGGCCGCCCGCAAGGCCTTCGACGGGGAGAACGCGCATCTCTGTGGGGTGAACCAGTACCTGGAGGACACCCACAACAAGTTCAGGTGGGCCCCAGGATGGCATCGGGGTGGGAGGGTGGCTACGAGCCTGTGGGGCAGGGCTTTTGGGGCTGACCAGAGGTCCTTCTCTGCAGGAGGTTCATCTCTGCTGCCTGCTGCGTCCCCGAGCCAGAAGAGAGGTTTAACGTGGATGAGTACTCGGAGATGGTGGCGGTGGCCAAACCGGTCATCTACATCACAGTGGGGGAGCTCATCGACACGCACAAGGTAAGGGCGTAAAACCCGCTGCAAACAAGCAGGCTCCGCTTCTTCTGCTTCCCACCTCCTGGGCTTTCTGCTGTGTTTCATCACGCTCGTCTGTATCCCACCACCAGCACAGCTTGTCCTGGCCTGGTTTTTTTTTTTTCCTTTTTAAGCAAGTAAATAATCCAGATTCTGCAGGTTCCCCGCTGCTCGTCCTTCCCTGAACCTCGTAACTTTGCAGTTCCCTCGCGGGCGCAAAGGGCGTTGCATCCTTCCCGACCGGCCTTTGCTCCCCGTGTCTTTGCACGCTCCTTTGCCGCTGACTCTCCTCCCTTGCACCATCCAGCTCCTGCTCGAGCACCGGGACTCCGTCGCACCACACCACGGAGACCCCCTGCACAAGCTTCTGGAAGATCTTGATGAGCTTCCTACGGTCCAGTCCCTTGTTGGTAGGTAGAGCTCTGGGGCCCACCACCCGCCCCGGCGGGAGGAGGACGGAGATGGGGATGCTTTTCTGGCATGAAGCTCTAGCTGGATTGCTTTGGGCATGGGGAAGCCAGCCCTCCTGAGCCTCACGTGGCTACCTGGGCTCTCTCTGCCCTCGCAGGGGAGAGCGTTTCCAGCCCGGCGGACAGCGGTGCCGAGCAGATGCTCTCCCAGCTCGGCAAAATGGAGATCTCCCTCACCCTCACCAGCAAGCTGGTGCCGGCGGCCAGCAGCGAGGAGAGCGACACGAGGAGCTTGCTGCTGAGGTGAGGATGGGCTCTGCGGGCTTCAGGGCAGCTTGCCGGGGGTTGGATGCCAGCTGGGATGCTCATGGGGGGCAAGAAAGCCTTGGGAGGCAACTAAATAATGTGCTGCTCTGGTGGAGGAGGATGATGGTCCGGAGCGGATGCCTGACCTCTCCGTCTGGTCTCTAGCACCAAGCAGATGTTGGTGGACGTGATCCAGTCCCAGCCAGGAGATTCCCTCCCGGAGATCCTGTGGACACCGGCCTCGGAGCACGAGGTGAGATGTGTGAGGCTGCTGCTGGGGATGAGCTAAAAAACTTCTCGGGGAAATGGCAAACAAGCCCTCGGCAAAAAGCTGCGCTGCTCCTCTCGAAGGCTTGGCCACCGCTCTTACGCTCCAGCAGTGGCTGGGCTCTGTCTTTCAGAGACGGCACGTGGTTTGGGCCGGGAGAGACTCGTACCAGAGCGTGTGTGCGAGCGGGGGTTCGGTTGCTCCATCTCCTCGTGCCCCGTTCCAGCCGTGTGCAGGCTCACCCCCTTCTCGTCCCCAGGAAGCCTCCCACCACCGCCTCGTGCACAGGCGAGCGCTGCAGGACGCCCAGACCCCTGCCAAGCTGAAACGCAACCGCTCCCTGGCTGCTAACAGCCAGCTGGCCCTGGAGGAGAAGAAGCGCAAGATCATCCGCAACCTGCGGCGCTTGGAGAGCCTGGGGCTGGTGGACTCTGCCCATCAGTACCAGGAGCTCATCAACGAGCTGGCCAAGGTGTGCTGGGGAAGACGGACTCTCAACCCACCTGAGATCCCGCTCTGGAACTTCGAGAAAGCTCAGAACGAGTTATATTGGCTTTCTTGTATGGCTTCGTTTCCTCCAGGACATCCGTAACCAGAGGCGTTACCGGCAGCACCGCAAAGGGGAGCTCCTGAAGCTGAGACAGACCCTGCAGGGCCTCAACGCCAAGACCTTGTTTTACGAGGAGCAAATAGATTATTACAACCAGTACATCAAGACCTGCCTCGACAACCTGGCAGCCAGCAACAAGTACGTTTCCTTACAAAAAAACCCAATAATTTAAAAAGAATATACATTTTTTTCACTGCTATCTGGATATTGTGAGTCCTGGAGATGTTGGGGGTCCGAGGGGTGGCGTGTGGCTGGAGACCAGCTCTGAGCACGTGGTCCCTTCTCTTCAAGGGTCAGTGGGAAGAACAAGAAGCTGCAGTCGCTGCGCTACACGGCGGCCCGGCTGTTCGAGAAGGGGGTGCTGCTGGAGATCGAGGACTTGCCGCTCTGCCAGTACGTAGCCCCTGGTCCGTGGGATGAGCTATCGCAGCGCAAAGCTTGGGCGGGTAGAGGAAAATAGCCTGGGAGGAGGGTGCGGGTGGGCCCACCATCGTCCCCCCCCCCAAGGACGGGGTGAGTTTTTTCGGGTATTACCAGGAGAACACGGGAGAGTTGGGATTTGGAGGGGGGTTTCTGGGCTGCGGGTCTGGCCTCGTGTGTGCCGAAGGGGTTGCGCTGCGGGGGTGACCCGCTCCTTGGTTGCGTTAAAGTCGTGAAGCCCCTTTTGGTAGCGAGCGGCTCCTTCCCTTCAGGTTCAGGAACGTGATTTTCGACATCATCCCCTGCGAGGAATCGGGGAGGTTCCAGGTGAAAGCCAAATTCATGGGGATTGACATGGAGCGGTTCCAGCTGCACTACCAGGTGGGGAGCCCGTCCCGGGGCTGCCTGTGCCGCAGCGGGCAGCCTTGGGGGTGCAGGGGGTGGACGGTGTCCTCACACCTGGCTGGTTTTGGGGGGGACTCGGAGCCCGGGGGAGCCCTGCCCTGAGCTGGGGCCAACCTCGCCGTGCGTCTCCCCGCTGTGTGCGTCCCGATGCAAACCCAGCTCCCCGGGGGACGCCGCAGTGGGTGCGGAGGGGGGGGACAGCCCCGTCCCCTGGCTGGACGCGCAGGGCTGGCGCTGATGGTGATGGTCACCTCTCCCGCAGGACCTGCTGCAGCTGCAATACGAGGGCGTAGCCGTCATGAAGATGTTCGATAAGGCCAAGGTCAACGTCAACCTACTCATTTTCCTCCTCAACAAGAAGTTTTTCAAGAAGTAATGGGGGGGGGGGAGGGCTATGGGGAGCGGGGGGGTGATGCAAACCTGCCAAAGAGAAACCTCAGGGTCGGCGGTCCTGGGGCAGCGTGTCCTCGTGGTGGGGAAAGCTGCTGCTTGCGATGACGCTTTCCTGCCCGGACGCAGCGTGCTTGAGCATCTGCAGCCGACGGCACCCGGCTGGGGGGAGAGCAGAGGGCTCAGAGCTCGGCCTCGGCACCCACAATCTCGGTGCTGGCTGGGAGCCCCCCGCTCCTGCGGCTCGCGCCGGCGTGAGCCGGTACCTGACCCTCCCCGCAGGGAGGAGGAGGCGGCTGCCGCAGCTTTTGCGGCGTGTATAGCTTTTAAAAATCTAGATTTTGTGGGTATTTTGGCTGTTTAGTTCCTGTGTTGCTAACAGCTGGCTGCTCAAGGACGCTATGGATTTCTGGACACTACACGTGTTTTTAGTGATGAAATAAAGGTATTTTAATATATTTTTTTTTTTCTTCCTCCCACTAAAGATGAGCGAATGTCAGAATTAGACTTTATTTAGGTAGGGAGAGAGGGAGAATATAGAGGCTTGTGAAGATACCCATGGGCTGTTCTCTAGTAAATCAAGGTGCAATAGGAGAATTTTATCTTTTAAAAATGAATTTCACTGCCTGCTCTCCAGCCAGGCTGGGGGCAGAAATAGAGGAGGGGGGCCCAGAGCCACTGCTGTCCCGGGGATGCCTGGGGGGACCGGAGCAGGGACCTCTCCTCTCCGGACCATGCTGATGCCTGGCAGATGGTGCGGAGCAACCCCAAGCCCCTGCCTCGGCCAGTGCGGTGCCTGCTCTCTCCCCTGTTGATTTGTGCCGGTGCTTAATTAAAGTGTGGCATAATGACCGAGTTTGCCTGTGGCTGCTTTTAAAGCACTTTCTCCTCCACGTAAACTCCTTGCCCCCCTTCCATGGATGGAAAAGGAGCTGGTACCAGTCCCAGGTCTCTTCCCAGCCCCGTCTCCTTCACGCGCAGGAGCGGCAGGTCTCAAACCTGCTCCCCAGAGGAGCTTTTTTGGGGGACCTGAATGGGAATCCCCATTGCTGCTTCGGTAACTGCCTTAGCCCCTTGAGGCAGCTCGACGGTACCCTGATATATTGGCATCTAGGGCGTCTGTCTGTCCGGTCTTTGGAAAGTGATGTTTGTTCGTGAGGTTTTTATGTTTTTTTTTTTTATTATTTTTTTCTTTCCCTTCTGTCATATAAAAGCTGCAAATGGCGCTTACCCCTCCCCTGTCTGTGCTGCTTCCCCGCTGTGCTGCCCTGGCTGATTTACTCTAAATAAATATATATAAGAAAATACAGAATTGCTCTGGATGATTATTTCTCCTTAAACCAGCTCTCTGGTCCTCACCCGCCCCTCCTTTCACTTACCGGGAGCTTTCAGGCTTTTGGCGTTTCTTACGGCCCCCCCTCCCCAAAGCAAGGTGCCCCCTCGGCTTACGGCGACGGAGCCGTTGCCGCGTTAGCCGGGACCCGGCTCCTTGAAGCAGCGCTGAGTCAGATGCTGAGGCATCGCCTCAGCTCTTGCATGGGGAATTTAGGCCACTTTCAGACACACTTAATTCTTAAATAAATACTATGATTACATCTCATAAAGACTATGATTATATCTCTAAATGAATGAATTGGGATCAAGCTGCAGCACTCTTCCAGTTTTAAAATAGGACCGGGCTGTGGTTAACCTGTTGGGTGCCGTACCATCGGCAGGGACACGGTCCCGGTGAGTTGCTGGTGCATGTTACCCATTACCACATATTTTTTTTTCTCCTCTGCTTACCATATTTTTTTTTTTCTTCCTTGCCTTTAGAGGAAGAAGAACCAATGCTTCTCTGACTGAGGCTCGGTGGGGTTTGTTCGCCACCAGCCACCTCTCGCAGCAGCCGTCGGCTTTGCTGGAAAGCGTTTGACACCCTGCAACCCTTTTATTCGTGATGTTTTGGGGATGGAGGGGGAGCCTGATGTAAAAGGCTTTGCATAATGATAATAATCCCCAGCTCTTCGTTAAGCACCCGCCTTGCATCACTCTCAGCACAGCCTGGAGGGGACTCGGCGTTGTGGAAAAGGTGATTTTTTTTGGCTCCCGGAAAGCTGTGCGGTGGCCAGAAATCGGGTGCTGGCTCTTGCCTCCTGCCCACGCATTTTGAAGAGGAGGTTGGAGGGGGAAATTCAGCCCTGGAAATGTCGAAGGAGGCTGAGCGATTTCCCAAGGCAGCTCCACTAGATGTCATTGCAAGCTGGGGGAAAGCGGCGTGGCCGTGGCCGGTGGGAGCCCAGGCACCGGCTGTGGGTGCCGTGCGGTGCCACGCACTGTGGGTGCTCCAGGCACCCTGTAGCATCGAGGGTACCAGCAGCCTCCCGCCGCGGGGTCCTGGATGCGACCACGCTGCGAACGCAGGTGGCGTAGCCCCGGCTGGAGGGATGGATCGGTCACACCGCTCCCAGGGCGCGCAGTCCAAATCTGGGACATCGTTAGCGAGTCAGGCACGCGGGCGGAGGGGACTTGGCCTCGCACGCACGGGCCTCGGCCTCTCCTCTGCTCTGCCGGCTTTCCCCGCGGCACTGGGCTTGCCACGGGCCGCGTGGTGCTTGCCCGGGCTGGGACAGCCAGCTCGAAAGGGGACAGGGAGGAAAGTCAAGTCCTGCCCCAACCTGCTGCTAAAACCATCCTGGAAGGTGTTATTTGGGGATGAGGAGAAAGGGAGAGATTCGGGCTCCTCCTGCGGCTCGTCTTTACCTAATCCAGCTCCAGCGGGTCTCGTCCAGCGCCTTGCACCCGTGCACCGACCAGCGCCTTGCACCCGTGCACCGACCAGCGCCTGGGGCCACGTGCGCTCCCTGCGTGGCCGCGCGCATCGTGCTTGCGCTCAGTCCCCTCGCTGACCCCCCAGCTCCGCGTTCTTGCACCCGGCCGCCATCCAGTGTCCCCGGCTCCGCAGAGGAGCTGGCGGCTGTGCCATGCCGTGCCGGAGGGTGCTGGCAAAGGTGCCGCGTCCCCAGTTGCCGTGCAGCCCCTTAGCAACACCAGCCCCGCTTCCTCGAGCCCCGCTCCCTCTCCCTCGTTACTTATTGCCATAATTGCCTCAAAAATGAGCTGCCAGATGGGGGGGCTGTAAAAAGAAAGGAGGGAAAAAGGGCATGAGAGAGGGTTAACGGAAGTATGCATATAAGTATATGCACGTGTATATACGTGTGTGTGAGAGGGAGAGAAAAATGGCACAGGGTATGGGATATGCGTTCAGTATCTCAAATCTAACCGGGCTGGCTCTCAGGGCATCGGAGATAACCCCTGCAGCCTGTGGCTCTTGGTATTTGCAGGAGTTAAGGAGATTGGAGGCAGCTGCCAAGTGTACTCAGTGGGGATGGGTGCTGCCAGACCCACCCTGGGGCTGCTGCCCTGCTCCGGGGTGGGAAAGGGGCCGCCGGGTCTGGGGTTTCTCAGATTTTGGAAGGGAGAGGTGAGATAAGATGGAAGAGCGCCGGAAGGTTCACGGCTGGGAGCTCAGTGTCTTGGAAGCATCCTCTATCTACTCTAGTACGCTCGCAGGAACCCGCAAACCCCAAAAGGATGAAAAGTTGTTAAATTGGGCTCAGAAAGCCGCCGCTGAGAGTCCTGATCCCGCCAGCTCGCGGGCTGCCTGGCCCGGCGGAGCAGGGGCTGGCGTGCTCGGTGCCGGGCAGGCTGGCTCGAAGGCAGCGCTCCCGGAGAGCTGCTCTCCCCCAGCGTCACGTGCCGCGGCGATGCTAATCCCGTTTTGAAAGCCCGCACCCCACGCTGCGCCCGCTAATCCCTCTCGCTAACGCGGCTGCGGGACTCGGGCTGCGGCGCTGCCTCGGCGAGCCCCGGGGCGTCCGTGCACCCGGGTCCCCTCCGTGGGCGCGCCCGGCCGTATCCGCATCCTCTGCCTGCTCCTGCTTCAGTCTTGAGGATGCTCGCGTGCTCTCTGCCCCGTGCAAAAGGGCGCTGAGCCCCTGCCCCCCCCCCCCAAACCACACCGTTGGGTAGAGGCTGATGTAAAAGTCAGCGGGGCTCCGCAGCGGGTGCATCCCAGCCCCGAGGTCAGGACATCCCAACAGCCCAGGAAAGCACGGCGGCTGCCCAGGAGGAGGGATTCACCTCACTTGGCCAACCTGGCTTCGGCACGGCCCCGATTACTCAGCACGCGAAGACCTCGCCTGCGGCACCGAGGAGGTAGGTGAGCGGCTCGAGCCCGCCCGTGTCGGACTCGGGGTTCGGCACGGGTTCGCCGGGCTCCTCCCCAGAAGCACCTGCCTGCCCAGCAGCTCCGGGAGCTTTGCAACGCAGCTCCCGCTGGGATGGCGCAGGCTTCGTGCGCTTAAGAATAATATTGTTGTTCCCTTCCGATGGTAGCAGCTTCCTCGTGGGAGAGGGGAAAAAGCACAAACCGAACCGGGGAGAAAATAAGAGGGGAATGTTTGCCGACTGTCTGGTGTGTGTTGTTGCTGTTTGTTGTGTTTCTGCGGTTGCTTTGGCAACCCTGGGAAGACATGCCAGGCTGTAGCATCGCGGGTACCAGCTCCGCGGCGAGGAGCCGGGGCTCGGCTCGGCGGGGCGAAGCTGCCGGCCCGGTAGCAGCCCCCCGTGGGGATGGGGGGCTTTGGGGTAGGGGGATTGATGGGGGTCACATTTGTGCCCGGCTCAGCTGCTGCCCTCCTGGCTGAGCCTGGGACGGGCGCTTGCTTTGCACCCCTGGGCCACGGCATCATCCGAGAGGGACCTGGCCCCCAGACAAGCAAAGAAAGAGCGGCTTAAGGTTCTGATGGGTTATCCTTGCCCGTGGGGAAAGTAGCCAGTCCCGCTGCTCCCCAGGAGCCTGGGGACTACCTGGGCTCATCCCCTTCCTTCTTGTCCAGAAGAAAGGGAGGAAAACAGCAGTGTCGGGGGGGGGGGGGGGTGTCTGCTGCGGTGCAGCACCGTGCACGTCGGCGAGGTGCACCGAGGTGCACGTCGGCGAGGTGCACCGCAGCACCGAGGGCGTCGGGTGATGCCATGTGTGGGTGCACCCGTAGCCATCCAGGACAAGGAGTCATTCCTCTTACATCAGCGCACCAAACCGTGGCCTAATGCAGGCAGGGTTAAATCGCTTTCTATCTCCTGTAGCTTCACCTCCGGGGTGCAGGCGGCTGCCGCCCGCGCGGGCAGCGAGGGACGGAGCCAGGCTCCCGAGGGACAGGTTGGGACCGGGGCGACCGGGGCGGAGGAGGTGAGAGGGGCCAAGAGCGGGCTCGGGGAGGACGGCGACGCTCCCAGAGTCCCTCGCTCCCTCCCGCAGCCCCGGGAGCTGCTCGGGAGCAGCGCTGACAGCCGTCAGAGCCCCTGCGTGCCTGCGGCATCCCCGGGGCAGAGCAATCAGGGGTGGGTGAAGACTTTGCCCCCGGGGGCCAGGAACCCCTCTGTGCAGCCAAAGCAGCGCCAGAGATGCGCGTTAGCTCTTCGGGGGCTGCAGCAGGAGAACTGAGCTCCTCGGGGACGTGGGCACGGTCCCCCCGGAGCCTGCAGACTCCAGCGCTTTGGTAGTTATTCCTGCAAGCCGACGGTTTGGGTCGCTTTCCATCCCGCTTTGCACAAGAAGTGTCGGCACGGAAAGGTTGCAGCCTGTCGCTAGTTAGAAGTGCCAATTTAATTAAACGATTTAATTGCCGCATCTCCAAATGGCGCTTGTTTTAACTGCAAGGAGAGGCCTGATGAGGAATCCTGCCCTGAACTGGAAGCTGACTCATTCTCCTCCCAGTCCAGGGGTCAGCGCTGGATTGCAAATAAACACACCAAATTCCCACTGCTTCGTTCTGGGAACGTGCTCCCAGCCCCGCGCGGAGGGCAGGGACCCGGGAAGGGGCCGGGTATCCGCCTGCCTCCCGCTGCATCCTCCCACCCTAGGGGCAGGGGGGGGCTTTGGTGGCACCTGGAGCTGTCTCGGGGGGGCTGGGGGGGGAATAAAAACCCCAGGGGCTGTGGGGGGGGGAAACCCCACCAGTTTGCACTGATGAGGGTCTGAAAAATCCTAAAGCACAGAGATTCACTGCCTTGTTCCCTCTTCCAAATGGAGAGAGCAAGGATCAGCCCCAGCTCTCTTGCTGTAGCTACCCGGTGAGACCCAATGCCCGTTTCCTTCGCTTCCAGCCCTGCGTAGCCCCGTCCCCTCCTCGGTTTCCATCACAGCATCTCTGGGTGCAGCTCCGGTCCAAGCCCTCCCGTCCAAGCCCAAGTCCTGGGAGCAAGGAAAACTGAAGCAATAAGAGGACGGAGCCGGGACTCGAAGCCACATCTGACTCGCAGGATGGGGGCGGGGGGGGGGGGGGGGGGGGGGGGGGAGCGGGCAGGCAGCACTTTCCGCCCCAAAAAACTCCCCGCGTGGGGCTCAGCAGAAGCGGGAGCCAGCCGTGAGTCACCCCGTGCGGCTCCTGCCGAGGGCGAGGCAGGAGCGACCTTGTGCCGCTGAGCCAGCGTGGGCTGGGGGCCGTGGCCCCGCCGGCCACGGGAAGGGGAAGCTTTTGCTCAGCACGGATGCTCCAGGGGAAAGAATGAGCTCCGGGGCTGAAACCGCCGGCCGGAGGGGACCGGAGCAACGGGCATGAGGTCAGGGAAGGTGTGGGGTCTGCCCCGTCTCTGAGGGGAGAGTGCGAGGGCTTGCTGGAGCGGGGAGCGGGATTTGGGTGCTCTTGGCCCCTCCGCCCGACCCGCTGGGCCGCGTGCTCCGGGGCTCGGCAAGCGGCACGCTGCGAGCCACCCTGGGACAGGACTCGCTCTCCTTCTGTGAAACTCCAGGGGAAAAAAAAAAAAAAAAAAAAAAAAATCTCCCCTCTGCTCTGTTCCTGCCACCCTGTCCTCAGCCTTGGGATCCTTCCAGGCTGGCGCTCGTGAATGTTTTCCCCCGTCGACTTCTTTTGCTTGAATCAGCGGACGTGACTCACCAGGAGGAAAGAAAGGGCTTGGGCAAGCTGTGCTCCAGCCCGTGAAGGCGACGTCGGGTCCCTGGCGGCACAAGGGCCCGTGCAGCCGAACGCCATGGGAGCAGCGCTGCAAACTCGGGGCTGCCGCCACCTCCGTCCCATCGCCGTCCCCTCCCCGTGCCCAGCCCAGTGGGGTGCAGCCGAGTGGGAACTGGTTGATCCGGCGCACCCCGTCCTGGCAGAGAGGGGAGATTCCTCTGGCGGGGGGGTGACCCTTGGGGGGGGGGCTGCAAGACACGCCCGCGCCTTCATCACCGGGGTGGCCGTCGCACCCCGAGGGTGCTGGGGACGTGCGTCGCCCTGCCCGGGGGACTGTCGCAGGGGAGGAGCAGGCAAAAACCCGACGGTGGCAGGTTTGCGCTTGGCTGCAGGGGGGTAGACGGAGAAAAATCGCTCCGCGGTGGGTTTGCTGCTGCCGGCACTGGGTTAGGGGAGCAGCCGAGCAAGGGTGCCAGTTCTCGGCTGGATTAGTTAAAGAGATCAAGCAGCCGAAGGATTAGGGAGTCAAGAGAGCCGAGCCACCTGCGGGGGGGGGGGGGAACCTATGGCGGAGGATATGCCGGAGCTCCAGAGAGAGGTGTGCAAGGCCTGGGCTTTGGAGCGATTAGATAAGTGAATCAGGGCCTGGGAGCGATTAGAGAAAGAAATCAGGTTTTACACCAATTAGGTAAAGTCCCCGAGTGATTAGATACAGTGGTGGCTGCAAAGAAAGGTCTCCCAGCGGTCCTCGGTACAGATAGGGCTGAGAATTGATTAAAGGAGCATCAGAGGCTGAGAGCAATTTGATAAGAAAACAAAACAGTGGATCAATTAGCCTGGGAAAGAGGACGAGGCTAGGCGATAATGAGAATAGGGGAGCGGAGTCGGGGGTAAAACCCACCCCTGCGGCTCCTGCCCTGGGGCTGGTGGAGCTGCAGGAAAAGGAAGGGATGGGAGGGGAGGAAAACGGCCCCAGCCGGATCCTCCAAGGACGGTGGGGACCTGGGGCACCGGGCTGAGTTTACCGGCCTATTTCAGCTTGACGTTAGGACGGGTAAATTCACAGCCTGGCCTAAAGATGAGTTTATTGTTGGCTGTGGCTAGCCTGAGCCCCGTGCAACTCCTCGTGGGATGCAGCCGAGCATCTCCAGGCTGCCGTTCCTCTGAGCAAGGAGGCCTTGCTCCTCCAACCAAGGGAAGAAGCAAGGTCTTCATTTCAGCAAATTCCTTTTTTTTTAAAGCAGGTTCTGCTCCGGGCTCACACCGTCGCACACCTGGAGCAAGTTGGTTCCCTGGAAATGCAGTTATACCAGGGTAACTCAGCCCCGAGTCCCGTCCCAGATGCTCTGGGAGCTTTCAGATAGGGGCACCAGACAAGCAAGCAATTAAGTAACTCAGCGGAGCCTTGAAATAATTAGACCAAGGAACGCAGCTCCGGCAGATGAGTTTAGTGAAGAAATGGGAGTGTTGAAGAGACGGAGATGAGAAGGGTGATCAGGTCTCGGCACAATTATCTAGAGAAAGTCTGCTCCAGACTGATTAGAGGAAGGGAAAAGAGCTTTCCGGGCAATTAGGTGAGGGAAATCAACTCTGGGCAGGAAGAAAATAGACTATGGAAGAGATTGGGGTGGGAGATAGCGAGTTATCTCTGCTCCCGGGTTAGACAAGGGAGCTCGATAAGGGCTTTCCGACGGGGAGGCAGAAATGAGGATCAGGGGGGATTAGGGAGCGGAGGTGGGTGCGCAGCGGGCGCCCGGTGCTGGCGGGGCGAGACCGGGCGCTGGGAAGGAGGGAGCGGGGAGGGAGGTGGCAGGTTGTCCCCGGGACTGAACGGGAGAAACTGAGCCCTGCGCCCGGGGAAGGGGAAGCACGAAATCCTGGGATTAGGGCTAACGCAATAAAATGGGGGTCCTGGCCCTGGCGAGGCAGCGGGGAGCGGTCGGGATGGCCGTGGGTCGGCGCGGGGAAGGGAGTCGGGCGCTATTTCCAACCCGTCACGTGGCAAGATGCTTCCTTAATCTGTAAAACGGGATTAGTCCCTTGTGCCCGGAGACGTTCAGAGCCAGCAGGTACTTTCTGCAGGAGTGACTTTGACTTTAGCTTTCGGGCAGGGGAAGCGGCAGGAAGGGAGCACGGCCGGGGGAGAGCACGGGGCGAGCAGCCCCCGGGACGCGCCCCGTGGCACCCGGCCGAGCCCGTGGGAGCACGCAGGCTGTCGTGCCAAACGGGGTACCCGCGGCAGCAAGCTTTAGCCCGGGTTTTGGGGTGCTCAGCCACTGTGAGAGAGGTAACAACGGTCGGCTGCAGCCCAAGGTCGCGCCGCAGGTCA
The DNA here is from genome assembly GCF_035582795.1 of Mycteria americana. Lineage (NCBI taxonomy): Eukaryota > Metazoa > Chordata > Aves > Ciconiiformes > Ciconiidae > Mycteria > Mycteria americana. Next base: position 2,839,756 of record NC_134389.1, on the reverse strand, counting down.
GCTGCGCTAGAAAGTGCCGAATCCTTTGGGAACGGATGCATTTGCTATTTAATTAGCCTTGACGGCTGCTGGAGCAGATTTTGCTGGTCTTTTCCTCTCTGAAGCTGGGCCTGGCTTGAATTTGCAGGGCTCCATGAGGCCAGGCTCCTTGCACTTTTTTTTTTTTCCCCTCCCTTCCTTGCCTTTTTATTTATTTATTTTAAATTCTTGCACATAAAGGAAAGCGGAGGGAGGGAGCACAGCATCACCCGAGGCACATGATGCTGACTCTGGTGCTGCTGGAAGGGGAAGCTGCGGTTTGGCTGCCGGGTCATGTTTTGGCCTCTGGAAATGACCCTCTTGGAAAGATAAGCGTTGTCTTGCCAAGGACTCGCGCAGCCCGGCCCCCAGGAGAGGTGGCAGGGCCGGTGGCGGGACGGCTGGAGTGGGACAAAGGCACCCCACGAGCAGCGACCCAGGGCGACGCTCAGCCCCTGGGTGCTGCTGCACCGCATCCCCACCGCAGCGATGGGGCTCAATTCGCACCGGGTGGGGGGAAACCGGCTTCCACGCCTTTCCCCACCGCAAACCATCCAGCCTCGAAGGCGACGTGCTGGAAAACAAGCCCCAAGTTAACCCCAGCACCCTTGCAGGTCATGGAGATTTTTTTTTTAAATTTTAACATTTATTTTATTGTATTTTTTTAATTTTTAGTATACTTTTTTTTTTTTTTTTTTTTTTCCCCCTCCTGATTTGCACTTCTGAGGTTTTTGCCACAGCTCCCCGCGGCTGATTGCGAATGACGGAGAGCAGAGCCGGGGCCGGCCGGGGAAGGTCTCCTGGACGCTCGTCCCTCCTGGGCGTCAGGGTCCTGCTTTGCACAGCAGGAGGGAGGCTCTGACATATCTCCTTCACCCTTTGGCCTCTCTGCTGAGCTCGCCGGGAGGACGAGCCTGCTTTCTGTGGGGTGACAGCGTTATCTGGGACACAAGTAGAGCCAGGCTCCGCTCTGGTCCCTGCTTCTTGGCTGGCGGTGGATATCCGCAGGAGATAGCGCGGCAAATCGTCCCCCTGGGACTCCACGTGCTTCACCTCCCGTCGACAGGATGGGAACGGGGCTTTACGGTACGCTACAGCCCAGCAAAGCCCCGAGAGAGGCGTGCGGATCCGTCCCCTGAGGGGCCTGAGGCTGCGTCCTCCTCCCAATTATGAGATGCTGCTTTTGTTCAAACCCTAATGTGGATTTCAGTGTTTTCATGATTTTTAAGATTTTTTTTTTTTTCCCCCCCTTTCCAATTCTGATGAGAAATGTATTTGGGGAAAACAGCAATATTTAGACATTTCCCTGACAGGCGGTAGAGCTGGAAGGGTTCTGAAAGATCTTCTGCGGTACGGCATCGTGCACGTGCGTGCTTATGAAACCTCAGCACAAAGAGTCGGGCTCGGGGATGCGTGCGTCCTTGGCAGCCGTGCTCCGAGCCGCATCACGAGCCCCAAAGGGTGGAATGTCGGTGCTCACCCGTGATGGGTCATTCCTCCTTCCAGCAGCTCAGCACAAAGTTGCCTTCAAAAGCTAAGAAAATGGGTTTGAGCTGGTTTGAGGGAGGTTTTTGGAATATATATATATAAAAACCCTACAAATGTCATATATATAAAAAATATAAAAATATATTTCTCATATATATATATATATATAATATTTTACTTTACATTGTGCATCTGTCAGGGCTGGAAAGGGAGTTGGTGCTTCTGGTTCATACCAGCCACCCATTTTCCCGTCCGCAGGGCTCGGCAGGGTGTCCGGGTGCAAGCAGAGGTTGGGCCACCCGCACCTTGAGAGGGCCGGGGAAGAAGGCCATCCGCAGCCCCGCGGTGCTGCAGGGACGCTGGGGGTGACAGTGAGAGCTGCTGGGGACAGAGCTACCCTCCTCCGTGCCGATGGCCCTGGGATGAGCCCAGGCCTCCCTTCCCAGGAGGCAGAGAAATCCCCAGCCCCGAAACTTGCCTTCCCCACCCCATTTTTCTCCCGCTCACGCCCTCCGGTTTTGGTCTCGGGGAGATGTCAGCCGCAGAGAAGGGCTGGCCGCCTCGCCCCGAGCGGAGGGCAGCCGCCGCACCCCGCGCTGGGGAGGGGACGGTTCCCGTCCCGCACCCCCTTCATCCCAGCCGCTCGGGCTTCACCCCATCGCTTTGCCGAATTCCATGGGGGCAGAGAGCCTCCCTCCGCACCCCGGCAGGGCTTTGCCTTCCCCGGGGCCAGCCGGCCGGACCCTGACCCACCGCTGTCCCTGCGGGCTTGGCACCCGCCGGGTCCCCACTGAGCGAGCCCCCCGGACGCGGATGCCACGCGCACGGTGGCATCGGTGCAGCGCCGCGCGCGTGGGGCTGTCGAGCTGCGCCTGGGGAGCGAGAGGGGCTGGGGGTCCTTTTGCTCGGGCTTAGAAAGAGGCGTTCAAAGCCCACGTGCCTGGAGACCTTGCAAAAGCAGTTTCCTGCTCTGAATTTCAGCGAGGTTTTTTGCAGAGGTGTTCAGTCGTCCCCTCCCTCCCCGCCCTTTTCTAGCACGGTGCTGGGGTGGGGGAAATAAATGCATTTAAAGAGTTTTGTGGCTGCAGAATCCTTGCTGCTCTGGATCACACGCAGCCTGCGAACTACCGGGCTGGGCAGATGCCGGGGCAGGGCTGTGGCGGTGGGACGAGGCATCCCGGTGCCTGGCACGAGCGAGGCAGGGTGAGCGGTTCCCAAACCGCCTGCAAACCACCCCGTTGTCCTCACGTCCCTTCGGGAGGGGACCCAGAGGTGCGGTTTTGCCCCACAGCTACGTCCGTTCTGCCTCGGCCACCCTTGGTCTGGCTGGATCCCCGCTGCGGGGCGGGGGGCCGGAGACCCGGACAGACCCGTGGGGGACGGGAAGGATGGAAAGAGGAGGCGGTGAGGCCGTGGGACGGGGTCTGCGAGTCTACCTTCTTCCCCGTTAGCTTGGAGCACGTGCATCCTCGGGCCGAGCAGCCATCCGGGGCGTCGGGGCGGTTTTGTTCCCCGGGGTCAGGGCGGCAGTGGCCGGGCAGCCCTGCAATGGTGGTTTTTCCCATCCGTCGGTGCTGGTTTTGGGGGCCGGTGAGCGGCACGGGGGCAGCGGGCTGGTGGGAGCGCCGGGGCTTGCTGCCCCTTCCCGCAGCCCCCGCACGCATCCCGGCTCCGTCGTTAGCCTGACCCCTGATTACACTCCGCAGGCTCTGCATCGCTGCCGTTGCTCCGGCAACGTGTCGTCGCCACAGCAACCGTGACAACCTTATGTTCATTAATTTAAAAAGGTTCACAGTGTAACAAATGAAATAGTTATAAGCTTGTCAGGGTGTTAAGGAGCAGGGGCTGACAACTCGCCCCCCCCACCCCCCCGCCTGCGCCTGCCGGAGCAGCCCAGCTCCAGCCCCGGCAGCGGCTCTGCCTCGAGGTGCCCGTCCCAGGCCCTCCAGCCCGGCTTCATCACACCACCCTTAATTGCAGCAATTAGTTTGGGCCACTTTTTCGAGCACCCTGGCAGCGCGGCATCACTCGGTGACCTCCCCGGGGAGAGGCAGAGCCGGTGCACGACCAGGGGCCGGGTGCGGGGGGGGGGGGGGGGGGGTCCACGGCAGAGGGGGCTTTGTGGGGTTCGGACCGACGGTAATTCCTGCGATGGGGCTGATGTCTAGGACAGAGTCGGGGTTACCCCACCGTCCTTCCCCGGAACGAGTATGGGGTCTCTCGTAGAGGATAATTCTTTTCATGCAACCTGTAGCACCTTAATATCTGCGCTATTAAAATTACCGTCTTTACCTTTGCACCCAATATGGTTGAGAGGGGGAGGATGAACAGACCAAATACAGGACTATATATATATCTCTCTCTCTCTCTCGTTTCCTTAGGAAACACGGACAGCATCATAGATACCCTGAACAACCCATATCCTCAGCTGGTGGAAGTTAATCCCGCCTGGCTGAGCCCAGCAGCTGGGGTAAATCAATGTTTTCCTTGAAGTCCCCGGGCCAGGTTGCTGGCAGGTATGAAAAGGTGTTGCAAACCTGAAGATAATAAAGCCACGGCAGTTGATGCCAGTTGAGTATCTGGCTCTTACTTCATTAGGTATTATTTTGCTGAAATCTCAGCAGACTTCAAGTTGACCGTAAGCCTTTAATCTCAAATCAAGGCCATCCTCTGTTTGGCTTTTTGTAAGTGGAAACATGAAAGGAACCGGTTTTAAAAAAAGAAAAAATCTCCTGCCATCGCGATTCCACTCGGCGAGCTGAGAATAAGGTCACTTTTCAGCAAGAAAAGTGGCCGTTTTAGTTAAAAATAAAAATGGTGAATTGTGGGCCACATCCATTCCTGGTGGAAGCCGGCGCTGGGATTGCGCCGGTTTTTGCTAGGTGGGACCCAGCGTTTGCTGGCTCCGACGGCTCGTGCAGATGGTCCCTTGTGCTGGCAAAGTGTCATTCTGGGGACCAGATTTTGCCCTGGTTTCAGCCCCTGCGCTGCTTTCCTCGTGCCCAAGAGGCGGTTATTGCTGTGGTTACGGCAGAGGGGTTGCTCACCCACCGGTTTCAGAGCCCAACCCCACTCTCCCCATCCCCACGGCCATCCCGGCAGGCAAACGGAGCGCAGGCAGGAGCCGGTGTCGGAGGATTCGCGCGGCAAAAAGGGGATGGCAGCCGCTACGGACCCCGCTCTCTGCCCGGCGCTTCAGGGCTGAGCAGCCTCCCTGGGCAGCAGCGGGAAGAGAAATCTGGTGAGCACCCGCGGGTGCTCGTCTCCTCGCCTTCAAGAGATCCTTCAAAATCTTTCTCAATAATTAAACAAGCAAGGCCTAAAAATAGCACCGAGATCTACTATATGTGGCAGGATAATTTAGAGGGGAGAGCAGGGAACAAAATGTCCTCTGTGTCCCAACCTTCCCCCGGACGACTCGGCGGGCACCGGCCGGGTGCGGGGAGGCTGCCGGATTTCGGGAGCAAGGGTCCAGCGGTGGGTGGCTGGGATGTCCTCCAAAGCAGCCGGGCTTGGGAAAGTTTTGTTCCCTGGAAGAGGCCCTTTGGCAGCTTTTTATGTCGTGGTGGGTTTTGGAAGGGCACGGCAGCCTCGGCTGGGGGTCCCAGGCTGCAGTGAGGAAGGGACCCGTTGGAGGCTTCTCCTCCACTCCGGGCATCGGCAGCAGGCACCCCAAAATAAGCCGGTGGCACGGTCGACCACCCAGCCTGTGGTTCAGATGCTGCTGGGGATGGCAGCCCAGGAATAGTTTCCCCAGACGTTGCAGCCTGAGCCTTAAATACCCGCTCTCCCAAGCCCTCCCTTATCTTCAAAGCTCTCCAGCATGAAAGCAGGTCTGCGGTGGAGCAGATAAGCCCAACGCCTGGAAGGTGAAGGCTCTGCTCGAGCCTCCGCTCGCAGGAGAGGGCTGCAAGGGGAGGCCCGGGGCCGGGGAGGGCTCGGCCCCTTGGGGTGCAGGGACTCGGGACCATGCCCGTGCCCTGCTGTCCCTTTGAGGGGGGGCTTTGTGCTTCTCTGTCCCGCGGGGAGAAGCAAAATGGGACTGGGTGTCAGCAGTCCCAAGGCACAGTGGTGTGAAACGGGGCTGCAACCGCCGCTCAGAGTGTAATTAATTCTTCTGGCTGTGAGAAGGCAGGGTTAGCTGGGACGCTGCGCCCCGGCACGCCGCGAGCTTGCGGCAAGCTCTTCTTGCAGCGTGGAGGAGCCCACGGGGAAAGGGAGCGGGGCTGGATCCCGCTGAAGCGCTGGGATGCCTGGAAAGAGGAGAAGGGGAAGGGATTAGGAATGGATAGCCGTCCCAGGGGCAGGGCGAGGGAGGGAGCCAGCGTTGCTGCCTCTCGGACCCCCTCTGGGGCACCCCAGGACCTGCCCGTGCCCCAGACGAGGCTCCCGGCCCGGCCTTCCAAAACTCCCTCGCAGCGAAAGGCAAACAGCTCATCCGCGTGTTGCATAACCGGGAGAAAAGGCGTCCTCCGGAGCCGAGTGGCTGCCGGCCAACGTTTGGCATTAAAGTGGAGCAGAGGATACCGGGAGGGGAGCGCGGATTAGGCAGGGAGGAGACGGGATCAAGTGAGCAGCAGCGAGGGCAGCCGGGCTGCTGCCTTGCAGGGGGTCACGCTCCCGAGGACCGTGGCCGGGAGCTCCAGCCTTTTTTCGCGGGGCGAAGCACGGCGGCACGCGGCCGAATCCACGGTGCGGAGCCCCGGGCGCCTCCCATCCGCATCGAGGCTCAGCAGCGCTGAGATGGGTCGGAGCCATGGCTGGGAGGCTGCTTTGACTCATGGGTGATAAGGACCTCACCCAGGAGAGGGTTTTTTTTGTGTGCGCTGGGCTCAGTTTGTGCAGGTTTAACTGGCTGGGTGATGGGGAAGGTGCCGGGCCCTTTCATTAGGGCCAGGCGTGCGTGCAGGAATTGCAGATAGCGTCTCAAGGAGGGTTGCAGGAGGGGAACGGAGATCGTCGTGTACAGCAAAGAGGTCCTGGCTGCAGAAACCCAGATCTTTGCTTTCTCCAGGCTGCAGAGCGTGGAGCTGCTCCGGATCTCGCGCTCTGATTCAGCAAGACGTTAAGGCTTGTAACTTTTGGGAGTTCCTTGAAATTGGGCTGCTCCCAATCAGCAGCTACTCCTACACACGAAGGATATGCACTTGCTTGGGGAGCCTGCTGAAGCTCTACCCCGCCGGCTGCTGCAGCCACCGCGTGCACCAGAAAAGGGAGAGCGGAGCCGCAGTTTTCTGCTTCGGAAGAAAAAAGGAGAGATCTAGTTAATTCGAAATTGCAAGATGCTCTGCAGTGGTTTTCTTCCGAGATAGAGAGGTTTTCACAGCCTCAGTTAGCTGATAAGCTGCGTGCTGGGCTTAACCCTTGGGGGTGCTGAAAGATGCCTCCCTTGCCGATAAAAGCCCCAGCAGCGGGAGTCAGGGGATGCTCTCGCTGTGCCCGCTCTGCCCCAGGTACTGCTGCTGTCCTAGCTGGAAACCTCCGATGCGGACCAGCAAAGTTGCCGCCAGCTTGGGCTTAGCTGAGCCCCGGCCGGGTTTGCCGCCTGCAGAAGCTTTCGGACATTTCCCATGGGGGTTCGGTCCCGGGAGTTACCCCAAGGAGCATAAGCCGTGGTGCGCAGATGCCATCCCGTGCCGTGCTGCGGAGGGGTGAAGGCAGCAGCGTGCCAGGGCTGCTGGCAAACGGTCCTGACCAGCGGCCGGGCTCGAGGCTCAGCCAATGCCTTGGGACAGCAGCAGCGTCCTACCCTCCCCTCCCTATTTATTGTGGCCGGTGGCCCAGAGATCTCCAGGCTGGTCCAAGCCTCCAGCCAGCCCTGGTAGGAGGGCTCCCTTTGCCTCGACGTCCCGAGTGAGGCGTCGGAGATGATGAGAACGAGCTGTCCCCGCGGTGGGTCCAGCGCTGGTCTCGGGGACGCTTGTGCAGGGCTGCCACTGCCCGTCCCCTGCCAAGGGGTGGCCCTGACTCAGTTCCTCTCTCGGCCGCAGACAGTCTGTGGGACTTGGGGCAGGACGCTGAGGGTGGCTGCCTTTTGCAACTTGCTTTTTTTTTTTTTTAGTTTTTTTTTTTTCTATTTTTTTTTCCCCCCTCTCGTGGTGGCTCCTGTTTGAGGGCTCGCCGTGATGGCTCCCACTCACCCATCTGTCTGCCTTCGAAAGCAGAGCATTTCACAGGTCTGGCTGCGAGCGTGGCAGTGCAGATGCTGCCGGTGGCACCGAGCAGGGGCTGGGGATGCTCGAGGGGAGGAGGTTCGGGGCTGCGGGTTTGTGCCCTGGGAAAGTGCCTGGGGAGCTGAAGGGCAGCACATCTGCACTCAACTTTGCATCAAAATCAGGGTCGGAGCCAGGAATCTCTGTCCCCCAAGAGCCTTGCGGTGCCACAGCCGGTGGCACGCTGCCCAGGCTTCCCGGGCTGGGGTCGAGGATCAGGGCGAATCCCGTTTTAAGGCAAAAGGTTATGGGCGGGAAGGAAGCAATCATAAAGCAACCACCACGGCGTTCTCCGACCGCACATGGCTTTGGCACAATAAATAGAAGGGACAAAAATAGCCCCCAGGGTTGCAGTGTGGACACAGAGAGGAAGCAGGACTGTTTCGGGGCCGGGGGGTTGCTCTCCCAACCCACCCCGAAGCCCTGAGTCACGGGTAAGTTGATGTCTGCAGCGCTGCAGCTGTAAGACAATACCCAGGAGCAGAAATGATGAGCGGGCTTCAGGGAAGGCACCTGAGCCCTCGCAAAACTCGCTGCACCCCACACCTGAGCCCTTGCAAAACTCGCTGCACCTCCCACCCTTGCAGAGGTCTTGCGCTTTGCCTCCGTGCAAACCCTGTTCCCAGCCCTTAGGACCCAGCCGAGCTGCACCTTAATTTGGGCACAGGCAAAGCCCAGATATAAAGGCACAAGGACTGGCCCGGGGCCTGGCAGCCGGGAAAAAACCACCAGGAGTCTGGCTCTGGCTTTTGGAGCCGGCTCCGCGAGCTTGCGCGTCTAACGCAAGCTGCCTGCCCTGGCTGCCGGTGCTTCTGGTCCACGTTTGGGGTGGGTTTGGAAAGCGGGGGGGAGGAAGGGAGGATGCGGGCACGGACCTGGAAGCAAAATGTTTTCACGCTCCCATGCAAGCCTTGCTACAGGAGAGAAAAAGCCTCATCTCACCCCAACCTGCACCGCTTCCCCCTGGCGTGACACCGGGAAACACCTCCCGGCTGCACCAGGACCTCGGTGCCATTCGGGTTGGGGGGTGCAGTGGGGGCTGGGGGGGCAGCGCCCCCTCCCAGGGCTCCCGTGCCCCCCTCCCCGCCTGGCCCCGCTGCTGGGGCGCGCAGCTGGAGCCCTTGCAGGGCCCTGCCGCTTTAAACCTGCCTCTCCCACGTGCTGTCTGGTTGTGCTGGAGACGATGACGCAGGCAGGACGTCAATGGACGCTGTGGGAGAATTTAGACTTGGAGAGGAAGGGGGGCAGGGAGGAAGGGACCGTTTGCAGGGAGCAGGGGGCTGTGGGGCCGGCGAGGGTGCCCGGCCGGGGCAGGAGGGACCCGGCACCCAACCTTGCAGGGTGCCCTGGGAGCATCGCCGGCGGCTTCGCTCCACGCGACGTTTCCTCCCCCCCCGCCCCCAGCAAACGCTGGGGCCTCCACCAGCTGCGAGGGCAAATAATCCGCCTCCAGCGCGCCCGTGCCGGGGTGGGTGGCGTGGGGGGGGGGGGGGGGCGGGGTGGGCCACGTGAAGGCGACGCTTCCTCCCCACCCGCACGGCTCCCCCCGCCTCGTCACCGCACGTGTGCCACCCTCGTCCTCCCCGCGGGTCGGGCGTGCGGCGAGCGTGCCAGCCCCTGCGCTGCACCCTGCCCTGGGCACGTCACCCCGCGGGCGGGAGGGTGGTGGGTGCCACAGGGCTGGCAGGCACCCCGGGGGGTCACCGGGGCTGTCCCTCGGCTCGGACCTGGAGAGCCTGGCTTTACCCCGTGAGTGCATCTCGCCGCACAGCTCCAGCTCCTCTCCCCCGTCGGTGTTTGTCCCCAAAGGCGGGCTGTGCCACCGCCGAGGGCATCGCCACCCGCTCCCCGGGTCGGGGTCCAGCCGACGTGGGGCTGGCAGGAGACCCGCATCCCCCTCCCTCGCTTTAAGCTCCGCAGCATCCCAAGGGCGCCGGCATTGCCGGGAGATGAGCTGGCGGCGGCGGCGCTTCCACGCCAGCGAGTGATGAGATGAGCCGCAAACTTTGATTCCTCGCCGCATCTGACTCCGATCTTTTTTAAGAGCCAAACCGGTCTCCCCAAAAGCAACGTTGGAGCTCTGCTCCCGCTCGGCTCGCAGGGAGGAATGGCGGCAGAGAGAGACCGAAAGTCACGGCAAGGAGGGGAGAGATGCTGCTCTGCGGCACGGGACGCTGCTCTCAGCCTCTTGGCTTTGAAACCAGCTGTCAACCAGCTCTTCTCCCATCCTCCCGGCGCTCGGCGCAGGAAAGGAGCAAATATTTTTCCCACTTTAGGTTTTTGGGTGTCTTTTTTTTTTTTTTTTTTTTTTTAATAGCCTGAGGGTGTAGGTGGCTGCATATCTTGGAAGACCCAGGAGTCCTGCCTCCTACCCGCTGGTATAGGGCAAGGGAAAGCAATTTCCACTGTCAAGAGGCTGCGTACCAGCTGTACGAAGCCATCAGCCTGGTGTGGGAAGGGAGTTACTCAGCATTCGGTTCCCAAGAGAAAAAAAAAAAAAAGAAAATACAGCTCGAACTGACTTTCCAAAATACTTTGAGGTTCATAGTAATGTTCTCGTCTTCGTCTCATAACTATCCTGGGTTGGATCCTTCCCTCGTTTCCACCCCGTAGCTCAGGGAGAGGCACTGGAGCTCGGCCGCTGCGCATTACGATGACTATTTTTATTTTTTATTTCTTTGGATACATGATCTCAGTTGATTGGAAAACAAACCCCAGAGAATCCTTGAGGAGAGACTGCAAACAGCTCTTGGTGAGATGACTAATCCCATCTCTATCTAAACCAACAGGGTGCTAAAAATAGCCCTATTTCTAACAATAAATATAATACAATAACTAACTGACAACAAACAGCCCCAAAAAGCCAAACACACTGAAAAGTCCACTAGAAATATGTATCGTCGTGGGGGAAGGAGCCAGCAGGAAACTGTGTCACCGAGTCAGAGGGGTGACGACGGCGGAGGTGCCTGTGCCACCGGCGATACTCGGCTTGGATCCGGCCTCTCCCTCGAGTGCGTCTTGCCTCTTGCCCTAACGCGGATGCTTGTGTCTTTGCTTAGTTTGCCCCAGATTAAGGCAGGGAAAGGTGCGGGGGCTGCGCTCCGGCGTGGGGTGCACGCGCCAGACCCCGAGAAAGCCCATCCCGGAGCGGCCGTGCCACCATCCCGGCCCCGAGCATCCGCCGTCCCCCAGGGAGCCCCAGAGCGGGACCCCCTTCCCCAGCTCCGGGCTGCAGGTCCGCTCGCCCCCCCCGGCTTTCCCTGCAGCGTTCGCTCCCTGCCCGCGAGCTTCCCCGAGCCGCGCGCTCACCGCGCACCTCGGATAATTCACCGCCTACTTTCCACACACCGGGAGCCTCCTCCCACACCCAGCGTGTTGCAAAACGTCCCCCTTGGCTGAGTCACTGGCATTGGGGAACCTCTCCCTGCCCTCCCGGCCCGGGACGGGGCTCGAGGAAGAGCCGGTCGTGATGAACAGCCCCAACGGGAGCGCACCCCAGCTCCAGACTCTCAAATCACCCCAGGCCTTTGGGGAGCTAATTGGGGTTTTTGGGTTTGTGCGGCACCTCGTGCCGCAGGGGAGCCGGGAGGCCGGTGCAGGGGGACCGTGTGCCGCTGTCAGGCGGGTGACGGTTCTGGTTACAGGCATGGTCTTGGTAAAAACGTAATGGCTGGCTCTGTTCCCCCATCCCCGGCAACTCCCCTGCGGCTGTTTTTGTGCCCCAGGGATGCTGGGAGCACCCGTAGGCTCAGCGCTCCAGCTGGATGCGACCCAACGGACCCGGGACATCCTTGTCACCAGTCCCCAGCCCCTCGTGCTGGGACAGCGGCCTCTTGCGTGACAGAGTCATCCCTCAGCATCCCGGTCTTCTGGGCCGTCAGACTCCCGCCGGACTCGTGCCGGCTCCACGCCACCTGTACGGGAAGGTGGGCTGCAGGTTCGCCGGTCGGGGGGACCCATGAAATATTTCCTGTGGAGGCTCCGACCCCTGGCATGAGCTTGCTTCCGCCAGGCGCAGTCCCACGCCAGCTTGATTTTTATTTTTACTGCTTTCTGTGGCACGTGGGAGCCTGCCCAGGCCCGCCGTGCCACGTGCGTCCCTGGGAAAGGAAAGCCTGTGCCCCATGCTGAGCCCCAGCCGTGCCATACGGCACTTCTCCGGCCAGTGCTTGGCGGCGGGAGAGCTGATCCGGTGGGAGAACCAGCACCTGCCGTGCCCCTCGGTGCAGACCCAGGGGCGCAGGCTGGAGGTCCGCATCCTTCCAGCCAGCAGCCCCATGCGTATCCCCAGCCCCGAGGCTGCCGGCACCCACCGCCAGCGCTACCCCGATGCTGCAGGTGCGCGGCACCAGGTAAGGCGGCGAGACGGGGACGGCACCAGGTCCCCGACCCCCTAAAAATCAGAGTCCTGCCCCAATCCACAGCCCCAAACAGTGCTGGTGCGGAGCGAGCGCTGCAGTGGGAGTCATTGTTCAACAGGTTGGATTTCTTGAGGGTAACCACAGGGCAATTTATCCGGGTTGAAGCTACAGGAGGAGCTGGAGGAGAGGGAACGTAATGCCCTGGCTTGGAGCTGGGCCCGGGCATTGCGGCCCTGCAGCCAAGGAGCGCAGGAAGCCCTTTGCCATGGCCGGTCGGTGCCGCTGGCCTGTGCTCGGCTGCGTGTTCCCGGCCCCGAGGACTCGGTGCTGCGGGGAAGGGCCGGGGCAGGGCCGGCTTCACGCCGCCGTCCTGCGGGAGCCCAATGCGTTGGAGGCGCAGGAGGCGAGAGCAGCCCCGTGGCACGGGGTGGCCCGTACGGGGGCAAGCCGGGCCGCGTCGTGCCCACGAGGGGTCCGTGCTGGTGCCGGACCCTTCGCCACCTCCGAGCGCCGGACCCAGCATCCCTACTGCAGAACCGGCCCTTTCAGCGGGGCGAGGGGTCACCGACGTGCCCCAGCGTGGCTTTTAGGGACACGCGCCAAGGCCAGCCCCGGGGTTCAGGGCCGGGACCCTCGAAGCCCACCGACCCCACTGCCCTGCGCTTCGTGTCCCCCCCCTCCCTACGGGACCTCCGGGCAAAACCCACCTTACCCCCAGCACCCCGGGCCAGCAGCTCCGACACGGGGGACGGGGGGACGGGGGGCCCACACCTCCCCATCCCGCTGCCGCGGGGAAGCACCGACACGAGTGGGGCCGCGCGGTCGGCAGGACGGGACGGGACCGGGGGGGGGTCGCGGGTCCCCCCCCCCAGCCCCCCCCCAGCCCCCCCCCGGCCCCCCCGGCCCCCCCGGCTCTCCGCCCCCCCCAGCCCCCGGCTCCCCCCCCCGGCCCCGGCTCTGCCCCCGGCCCCGCTCCGCTTCCTCCGCGCCGCCGCGGCCATTGGCTGCCCGCGCCGCCGCCCGCGCCCTGCGCCGCGCCGCGTCCTGACGCTGGGCTGGGCCGGCCCCGGCGATGGTCGCTCCCCGCCGGCTCCGCCGCAGCCCCGGGAGGCGGCTGGGCTCCGCTCCGCGCTAGAGGTGGGTCCCCATCCTTCTCTCGCGTTTTTATTTATATTTTTTTTTAACGTTGGGTCGTGGGGTTTTTTTGTTTTGTTGTTGTGTTCCCCCCCCCCTCCCCCCAATCCTTATTTTTTTTAAAATTCTTTTTTATTTTTTTTAACGTCTTTGCCGTTCTGGCGTTACTTCCGAGAACGGCGCCCTCCCCACCCCTCCGCCCCGGGCCGTGCCGCCCGCCTTTGGGAGGGCGAGGAGCTCCGTCTGTGTGTGTTTGGAGGGGGGGACGGGACCCCTTTGGTAGCCGCCCCCCCCCCCCCCCCCCCCGGGTTGCTGCGCGGTGCCGCCCCGAGGCGGCGGGGATGGGCGGCGGAGCGCGGCCGGAGCGCGGAGCGCGCAGCCGGCGGGGGCGGAGAGCACATCCTTCCCCCCGCCACCCCCCTTCCCCCCCGCTGCCGCTTCAAAACAAACCGTCACCAAAATGGTGCAGAGGTGAAGGAGGGAGAGGGAGGAAGGGGAAGAAGTGTCGCCTCGGCCTGGGCGCTGCGGGGGACAGGTGAGAGGGGCGGGATGGGGGGGGGGGGTCGGGGGGGATGCGGGTGCTGGGTGCGACGCAAGGGGAAGGGTCCCTCTGCCCGCTGGGTGCTGCTGGTGGGGTGGGGGCGGGCACTGGGGGGTGCTCACCCCGCTCTGGGGCAGCGCCGGAGGGGCTGCATCCCCGCGGGCCCCCCGCGGTGACAGTCCCCGAGCCCGGCCGTGCCACCGTGGCCACCCCGGAGCAGGACCCAGAGCGGCCTGGAGGGACCGAGCGAGAAGTGGGGCCCAGCAGCTTTCGGGGGGTGGGGGGGGTGCCCTCCCCGGTGGGCCACGGGGCGATGATAAGAGTGCTGTGGGGGGAACCGCCGGCGGAGGAGGCCACCGGCGAGGCTTGGGGTGCTGGTGGGGGGCTGTGGTTTGAGTGGCAAGAGCAGCTTTTTGGGCGAGCTGGCGGTAAATCGAGTCGTGGAGCTTCAATGACTTGGCCGGGTGCCGGCACCGGAGCTGACAGCTGTGATTGTTTGCTCCTCCGGGCCGGTGGCGGCGGGGGCACAACGCTGCGGCTGCCATTTGACAGCGACCGGAGTGAGGTGCCGTGGTGGGGGACAAAGCCCCCCGTACCGCTGCCGCGGCCTCCCCGGGACGGTGAGCGTTGCCTCGGCTTGGCGGTACGAGGCGGCGAGGGGCTGCGCGATGCTGGAGGAAGGGATGCGGTGGACGGGGCGTCCCGGCATCTGGGTGCTGTTCAGCATCTGTAACGCCTGTTTGCCGGCGGCTTATCTCCTTCCCAACAGCTCGCCCCCTTGGCTTTGTTGTCGGCTTTTAATTTTTCATTTATTTTCTCCCCCCCCCCCCCGCCCCGCGAGCAGCACACACCCAGCGAGACACGCGCGTGTGCACGCACACACGCACGGCTCTTTGCACCCCGGGAGCCCCGTGGCACCCCACAGCTCTGCACCGCCACGAGCTGGGGTGTCGTCCATCCCCCGTCCGTCCCCCCCCTTGTCCTCCCCGGCTGTCGGGAGCTGCCACACGGTTTTGGCCGGCGACCCCCCTCCCCACCGGCAGGCAGGGGTCCGGGCAGGGAGGCAGACACCGGTAAGCGGAGCACGGCTGGTGCGAATTCCCCCAGCGCCGCCTCCCTTCGGCACACTGCCTCCGCCTGCCCCCCCCTCCCCGGGGAAGGCCTGATCCTGCCCCTCCAAAGCCTCTTCTCCTCCAGTGCGTGGCCCCACGTGGATTTTCGGGTCGGTGTTGCTCCGCCAAGGTCGGTGCTCTTAAACCACTCTCCCAGGACAGCCAGCCCGAAACCTTGCTGCCGACGGGGACGGGGGCCGTGCCGGACTTGGCGTGCCGGGGACGCTGCGGCAGCCGCGTCCCCTCATCCAGGCGAGGGGCTGTGGATTTTGGGTGTAGGTAAGGTTTATTCTGGGTATTTTCTTCCCTTCCCTGGGTCGATTCGGTGCTGGTGGCCCCGGCCTGGGGAGCGCTGGGGCTGCCCGTGTCCCTTGGGAGCTCCAAGCGAGCTGCCTGCCCTGCCCTCGGGATTGCTGCCCGTGGGCTCCTGAAGGTCACGGACCTCTGGACGGGCCTCATGGCTTCTCCTTTCCTCCCCCCCGGCCCTTGCCCTTCAGCCCCTGCAGTTGTCGTGGCTTTGCCAGGCTGAGGCATCCACACTTGTGCTTGGCTCGGAGCAGGTGGCCGATGTCCCCGGAGCGGCGGGGGCCGCTGCTCGGGTTTCGCCGGTGCTGCCAGCGCGGTGGAAAAGCGCCGTCGCCTCCGCCACGGCAGGGATTTAACGTGCTCGTGTTGAAGGGGCATTAGCTCGCGCGTCTGGTGGCTCGGCGCTTCCACTCCTGCCCCGGCTCCCTCCCGGCACAAACCGGTGCGGGGGCTCCTCGTGCCGGGCGGTCACGTTCCCACGTGTGCTTGGTCCTGCTGAGGGGCTCTGGGGACCTTGGGAAGTGCCGCTGTTGTCAGCGTGTGACCTTGGGCAAGTCCCTTTGCTTCCCTACGCTTCGGTGTTGCTCTCAGGAGGGAGGGGTGATGTTTAATGTGTTTTATCCCCCCCCCCTCCTCGCTGGTGTGGGGCTCTCGGCCCCGCTTGGGAAGTGCAACGGCGGAGCTGGAAAGGGCTGTTGCTATTTTATCCTGTCCCCGAGCGGGCAGGGTGGAGGCACGGACGATGCCGGAGTTGCCCAGGCTGCCAAGTGAAACAAGTGGGGTCTGATTCTCATTTAACGCCGCAGCCCTTTACTGCGACTCTGGCAACGTAAAGGAGCCTAAATATGGTCATAAACCACATCCACTCCGAGGTCCCTCCGTGCTGCCAGGGCAGCCTAACGGCGGCTTTGTGCAAAGGAGAACAAAGCCGAAAGTGTCGGACGAAAAGTAGGGGAGCGGGACCCAGCTGCCGCGGTGCTGGCGCGTGCCGGGAGCCGCCGCTGGCAGCTGCCTGGCAGGGAGGTGTCGATGCCGGTGCAGGCCCCAGCTCGCGGAGGAAGGATGAAAGCGAGGGTGGGGGGTGATGCCGCCCGGCTCATCCCGAAGGACCAGGAGAGCTTTGACCAGAAGGGGAAGGGCTCAGTTAGGGGCTCTGCCACTGTGACCCCGAGCGAGTCATTTAAACCTACAAAAGCATCAGCGGTGAGGGGCAGAAATTGCTCTTCCCTCTTTTTTCCAAGCCGGAGCGCTTCCCGGGCTCGGGTCGGCGTCGCTCAGAGCGCGCCGGGAGGGACCCGCCACGGGATGCTGCTTGGCGTCCCCCCGCCGCGATGGATTGCAGGGCCGTGGTCGTCTTGCGGTGGCTCGTTTGAGAACGGAGGGGAAAGGGGGAGAGGGATGCGTGTCGTTGGCATTGCCCCCGCTTCGCCGGGCCGCCGCCGCCCCGCCGGGTGCCCCTGGCCAGCCCAGTGCCGGCGGAGATGCCGTGCAGAGCCACGGCAGCGCGAGCCGGCCCTGGCCAGGCGGTGCCCGAGGCTTGGGAAGCGAGCAGGCAGCATCCCGTTAAATCCTGTTAATACCCGGGAGCGCTCACGGAGGTGGCCCGAGCGGGGCCGTGGCGAGGTAGCGCGGGCAGCGGCAGGGGCTGCCGTGCAGACGCCGTGCCGGACTTCCCCATCTGCAACCGGAGCTAAAAATATCCCCTCTGCCTCGCCCTGTAGCCGTCCCATCTGCTCGGAGGGCGAGCTCCTCGGGCCAGGGACTCTTTCTTATTTTTATAGCTATTTTGGCAGTTCCTAGAGGCTGAGCCGTCCGGAGTTCAGAGGTGACTCTATTGCAAATGACAGTCCTGCCCCCGGGAAGGTACGGCTCTGCCGCTGAGCCAGATGCGGCGAGCAAAAAGCAAGTGAGTCAGAGCAGGGGCAGGGAGGAGGAGGAGGAGGAGGAGGGTTGGGGAGGGAGGGGAGGCGCAGAAACCCGCGGCCGTGCTGGGTGCCGGGTGCCGCGGGGTGGGTGCCGGGTGCCCCCAGCCGCGCTCGCCCTCCCGGTGACGGCAGGACTATGGGACGCCTCAGCCCCTCGCCTCCCCGAGACGGTATTTATAACTTTACCATCCGATGCGCCTCGCAGGGTTGGTTTTTTTTTTTTTTTAAATTATTATTTTTCTTTCCTTTTTTCCTCTAATTAGAGAAGCTTTCAATAAAAAGCTGAAATTTGTTAATCATTTTGTTTGATCAGAGCTTAGGCAGTGCCGGAAGACCTCTAGGTTTTTCCCTCTGCCTTGTTTGAGCAGCAGTTTGCTTTTGCTTTCAAGATGGATCTAGCCGTCTGCCTGCCAGCAGCTCTACCTCCACAGATCTGTCGCTTTTCATCTCGCGCTCCGGTTTGGTTTGCTTGCGGTTTTTCTTTAATTTTCCCTTTTCCCTCGCTCCTGGTGTCTCCTTGCTGTAGCTCCCTACTGCTTGAGAAACGGACAAGGGCTTGCGTCCTTTAAAAAATTAAAAAAAAAAAAAAAAGTGCCCACGTGGAGCGAGGGCTTGTTAAATACGCGGGAAATCAATTCCGAGGGATTTATTTTGGGGGGGGGGTGTGGACTGTACGTTTGCTTTCTCTTAAATGGTGGCTAAAAAGATGGGGGGAGCGGGGCCTCCGAGCTGCACGGGGAGAGTTTTTTGGGGAAGCTCGGCCCGTTTTTGCGTGGTTCGTGCGGAGGCTGGGGGGATGCAGTTGCTGCTCCCCAATTCCCCGGCTGCTCTCTCCCGAGCTATAGGTGAGCCTCTTCCCCTATGTAAAAGCGGGGTGGTAGGTACGGATGAGACGAGGCGCATGCGATGGTGTCGGGGCTCCTCGCTGCCAGGGTCCGTGTCGCCTCGAGGGGTCCGTGTCACCTGGAGGGGTCCGGTCGTGGTGAGATGTCCTGGCTGCGGTTGAGTGCTGGGATGCCGGAGCAGGCGCCGGGGTCCGTTCCCGATGCCGGGTGCTGCCACGGCGCCCAGTCGGGCTTTTAACAGCTTCGTGCCGCTCCAGTCTCCGCGTGAACGGGCAAGCCGTGCCGCTGCTCCCCCGCCTGCCGAAAGCGAAGCCCGAATAGGCGGGAGCGGTGTCGGGGCGAGTGCCTTGGTGCGTGTGGTGAGGACGAGCTCGTAGGGCAGGATGATGCCCGCACCGGGATGTGTCAGGCTCCGGCCACCACCCAGGAGCCACCGCGGTGTCCCGTCGCGAAGCAGCCGGACCGGACCACGCCGGGGCCGCACGTTTCACTCCGTGCCGAGCAGGACACGTATTATTTCACAACGTGCAATTAGCCGTTGGTTTTCCTGGAGCCGGCGCACGGCCGTGCCCGGTGGCCGTGCGTGGAGGGGCTCAGCAAGCACCCGCGTTCCCGACTCTCCTTGATTTAATTGAACAGCGCTAATTGAAATCCAGAAGAGGGGAGCCGAGTCCTCGCCTTCCGTGCTGACATCGCCCTGACGCCCGGGTCCTGCCGGCGCAAACGTCTCAAGGTCAAAGCCGTGCCACGGTGCTTTGGGCTGCTGCCGGGCATGAGCCGGCGCGGGGTTGAAGCGCTTCCACCTCCTGCCTTGAGTCAGCGTTGTTTTGGGGTTGGAAAGGTGGTAATTAAATGACCTATTTCTGGGCAGGGAGGAAGAGGAGGAGGAGGAATCGTTTCTCTTTCCAGAACTTCAAACAGCTTCCAGCAGGCGTCCGGCGCAAACCCAAAACCGCTTCCAGGAGGAGGTGCCTCCGATGGCCCCCCGGCCGGGACACTCGGGGCGCGGGTGGGGGACCGGGTGCTGCGGGGCAGGGCGACCACCCGCCGCAGCGCTGCTGCCGCGTCCCCCTTCTCTTGGAAGGAGGCAGGGCAAAGCTGCGGGCTCCCAAATTTTTTTCATTTTTCTTTTTTTTTTTTTTTGCCCAGCCCAAAGAAATAGGAAAGGAGGCAGCACCCGGCCGGGGGGCCGGGTCCCCGACCCGAGCCCACCCTGGGGCTGCGAAGGGGTCACCTCTTGTAGGCTCAGCTAGGAAAATAGCAAAGGGATTCCTCCTCCTCCCGCAATAGGGGGGATTATTTGCATCGCCCGCGAGGCCGGATCCTGCACCCCGCGGCAGGGTGCTGGGGGCTGTGGGCAGGGCGTTACCTGCCCGGGAGGATGCCCTGGAGCTTGCGGGGTAGAAGGTGCTATCGATGGATATAAGCAGTGGTTATAAATAGATAATAGGTTGAAAGTTTTCATCTTCCTTCGTAAATGAAAGTGCCTTTTGGAACAACGTGACTTTTCTCCATCCTTTTGGAAAGCATCTTTTTTTTTTTTTTTTTTTCCTTCATATTTTTAAGATGAAATTTTTTTTTGTTTGTTTTAAAAAGAGAATTTTTCCTTTCCAATTATTGGAAGACTTCAGGGAAAAATTGCTAGGCGCCGCAGAAACAAATACCCAGGAACACATCCCATGTCGTGCAGGTGGGGAAAATATGTGGGGTCAGATTTTTTTGGTTTGGTTTTCCTCAAAAAAGAAATTGAGAGTGGAAAACGTTCACGGCGTCAGTGACGGTTTTCTATCAAAGCGGTCAAAATTTTGGGGGCTGAAAAAACGGCGTTTGCTTAAAACCTGCTGCGTCAAGCTTAAAAAAAAAAAAAAAAAATTAAATAAATTAAATACATTGGACGAAGGACTTCTGTTTAGTGAAAAACTGGCAACGTTTCTGGGTTTCTGTCTGGAATTTTTTCGGTTGTAAAACCTGAAATCCTCCCCCACCCCAAGCAGTAACCTCGAGACACGGTGCCGTAGCAGGAGTTTCCACTGACAGGGAAGAAAAAAAATTAAAAAAAAAAAAAAAGTGGACGAGTTATTTTGACCGGCCAGACCTTTTTTTTTCACCGGTGCAGCCCCCGAGACCCTCCTGTCCCACAGCCCCGGGCCGCGGTGGTCTGCGCCGAGAGCGTCTTCTCCTGGGAGCGGGAGACGAAACAGCGCGATGAGGGGCTGCGGTGGGGAATGGCCAGGATCGGGCCCCAGGCCTGGCTGCTCCTGGTCCGCGGTGGCACCCGTGGGAGAGGACCTTCTGCAAAGCTCGGGGATGCGGAAGAAATGAGTGGGTTTTTTACCGATCTTGAGGTGGGCCGGAGGTGTTTGCGTAACCATAGGTGGGGTCCGAGCTGTCGTGCGTTGTCTAAATACCGTGACAAATGTCCCCGTGGAGCTGGTACCTGCGGGATTCCTGCCGGCGTGCGAGCGAGCTTTCAGCCTTGGGAGGAACAACCCGTCTTGCCTGAATGCGAGCGGTTGGGGACCGCGGCTGTCCCCGGGGTGCGGTGTCCTGCGGCACCCGCAGTATCTCCGGGCTCTGCGTCACCTTGTCCGGAAGGGGACCCTGGTGCCGCTCGACCGGACGAGGGGTTGGAGCGGCTGAAAAACCTGCGGCTTGTTAAAAACGCGGCGTTGCCGGAGCCCGGCTCTGCCAGCCGGCACCGTCTCCCTGCCAGGCGGCGCGGGGGGAAATTTTGCCGTTTAAAATTGTGCCGAAGGGAGCTTTGACTTTGGCAGCATCCGCTGGCCGAGGCACCCGCACCGTCGGGTGCGGAGCCCGGCGTGCGGCACTCAGACCGGCTGAGAACTTGCTGGAAAAACTGTGGGGGAAAGCAAAGCATTTGCGTGCGGCACCGAGTGTCTCCTCCGGAGCTGACGCCACTGGGAAGGTCATGGCGGCGGCGAGGAGGTGCCTCCCGGTGCGGTTATCCCTGGGCGTAAACCGCGTGCGTCCTGGAGATGTGGTTTAAGAAAACCCTGCGATAGCAGCAAATTTATTTCGGTAACTGGGAACCGGCATGGAAGAGTTGGGTGAAGGCAGGGCTTGCTTGGGCGGGGGCTCGGGGCAGTTTTCAGCCTGGTTTTCCGGTGAGGAGCAGCGCTTGGGATCGCGCGGGCAGCGTGTGCGTGCCGGGCTCTCCTCCGAGCGCGTGGACCGGCGTGCGGGCTCCTGGGAAGGGCTCGGGGTCGGGGTGCAGCAGGAGCCAGGCTGCTCTCCAGCCTCTTCTCTCGGGTGATGCTTTCCCAGAGAGCTCGACGTGCCGCTGGACATCTTGCTCTGCGTGGCTTACGAGGATTCGGTGCCCCGTCTCCTGGGTTTCGGGCGCAGGGATCAATCACGGATCCATCCCCAACCTTCCCTGACTCGGCACGGCCGTCCTTCCCACGCGCCGGCAACGAGCCGCCGGGAAAACTAGCACCTCTCGACTCGCTCGTTCAAAAATATCTCCGGCCCCGCGCAGATGCCGCTGCCAAGATGGGGAGCGGAGCCGGCGCTACCTCTTTGCAGAAATCTGTCGCCTCGCTCGGCGGTGGGGAGGTTGGGAGCCGCGTAGCGCCGAGCCCCATCGCTTTCTAAAATAGAAGCAGAACAAATGGTTGGAGCAGGATGCCGGTGCCGAAGGCAGCCAAGCCTCTTCCCGCGGCAGCTGGTGGCTGGTATGCTGCTTCTTGCTCCCTCCATCAATCCTCTCCCCGGAGCTGGCGTTTTATCGCAGGGGGAGAGGCGAGCATCTGTCTTTTTGGGGTGGCGTTGGGCGCACCGGTGTTTTTTGGGGATCGGTATGATCCCCCTTTGCCGTTTGGTATGGTTGAGCTTTAATCGAGCTGTGGGCGTGGCGGGGCAAAAGGGGTTTCGGTAGCAGCGCGGTGCCATGGCGGTGTGCGCCGGTGCGAGATAAGGAGGAGACGGGGAGTTGGGTGGCACTGGTTCGCGAAGGGACTTTGTCACAAAACAATGACGTAGGTGCCGGGGTTGAGCCTCGGGCACGGCACGGCAGCAGGTTGCTGACCCGGCGCGTTGGATGGGTGAGCGCGGAGCTGCTGTATCTTCTGCCTGCTCCCGCGGGACGGGGAGGGTCCCGGCGACGTGAGGTCCCGGGTGCTCCCGGGATCCCCGGGTGCCGTGGGAGCTGCCTTCAGGCCGACCTCTCCCTCCTCCTCCGAAGGAGCGCGGCTGGGGCAAGGCTCACCGCGCCCGGCTGAGCCGCAGCGCCGCGCTGCGCCCTGCCAAGGGTCAGGTTCCTTGCCTCCCCGCTCCCCCGCCGACGCTGCTCCCGAGGCGGGACGAAGCCGCGTGTCCTTGCTCCGGCCGGCTGCTGGCACCCAGGAGAGGAAACGGTGAGACCGACTCTGGTTGCAAATCAAGAGAGTTTGGAAAAAACCTGTTAATTGCCCTCCGATCTTTGAGGTTTAAGGCCAGACGCGAGCGTGTGCTTTAGCAAGCAGAATTTCACGCCTGCCTTGGTGCCGGAGAGGGTTGCTCCAGCTGGACAAGATGTAAGTGGGAAGGTCGGGAAGAGGCTTCCCGTAAGGGAAGATGTTCTTGCCTTGTCCTTTCCAGCGGAGAGGACCAGCCACCGCGAGCTCAGCATCCGCTCGGGTGACCTTCAACGCCTTCTGCTTGGCGAGGGAGGAAGGCTGCTTTGCATGCCTTCTCCCCGCGATGCTACACATGTACTGAGCAAACGGGGTCTTTTTGTTAAGCAAATGCAGCTTTGTTTTTAGCTTCTCAAAGATAAATACCTTTGAGGCTAAATATGGAGCTCAGAGCTAAAAACAACCCTGATGGCTCAAGGGCTGACAGGTCGCACGCTAAGGCTGGTGGTTTGGGGCTTTGGCTCCCCTTTGGGGACTGAAACAAAATGCTCTGAGTTTTTGGTTTGGGTTTTGGTGTGTTTTTTTTTTTTTTTTTTTTTTTTTCCCTGAGGTTATACAAGCTTTTCTGAAGGCCTGGTCCCAGCCTGGTAGAGACGGGACGTTTGCACCGAGGAGCGTTGCAAGCCCCAGCGTGGGGTCCCCCGGCTGGTGTGCAGCACCCGCTGCCCCACGCCTGGATTTCCCATTTTTGCAATGATGCGCTGTGATTTTTTTTTTTTTTTTTTTCCCCCCCAAGCATTTATGGGCTCGGGAGACCCTTTTGTCCCAGCATCACGCCGCCCTCCGAGGATCCCCGCTTTAAGCTGCCTTTCTGAGCTGTGTCCAGGCACCGTGGCTCCGGCGTGGGACCGATGGCGATTTCCACGTGCCTCCCGATGCCGGCCACCCGGGTTTTGCCGTCGGAGTCTTTCTCACGTGTCTCAGAGAGAGAAGGCGAGGGGTGCAGGCTGCACGGCTGGAGCGGCGCTGGATGCTGTGCCAGGTGCCGTGCACCGGACCGGAGCGCCCTTTTCTCACCTCCCTGCTTGCAGCCGCACGCTGGAAGGGCACGTGGGCGAAGGTGGCATGGGGCGAGGTGTCCCCCGGGGCTTTCTGGCTTCCTTTGGGACCCCGTGAGCCCGCTGGCAGCCCGTCTCCCTCGTGGTGGGAGTCATGGGCCATTGGGCCGTGTTTAGGCAGAGGTGTTTGTGTACGATCTTATTTTTATTTGCGCGTCTTTCGGAAATTTTTCGTCACGGCGGGTGCCGGTTCGGTGCCTGGCGGTGGGGCGGGAAGGGGTGCGGGGGGGTGGGATGGAAACGCTGTTAGAACTCATTTAGCTTCTGCTCGTGCAATTTTCTTATTCCTGTGCTGCAGGAGATCTTGAGGCTCCTGGGATTTGGGGGGGTTGAAGCCCTCGGGGCTCCGGCTCGGATCCTGGTTCGTCCCTCCTGTGGGGTCCCAGGTCACCTTCCAGGCTGCAAACTCGCTGACACCAGTGCAGGGGCTCTTCGGGGCCGAACCACGATAGCGTGATGCTCAGAGCACCCAGAGGTATCTCATGGTCTTGCAAAAACGTGGAGCGGCGGTGGGTTTTTCTCCCGTCGGGAGCCGGGCAGGAGCTCGGGGACTCCCGCATCCCGTTGGCGATGGGATGCGGGCAGAGCAAGGTGGGAAAGAAAGGTGGTGGAAAATAAAGGTAAAAAAGGGCCGGGCGGCTTTTTTGGAGCTGCTTCTTTGCAAAGTTGATTGGTTTTGCCACCAGCCGGGTGCTGAGCCGTGATGGGCAGAGCTAAGGCCGCCCCGAAATAGGGCGTTCCTGCTCGGGGCTGCCTCGGGTACTTGCGAGGGCCGCCGGGGAGTTTGGGACTTGTCACCTTGTCCCGGCAGGGTGGCAGGCTGGGTCGGCCGAAAGCCGGCGGGGTCTGGAACATCCGCGCCCAGGGAAGCCGCTGCCCGAAGAGCGGCCGGGAGCCGGTAGCCTGGCCCGGGGACAGGACCCGACCCCCGTCCCCGGCATCTCTTCGGCTGCAGGTCAGCCCCGCTCCTCCAGCGTCTGCTCGTGAAGCCAAGGTGCCACCTTGGTTGTTTCTTTCTTTTTTTTAAAAAATTCTTTTTCCCTAAATACGTTACCGGTGCAGCTCGTCCATATTTCAACCTTCTCCTCCCTCCTGTTCTCGCGCTGAAGTCTATAATGCTGAAATTATAGCATCGCCCTCGTCGCCATGGCAACGCGCAGGGATGTATTTAAAAAAAAAAAAAAAAAAGGACTAGAAGCCCTCCAAGGATTATGACTTCAGTGAGGGATCAGGCTGGAGGGGAATCTGGGTCACGGCTGGAGCAGGCTTTTCTTCCAGCCTGTCTTTGGTAATTCCCCTTACTGCGACCGGAGGGGATGCGGCCGGGCAGGGCAGAGCCGCCGTTAGCACCCATGGGTGCTCCCCAGGGTGGGTCCGTCTGCCCCGGGAGGTGCTGCGCTCCCTGTATAGGAGATCACTCGGCGCCTGCGTGCGCCCCAGGAAAGAGCATCCTCTGCGAGCTCGGTATTCCCACCCAAAATCCAGGCTTTTTAACCAAAAGTCTTTTCTATTACAAAGTGTGCGGTGCCTGCAGGAATGCCAGAGCCACGCCACCCCCCCGCTTTGTGCATTGCAAGTTTTCTCTCTCAACCCCCAAAATAAACAGGACTCTTTTTTTTTTTTTTCCTAATTTTTTTCTCCTCTTCTTCTTTTTTTTTTTTTTTTTTTTTCCTCCCTTTTTCCACACCCCCAGAGCCGCTGTTGCTGGTGGCAGGGAGCCCAGACTCCGTAGGAACTCAGAAATGCTGCAGATCCAAGCCCCGGCTGCCCTCTTGGTTTCGCAATCCTTTGGAGGGGGAGAGAGAGAAGGAATAAAATGGGAGGGGATTTTTTTTTTTTTTTCTTTATTAGAGATTTATAGACTTTCCCACCAGTAGGGACAAGGAGCCGGAGCCGAGCGGCCAATTTTCTACAGTAAGTTTCCAACGCTGCTCCTCTCCGGCCTCTGCGAAACCCTCTGCAGCCTCGCCTACGGTGGGTTGGGTTGGTTTAATTTTTGGAAAACCATCGGTGATGCTGGCGGGGGGGGCGGCGGGGCGAGGGCTGCCAGCACGGGGGGAGCAGCGGTGCTGCTCGGTGTGCCGGCACCTCCCACGGCAGCGGTGGTGGGTTAGGTGATGCCAATGGCCGGGAAAACTCAGCTCAGGTGGGGTTTTATTGAGCCGTTAAAGCCTTTTTTCTACCCGTGTTTCGGGGTGAACCCTTCGGCGTGGGCTTCCCGGCGATGCCGCGACCATCGCTCGCGGCTGCGGTCCCTCCGGCTTGCCGTGCTCGGTGCTGCCGGGGTGCCTTCGCTGCCGTCTTCATTCCCCCTCTGCCATTTGGCGTCTCAGGGTTTGTGGTCCATTTATTTTTAGGTAATTGCAGCGTCCGAGCTCTGAAGTCGCCGGTCGGTAATGCGCAGCCGGACAAGGGAGGTTTTTGTTCGCCGGTGTATTTTAAGCAGCTGGTTTTTTACAGGCGAGAGCTCCTCGCGCCGGCGTGGAGGGGTCCGGCCGATGCCGTGGCCGGCTCCTGTCCCCGCTGATGCCGCCTTACCTGCGCCCGGTGCCGTGCAAGGGGCAGGGTGCGAGGGTTTGGCTCCCCGGCCCCGCTCCGCATCCTCGCGCAGGATCCGGCCCTCTGCCAGCGCTCCCGCTGCGGGGAAAAATCCTCCCTCCTAGAGCTGCGCCTGGATGAGATCTGAGTCCTGGCAGCTCTGGTCCAAATGTCCAGTGATTAATGGGGTTAAACTGGTGCCCCTAGTGAGGTTTTTTTTTTTTTATTTTGCATCTGGTTTTCTCAAGACTTTTTAAGGGGGGGGGGGGCTGCGTCGCGCTGGGATCTGATTAGATAAGGGAGAGCTGCCTGTGAACAAAATTCCTACCGGATAATTATTTATACCTCCATGTGCGTCACTAGTAAACATCTGGATCCGCTCCAAACATCTTCATTCGATTTGTTTTGTAGCCTCTCGACAGGGAGGTTTGTCAGATCCCCTCCCCACCGCCCTTTGGTCGCGTGGCTTCGGACGGCTCGGCTGAAATGAGGGGTGGGCTTGGAGCGTGGTCGCCCTGCTGCCCGCGGGACGAGCCCGTCCCCGCCGGCGAACGCGCTGCCTGCTCAGCGCCAGCCTCGCTTGCCCCTTCGCCCCTGGGCGTTACCCGTCTTGGGGCTGGGTTAGTAAATTCCCAGCTCCTGGATTCCCGTGATGGGGTGAGAGTCACGTTGCCCTTTCTCGGGAGGAGAAAGTTGCTGGTGTTTGTGGTTGCAGGGAAAATACAAGTAGCCAAAAAAACCCAAAAAGCAACCCCAGATGTGTTGCTTTCTATTTTAAAACATCGTTTGATTTGGGGGCGAACCAGACTCCTGACCTTTCGGAGTGCGTGGGGCTGGCAGTCGTGCCGAGCTCTTCGAGGCCAGGGCTGACTTCTTGTTCTGTTTGTGCAGAGCCAAGAAATTAATATTAATAACTTTCCCTGAATGGGAGTTGAGTACCTGCTTCCCTGGGGCTCCTTGGAAGGCTCCGGCTCGGGCGGATAACATCAACAGTCATTATGAACGGGACCGAGAGCATCGCTCCCCGCGCCGCGCAGCTGGGATGCAGATGGGAAGGGACTGGTGTGGGAGGGGAGAGATGAAGGAAGCCTCTGGCTCGCTTTTAAAGTGCCTGGGGTAGGGCTTTCAGGCGCCATGAGCGGGGTTTTTTGTCTTCCTCCCTCCTTTTTGCAGCCCCGACCCCTCTTTGCACGACCGCGGTGCAAAAACCACCCCGAGTCGCCGGAGCCGGCGGCGAACGCCAGCTCCCTCCGTGTTGGCAGGGGCTGAAATCCGGGTCTCACCTCTGCCGGGCTGTCAAAAAAAATTAATAAATAAAAAAGTTTCAGCGCTGCACCCAGCCTTAATCTCTTTAAACTGTATTTCGCTAATCCTTCATTAGGATCTCATTGTGAGCTTGTTATCCCGTTAGGGCTTAGAGCCGCGCGTGGCGGCATCGCCCGCAGAGCCGGGGCGGGAAGGGGCCGCGTCGTCCCCGCCGGCGCCACGTGCTCTGCCGGGACGTGCCAGCAGCGCCGGGTGCCCGGCTGAGGTGGGCTCCGCTCTGCGGGGATGGGTGCCCGCTGCTCCGTCCCGTTCCCACCGGTTTTGGCCGCTCGAAGAGAAGCGGGTGACAGCAGGAGCGGGTGCTGGGCGCCTGCGGTCCCGGTGTCTTTGGTGTGGACCGCGGGGACATCGTTTCTGTTTGTCTTCCCCTCCATCGCTGGACGTGCCCATCTGGGGTGTCGGTGCCAGGGAGGGGGGGTGTAATGTAAAATAGAGCTGGTTTTTGTTTGCGTTGAGGCTAGGTCTTCCTTAGGAGCATTTCTGAGTGCCGCCGCTGCAGTGGACCCGGGTGCCAAGGGCGAGGTTTTAGCTGGGGTTGTCCGGCGAGCTCGCGGGAGGTGACCCTGAACAGCGTGCCGGGAGGAGGGCGAGCTCGGGGTGCGCTTAAACCCCTTCCCGCTGCCGCAGGAGCCTTAAAAAGGGCATCGGTTGGACCCGGCGTGCTGCGGGCGGATTCCTTCCCTTAGCGAGCGGCCGCTTTCCCGCTGCGAGGCTGGAGCTGGTGCCCTGCCGCTCCGTGCCGCCGGCTCCCCCGGCCTGTCCCGGCGCAGCCATGTTTCCCTTCGCAGCACCCAGTTTTTGCATCCTTCCCCCGTAGGCAGGGACCTTCTTGGGGCGACTGGGTGATGGCAACAGCTCTGCGGCACCCAGGGGGCTGGGATACCTGCAAGCCCCGTTTTTTGGAAGCTGCTTTGGGGGAGGAGAGCGGCCTCGCACGAGTCTAAAGCCGGAGAGGTGGAAGGTCTGTCTCACCGGATAATTGAGCGGGGCTGAGCACGCTTGCCTTGCAGGCTGTGATCTGCAAGACATCAGGAGATGGTCTGCAGAGTGATTGCAAAAAGCAAAACAAAAACCGCACACCCACACATTCCCACATGCGCAAGCAAACAAGGAAGCAAGCATACGCGGGGATAAGCGAGCAGCCGGAGTTGAGACTCAATTTTATTTGGTGGAAAATGAAAACCATTGCGGCAAGCGAGAGGGTTCCTGGCCTGTTTTCCCCCCCTTCAAAAAAAAAAATTAGGTGGGGTTTTTATCTCCCCTGGTTTTTGTTTTGGCGTAGAAAAATGTGGCTCTGGAGAGGAGCTCGGTGGCTAAAAAAATTGCTGCTTGTTTTAGTGCTTTCCTGTCCAGCCTCCTCTTTGCTAGAAGGTCTTGGAAGGCGACGTATGTTAACGTGTCCTCGCGCGCTTCTACGTGCCAGATACGGGGGGTCAGGAGAAGGGAGGTGACTCCTCTGACATTGCCCAGCGAACGCGAATGAACCAGGCTCTAAAATTGCACGTGCCTTGCTCCAGAGCCTTTGCTGGCGTTTAAAGTTTAATGCACGTTTAATTTGCCTTCAGGTTGCGGAGCGTCTCTGCAGGTCACGTTTTTTGGCAGCTGCCGGGGCGCGAGGGCACGGTGAGGGGCTTGCGGCATCGCTTGGCTGTAGGAGACGGGGGTCTCTGCAGGGAAGCCTAAACCCTCAGATTCCCGGCGTAGGACTGAGTGCCTTTGGTTCTTGCTGCGTTTCTTTCTGCGGCCGGTGTGGTGCTCGTGCCGGTGCTCGGCCTCTGCCGGAGCGGCAGCTGGTCCCGCTCCCCCCGTGGGGCTTCCCTTCTGTACCAGAGCACGTAGGAATTGGGGAGCGGCGCGAGCCGTGATTCGCGCTGGCTTTTATCCTTCCGGAAAAGGGGAATCGTGATGTCCAGGAACGCCGGGTCCCTGGGCTTCGCTCTCCTTGCCTCGGGTTCCGCAGCCCTTTGGGGTGCTCCCACCGGGGGGCTCAGCCGGGGCCGTGCCGCCCCGCTCCCCGGCGCTGGGAAGGTAGAGCTTTTCCAAACGCTTCTCTCCCCTTTTCCTGTGCCTATAATTAGCCCTGGCTCCCCGCCACCATATACTGTACGATCCTGGAAAGAGGTCATGGCTTTGGTGAAATTCTTGGGAACGGAGCTGCCTTTGCAGCTGGGAAAGCGGTGCAATTTCCAAGCAGATAAGAAATAGGGCAAACGCAACTCTTTTCCCTGCTGTAATTTATGGGCTCTGGGCATGGCATCTGACGGCCTCCTCCCCGCTCCGGCTCTCCTCTTGCTTGGGGGAATGGCTGAGTCTGGATCGGCAAAGAGAGTCGAACCGGCTCCTGCCTCCGCCGTGCTGCCGGACGCTGCCCCGGCGGCGGGGGGCAAGGCGAGCCCCGTCTTCTCCTGGGCTCCTGGGGCTTGTTTTCCCCTTCTGTTGCATCCCATCCAAGGTCTTGCCCTCCAAGACAGGAAACAAACCCCATTCCTGGGTGTTGGTGGTGCTTTCCACTTCTAAAACTTCCCATTTTTATGAATTTCCCGGGAGCGGGGCTCCCTTTGCAGCAGGAAAAGCATCATCTCGACGATCTTAAAGGTCTTTTCCAACCTAAATGATTCTGTGGTTCTATGATCTGCAGCCGGGTGAGGAATAGGACCCCGCTTTTCTCCCAAGAAGAGGCAAAGCAAACGGGAGCAGAGGGGTCTGCTGGGGCCGGGGAGGGTTTTCCTGCCTCTCAACCCTCCCGTGCAAACTGGTGAAAAAACTCAAAGTGAAAAGAATATTTTTAAAATAGAAAACTCCCCTCTTCATAAAAGAGAGACAGAAATACAGCAAAATCCCCTGTTAGAAAGTTTCCCTCCCAAAGCTCTGCTATTGTTTCTCTACCCCTGTACGGTAATTCTGAGAAAAAGTCAGGATAAAGACGACCAAAAAGGACAGGAATGGAGAGCAAGGGCTCAAGCTGCCGTCCCGGCCAGGACTCCGCACGTGCTGTATCCCCCCGGCAGCATCCCGCCGCCGAGCCAATCTTCCCTTTCCAATGGAGGGATTAGCTAAAAAAAAAAAAAAATCACGAGATTAAAAAGCAAAACACTTTCCATTTGTTTTAATTGGCTCCTAGGCCGGGGAGCTGCTTCTCTTCCCTCCCTTTTAAATCTGAACGCTGTGATTTTCGCTTTAAATTACAGGACTGCAGGGCTGGGGTTTGAAGGGGAAAAAGCACCGAAGATGCTGAGGTCCACGGTGCCGCTGCCACGTCCCCTTTTGCAGCACCAAGAGTTTTCCCGGCGATTGCAAGACTTGACAACTGCCTTTTTTTTGCATTTGTCGCTGCTGGCGTGTCCATACAGGGGGTTGCATTTGGGATTTGGGATTTTTCCAAGGGTCATCGGGGCGAATCCGTCAGAGGGAGGTGCTGGGAGACGATGCTCGCACTGGCCACGGAGGTTTCGTTGCCCAACGGGGGACCGAGTCATTCGGGGAGCGGCAAGGCAGTTTCCTACGGATTCGTGCCGCTCGGTTGACTGGTTAACCAAATTACACAGAGATCTTCTTTTTTTTTTCTCTGTAGGTGCCTATAAAATCCCCCTTCTGCTTTCCCCTCGCAGCGGCGTACGTGGGGGGTGGTGTAGGAGTTGCTGACGACGGCACCGAATGTGCGAGTGTTTCTCTGCACCTCACAGGAGAGAAATATTTTAATCGGGTTTTTTTTGTTGTTTTTTTAAAAAAAAAAAAGTGGATCTGAAGTTTGGGGGGTAGGTGCCCTCCCCACGGAGATTCGCCGAGGATGCAAGGCGTTTTGGGGCTTGAACCTGTAGATTTGGGTAACCCCTGGGATGATTTTATTCTCCGGCTTGGGGTTTATCCCCGCTGGGTTTTCGGAGGCTGCCGGGTGGCAGAGGCTCGCTCCATCGGGATGCGGCTCCCGCTTTTCCGGATGCAACCCTGGCTTTGCAGCCGGTGCGGAGCCGCGCTCTGCCGCCGGATCAGTGCTTTGCCTTTTGGCCCAAAGAGTTTGCGCACGAGGGGTCGGGGTTTGCACGCCGGCTCGGGGGCGAACCCCCTTTTTTGCTTTTGGGGGACGAGCAGCCCCGGCTCCCGCTCGAGTCGCGGCCGCGCCGGCTGGTTTTCCAGCCCCTTGCAGGGGTTTGGTCTGGAAGCGATGGTGGGTGCTGGTGTCGGTGGCTGTCACCGGCGGGCTGAGTGCTGGGGAAGTGAGGCAAGGAGGGGTTGTTGGAAGGTGCTGGGTTGGCAGCAGCAGCCCTGGCCGTGGCCGGCTTAGCTCAGGACACACAGAAGGGTCTGTAGCACAACCCAGAATTAAATGCAAATCTCCCAGGCATCCCATGTTCGACCACAAAGCCGTCTCTCCCTCCGCACAAGGAGGGCCTTTTTCTTTCTTGTTTGCAAGTCGACCTTATAAGCAGGTTTAAAAAAAGCTTTCAGCTTCCAGCCAGGGCCACGGAGCTGGGCTGGGATTTTCCGGCACGGTGGCTGTCCCCATTCCTCGGGGCGGGGGACAGCAGCGAGGGGCACGCGGAGGTTTGTCTGATCCCCTTCCTAGCGAGTGCCCACCTCCTCCCTCTGCGTTTGCAACCGTGTTTGCAGGAGGTTTTGGGGGGCCGGCCGGCAGCCCCTCTCCCCTTCCCCAGCCCACCCCGGGAAAGCCCTCTGCCACCCCAGCGCGTCACCTCATCGCAGCCGGGAGGTGACTTAGGACCTGCCACTGTTTGTCAGAGCGGGGAGACGGATGGCTTGGAGGTTTTGGACTTGGGTGAACGTGTTTGTTTGGTTTCCATGGGGAGAGGAGAGGCCGAGCCGCCGGCGGCAAGCCCGAGCTGCCCGGGGAGGCTGCGGCGATGCAAAACGTCCCCGGGGCCGGCGGCTGCTGACTCAGGCGACAGCAGAGCTCAGCGGTGAGGGGCCCGGGCTTTGCTCTTAATTATTATGATTTTCTCCCGTCCTCCCTCCCGCCCAGCTCTGGCACACGCTGGCGCGCAGCCCCGGCTCGCCACACCTCACCCGGTGGCCCTGGAGTTTGGACCTACCGCGCAGAGCCAGGGCTGGGGCTGTGCCGGCCGGCCGGCCTTGACGCCGGCGGGCGCGTGTGCACCCAGCCGGGCGGGGTTCCTGGGCTCAGGGTGGGGGCAAGTGCTGCATCAGCCTGGGCAACCTCCTTTGGGGCCCTTGGGGACCTGCCCCAAGGGGGGGTCATTCCCAAATAGGGGGGGCGAGGGGAGCCGGCACCCGCTCGTTGGGAGCCTGCGTGCTTTGCCGTTGCCAGGCACGCACGCGGCAACTCCTGGCCCCATCCGTGAGCCCTTCGCGTGGGACCACGTCCTTGCCGTAAACGTGCGAGCCCTGCTTGGCACGGGGCCACGGCAGAGGCCAGGCTGGCGCAGACGCGTGCCCAAGCGTGCCGATGCGTGCGCGGGTGCGTGCCCCGGCGCGCTGGGATGGCGTTGCGGATGGGGTCCCTTCCGACATCACCCCCCTGGACCTTGCACCCGCCGCCTCTGCCAGGGCCCACCCCTGGACCTGCCGCCCTCCAGAGACATCGGCGGGTGCCGATGCGGGGTCGAAGAACCAAACTTGGTGTTGATTTTCCTCCGGCTCCGCTCTTGTCATCCGCGGGCGGTTGCGTTGGTCAGCGGCCGTGGAGTGTTGGTGATAAATTGCCGGTGGTTGTTGGCGTGCGTGCCGGCGGGATTTGCATCCCCCCGTGCCTTGCGTGGGGTTTTCCGTGGATGTGAAGCAGCTGCAAAACAGTAGCAGAGGATCCGTCCCTGCTGTGCTACGGAAAGGAGAGCGTGGCTTGAAGGATGAGTGAGAATCGGATCCGTGGCGTTTGGGGAGAGCCAGCGGCGGACAGGAGGCGTTGGTGGGGGGAGTCAGGAGAGCTTAGGGGGAGCCGGGGGGGGCAAAATGGCTGATGGTGCCTTCGCTGCTTTACTTCTGCCTTGGAAATGCTGGCAGGAGCTGGAATTGCAAATCCGGAGTAGCTGTCGCTGCCGCTGTAAAGCCTCCTGCAGCCCTGGAGCAGCGCTGGGGCCTTTCATGCCGTGCCCCGGCGGGGCGAGTACCGGGGGCCGTGAGCAGGGTGGGGGCACCCGCAGCCCCTCTTGGCACCTCTGGGGTGGGTTTGCACATCCTGCCGTGCAGTTGGATAAAATTAGTTAAGGAAAGCAAGCACAATCAAACGTGGCGGCGGCCGGTTGTACCCGTACCCGTACCCCGCTCACCTGCCCGCTGCCCGGCGCAGCACCTGCAGAGCCACTGCTGTCTCTATAGGGGACTGCTGTCTCTATAGGGGAAGGTGCAGATCCCTGCGGCCGGGTTAGCTGGTACCGTCGGGCCCCGGGGCCGGTGCCGGTGCCAGCAGGTGGCAATGTGGCCCGAAGCGTTGCCTCTGTCACGGAGGCGAGGGCAAGAGCTGGGTGCTTGGGGTATGGCGTACCCACATCTTGGCATCCCTGGGCTCTCGTGGGAGCCCCCACGATGTCCTTGGGTGTTTTGGGGTTGTTTTAGGCTCGGGGTCCTTTTGGTGGGTGAGCAGGGTGGGACAAGGAGGGAGGCGAGGGGCTTGCTCAGGGGGAGGTAATCAGGATTTGGGCAGGGTGACGTTCGTGTTTCCAGCTCTGCTCTTTGCTTCCCCTCTCTGTGCCTCAGTTTCCCTGCTCTGGGAGGAGCGGGCAGCGCGGCGAGGCAGTAGGACCACCCCGTGCGGGCAGTCACGGTCCTGCCGATCGGCACTCGGCCCACGCGCGGGGACATCCCGCGGCAGCGGCAGCCCCTGGACGGGCTCTCGGAGCGGGGACGTGCAAACCGGAGCCTGCCCAGGTGTAGGCACCCGCACGCCGAGGGGTATTTCTGCTCCTGCCAGATGTGCTGGGTGCAAGGAGATGGGTGGCCCAGCTGTGCAGAGAGGGCAGAAGCAGGGTGGGTGCTACGAGCCAGCGGAGACCCCTGCGTCCGTCCCTCATCCCATGCTTCCCCTGGTCCCCCCACTGTCCCTTGGTCACCGGTGTGGCACGGTGCGTGGCTTTGCTCTGAAACCCACGCCGGTCCCCAGCCCTCCTGCGCCGCCCGCCCGCCCCCGCCTGCCCGCGTCCATACAGCTGGAGGTTTCGGTTCTGCATCTCCGCCACCCAAGGGGGAACTCAGCCGGCGAGAGCGAAACTCGGTGGCTCCAACGGTCGCACACGCGCACTGCCCCCCCCCCCCCCCCGGCACCCGCTCCGCGTCCCCCAAGTCCTGGCAGGGCCAGCGGCCGCTGTCGCAACACCTGCGGCGGCGGCTGTGCCGCGCGCTCGGCCGCCGTGACCTTTCCTGGAGCACGGCTTGGTGGGGACGGAGAGCGGCCACCCGGCGCCTGTCCAGGGGCTGGATTTGGGCAGGGGGCCCGTGCTGGGACCCTTCGTGGGGGCAAAGCCTCCGCAAGGTGACCTGGAGGAGCGGGGAAGTGAGCCCCCCGTGATTCCCACCCTGCCTCGAGCTGGGGGCACCTTCAACCCGTCCCTGTGCAGGGGTTGGAGGAGCACCGGCGGTGGCAGTCGCACCTTCTGCACGGCGTGGATGTGTCCTCGGCACGGCTGGCTTGTGCCATCGCTCTTGTGCCATCGCTCATCCCTGCACCGTCGTGCCGGGCAGCCGAGCATCTCGTGCTGCTGGGGGTGGATTTCTCCCTCCTGGCTCTCGCCCGCCTTCCTCCCGTCTCCCTTTCTGCGGCCCCTGTTGCCGTGCCAGCGATGTGACTTGGGTGCAGGATCTGGCACGCTGGGCAGGTGGGAGCCGCGGTTTCCACGCTCCTGCCTGGAGCGGGATCTCTCCCAGTTTGTCCCTTCCCACCTCTTGGTGACGAGCCAGAGGAAACCCAAACGTAAAAGACTCATCAGGCCTAATTAAGCCCTGGGGGTATTCCCAGTGGCTGGTGCAAGCTGGAGGCCAGGCCGTGGCTGAGATGCTTTAGTTCTGTGGGCTGGAGAAATGGAGAAAGTCCTTTTTTTTCTCTTTCTTTTCTTTTTTTTTTTTTTTTTTTTTTTAGTGAATGCTAGGGGCTGATCCTTGCTGTCACCTGGACCCCCCCGAGACAGACGTAGCAGAGCCCCAGGAACTGGGGTCTGGGGTCGCCCCGGTTTGGGGTGGGGGTCTGCGAGTGCCTGGCAGAGGAGCGGCGAGCCGGGTCGGGAGCCCATGGGGGGAAGTTAGGGTTTGGCATCCAAATGTTTGCGGCCCTGAGCCCGTTGCTAGAGGAAACATGAAAAAAGGGGAAGGAGAGATTGCGGTCGGCTGCTCTTCCCTTCCGCAATCTGCGCCTCCCTCTTGGCCCCTTCGGCCCCGCTTCAGCCCGGAGGAGCCCCAGAGCAGACGATTTCTCCCCGTCCATCTCCCCTTCTCCCCTCGGCTTTCCCCCTGGGGTGCTCGGACGTCCCCGTGGCAGCGGCCCCGCGGGATACCCCGGGGACGCCGGCACCCCGAGCCGAGCCGAGCCGAGCCAGCCGCAGCGAGGCTTTCCTTCGCTGAGGCAGCGAGGCGAGCTCACGCTGGCGGCTTAATTGGCTGGTGATTGATCTAATAACGGGGCTGGGAGCTCGTTTGAGCGATTTAGCGTCTTCCAGCCTTCTGCGCACGGCGAGGATGGGTTTTGCCGGAGACCCTTCCTCCGCCGGCTCAAGGGGATTATTTATTTGGGGGTATTACATGTATATAT
Organism: Mycteria americana; assembly: GCF_035582795.1. Lineage (NCBI taxonomy): Eukaryota > Metazoa > Chordata > Aves > Ciconiiformes > Ciconiidae > Mycteria > Mycteria americana. The sequence goes on along the minus strand of NC_134389.1, from coordinate 2,803,767 downwards.
GATGTAGCCAGGGGTGTGTATATATATATATATGGGGTTGTATATATTTGGGGGGATATATATATATGAGGGAATATATATTTGGGGGTTTTTATATCTATATATGGGAATAGATATATATTGGGGGGTATTAGCAAAGACTGGCTGTGGTACAGGGGCTGCCGAGCGTAAGCTGAGCCGATAGCCAAGGTCGTCACCGGGAGCCATCCCCGCGTCCTCCGGGATCTTTCCGGGCAGGTTGGGGCGGCTCCACCAGCCACCCGCTGCCTTTGCACGGCAGGTTGCATCAGCACCAACCTGACTACATCAGTTAAAAAACGAGGGGTCCCAGGAGGTCCCCCCCCCCCCCCACATCAGGGAGGTTTTCCTGCTGCTCTCAGGCCAGATCCTGCCCCGAGGCGTTTTGGTTTGTCGCTGGGCGAAACCGAAGCTTCGGGTTTCAAACAGGAACAATTTTATCGTCTGCTCAGCATTTTTGTCTGAAAGCTGGACAAAAAGTTTGTCTTCTCTTTCCCCCTTTTCCTCCCCTCCTTTTTTTCACTTAGAAAGGGGAATTCACTTGCCTCTCCCGCCTCCATCCCTCCCCTACGTGATGGGTTTTTTTCCCCAGCTTATAAATAACAGAGCATTTTGAAAACATGATACTTTTCCCCTTTCCTGGGCAGCATTTCTCTCTTTAAAACAAAAAGGCTTCAAACGTAGACGGTGCTATGGGGATGAGATCTGGGGGCTGCGCAGGGTCCCTTGGGGCTGCCGGTGGCATGGCCCAGCCCCAACCTTTCACCCAGTCCTGGTCTCACCGTGCCGCAGCGGGTCGGACGGTGACCTTTCGAAATACCCCAGAATCCAGAGTTTCTGGAAGCCGTGCCAGGGCGCTCGCCCACCGGGGCACAGGATGTGCGTGGATGGACACGGGGAGCCGGCAGCGCCGGCGGGTGGGGGCTTTGCTCCTTTGCACCAGCTCAAAATGCTGCAAAATGGGGAACTGGGGGTTCACTGGGATTTACTGGTGCTGGATGTACCACCGGATCCGAAGGGCAGCGGCTTCTGCGGCTTGGCTGGGGCGTGAAGCAACCCCGGAGCCCTGGGGCTGGAGAGGATCGGGCCCTTGAGCTCACGTTTGTGTGCACCGGGGGCTCTGGGCCGTCTCCCCGTGTGTGCCGATCTCCCCCGTCGTAGGGGCTGATCCAGAGCCGGGTGCCGCCGGGTTGCACCCCTGCACTGGGTCAGGATCAGGCCCTTGCAGGGGAGCGCGTGGGCTCTGTCAGAGCCGCCTGCCAGGCTAAATAGCCTGAGACCGATCCTGGCCCCCCCAGGGTTTCCCACCGTGCCGCGGTGAGGGGGGAGCTCGTCTGTTGGAGTGGCTCGACAAAGGCGTTGCCATTAGTCGTCGTGATCTGGGGACCGTGACACGGCCGAGGGCTGCGTGGAGTCGGGTGTTGTCCGACGGTCATCGTCGTAACGGCCCGGGTGGCTCTGGGAGCCGGGGCTGTGGGCTACTGCGAATAACCGGCCACGGGTATTTTTGCTGTCGGTGCTAGGGTCCGTGTAAGCGGCGCCTGGCGTGGCTGTGCCGGCTGTCCCGTGGCAGCGACGTGAGGACTGGCACCGTGGGCACGCGGCTCTGGGTTCAGGTGGGCTGCGAGCGGGGATCCTGCGGCCTGCGGGGATGCTCCTGGCTCGTCTACCGGTGTCCCCCACGGCGGGGGGACAACTCCGTGTACGGACATATGAGGTCTTGCTTGGCCGTGTGTCCCCCGTTGCATCGCACTGGGATGGTGGAGCTGGCCCCGAGCCCCCCGGGGCAGGCGGGGGTTCGGCTGCCCGGAGCAGAGCCAGCCCCGGGCACGAACCGGAGCCACGCGTTCGCACGTCCTCCACCCAGCCCGCGGTCCCCAGTCCCCACGCCGGGGCAGTGGCAGGGAGCGTGGGTGCTCTTGCCACCAGCCCTGCAAGGTGCTGCGATGCTGAGACCAGCAAGAACTGCTCGTACACTGAGTGGGGGGGTTCAGGAGCCCCTCGAGAGACCCTTCGCGTTAAACACCGGGGACGGCATCCGTGGCTTGGGTGCCAACCTCACGCAGCCCCTTGGTGCAAGGGTGGTCTCGCTCACGCTAACGTCTCCATCCCTCGGAGCCGGCACTGGCCCCGCTCCCTGCGGGTAACGCCCGGCTTTGCAGTAATGACAGCCCGGCGGGTCCCGGTGCGGTGGGGGGGCTCGTTTGCAGAGAAGCAGCCCCTGACCCCCGAGTTGGCAGCTGAGGTAAGGCAGAAAGCGGAAGCGCAGGTAGTGCCATCCCTCGTCCCAGCTGGGAACGTGGCACTTTGCAAGGTGACGCTTCTGTGGGTGTCCTTGTCCCCACGTGGGACGCTCTTTTGTACTAAGGGAAATAAAGGGGTGGTCCTGGGGGGGGGGGAACAGGTTGGTCTGAGCATTAATGGGTGCAAGCGGGGCAGTAGCTGGAGCCCCCCGTCCTTGTCCCCGCTGCTGTGCCATTGCGGAGGTGACGGAGCCAGACTCATCCGTCTGTCCCCGTGCTGGGAAACCCTGCGGCCGGACCATCCGCAGGACCCCAGCCCACGCGGCGTGAGGTTTGGTGCTCTTGGGAGGCCGAAAGCCTCTTGTACCCCGGCTGTTTTTGGGGTGTCCCCTCCGCGTGGCTCCTCAGGGGCAAGGGATAGGCGCAGCCCCGGCCGGAGCCCCGCGCTCCTCGCTCCGGCTTTGTTCAGGCTGAATTTTGTAATGTCAGGAAATGAGCTGGCCGTGGGAGGGGAGGCAGCCGGGGAGAGGAAGGCTGGTTTTGTGGTTGAAGCGGAGGATGAGGACGCCGGAAAGCCGAGCACAATTCCTTGCTCTGTTGCAGGCGCCGGGGGTGAGGCTGCAGCTCGGCTTCGGGAGCGGAAGCTCGCGGTGCGTTCGGAGAGCCGGGTGCTGGCTTCCGTGCCTCAGTTTCCCTTTTGTTCAGCGGGAGAAAGCGCCGTTCCTCTCGCTTTGCGGGAGCACGCCATGGGGGGACGGGGCTCTGCATAGGGGAGGCACCGTCCCACGCCAGACGGTGACAGCCACCGGTAGCTGAATGACCGGCACAAGGCTGGCTGAAACCGCTGCGCTTTGCCCCGTGGATCGCCTCCCATCTTTGAGCGGCGAGCGAGATGAATTTAGCAGCCGCGTTTCCTTCTTAGCCGCGGTGTTTTGTTCTCGGCGAGGGCTGCTTTGGGCCGAGCACGTGGGCTGCGCTCCCCGGGAGAAAGCATCCGAGCACGCAGGTCGGTGCTTTTCCCCGCGAGGGACTTCACAGAAATCGCAAAGTTCACCTGAAACCTTGAACGACTCGCTGCCGGCCGCGCTGCCGGGCTGGATCTCGCCCCTCGTTAATGATGATTTTTGTTTTACGGTTTCTTTCATTCCTGAACTCTTTGTAGTTCTTTTTCCCCCTCGTCTCTTTATACCTGTCTCTCTTGCTCATTTTTCCCCCCTTTCTTTTGCGGTCCCACAGGTTCCCGTATCCCATCCCCACCTCCGGGCACCAGGATGCTCTCTGCATTTCATAGGGCCGGGGCTCCTGGTTGCCTTGCAGGAGCCCGGCAAGGTCCCACCCGGCCTCCGTGGCCCTCGCGGCGATGCTCGGGATCAGGGTTGTGCGGGAGGGGACCCCTCCGGCTCCTGTCCCCTCAGCCAGGGCTGCTGCGGCGGGGAGCGGGAGCCCCTCACCGTCCCCTCTGGCTGGCCGTGCTCGGACGGGGTGTGTGGGTAGCCCTGTCCTTGCGTCCGTCCGTCCCCTCCGACTGACGGCTGCTTGCTTTTGCCTTGCAGTTTGATTGAGGAGCGGTGGCCGCAGCTCATCCTCTGGCAGGAGCAGAAGATGCAGGAGTCTGCGTAGCAGGTAGGGGGGGAAATCCCGACCTTCGGGCTCTCGCTGCCTTCCCCCTTGAGTTCGCTTGCCAGGGGCCGTGCATCTCCCCGAGCCCGGGCTGGGGGCAAGGAGGGGACCCCATGGGGGCCATCCCAGCTGGATGCAGCTCAGGGGCTCAGACTCCCGGTTTGGTGCAGGATCTGGCCCTACAGCTCTGCTCCAGTGGCAGGAGGAGCAGCGGGTCCTGGTGCCGGCAGGGAGCACCCTGCCCGGCCGCGCACCCAACTCTTGCTGCGGGCGCAAGGGGGTCCCGGGCAGCAGAGTCCCCAAAGCCGCTGCGGGGCAGGGAGGTGGCACCCGCTTGAGGTCCTGCAGCCCGGCGGGCAGCCCTGCACCCGACGGCGGGTGCCTCCACGGTTCTCCAACGCCCGTCTTCCCCTTCGCTTCGCCGCCTGGTGCAGCTCTGCCGCATCCCGGCCGTGGCCATGGCACTGCTTTGGGACTCTGTGGTTTTGGGGTTTTTATGCAAAATGGGGGTGTCGGCGCAAAGGAGGGTTTTCCTGCCCTGGTTTCTCTCTGGGTGGACGAGACTTGTGGCCAAACCCGCTATGATTTTGTGCCTTGCGTTCCCCAGAAATAAGGTGCCGTTGGGCGAGGGCCCCGTGTCCAGGTTTTCTCCCTTCTCGACCTTCTTTGCCTGTTTATCGCTGTTACAGTAAATGTTTGCATCTCCCTTGTCTGCAGTGAGGTTGTGGTAGAGACAACGCCGTTTTATGAGGGCTCTACGGTTTCGTGTAATGAATCTTCTGTACCTGATATTGAAATCAATAAAAGGAAAGATTTTAAAAATAATCTGACCCCAGCTCCTGGAAGGAGGGGACTCTCTCGTCGCTGCTTAGTGAGCAGTTTTGCTGGGTTGAGATGGCTTTTTAGTGCTGGAGAGGGGGCAGGTAATTTATTTGGAGGCTTGGTGCTGGGAGATGGGGATAGCAATCGCTGTTTCCGCCTCAAGGTCAGGACCAAGGGCTTCGTCTTGCCATCGGTTATGCTGATAGAAACCAAGAGCAGCTCCACAGGCTTGCGTCGGGGTGGAAGGGCCCCGCCGTATCTCGGAGACGCTCCGCTTGTGCCAGCGATGGGCCGTGGCGTGCCGGAGGAGGACACGGCCGGGAAGGCTCGGCCGGGTCCATCCTGCTGCAGTTTGGCTGAGCGCGGTGCTGCGGCAGAGTGCCGGGTGCCGGTACGGGACCGGCTGCGGTCCGCTCGCTTCGGGCACAAATAAATACCAGCCAAGGCGCACGCTTTTTAACGCGGTGAATAATTAAACGGAGCGTAGGGACGATGGGGCTGTCTGCTGCGGGGCGTGCTGGAGCTCGGGGGTGGGAGCGGAGGGCAGGACCCTCGGCGGCTCCCGAGCATCCTGGTCCCGATGCACCGTGCACGTCCCGGCCCCCCGGCCCGGGTGCTGGTGGGTGGTGGCAGGATTCCTCTGTAAATGCGTTCTCCCCCAAGTCACTGCTTGCTGCTGGAGACGGGATGCTCAGCTCTACCGACTCCATATTGACCGGTTACAACGGCTCCTTCTTTTTTAGGCTCACACAAATTCTAGTTTTTTGGGTCGGCAGTGACCTCCCGCAAAGCCCCGTGCTGCTACCGGTGCCGGCACAGAGTTTTGAGCAGGGGAGGAGCAGTTTAGCGATTTCTGCAGCTGCATAATTGCTCGCTCCAAGGAGCGGTGCATTAAGTTGTGCGGCTTGGGGAGGAGGATTTCGAAAAGCATCTCCGGGGACTGCTATGAAACTCGTCCCCTTCGCTCTGTGAGCGACAGGAGCCGAGCAATTAGAAGAGCAATATCGACCCTGCCTCGGAAGCGTGCGACAAGCAGCACCGGGCGATTTAATCCCGACGAAGCCGCGTCCTGCGACGTGCAGCATCGCTGCCCGCGATCAATAGGCATTTTGTCTTCCTGAGGCCAGCCCTATTTGAGGCGCACCAGGAAAACCTCTCTCTGCCCAACCGCATCTGCTGCAGAAAACTCTTCTAGGGCCGGTGACCTTAATTGAATCGACTCTTTCATGTCCTGAAGACGGTCGTATCATCTCGCTGCAGCCATGCTCGGTAAATCACGTGTCCGTTACCTCATGCACAAGCTGCGGGGTCTGTGCCAACCTGCTTTTCTCTCGATGAGATTTTTGCAGCCCGAGGCTGATTTCCAGCTGCTTGGGAAGAGCCCTTGGGTCGCCGGGTCCGCACCTCTGCTGTCTAAGGCCTCGCATCGTGTTCTCTTGGAGGTTTAATGCTGGTGGAGACTTGAGTTTGCAGCTCCTGGGCTCCCACCGTGCTCTAGGCGCGAGCGTGCCGCCTCGCCCGGCACCGAGCTGTTTGCATCCCTCGGGATCCTCCCTGTTTCCAGGGAGAGCTCATAAAAACCAGCCGGTAGGCTCACCAAAAATCCCACTCCTTGCCCCTTTTCCCACTTTGGGAGAGGTGGGATCCCGGGTTTGGTAAAGCGATGGTTTCCTGCTGCCCGCGCGGCTGCTGAAACGCGATCGTGCTGCTGGAGGTCACCTTTTAACTCCCGGCAGAGCCGGGTGGCCTTTCGTGGTCACGGCTCTGCCCTGCGCTTTGGTTTTCTGAGCTCATCCACTATTTTGCCACCGAGGGGGGGGGGGGAAATGTCTTCAAAGCCCTCTTTTCCCTTGGGGAAAAGCCAGCTCGGGCAGAAATGTCCGCGCAGAAATGTCATCTAACCGGGCTGACCCAGCAGCGAGGCCCGTCCTTCCCGGGGGTCCCGCCGCACCCATGGGGTCTGTCCCCATCTCGCCGTGTCCCCGGGTTTGGGGCGGCGGAGGAAGCGAGCCCGGGGGCTGCTTTCGGCAGCTGTTCGCAAGCGAGTGGCTCTGGCCGCTCCCTTCCCCCCCGCTTGCGCGCTTAACCACCTCCTCCTGCCTTCGCATCTGCCTCTGCCCTTTAGACGCTGCGGTGCGCCCCGGCGCTCCCCAAACAGGGTTTTGGGGGAATCGGGGGCCGGCCGGTGGCCTCGGTGGCGGTGACGGCCGCTCGGGGTGACAGCGGTACGGGGACAGCGGCTCCATCCCGCGCGCTTCCTCCCGGCCGCCAGCGCGCAGCAGACGTGGAGAAGGACGCAGCCACCCTGTCTCCTGTAAGTACCTCTCACTCTTTCCACTGGAGAGTTAAAATTAGCAACTGTCTTTTTTTAAAACAGGCGTCGCTTTAAACCTTGCCAGCCCAACTGGGTTTCCTTTTATTCTCCCCCCCCCCCGCCGCCTCCTTTTCTCTTGATTTTTAAAATTTTGTTGTTATTGTTGAACGTACGAGCGCACTTTTCCTCCCCCCCCCCCCTTTTTTTTTAATTTTTTACATTTCCCCCCCCCCTCCTTTTCATTCCTTCCTTTTTTAAACACGGGTGACGCTGCAGTGGCGGTGCGGAGTTTGGAGCCAAATAAACAGCCCGGCACACCCCCACCCCGATCGCCTTACAGAGCCCGGTGCCAGAGCCCAGTGCCGAATTTAGAGCCCTTATCTATTGTCAGCCTCCGCGGTCGCCGCTGCTCTGCCGGGGGGGTTGTTTGCCCCAGACCCCCTTTTTGCTCCTGACACAGATCTTCGATGTGAGTGTGCCTCTAATTATTTTTTTTTCCCCTCTCCTTTGTGTTCGTGGTAAAGCACAAAAGTGCCCGTAAATCAGGACCCGTTGCTTTTTATCCAGGGCTGTGGGGGTAGGGAGGGAGAGGGGGGGGTCTGGGCAGTGGGGGGAGTTCCCATGTTGGGAGGATCAGCTGCATGGAGAGAGGGGGAAACTGAGGCACGGAGGGAGGACGTGGCTCACCGACGGGGAATGGGTGAGCCGGGATTTCCTCCTCTTAAAATAAAAACCAATATAGACGAGCGAGGAAAACGCGGCAGGCTCGGGTGCAGGATTGGTGCCGGTCCCCGGGGGATAAAATCCGGCCCTTTGGGGAAGCTCGCGCCCGTGGTCCCCCGTGGCAGGGACGATGCCGGGGACCGACGTGGGTGGAGGGTGCCGCAGCCGCCGTGGTGCCGCAGCCGGAGCTCTGCTACGCCGGGACGGAGCCGGTGGTTGGAGGTGGCTGTCCCGGCCCGGATCTGCGAAAGCAAACAGGAAGGTGAGCGGGGAGCAGCCCACCGTATTTACTCGGATGTCGGGGAGGTTATTTATTGTGGTTCCTCTGAGGTTGGTACCGGGGTTTTTTAACACCTTCCTGCTCGGTGCCGTTTCCTTTCAGCCGGGGCTGGGTGCTCGGCGCAGCGGGAGCTCGCGGCTCGCGCGGGGAGGTGAGCCGGGTACCACGCACCTCTCCGCCCGGGCACGGGGCGACGGCAGGAGCATCGCGCCGGGGCTCTCCCGCCTGTTCCTTCTCCTCCCTTAACCGTTTCATAAATGTTTGGTTTAGCCTAGAGACCAGCCCGGCTGGTCCCGCACGAGGGCTGGGTGCGGTGGGGCTGGGACGGGCGCTGGGCTTGGCTCGTCCTAGAAAAAGCTTTTTCCATCTTGATTTTTTTTTTTTCAGGGTTTTTTGTGCTGTTACTGCTTTGGGGCAGGGACTGCCCAGATCCTGCCTGGATCTGGGATATTAGTGGATATTAAGTGGATATTAAGATTATCAACAATGCTGATAATCTTAATATCCACTTCTATGGAAATTAAGGTCCAAAACCCCTAGGAAGGAGGGCGGCATCTTTCAGAAGTGCTTTTAGTGTTTCCCTCCCAAGACTCCGCTCGCGTGCGCTGCCCTGGCTCCGATGCTTACGGACAGCTTGAACGCAACCGGGGCTGGAGGATAAACTTCACTCTTTGGGTTAAACCCAACCCTTTTTACCCATCGCTGAGGGTGGGCGAAGCGGGTTCTCCCCTCTGCTCGACTCGGGCGGCACCGTCGCAGCGGGGTCGGTCCCATTTGGGGACAGGGTTTGGGGCCGCGGGTCTCGTCCCCACTGCGGGGTCCTGGGTTTCCGCTTTCGAAACCCGACGGCTGCCCACGATCCGCCCTGGGCAACGATGGCTGCAAAGCCCTTTCCTCCTCTTCCTCCTCCTCCACCTCTTTTGAGCAAACAATCGATTCGGGCAGCTATTTATTTATATTTTAATTATTTTTACGTCCCAACCCCTTCAGCCAAAAATTTTGACTGAAATATTTTCATTTCTACCCACAAACTCGTGCCTTCTGAAAACCACGCTTTCTCTCTCACCCCCTTTGCAAGTCTGCAGAAAAAACTGCCTTATTTGGGGTTTTTTTTCCCCAATATTTTCCTTTTTCCAAGGGGAATCGTGACTGGTGTTTATCCGTGACACTCCTGCACTCGCGACAGCTCCCGAGCTCTCGCCTGCCCTTGGGGTCCATCTCCTCTGTGCCGCAGGAGCATCCCAGCGGCTTCCGCGCCGTCCCTCCGGAAACCCGGGCTGGGACCCGCAACCGAGCCCTCGGCTTCAACCGCAGCCACGTGCTGGCGTGCTCCGGCACGGGAGTTTGGAGGGTGCCAGACCCGGGATGTAGCGGCGCCTCTGGAAAGTGCCAAATTTTGGCATTTCCCACAGTGGCCGGGCATCCCCGGCGCTCTCCTGAGCGTCACCCCTGCGGTTTGCTGGGATGTCCGAGGGGGGCACGTGGGCAGCATCCGCACCCCCAAAACCCAGGGCTGGCCGAAATCACCGCCCCTCCGGCACGTGGCTTTTGGTGCAGCCGTGGAGAAGGGCTCAGCCGGTCGGGGACCCCGGCAGGGAACTCCCCCCCCGCCCCCCCCCGCCTTAATCCTCCCTGCTAAAACACGAGCTTTGGGTGGGTTAAAAAAAAAAACCACCTTTTAAACCAGAATAATTTTCCCCGCTGTTCCTGGAGGATGGGGTCTGGATGAGTCCGCCTCTCCCTGCTAATGGGAACCATCCCCCGGCGGGTCTGGCCAGAGCTGCCAGCGATGGCCATCGGTGTGGGCTTGGCTTGGTTTCGGTGGCCCGGCCGGGCTGGTGCCGGGGAGCGGGTAGGACAGGATTGGTGCGCCTGTGTCTAGAATGCGTGTCTTGTGAGTGAGCGGCAACAGCTGAGAACCAGCTGTCTCGCTGTATTTCGGCCGCCTGACGAGCCGGCGCTGGATCCTCACCCGCCCACCTCGCTGGCTCGTGGCTTGAGAACACGGGGTGAGGATCCGGCCCCGGCCTTTGTCAGCCTTTTGCCTGCCGACGCGCGCGCGAGCGAGCTGCTGGTGAGCTGGGGGAGCGGGGCCGCGTCTCGTCCCGGCAGACGGCAAAGCCTTTGCGGCGTGGCGGGCATCCCCCAGTCACGCCGGGGACCGGGGACCTCGAGCCGGTTTGTACCCCTCTCCCGCCCTGCCCCGGATTTGGCTGCAGCAGCTCTGGGTGCCCCGCGGTCCCCGGGGTGCTCCAGCAATGCCGTGCCCGGGCTCCGGATCGGGGCTCCCCGGAGTGTCGGTGCCAGCGGCAGACGTGGCGGCTGATGCAACGTTATTTGGGTGCTGGGTTGGAGCCGCCGTGTTTTCGAGGCAGTGCAGGGGAAGAGGAAGTTAAACCCGTTTTTGCTGTGTGGCATCTTGTCCCGGTTACTCCCGTTCGCTTAGAGGGAGTTCGGGTCAGGTTTGGTGGTGGCCGGACCCCGGTCCGTGCCTCTTAGCGGGCTTCGGTGGCTCCTTCTCCTCTCGCGGCACTTGGGCTGTAGCTCTTGGGGCCAAGGAACGGCTCTTTCTGCTCGGTTCCTCGTGCCCGGGGCCTTGGTCTCTGCTTGCAAATTGTAATGCTGTTATAGTCCCAAATAATGAATGCTGTTTGTGGACCTTTGTTTGCTTTATTAAAAAAAATAGCGGTAAGCTTCCAGCTGTTAGATGGCAGCATGCTCCGAGCGTGAGCCTGTGGCTACGGAGCAAAGTCGGTTTTTGGGGTGGAAATGCTGGGGACGTGTACAGGTGGATGGGCAGGTCCACCTCTGCCAAAAGCAGGTGGCCAGGGCACCGGTTTTTGTAGTTTCGTTTCCAGGTTGGAAGTGCCGGGGACTGGTTGGAGCTGCGATGGTTGAGTCTGAGCACTGGGATGGAGGCAGGAGCCTGGCCCTGCCCGTTCCTGGTGGTGTTGGCCAGATCTTTCCCATCCATCTCTCCAAAGGACTCTCCGGTGAGGTCCGCTCCGGCGTCACCCTCCCAGTATTCGGCACTGCCATATCAGTGGTAAATTAAGCTCATTTGCTTCTCCTCTTTCTTCTCGTGGTCAAGCGGAGCTGGTGACCACCATCCCCTTCCCAACGCCGGGCTCCTGGCTTCACCAGCTCCTCCACAGCCCAGACGGGTGCTGGACCCTGCAGCCCCTGGGGAGCCCGGTGCTCCCTGCCTGGGAGCTTAGGACGCGGAAACCCTGACCGAGAGCGCGGGATGGGGCGATGCAGGAGCAGCATCTGCTTCTACGTTGCCTTCGCATCTTTGGACCCGATGGATGCGCTGGGCTGCTTTGGGCATGGATGCAGTTAGCAGTTGGTAGATGCAAATAAAATCAGCAGCCCCGTGACTTTTGGCATTGCTGCTATTACTCACCAGTGCTTGGGGGCGGGGGAAGGAAGAAAAAAAAAAAAAAAAAAAAAAAAAGAAGTGGTTTTGGGAGGCTGGTTTGAAAGATCTTGGTGGCCCTCGGGGAAGGGCTGAGCCTTTGGGAACGGCGCTGCTGGGGTCGCACGCTGGGAGGGAGGATCGTGCTCCGGGATGGCACTGGGGGTCTCCGGCCTGTCGGCAGCCCTGGCTCCCAGGCTGAGCCCGCGCTGTGCTTTGGGTGCTGGAGGGTCTGCAAAGCTGCTCTCGGGTGTCCCTTCCTGGGCGGGGATGGGGTGCGGGGTCCCCGGCCGCGCTGCGGGGATGGGGATGGAGATTTGTGCCACGCTGCCCTCGGGCGAAGGGAAGGTGACCGCAGGATGCCCTGGGCTGGCTGCAGAGGTTGCATCCCCAATCCCATCCCGTTGATACGGGAGGGAAGAGGAGCGTTTCCCCCCAGGACAGTTTCGCTCTCTGCCGAGTCCCGTGGGACTGCCGTGGGTTTCCATCGCTCTCGCGGATGGCTCGGAGCAGCAGTCGGGTCTCATGGAGTTTCCCCTGGGTAAAACCCGCCGCGGGGAGAGAGTTGTCCCCTCTGCTACTGGGGGAAATCCCGTCCCCTTGCGTGGAGAGCCCCTAAATTCCCTGCAGGGAGGGTTCCACCCTCTTCACGCTGCTGAGCCGCCCCTGGGGACCCCGTTCCCGTGTCCCGGTGGTGGGATCCTGCCCCCCGTGCGGGATCCCGGCGGGGGTTGTCCCCCTTTGGCATCTTGTGTTTTGGGACTTGCAGGTCATTAACATCCTTCCGGTGACAGTAGCGAGGGTGCTGGCAGCGGGGACCTTGCTGGGCTGCACTGGGCGACGGGCGCACCCCAGGGTGCACCCTCGGGGTGGGGGGTGGCCGAGGAAACGGGGGGCGATGGTGGGGTCCGGGTGCTGGCGATGCAGGGAGCCTCGGCTGCCCCCGCCCCAAGTTTGCATCTTGCTGTACAGTTTCCCATTCGAGAGGGGGGGGAAAAAAAAAAACCCTCGAAGCAAAACATTGCTGCCGTCGGGCGCTGAGGCTTCTCCTGGGCTCGAACCCCGGGGGTGGGAGGCAGCTCGGTGGGGAGCAGGGCTGGGTGGCCCCCAAAACTGTAGCTGCGTCTTCCCCCTCCGTCCCCTCCTTTTCCTCCCTGTGGCCTCAGCACCGGTGATAGTCCCTGCCGTGGGTCTGGTTTGGGGTTGAGAGCCGCTTCTGCTCCCCACCGGCACGGGGATGACTTTGACAGCCTCCTGATTTACGAGCGCAGGATTCGACCCCCAATTCAGCTCCCTCTCCTTCTCGCTCGTTTTTTTTTTAATGAGTCAACCTCTCATCTGTCATATTAAACCTCCTCATTACCAGGTATCTAAATTTTGCTCTGACAATAGTGACAGGGGAAGCTGCGATATCATTGCCACGGCGCGGGGCTACGGGGAGCTGGCAGGTGGTTATTTCATGCCCTGCAGGGAGCCGTGGGGGTGGGCGACGGAGCCGGATAATGGGCTCTCGCTTCCCTTCATTTAGAAAACCCTACTTAGTGCAGAGGGGAAAATTAGCCCCGGTCTCCAGCTCTGGAGCCGGTGACGGAGAGAGGACAGGAGGGAAGGGCTTCGCGTGGTCCAGCTCCTTCCTGGGGATGGAGGGTGGATGGGGACGGAGGTGGCTTAGGGCTGCCCCGTGCAAGCGCTCGGTCCCAGCTGGAAAAGGGGATGCTGTGCCCGTAGCGGGGCGCTGGGGCTTGCAGGGTGCCCAGCCTCAGGGTGCGCCCCCGGGGAAGCTGCTGAGCCACCCGGGAGACCACAGCCAGGCTCGGGGTGACGGGTGACCGCCGCTGCGAGGATGCCGCCGCCAAGGTTGCTGCTCAAGGTCACGGGGCTTTTCCGGCGGCTGCATCAGTCTTTGCACGTTGCTGTTCCCGGGGTGCTTTAAAGGTCGCTTTAGCGAGGGGCTATCCGACCCCTCCGGGTCGTCCCCGCCGATCCCTCCCTGCGGCATCGCCCTCCGGGAGAGAGGACCGGCCGCCACCCTGGAAAACCGCGCGGCGTGAGGGGCTGCGGGTCCCTGCTTGCCCCGGTCCCGCAGGCTTTTCCTCCCGGAGGCCGTGTCCTGGCCTTGCCATGGGGTGATGACGGTTCCCTGGTTGGCTTTTGGCCGGCGCCAAGCAGGGCCGCGGGCTTGCTGGTGACCTTGCCCGGGGCTCCTGCCCAGCCTCCCTTCTCCTGCCAGCTGCCCCACGTCCCCTCCAGCCTCTGCTGGCTCTGGCCGCGCTGGTGGCCTGGGGAAGGTCACCGGCTGTGCCGTCACCCAGCCTCTGCAGCACCCAGCCCCAGCCTGGGACGCGCTGGATGTGCTGGCATCCCCGGCTAGCCGTGGGACGAAACGGTGAGATTCAGGGTGCAGGGGACCAGGGTGCTGCCGCGGTGCACGAGCTGCAGGGGAGGAGAAAATCAACCCCTCAAATTCTTCCTTTCACCCCCCTCCCCTTGCACAGGCAAATGCCAGTTCCCCAGCATCATTTAAGGGCTGTGCTTTTTGTTTTTTTCTCCCCCGACTCTGCCAGTCTTGGCACGGCGCGTGGTTTTGTTACAGCTCAGCAGAGCTGGCTGCGCGGTTGGCATCTGCTTTTCTCCAGAGAGCGCCCGAATCTGGGTCAGGAATATATGTGTCTTTTTCAAATTCCTCGGGGGCCTGATTGAATCCAGCCTCGCTTCTGCTCTCCCGAGCCTCCCGAGGTTTGTACCTGCAGCCGGCGGGACGGATCCTGCGCAGGCAGGAGGACCCGAGCCGCTGGGTTTGCTGCCGATCCTGGGGGAAATCGGGACCCTCTTGCAGGCGTCAGGTGCGCGGGAGGGATTGCAGCTCGACGCTGGATTTGCACCTGCTGGGCGAGCAGGATTCGGCCCCGGGGAGGACTTGGCCGAGCGGGGCCCTGCAGCTGCATTTCCGAGCGGGAGGTTTGCTCTGGAGCCGCGTTTCGGCCGCCTTCCTCTCCCCTCCCCCTGCCTGCATCTGGAGGCTCGACACAGGAACCCAGATAGCATCATCCTGAAACCAGAATAGAAGCTTTGGAGGAGACTTTAGCATGTTTGTGCGGTTTTGATCTCGGTTTGTAGATAAAGAGGTGCTAAACAATGCTAAGCTGGCGAGTCGGAGTCCTTCACGGGTACGTGCAGCGGGGCTGGGGAAGCGCAGGCACCTGCGCGCGCTGCCCGCTGCGATGCCGAGGACGGCCCTGCGTGGACGCGTCTCCCCTTTGCTGCGTCCCTCCGGGGAGTCGGGGCTGCTCCTGCCGGCGCTGCCCCCCCCCCCCCCCCCCCCGTTCCGCAGCAAAGCCGGCTCGGTCCGTCGGCGGTCGGTCGCCGGTGGGATGACGGCAAGCGCCACGCCGGCGGCTTTGCAGGGTAGGAAGAGCACCATTAACGTGAATACAGGCGCTGGGTTTTAGGGAAGGAGGCTTTTCCCCCCTCTGCAGAGGAGAAGGAAGCTGCTCCTGCAGATCCAGAAACCACCAAGAAGGAAACGAAAAGTCCTTGGTGTCAGTGTGGAGGATATGGTAAAAAAACAACAATTAAGTCACAAAAGGCAGGCCCGGCCGTCAGCGCGAAAGGAAACAGGAAGGCAAGAACTGCAGTTAAACAGTCGGGTTCAAGAGGTGACTTGAACTAAATCCGTATCCTTAAGGGATGGAAGTCCAGCCCTGTCCGCAGGCAGGGAAGCGGCTCTGTGAGTTTGTGCCGGCGCGAGACCCGAGAGCCTCGGGCCGAGGCTTGGACACCTCGGCTGCGGTTTGCTGTTTTATTGGCAATTGCTTTTAAGGCTCTTTTTGTTCTTTTGTGGAGAGTCTGAGCTTTGCGCGGGTGCTGCCGGACCGCTCCTCGTGGCAGCGCGGCCACGTCGCGCCTCCGCTCAGCCGCTTTTCTCGGTAAAAGCTGCAAGTTTGCAGCGGGGAGCGTTGCAGCAGGGCGTGGGGCTGCTCTCGCCACCTCCGAAGCATCG
The DNA here is from genome assembly GCF_035582795.1 of Mycteria americana. Lineage (NCBI taxonomy): Eukaryota > Metazoa > Chordata > Aves > Ciconiiformes > Ciconiidae > Mycteria > Mycteria americana. The sequence continues at coordinate 2,788,329 of NC_134389.1, read as the reverse complement.
CCGTCTCCTCCGGAGCATCATCGCTCCCTCCCTCCGCTCAGCCCTTTCCCCCCGCGCCCCTACCACAGCACGGGGCGGTGAAGGGCTCGGCAGCGGCTCGGTGCACCGTCGGCACGGCGGGTGTAAACCACTTCCCATGGCGAGGCTGAGCTCGCAGGCCGGTTTGCAGCACAGCAGCACTTCCCCGGTGTGGGCTCTCTCCCGCTGCGGGCAGCGAGATGGGACAAACCCTGCGCCTTGCGACCCACGTGCCCACCGGTCGTGTGCTGAAGTTCTCTTGCAGTGACCCCACCTTGCCCGGAGATGCTCCAAGGCGGGGGAAGGCGTCCACGCAGCACGTTATTGCCGTCGTTTCTGTACGCGGATAAACCCTGAGCCCCCCAAAATGTTGGTTTGGGTTCGGTGAATTCGGTGCCCCGTTCCCGGGGGAGGATGCCCGGCGGGGAGGACCCCTCATCCCGCTGCCTTTGGACCCGTTACTCTCAGCCGGCCCCTCGGCTTGATGGAGCCAAGTCAGGATAAACCCATCTTTGGGAGAATTCCTGCAAATCCTGGGTAAAGGATGGGTTTGTCCTGCAGAGAGAGCGTTCGGTGCCCGGGCAGAGCAGGCTGCTGGGTTGAGCCGTGCTCCTCTGTACCTGTCACCTGCTTTTCTCCCTTCAATTTGCGACTTTCTATGCCGTTATCAGACATCCTCCCATTCATCTCCTCCAGAAGATGAGCCGCGTTGGTCCTTTCAGCAACTTCACAGGAGAGCGTTTGTCTTCTTTTCCCTTTTCCTTCCTTTTTTTTCCCCAGCCTCCAACTGTCCTTTGAAGCTGCTTTTGCAGGTTTCCCCGCGGCCAAGGACGTCCCCGTGGTGCTGGCCCCGGTTTGGGGGATGGAGATGGGGAAAACGTCCCTTGAACCGGTGCCGCGATGAACCCGTCCAAATTTTGCCGTCGCTCCTAACGCTGGCTCTACCGTGTATTTCTGCGTAGGCACGGGTGGATTTTTCCTCGGTGCCGCACGTGAGCGCAGGGACAGCGCTGGGAAAAGCAAGGCCGTGCAGAGCTCGAAAGGAAAATACATTTTTGGAAAGGATGCGTTTATTTGCCTTTATTTATCTTCCTCAGGCTTTTGGCTTCGTCTTTTTGATCTTTCCTTTGCAGCTGCGCAGCCAACGTTTGGTTTATTTAAGCTGACATCGTGCTGAGAGCACAAGGCTTTACAAGGTGGGGTTTTAAGGAAGGACAGCTTAAGATCGTCGCCTTCGAGAGGAGCGGCCGTGTCGCGGCTAACTTTAGTAAGGAGGCAACTAAAAAAGGGATGCAATCAAAGTATAGTAAAGATAACAAACGGCCATAGAAAGTGGATGTGAGACTCTAAGTGCCCCTGCTCGCGCAGGGAGAAATACGGGGCTATTTAGTGGAAATGGAAAAGGGACAAATTGGGGAGTGGTGCAAAGAGCCCTGCTGCTCACGCCATGCCAAGGCGAAACCACGTAGAAATAGGTAAAATAGGTCGGAACCACGTGTAGTCGGTAAAAACGATGCAGAAATAAAGACCTGGAAGAGATATCAGCTCTCCTGCCTCCCCAGCTCTTGGAGCTGTGGATTCAGCACCCCCAAATTCCTTGTTTTGTAAAAACATCTCCCAGCTGAGATTCCTCTTCGCTTTCTCTTTCTTCCCCCATTTGCAAAATGCTAACTCTGCTCCCTCACCCGTCTCTCCAATTTAAAGCAATTTACTTGGAGCCGGGTATGAATTACTCAGCACAGAGTTAACCAGCACCTGCTTGTAGTTAATTGGCATGTGTGTTAATTGCCGTGATAGTCATACTTGTGCGAGCGCGCGAGGGGGTGTAGGGCAGGAGGGAGGGATGCGGGCGCTAACGGGCTGCCTCCGTCCCAGCGCTTCTCGCTGCTTCCCCGGAGCGATGCCGAATTTCCCCTCTCCTGATCCTCGCCGAGGTTTCCGGGCGCCGAAGAGGGACGGGGTGACTTTTTTGCTGGCGCCGTTCGCTCGCTGCAACGCCCGTGGTCGGCTTGACGGCAGGTTCGTGGGTCCCCTTCGATGCCCTCGGACCCCCCCCACGCCGCGGCGGTTCCTCCCGGCCGGGTGCAGCGGCTGAGATGCTCGGTGGTTGCGTGGAGATGGTCGCCATGGAGACGGGTACCACTGGGGACGGCGGTGGCGTGGGGGGAGGCTGTGGGTGCCCGGGGTGGCCCCGAGCCCGGCCCCGCTCCAGTCTGGCCGCACCCCGTGATATTTGAGCTGTCCCAAGCCTGGTTTAGGATGGCCTTGGGTCCCATTTTGGGCAAGGCAGTCTGTCTTATAGGGCTGCAGAGATTCTCTAGTGTCTCGTAAGGGCTGGGCTTAACCCATCCGCCGGTGCGCTCGCGCGACTCGCTGGGGTGTCGCGGCTTGGGGATGTTGGTGCCCCGGCCCCGATGGGACGGAAAGGTCCCGTGGGCTTAGACGCCGCGTGGGGTGGGTGCCTTCTCATCCTGTATGCACCACGGGATGGCGTGAGCGTTGTTTCCTTGGAAAACCAGGCTAAGGAGAAAGAAGCTGCTGTCTCGGAAGGAAGAAAAGATGATTTAATGACTGGGGATATTATGTTGAATAAAAACACCCGAGATGTTAAGGTCTTTTAGGAGTTTAACTCCTTTTAAAAGAAGTCCTGCGCTCTGGGTGCTTGGCTACGTAGACATTTAGGTGCTTAAATTCCACCTGATCGCGGAGGAGGGTCATGGGTGATCCCGAGGCTTCGGGGTGGGCGATTAGGGAGCCAGAGCAATTTGCTGGTGGAGGAAAGGGAGCTCCAGAAGCGCCCGGCTCGGTGCACGGTGCAGAGTGGGTGCTTCTGGGTTGGCTCCCAGCAGCCGGCGGCGGTGCCGGCGCGGTGGGCAGGAGCGGGGCAGTCTCTCCAGGTTTCTTGCGCTGGCAGATGCTGATCAGAAACTCGGGCCCGTGGTCGGATGTTCTGAAACAGCCACCTGGGCAGGAAATGTGAAAATACCTGGGTTTAAAAATATGTTGGAAAAAAACCCCCAACCTAAAAACAAATAAACCCACCCCAAAACCCCGACTCCAACACCAGGAACCTGAAGAGAAAAGGGAGGAGTTTTAAATCCCCTCCATGGGCTGAGTTTGAAGGGCAGCAAACGGTGCCGTGCTTTTCTCCATCCCTCCTTTTCATCCCATCCGAGGACCGCACTCGCCGTGGGGTGTTTTCCTTCCCGTGGAGGGGAGAGGCATCAAGAGCATCACACGGCCAGCTCCTTTTCTCCCCAGCATGACAAGCAAAAAAAAAAACCAACCTGTTGTTAAGTCACCTTTTTCCTGCGGGGACTTTATCAAGCGGCGTGAGCAAACCCCGAGGCCGGGACGATGGTCCCCATCCAGCCGGGGTGCCGAGGACCCGGGAGTGAGGATTTGAGAGCAGCAGGAGGAACGTGGTCTGGTGGTTGAAAAAGGTGATTTGTATCAAAACACCTGGGTTTTATTTGCGGCACGGGGAGGGGAATGTGGTTTGAACGCCGCCGCTCCCATGCGAGAAGCACCGGCTTGTGCGAAGCTCGGGGCGGGGATGAGCAGCGCCGGGGTTTTCTTCTCATCCCTCCAAACATCCCATCTCTTTTTTGAACGCTGCGGAGCTTTTGGCCACGATAGCATCCTGTGAAGAAGTCCCACAACCGAATTGTGTTAAAATATGTTTCCTTTCACTCGGTTTAAATTTACTGCCCGTTGTTCTCCCAGTGTTTATTGTTGCTTCTGGAGAGTTCCTCTCTGGTTTGGACAGTAAATCTGCTGTCTTTTCAGAGGGTTTCTCTGTCCAAGAGCTGCAGCACAAGGAAAGAATTAGCATCTCGCCCTGGGTCCGGATGCGGAGCTGTTGCTACTTCACGCTGCTGCTGGTGGTTTTGAAGATGGTGAAGGTGAATATTTTTCAGCCAGTTTAAAGAAATGGCAACTCCGAAGGGAAAAGCTGCAAAGCAAACTCAGCGGAAAGTTCCTCCTCCGCCAAGTTTTCTCCGCGCGTGCGAAATCCTCGCCTCGGCCCCCGGCCTTGGGGCTGTGGACTCTCTCCTGCGTGGGCTTGCGGCGGTGGAAATGCTAAGCAGACACCCCGGGTGGGTGAAACAAAAATCCTTATTTTCCTTTTGGTTCTTCTTGTATCACCAACCTTTGAGGGATGCTCTCGTGGCAGCCCGGCGCCTGCATCCCCTGCTCACCGGTGCCAGCTCGAGCGGCGATGCTCTGGGACGGGCGATGCTCTGGGACGGGCGATGCTCTGGGTCCGGTGATGCTCTGGGTCCGGCGATGCTCTGGGACGGGCGATGGTCTGGGTCCGGCATTGCTCTGGGTCCGGCGATGCTCTGGGACGGGCGTTGCTCTGGGACGGGCGTTGCTCTGGGACGGGTGTTGCTCTGGGTCCGGCGATGCTCTGGGACGGGCGATGCTCTGGGTCCGGCGATGCTCTGGGTCCGGCGATGCTCTGGGACGGGCGATGCTCTGGGTCCGGCGATGCTCTGGGACGGGCGATGCTCTGGGACGGGCGATGCTCTGGGTCCGGCGATGCTCTGGGACGGGCGATGCTCTGGGTCCGGCGATGCTCTGGGACGGGCGTTGCTCTGGGACGGGCGTTGCTCTGGGACGGGCGTTGCTCTGGGTCCGGCGATGCTCTGGGACGGGCGATGCTCTGGGTCCGGCGATGCTCTGGGTCCGGCGATGCTCTGGGACGGGCGTTGCTCTGGGACGGGCGTTGCTCTGGGACGGGCGTTGCTCTGGGTCCGGCGATGCTCTGGGTCTGGCGATGCTCTGGGTCCGGCGATGCTCTGGGTCCGGCGATGCTCTGGGACGGGCGATGCTCTGGGACGGGCGTTGCTCTGGGTCCGGCGATGCTCTGGGACGGGCGATGCTCTGGGTCTGGCGATGCTCTGGGACGGGCAATGCTCTGGGTCCGGTGATGCTCTGGGACGGGCGATGCTCTGGGACGGGCGATGCTCTGGGTCCGGCGATGCTCTGGGACGGGCGTTGCTCTGGGACGGGCGTTGCTCTGGGTCGGGCAATGCTCTGGGACGGGCGATGCTCTGGGTCCGGCGATGCTCTGGGACGGGCGATGCTCTGGGTCCGGCGATGCTCTGGGTCCGGCGATGCTCTGGATCCGGTGATGCTCTGGGACGGGCGATGCTCTGGGTCCGGCGATGCTCTGGGTCCGGCGATGCTCTGGGACGGGCGATGCTCTGGGTCCGGTGATGCTCTGGGTCCGGCGATGCTCTGGGATGGGCAATGCTCTGGGACCGGCCTTTTCCGGGCTGCCTGCAGAGCGACGGGGAGCAGCAGCCGAAGGGCATCCCCCCGGCACCAGCTCGGCATTCCCAGCCGCGCCGGTGCTGCTCGCAGCCAGACAGTCCCTCCTGTTTGCTGCTGCGGGGGGAAACGCACCAATTTTGAGAAACAATGATTCAAGCAGCAAATACCATCCCTGTATGGTTTGTCCTTGCAAAGAGTCTTCCTGGTGGGATTTATGGGGGAAAAAAAAAAAAGGGATTTTCGCTGCCCTTCATCTCCAGTCTCCTGCCAACGGCCTTTCCTGGGCTCCGCATTGCTTGTCCTCCCCGGAGAGCAAATTGTGGATGTCGGGGGGGGAAAAGTCTCCCCATTCCCCTCTCGGCTGCTTGAATCAGCGCTGAAACCACAGAGCACGATGCGCAATGAATAATTTTACTCCCCCCCCCCCAAAAAAAAAAGCAGAGAAAAAGATTAAGTGACTCACACGACTCAATGAACCCCGACAAACAAATGTGGGAGTGAGACCGTCAGGGCTTGTTTGTTGTCGGAGCGTGGTCTGATGAGGAGGCAAAGGATGGGGCCAAGGTTTGCTGGGGGGCTTCAGCGGGGTCCGGGGGGGCTCCATGCTCTGGGGTGGGAGAGGAGCTCGGTCGGGGCTGGCTGCGGATGCTGCGGGTGAATTTGGGATGGTGGGAGGGGAGAAAAAGCGCTTTTTTTCGTGCTTTTTGTATCAAGAACTGAGGGCTGGGGGCTGCCAAGTCGAGGCAGATAGGAAGCTATTTTAGGACCGGCTTTTCCCTCTGCCCGGGTCTTGGCACGGGGCACCCTCGCCTTAAATGCAATGTTATCACTGCTCTTATCCACTCAGAGAGAGACCCAAGAGAAAAACATACCTGTGGAAAAACGACCGGGGCAGCTTTCCCCCTTTATCCCCCTTGCTGCAATGCAGCGCATGCTGAAAAAATGGGGTGAAATGGGGCTGGGGGGGGGGGGGGGCTGTGTCGGTAGGTGCCCTGGCACACCCAGATAGAGCCTCCGGCGTCGGGGACGCGGGTGCCCGGAGGACGGCGGAGGTGCGGTGCGGGCTCACGGAGCGAGGCTGAGCAAGGAGCCGTGCGGGTGCCCCGGGACCCGCGGCACTCGCCCCTTTGGGGAGAGGGGTGGGGAACAGCAGATACCCCCAGTCGATCCGCACGCCCCCAGACCGATGGCAACAACGGCATCCGGCTGCCCCGGCTTCCTTTGGAGTCCTTCTTCCCCTCGCCCATAAGAATTCGGTTTCGGTGCCCGATTCTAGGTTTTTTTTTTTTAAAGTAATCAAATAAAGACATTTTAAAATTCCAAATTGAAGATTAATGCAGAAATTGGAGACAGATTTAAATTGCCCAAGCTAATCACCAGCCACTCGACTGCTTATGACTTTATTAAGAGAAAAAAAAGAAAAGTCTGGAGTGTCACGGAGGAATAATGATTCACGGGCTCGTTGCTGCCGTCTCCTCCTCCTCGACGAGCATCGCCGTGCCCAGCCCACACGTGTCCTGCAGCGCGGGCGTTTTTGGGCTCCATCCTTGGGGTTTTTCGAGATCAGGTCGGATAAATCCCTCTGCAACCCTCCTGGCCCCAGAGCTGAGCGGGAGGATGGAGCAGAGAGCTCCCCCGGGCTGGGGGCAGGAGCCGTGCCGGCGGTGGGGAGGATGCCGGGAGGGTGCCGGATCCTGGATGGGGTTTGGGGACGGACGGGACGGACGGTCTCACTCCTCTCTCTCTCCTTGCACAGGGCTCTGAGCAGCTGCTGACGGCTCAGCCCCGCTGGATCCGGCCACGCAGGAGGATACCATGAACTGAGCAAAGGAGCGACGCAAAACTCTTTTTTTTTTTTTTTTTTTTTTTTTTTTGGTTTGGTTTTTTGGTTTGGTTTTCATCCGAAAAAAAAAAAAGAAAAAGCCCCCCACGCTCTTTAATGAAAGCGTTTTAAAACGGGGTTACTTTTCCCCTCCCCTGAACCCAAGGCGTCCCGGGTGCGGTGAGGATTTCCGGAGAAGATGGGGAGAAAAAAGATCCAGATCCAGCGGATCACGGACGAGCGCAATCGGCAGGTCGGTGCTTTCCCTTCCTTTCTCCGCTCCCTCCTCGCCCGCTCTCCTCCTGTCGGGTATTTTAAGGGTTCTGCTTCAAAATGACCCATTGCCATCCCAGTTTGGGCCAACCGGTGCTTTTTTTTTCCCCCAACCCATAAACTAAGCAGATGGGTGAAACTCAGCACCGGGGCCGGATTCAGGCGGATACCCAGAACCAGGCAAACGGCCCCGTTTTGCCGTGGCGAGGAGCCGCGGCCCCCACCCAGGCGTTGCTCCTCGTCTTGGAGCTCCTCGCGCCGTTTCCATCTAAGCGCTTTTCCAGAAGAAAGGATCTTCTCCAGTTAGTTCCTTTTCTTTTTTTTTTTTTTTTTTTTTGTCGTGCAGAAAATATATTTCAGTTGACATTTTCCGTGAGGTTTTTCCAATAAAGAACAGCCACAACAAGTATCCATTTTTCTGAACGCAAACAACCCAAATTATTCTTTTTTTTTTTTTTTTTTTTTTTCAATTGAAAACTTACATGGGTCCAGGGCTTTTTTTTTTTTCCTTGTGCTGTGTTGAAGCCAAGCCCTAGACACGCACGCATGTGCATGTGTGTAGAAATACACGCGCGTGTCTCAAGAGGAAAAAGAAAAAACAAACCCCCGCCGGATTTTTCCTTAATTTACGTGTTCCTTGAGTCGGACCGGCTGAGCGGCAGCGCTTTGCCGGACCAGGTTTGCTCTGGGACGGCTCCGTCGCTGTATTTCCCCGTAACCACGAGACTTTCAGGCAGGTCCCTTTGCTCCGTGGCTTCCCGTGGTCCTTGAGTTTGGCTCAGCAAATCCAAGCCTCCGCCTTTAGTCCAGCCACCGCTGCGGATGCCCCAGCGTGGCTTCTTTCCTACCGCTTTTATGCCAGAAAAAAAAAAAAAAAAAAAGTATGCGTATATATTCCTAACGCTTAAAAAGTGGCAAATAACAGAATTGGATGAACCGGTTTATTGCTCCGGAGCAAAACAATAGAAAATTGCAGGTTTTCTTCATTACAGCTTTATTTGGTGGCGGGGGGATGGGCATAAAATGTTGTTTGATAATGTCCCAGTTGCTCATGGCGCTGTTTATTTCCATAATTAGCAGGCAATGGGGCGTTAGGGGTTATTAAAGAAGCTGGAGTGTATTTTATGGGGCAGCGCTGCCGAGCATTGCATAGGGGAGAGAGGGATTTGCAGCTATTGGAGCCCCATTAGGAGTTCAAATGAACGGAAAATATTTGGTAATGCTGGAGGTTGATGGCACAGCCTAGCCCTGTTGTATAAGCCTTCAGGAAAGGAAAGAAGCGTTTCGCTGCCAAAGGCAGGAGCCGAGGTGGTGGGAGGCTTTTTTGGGGGGCGTTGAGCTGCTCCGTGGTGCAGGGCTTGACCGAGGGGGGCTGGAGATGCAGCCCCTTGCTGAGCTCTCCCCGGCCAAGCCAAGCCAAGCCCAGGTGGGATTTAGCGGCGGGAGTTGCTCGGCACGGCCGGGTGCCGTGGTTTTAGCACGTCTCGGGTGTCAGGTGTTGTCCCCAAAGCCCAGCTCCCGGGGCTGGGGGACGTTGGTTTTTCCCTCGACGGCAGCTCCGTCCCCGGCCGGGCCGGTTCTTCCAAAACCCAGCGCGGGAGCATCGCTCCCCGTGTGAGCGCGGCACGTATCGCTTTGCTTTCCCAAAAACCCGGCCCTGTTTAAGTCGGGTGTCAGCGAAGCAGCAGCTGTTTAATTGGTCATCAGCGCAGGCTTTGCAGTCGATTATTTTTGCTGCTCCTTTTCTTTGGGAAACAAGGACGCACCAAGAAGAGAGGACGCTTCGTGAGGAACGGCCGCTCCAGGCAGCGGGCTGCTGCTTTGCTCCGTCCGCCGCGGTGGGGGCATCTCTCACCTCTGTAAAGAGGGTGATAACCCTCCTGCTTTGCACTACGTGTGTGCAATGCCAGGACGCGGTCTCTGGGCTCGGAAATGTCCCATCTTGCTTCATCTCATTCCCCGTCCCTTCCTCTCCTGCTCTTGTTGCAGATCAGAGATGAGAAGCCTCCACGCGTGGCCGCCGTGGCTGCGGGCTGTCGGCTAAGCCGGCTTAAACCCAGGCTCTGGGAGCATCCTCAGCCCATCCCCGTCTTCACAGCAGCCCCCCCCCCGCAAAGCGTGGTGCCGGGGGCACGGCTCGGCTTTCCCGTGCCGCACCCCGGGAGCTGAGCAGCCCGGTGCTGCTGAATTATGCATGGGGTTTCATGCCGCGGTGCTGCTGCTGGAAATGTAGGTCTTGCAGCTCCAGCCGTGGCAGGCGAGCACGCGCGTTCCTCGGCGCGTGCCGGCGCCTGGATGGCTCCCGCGGCACCTGCGCGTGCCGGGAGGGAGAGGGACGGGGAATGGGAATAGCGCGTGGATGCGCTGGAGAAGGAGGGATTCGCCGGTGGTCGTGCGAGGAGGCGGAGGCAGAGCCGCTCTCGACGCCTGCGTTGCCGCTCGCTCTGCGAGTGGAGTTCATCACTAACGGTGATTTGGGGCCGCCGAGGCATCGTGAACCTCAGGAGGAGTGAAGGTTGAACGGGGGCTCTCCAAAGCCTTCGCTGCGAGGCGAAGCTCTTCCCGTGCATCTCGCACCCAACCTACAGCATCAGCGAGTCCGCCCCTGCTCACGCCCCGGGTCTCGCCTCCCACGGGCGCACGGACCGCGAGCCCGCGCGGAGGAGACCAGAATTACAGCAGAAGCCAAAACCAGGGGAGGAGAGCAAGTAAGAGTCACTAACGTCGTTAGAGGAATTACTGGAGAGGATTTGCCAGAACAGATCAGACCATCGGTCCGTCAGGGCCAGCCTGCTGACTCCGGCAACGGCCAATATGGTCTGCATCAGGGGAAAGGCAAAAATCCCCTGCTAGTGTGGGGCAGTAATTCCTTCCTGACCCCTTTGGTGATCGGCTTACGCCCTGAAGCATGAGATTTGATTACCCTCTTAGACTTACAAGGTTAATTCTTCTAGATGAGGCTCGTGCGCGCTGGTAGGGGAAGGTTTGGGGTTTCTGTCCCGGGTCAGGGGTAGGCGCGCCGGGCGGCGTTAGCTGACGCTTTTGTGCGACGGGGCTGGCTAAACGGCGGATCTTTGCTTTTCTCTGCAAGAAGCAGGGGTGCCGAGACAGAGGGACGCTCCTCCGCCCTGTCCCTGTCTGCCGAGGGAAGATCCCCTCACCCGTAGAGGGCTGATTTGGTGCTTTGGCTTCTGCTTGACTCTGCTCAGGTTGTTGGTTGATTCGGGGCGGGCGACCCCACGCCCTCCTTCGTCGCTCAAGGGCGATACCCCAACCACGCTTGTTTCTAGTCTTCAAGGCCGGGAGCTGCCCCCGCGCGCCTTGGCCTCGCCCCGTTGCCTCCGATCCTGGTGGCCAACTGGGCTCGTGGTGCCCGGCAAGGTGTTTTTTTGGTGAGGTGGCACCGGCGGCTGCAGAAACGACCACCCTCGGCTGTTCCCTCTGTCTCGGCGGAGACGCCGTGTGTTTTCCTCTCGAGGGCTCCTCGGGCTGCTTCGAGCGTGAGTCAGAGCAGCGGGGCCGTCTCGGTGGGGGACAGCGAGGCACACCATACCGGGCTGCGGCTGCTGCCGGAGCTGCGGCGGAGCAGCCGGTCTCTAGCAGGGACAGGAGACCAGAAATGCTGCCGGCACGGCGCTGGGGAACCCCGGGTCGGTTTTAGTGCCTGTCCTGCCGTGGGCTGCAGGAGCAAAACCGCAGCTGGGTCCCCCCTGAAGTCATACGGTGCGGCAGCGGCTGCGGTGTGGCTGGGAGCAGCGAGGGCCAGCGCCCGGCAGCAGTGATTTTGGGTGGCCGAGAGGTCCGGGATGCCACCAGGGAGGGGGAATTGCCAATGACACCGGCGCTGGCCCTCAAATAATTTAATTTGCGTGACAGCGTGCCGGAGCCGGGGCAGACACTGGCAACGTGAGCGCTGGCGCTCGCAGCCCGACCGCGGTGCGAGCGGGCGCACGTGGCGGGGAGCGGCGGCGCGGGGTGCCGGCCCTGCACTTTCCAGGGGATGAGGCGATTAGAGCCGAATCTCGTTACTGCTTAATCATCTCTGGAAGATGGCGGGGAGGGGCGGGCAGCTCCCCGCGCCGTGCGTGCCCAGGGCTGCCCCTGCTCTGCCCTCCCGCTGCACGGAGGGATGCGGCTCCGTCTCCTTGGGTGCAGGACCCCGGTGGGTGCGTGCTGGGTGCTGCCGGTGGCATCGCGGCGGCAGTGCTCGTCACCGCCGGTGCGGACGGGGAAGCTCCGGGTTAAGCTCTTTGGACCGTGCCTGTAACGCCGCTAACTCGAGTCGAGCGAAGGCAACAGCCTCGTTCCCTCTCCTCCCTCAACGCTGCAAATTAAAGCTGTTCGGCTGCAAAATCGATGCCGTGGCGGAGGCCCTAAGTGGGTTCGAGCCCTCCCGTGCATGCGCGCGGCGAGGGGGCAGCTCTCGGCACCCGAGGGCATCTCAGCTCATCTCCAGCCCTTCCCCGGGCTGCTGCCTCGCCCCCGAGAGCAATGCTTAAAGCAAAGCGGTGACCCCTCTGCCTTTTATTTTCCTTTTCTTTTTTTATTTGCTACGAGGGCATCGGCCAAGCATCGTGCCTTTCCCCGGCAGCGTGCCGTTCGGTGCCGGAGCGTGAGGGACCTTCGGCGGCTGGCCTGTGCCGCAGCCGGGACGGAGAGCCCCGAACCAGCTCCCTCCCCACCAGCTGGGTCCTGTTAGGAGCGTCGCGGCGAGAGCCGAGCGTGGGCTGGGAAACGCAGCCCAACGTCTGCCCGGCGTCTGGAGCGGGTTTTGGAGCCCGCGCCCAGCTCCTTCCCCATCCCCCAGCCAGCTCGCAAGGATCGGTCCTGCAAAAGATGCCTCGTTAGCTGACAGCTCTAATGACAGCTCATTTCAAGGCAGGGCAGGTTGGGAGGACGGGGGGCCGCAGTCACGAGCGCGGTGACCCCGGGTGAGCAGGCGATGCGGAAAAATGCCTCAACAAGGTTACGGGGACGGCGAGAGGGAGGCAGCAGCCGGCCGGGCACCCGCTGCGGGGGGGCTCGGGGTGCCTTTGGGGAAGCACAGCCTCCCAAGAGGAGTGGGTGCTGGGAGGCGGGAGGGTGGGTCAGGGATGGGGTGGGTGGTGTGGGGCAGCACCCTGACCTGCTTCGGGGCGGCCAAGCCCCCCGGCTCTGCGGCTCCCAGGGTTGGGTGCTCGCAGCGCTGCTGCAGCGAGCGAGGACGAGATCTCCGCTGCTTGAATATTCAACTTTAAAAAAAAAAAAACAGACCAAAAAAACCAACACCAACAACCCGCAGCCCCCGGACAGATGGTAGCTCTGCTGGGGATTTTGCTGAAATTTATTTTCTCTTGATTTGGCAATATGTGATTTCCAACACTGATAATCATCTTTGTGCTTGTGAAGTGTCTGCCTTTGGAGGATCCCAAAATAAGCAGCGATGTGAACCGGTTGGAGGAGGGAAGTGAGAGAGGACAGCTTGGGGTGGTTGTCCAGTTGGGGAAACTGAGGACAGAAGATTCCCTCTGCCCTCCCCTTCCTTTTGCTCTTCCTCCAGTGCTCATCCCAGTTTTCTCCGGGAGGTGTCGGGTCCATGGCAGCGTGGGCACGGCTTCTGACCGCGGTTCTCCTTGCTTGCAGGTGACCTTCACCAAGCGCAAGTTTGGCTTGATGAAGAAAGCCTACGAGCTGAGCGTCCTCTGCGACTGCGAGATCGCCCTGATCATCTTCAACCACTCCAACAAGCTGTTCCAGTATGCCAGCACCGACATGGACAAGGTGCTGCTCAAGTACACCGAGTACAACGAGCCCCACGAGAGCCGGACCAACGCGGACATCATCGAGGTGAGGCCGCCCGTCCTCTCCCCGGCTTTGCCGTTGTGGTGGAGCCAGGGCCGGGTCTGGCACCGCAGTCGGATGCGGGAGGTCGGTGCAGGGTGGGGATGGGAGCGAGCAGATCTCCGACACTCGGTGCCGGCCTGATTTTGCGTCTTTTTGGTCCAGCCTACAGAAATACTCCGTTCTGGGTGGTAGCGTTTGAAGCTGTCTCGAGTTACGTGTTGATCCACTGCCTTAAAATTGAGGGGCAGGTTTGCTTTGTGGGACTTCCCCGTGGGCCAGGCAGACCACGGGATGGCTTTGGAGGCATCTCCAGGGGCTGCTGCACTGGGGTGCCTTGGTGCAGCTGGTGACATTGCCCCTGTCCGTTGGTTCAGACACGCACGGTGGGATTGTAGGAGGGCACGAGGGGCTGAATCAGAGTAATTCAGGTTGGGAGGAACCTTTGGGTGCCTCTGGTCCAACCCCTGCTCAAAGCACGGCCGACCTCACGGCTCGGTGGGGTTGCTCAAGGCTTGCGCGGCTGCGTTTTGTGGGTCTCCGAGGACGGCGAGTCCAGCCTGACCAACCTCAGCACTGCCGAGGGCACCGTGTCCAAACCTCGCTGACCCCGTGCCGTGCTCCTCCTCCAGCCTGCCGGCATCGCAGGAGGTGCTCGGCCACCATTTGCTGTCGGTGACCCCGCGCTGGCCCCTCCCCACCGCTTTGTCCTCGTCCCTGGTGCCGGCAGAGCATCGCCGGGCTTGAGCACGAGGCATTTGGCTCGCAGGAGGGTGCCGGCGACTTTTCGGCCGTCGGTCACATCCTCTCCCCCGGCGGCACCTCGGCCGTCGCTTTTCAGCGTGTGGGCAGCTGCCTTTAGCCCTGGGCAAACGCAGGCGGGTGAAGGGCTCGGCTGGGTAATTATTGACGTTACAGGCGGGCATAAACGAACACCCGCAGAGCCGTTAGCGAGGGAGCGGAGCGACGCGGCCCCGCGGAGGGCCCTGGGCGGATCGGACCTCGTGCGGCACGAAGCTTCGCCGCTTCAAAGCGCTGCTGGAGGAATCGGCTTCCCCCGCCGCTCGGGCTGCGCCGCTTCTGCCTTTGAATCCCTTTGGTGCGTCTTGGGCAGCGCGCTTGGGCTTCGGGTTCGTGAAGGAGAAGGGAAAAAAAAAAACCAACCTACCTCCTAAATCTTGCTTTTTTTTGGTCCTTTTCTTTTTCCTCCGCGGAACGTGTCTTTTTGAGAGGTTTGGACTTGAGGTTTTCACCTCGTTGCCCACCCAGTTCCCACCGACGTCCCGCCGCAGCAGAAGCGGGTTAAGCCGTGGCCGAGCGACCGGCAGCACCTGCCTGCCCTCGCCGGGGTTTGGCGACCGTTCTGCCAGCGCGCGGTTGCGTACGGGCCTTAGAAATGGTTCCAAAATGTCCTTTTTGGCCCGTTGGAGCCAGGTAGCGCCCGTCCACCGTGAAAATGCCGGGGTTTCGCAGGCGCGGTTCCCCGCCGTGCTAGTCAGCACGGCCTCACCCAGCCTTTCCGGGATGCTCAGACTGCGGCGCTCGCAGCGTCGAACAGATTTGTCTTGGCCTAAAAATACCGTAAACATTTTGGGCAGCGTTCTCTGTTCCCTTATGGTCCAAGATGCAAACACTCCCAAGCCGACAAGTTACACGCAGTCCTTGGCACCCAAAGAAATACTGTGTTTGCACCACATGAAAAGCTGGATCTGCATCCAAAGCCGAGGAGAGGAACGTCGGGAGCGGAAGGATATTGGTGGATGGCAAGAAAAAGAGCCCAAACGCGCTGGGCTCGGCACGTCTTGCCGGCAGAGCCGCCTCGGAGCGAAACCCGCTGGGGTGCGGGCGGGTTTTGAGGCCGCTCGAGCATCCTCGTCTCATCGCGGAGCAGGGTTAGGGCTGCTCAAAGATTTTTACTGTTTCCTCTCCCAAATCCCCCTCCCTGGGAGACCGTTCCTGCTCCTGGCGCTGATTTCTATCTCCCCCCTAAGCCTTCTCCTAAGCCCAGGTCAAGCCCCACCGGCCCGGCTTTGTCCCCACCGCGCACAGACCCCGTTTCTCACGTTTCTTGGTGGCTCCCAGTTGAACTTGACTCCTCCATCTTCGCATCCTCGAAGCTTCCCCAGCGTCAAGCATTTCTAGAGCCGTGAAGGCACAGGCTGTGAATTTGCTACCAAATATGATTTTAAGTGGATTTTAAGGGGCCGCTGCACGCGTCTGCCTTCCCTGTAACGCCTGTGGCCCCTTTCTACCGGAGGGATGCAACCCTGAATTACTCTGGCAGCATCTCAGAAAAGATGAGGAGCAACTGGGACCTGGGTGAATCGAGGCAGAAGCCTCTCGATCGCATTTTCTTGCTGGAGGCGCTGGCTCCGGAGGCTTGGCCAAGCCAGGATCTCCTCTCCCGGCTGGGCTGGGGGGCTCCCGGGGCCAAAGGCGCTGGTCCCACCAACTCCGGGCGGTACAAGTTGGTCTGTGCAAATTATGTTTTAAAACCACAGTAAACGTGAGACACACCCCCCCCCCTTTATTTATTTATTTTTTTTTGGTCCTGGGGGGGTGCAGTCTGCGGGGGGCACCGGGGCACCCCATCACATGCTGCACGGGGCTGCCCTTGCGGGGTTTATCCATCCCCTTGGATATTTAGCGAGAGGCAGAGCTGCTCCGGGACGAGCGTCCCCAGCCCCGCTTCAAGAGGGGTTCAACACCCCCGGCTCCCTTTTGGGGACCATCCCCCGTGGGGGCACCTCCGTCTTTCAGCCGCGCCGGGAATCGGCAGCGGCTGTCGGGAGTGGGATTCAACCACGCGATGCCCGCGGCTCCCTCCGTGCCCGGCAAAGTCCTGGCCGTTGCAAGCTTTTAAGTCCGAGAAAATCTCTCTTAATGCAGAGAGGGGGGTTTCCTTAATCAGGCGGGGGACAGCTGAGGCCCCCAGACAGGCACGCTGGGTGCCACGTGCGTGCCCGGGCTGGGATCACGCCGGCTTTGCTCCTCGCTGTCGCTTCTCGTTTCCTCGCAGCCCGCCTGACGTGCCAGTTTCTGATAAGGGACTTGGACGAGAGCAGAGCTAGCCGGGCACGGGGATGCTCCAGAGCCAGTTAAAGTCACACCGCAATTTCTTTCCTTTCCTTGGCCGAACGTCCTGGGCGGGAGGGACGGACCTGATTTTTCCCTAATTCTCCTTCCTGGGGTTGTCGTTCCCCAGGGTGCGTAAAATCGGGCGTTTTGCAGCACGCTGGGGAGGCGGCGAAGTGCAGAGGCAGCCGCTGGTGCCGCGTCTTCATCCTCATCCTCGTCCAGACTTCCCCAAAGCCTGGGGTGGTTGAGTCTTCCCTCCTCTAAGGGAAGTCAACCGCATCCTGGTCGGGCATCGTTTCCTCTCACATGTTCTGCGTTTCCTGCTGCTCTCTCACCCTCTTCGGGGTTGGAAATCCGCTCCCGGAGGAGCGAGGGTCACGGGAGCGGGGGCATTGCCTGGAAGAGCGGGACCGGCGGCGGGTCCTGCCGCGGGGGGACTCCCGATAGAGTGGGGGGACCTGGGGACGGCAGGGAGACGGGTCGATGACGGGGGGGGGGGGGGGGGGTGTTTTGCCACGTGAAGTTCTCACCCTGCTTTTCTCCTTTGAAAATTTTCTGCTGTCAAGGAATTGACTTAAAATCTACTTTATATGAAAAATAGTCACGTTGCACTGGATGCAACCCAGTGACAAAAAAGTTTCACGCCTCTTTGCATCTTCTGGTTTTCCCCTGGAAAAGCGAATGAGGAGGAACAAGAAGGAAAGCTCTTTTCTAAAAGACCTTGCAGGAATCCTGAAAATGGGAATCTTTGGGTTTGATTCTCACCCCAGCAGGATTGTTTTCCTTTTACATCATCTTGTCAAAAAGCAGAAAATGTGGGGGACACTTTTTTTTTTTTTTTTGGTCAAAAAAAAAGAAAAAAAAACCCCAGCAGCCGACGCTCGTATGGCTGGAAATGGCGTTTTGTTGTCCCAAACCTCTTTTTGAGCAGCAGATTGCTACGAGCCGCGTTGCTTTGGCTCGTGTCCCGCTGCGACTCGGGCCCCGGTCACCCACTGCCGCCGGTGCTTCCCATCCTGCCGCGCTGCGGATCGTCCCCGTCCTCTGCCGCGCCAGCTCTGGAGCCCGTCCCCGTCCCCTTCTTCCCCTCCCTGCCCGCGGCTCCGGCAGCCCCGCGCTGTGGCAAGGGTTATAATCCAACCTCACGCCGCAGGCAGCTGCCCGGAGCTCCCGGGAAGGATTTTTCTCCCCGTGCGCAACCGGCTCGATGCTTCCTGGTGGGTTTCCTACGGGATGAGGGACAGCGGCACCGCGGCCGCCCCTCACAGCTCGGGATGCTGCGAACCGAGCTCGGTAGGGAGGTGCGGGTCTCAAAGACAATTAAGTTACGACTAATTTTATGAAATTAGCGGCCGGGGAGAGGGAAGAGACCAAGGCAACAGCTGCTGAGTTGAAGCTGTGTTAGACACCAAATATATTAGACCCACAGAGGAGAAAGACCTTGGGAAACGCAGAGAGGGGCGATGCTACGAGCGGCTTGGAGGGGGTTTTCTGGGTCCGGGTGAACAGAGCTGCGTTCACCCCGTTGCTCCGCTTTCCTCGATCGAGCCGTTGCGGGAACAACCCCCGGGATGATTTCACGCGGACTTAGAAATGGCAAAATGCCACGGCCGGCGGCGTCTGCCCCTTGCTCTCCCCTGCGCTTTCTCCGGGCGGTAAATACGGGGCAGAGCCGGGGGAGCTGGAAGCTGCTTAAAACCTCCCGGGCTGCTTCATTGCCGCAGATTTTAGTAAGGAGGAGGATGGCGTTCCTCGGCTGAAACCTCTTGAGAATTCGGTTGGGAGGTTCCCTTCGCCGAGGGTCCCGGGGGATGGAGGCTGCTCGTCCGACCCCCCGACGCCTGAGCCCGCTGGCAGCCTTTGGCAGAGGAGAAGAGCTTCCAGGGATGCGAGGGATTACCTTCGCGTTTCCCGAGCAGGGATGGGAGGGCAGAGGCGAGGGATCCGGTTACCGTCCCGGCAAAGAGAACCGCTGCGAGGTGGGCACAGCCCCCTATTAGACACCGGAGAGTCTCCCCGGCCGGCACCCTTCGCACGCGTCCGGAGGAAACCCGGCTTCATCCCTTCCACTGCTCATGGAACAACTTGTTCCATTTTGCTTCTGAAAGAGAAAGAGAAGGAGGAAAAACCTTTTTTTTTTTTTTTTTTAAAAAATAAGAGCTCAACTTTCCGGCTTTCGGCCGCATTGGCGAAACAAAAGGTTTCGGGGGAAAAAAAAAAATGCTGTAAAAAAAAAAAAAAGCAAAGCCATTCCTTCCCCACCGGCAGCACCCGTTCCTTTTTTTGGCCCATTCTAAAAACAAACAAGGACGCAGACAAAAATAGAAAAATAATAGGGAAAAATCCTCGGGAACCTGCAGAAAAAGCCCTGGGAATCTCCTGTTTGTGCCAGCGACTCGGATTCCCACTCCCCTTCTCTATAAAGAGACAATAAATAACATGAAGTAGGGGTACCAGGAATTATTATTAGGTAATTAGGGAATAATTATTAGGTAGCAGGAATTATTGGTAACACCAAACGGGGCCTCAGATGCCGCCGTGGTCCAGAGCGAGCCGGATCCTTTGCTGGCGGAGCTGGATGTAGATGTGGACTTTTCCCTTCCGCAGACGAAACCTAAGTAACGCACGTTAAAATGACCACCGTGAAGGAGTAATTTTAATTGAAAATATTGTGAAAAGCTTCAGCTGGATGGAAAACAGGCCCAGGGGATGGGTTTGGTGCCTGTTGCTTGACTCTTGCCGCCCGGCGCGAGCGTCCACCGAGCAAGAGCCGCGGGAAGAGGCAGAGCGGCGCGGCGCGGGGTGCCGTACCGACGCCGAGCAAAACCTGCCCGCGGTGGTTCCGGCCCTTCTGGAGACGTCGCCGGTTTTTATCCGCTCCGGCAAAAATTCCCCTGCAAGCTGCGTGTTTCCCGGAGCTCGCAGGTAGATGAAGAGCTACTCCAGGATACGTTTTGGCCTCAAAATAGAGATGTTTGTTACTGTTTAGGAAGACAGAGGAGAATTGTCGAGGCGCTTTTTGGTTGGGTTTTTTTTTTTTTCCCCTCCCCCTGCTGAATTTGGCATGAAAAGAGATCAAGACTTCCAGGAAATTCTGTAGCTTTGACTTCTAAAAAAAAAAAATAAATTGGCAAGTGATGGTTCCATAATAACGCCTAATTGCTTTTGGTATTTTGAAAATAAAATGATTAAATGTGCATGTGGAACGCAATCTGCAAGTTGGCTACTGAGCACGAAAGAGGAACTTTTGGGGTTTTCACTCTACCCTGCTCGTAGCCCAAACGAGCGATTACCGGGCTCCTGTTAACGAAGGAGACGTCGCGTCGTTAACTCTCTGCGGCAGCGCCCGGGACCTTCGCTTTTCACGCACGCAGCCTGGTCTTGGCGCGGGGTTTGCTGCCCGGGCGCCGTCACCGTCACCCCCCTGTGTCACCCCCAACAAGGCTCGCCGTCTCCGGCGCCCGCGGGCTCTCGCCGTGCCGCGTGCCCTGGCGCGCGGTGCCCTTGCTGTCGTGCAAACCTTTGCGTTCGGTGAATGCCACCCCCCTGCTTTTGCCGGGGCAAGCTGCTTTTTGCTTATTATTTTGGGTTTTATTTTCCTATTTGTAAGAAGGTGTTCCCTATTTTTAGCAGGAGAGCAGATATCGTTAAGGTTTATTTCCCCTCCTTGTCATTGTAGTAATTGTAGGTGACGAATTCGTCTGAGCTGGTACGGGGCCAAATTCAGCTCCGGCATAAACAGATCCTTTGAAAGCAAAGAAGTTTCTCTCCATCCATCCCCACGTTGTAATTCCTTAATTAGAGACACCCCGGCGTCGAAACCCGAGGGCCTGATCCTGACTCTTTAACGCCGTTGAGGTCGACGACGTCTTGGGGCGAATCTGTTGATTTGGGCAAGGGCGAGTCCTCGTCTTTATGGGCCGGGGGATGTTGCGGGGGGGACCTGCCCGTCTCAGACAGCTGCCCGTGTTCCCCATCCCCACTCCCAGATCTCAAACTGTCCCGATTGTGTTTTCAGACGTTAAGAAAGAAAGGTTTTAACGGCTGTGACAGCCCGGAGCCCGACGGCGATGACTCGATAGACCAGAGCCCCTTGATGGAGGATAAATACCGTAAAGGCAGCGAGGATCTGGATATCCTGTTCAAGCGATACGGTGTAAGTACCTGCCCCTTGGCCGGAAAACCTTCATTATATGTTCTTTTTTGTTTTGTTTTTCTTCTGTTCGATTTCCCTCCAACCTCGTCCCCCGATCCCTCCCCGACACCCCCCCCCCCCCCCCACCGTGTCCCCCTCCCCAAACGTAACAGGCGCTGAACAAGAAGCACAGGGAGTGCGAGAGCCCGGAAGGGGATGAAGTGTTTGCGTTGACCCCGCAGACGGAGGAGAAATATAAAAAGATTGATGAGGAGTTTGATAAAATGATGCAGAGTTACCGGCTCGCAGTGAGTAGCTGGTGGTCTGCAGCCCCCCCTTGCCCCTCCCCGGCTGCCTCCAGGTGACGGGGGGGGACACGGACACACGACTTTGCATGGCTTTGCTTCGGAGCCGTGCTGTGCCTTGGGAGCCGATGCGCGCAGCCCCCCGCCGCCCCGAATGCACCCCGAGTCTGACGGGGGAGATGCACGAGGGGCCCGGAGGGTCCCTCCTGTTTCCCCCCCGGAGAAGCAGGAACAACCCTTGGGAAAACCGTTCCCGGTCGTTCCGGCGTTCCTGAGCCTCCTTGGCTCCGGCTGGGCAGCGCAGGGGGATATTGCCGTCCTCCCCTCCTTTGCTGCAACTACTGGATCGGGGCCTCCTTTTTTGCCCCTTTTCCCCCCAAAAAGGGCTTTTTGCCGAGGTTAAGACCCTAGCGTTCACGCGAGCTGGCAGCGGGTGCCGGCCCCTCACATCCCTGCAAGACTCGGCCTGGTTTGGGCTATTTCGTCTTAATTCCTCCCAAATCCACCGAGCCCTCGGGGCAGCTGGTGGCCGTGGCAGAAATCCAGGGAGGTTTTAGCCTGTGATCCCGGAGCCGTCACCGGGGTGGCATCAGGACAGCGCTGAAAGGGATTTGTGTCAGGAGACGGGAGGAGGAGGGGGACACGTTTCAAATTAGTTGTTAGTTCGAGGGAGCAGAGGCTATTGATGCAGGCAAGGCTTCTTCCGAGGGATTAGCCCCGAGTCGCTGCAGCCATAATTAATGCTGCCAGGAGCAGAGAGGAGGCTCGTTTTCAAGGGCTGGATGCAGCACTGCAAAAATTACCCCCCCCCCCCCCAAAAAAAAAAAAAAGAATCCGTCCTTCTGCGCTTTGCAAGCCCCCACAAGTTAAAATTCTGGCTTTTCTTGAGCACTGGGTCTTGTGAAATCCGCGGCTCTTTCTTTTGCTGACTCAGCAGGTGAACGCTGCGTCGCTCCCGGAGCCTCCCAAGGACCCCAAAATCTGTATCTCCATCCCCTGCATTTTGGGGATGGAGGGGGGGGTGGCTGCTCCGAGCCCTGGGAGAGCTGGGGGGGGGGGGGTGTGTGTGAAGCAAAACGGGGTGCAGGCGGTGATGGTTGCTCGCAGCTCTGCTGTGACAGCAAGCCCAGCCCTGCCGGGTGGGTGTAGTGCAGGATTAGCTCCAGGCTTGGCTCTGCCTCGGCCTCCCGGAGGTTTCTCCCTGGTTTCGCTAGCGGGGAGCAGGTTTGCACCCTGCCAGGGCTCCCGTGGGGTGGGGGTACGGCCCCGGCTGGATGCGCACCCCTCCGGTGCCCGGCCCAAGCCCTGCCGCCGATGCAAAAAAAAGTCAAAAAGCCAGCAGGGCTTTATCCTCGGTGCAAAACGACCTGGGAAAGCAGGGACTGCTTAGCGTCCGTATTTTTCTGCTGCAAAGGGAGGGCTCCAAGCAGGCTCCTGTCGCCGGAGGCAGCATCCGGACGTGCCGTAAAGGAACAGTCCGTGCCCTGAAGTCATTCCGGCTGGTGGCATTCAGGTGCTGGGCGGTTCATATAGTCAGGGCGTAGCATCGGGCTCCTCCACTAAACCTCCCTGTGCAGCAAGGGACTGAGTGATGCAGGTGGAGCGTGTGCGGTTGAAGAAGACGCTTTTCATTTTTAACCAGCTGGGTTGGTTTTGTGTGTGACGAGAACTAACCAGACTCGGCGGCCGGGGAAGCTTAACAACAGCCTTGTTCGCTAAAGAGAGGCCTCGGCGTGGCTTCTGCGTTTGGTGTTTGTAATCGCTTTTAATGAAAACAGAAATCCTTGAGGTTTGGCTGATGTGTGCATCTTCTCCCCCAGATTTTGGACTGACGTGCGAGCCGCCTGCCCTAGTTGTGTCCTCCCCGGGGTGGGGGGGACCTGGGACCACGTAGCTGGTGGCCTGGGCGTGCATCTCGCTGCACGCCGGGGCGGCGTCAGCCTGATGCTCGTTTGAAGGTGCAATGGGATAGATACGGATTAAAAGCAAAACTCTTGCTCTCCGGTGGGGGTATCAACCTCCCGGCTTTATCACGGTGTCGCTTAAGATGTGACGCACGGGGGTTATCTTTGCCTTTCCTTTCCCCGGGAACGTGCACGCGCGCAGATGCGTTTGCAGTGATTTATTACACGACGCTGCTTCGGAGTTCGTGCAGCGCCCAAGAAACCTTCCCCCTCCCGGTTTTCTGCTGCGCAGAATAAGCTCCCGGGGCCGAGCGGAGGGAGGGCTCTGCGTTACAGCTCTCTCCTCCCCAGCAGCGTGTAAAGGTCTGGGAAACGCCGAGCCCGGTCCCTTTGAACGGCGGGGCTGGCAGCCCTCGGAGCGGTGCCGCAGCGCAGGCTCAGAGCCGCCGTCCTCCGAGCTTGGCTGCAGCCACGGGATCTCTCTGAAGGACGGGATGCCCTTGAGAGGCTGGTGGGGAGGGTTTCCAGCAGCGAGGCGTGGGTGAGCACCGTCCCGCTCCTTCCTCCCCTCCTCCTCTCTACCCCGAAAGAAAATCACCCATCTAGGAGCAGATTTCTGGAGGGGAGGGGGCCGCAGGGCAGCAGCCCCCACCCAGCTGCGATGGGGGGATGCTCAGCTCCCTCTGGCCTCGCCGGTGCAGCCTGCGGGGGTCCCGGCTCCGGCCCCCCGACGGTCCCGTCCGGCGCTGGGCCGCTCTGCCTCTCCAGCCCCGAACAAATTAAAGCGGGACTTTAGCAAAGCCCCTGCTAAAGCCTCTAAGCAGGTGCCTGCTCCTGTTAACGAAGAGCAAATCAGTGACATAAGACAGACGGCTAGGATAATCACGGCGAGCCTGGCTCCAGCGGGGACGCTGGTAGGTGAAGCTGGTCCTCGCCCTGCGGCCAAGGGTAGGGCTTTAGCGCTGCTCCTGCTTCCCTGGGGACGGCTCCTCCTCCTTCCCAGCAGCTCCCGGAGGTGCTGGGATGGATCCCAGTCTGCCCCAGGGGCTGTGCGGAGCAAAACGAGCCTTTCCCAGACGCTCGGCCACCGGCAGCGGTGCCAGCCCAAACTGGCGATCCGCTGCCGGCTCTTTGGGAGGGCTCTTCCCGTCCCACCGGATGAGGAACGGCCGGGTAAAATCCCTGCGGGCTGCTTGGCCTCCGCGGTGGGATGAAGGGCAGCGCTGAGCTCGGCCGCTCGGGACAGACCACCGTGCTGCTGCCCGCCTTGATGCTTTGGGGCGTTTCCAGCCACCTCTCCGCCGGCTGCCCCGAAAACACTGGGGGTAAATAAATACGGCCTGAAAATGAGACCAAAGCAACTGGTTGCCAAGCTTCGATGTGTCCGAGCGGACGGCTGATCGCTCTTCCCGGTCTTCCCTGCTGGGGTCCGGGCTCCGGTGCATCCCTTTGAGATGCCAGCGTGGGCAGGGTGCAAGCACAGCAGTGCAGGTCAGCAGTGAAACGGGGGCTTGGGGGGCCCCGGAGTGTCCCCCCTTTTTCAGCAGCGGGGTGTTGCTGCTGCTGTGATGCAGGATCAGGCCCGCTCTGGCTCAGAGCCTGCGAAGCGAGGAACTTCACCCCTGCTCCTTGCCCGCCGGCGCCTGCTCCCCTTTATCCCCTGCTCTCTCTTCAGTCCGCAGTGCCCGCTCCGAACTTCGCCATGCCCGTGACGGTGCCGGTGACCAACCAAAACACGCTGCAGTTCAGCAACCCGGGCAGCTCGCTGGTGACCCAGTCCCTGGTGACCTCCTCGCTGACGGACCCCCGGCTCCTCTCGCCGCAGCAGCCAGCGCTGCAGAGAAACACCGTGTCCCCGGGGCTGCCGCAGAGGCCGGCCAGCGCAGGTGAGCGATGCCGTGACCCTTCTCGCTCCCTGCTCCTCGTCCTCCCTCCGAGAGCCTTGCTGGGTGTGCAGCACCCAGCACGGGGCATCCCGGGGGCAGGACGCGTCCCTGCACCCGTGGGTGGCAGGAGCAGCCTGGAAGGGTTGTTGCCCGTGGGTGCTGGGAACCTGGACGGGTTCCTGCCCTCCTGCCGGAGGTCGATGCCCCCATTTTGTGCCTTGGCCTCAAATTGGGGGTGACCCTCCCCGCTTTACCAAGGTCTTTTCGAGAGCCGGATCCCCGCAGGGATCTGTTTCGAGGCTGGGCAGCGCAAGGAGATGAGTCACCCGGCGCCGTTCCCAGGCTCGGGGGTGGCTGCCGGCATCCCGCTCACCGGTGGCACTCCGGTGACACGGGACTGCTGCCTAAAAAGGGCTTTTCTGAGTCGGGCTGTGCTGGTTGCAGTTGGTCGCTGAGCGATTACTCATGCGGATCTGCTGACAGATCGGATGGAGCAGTCATTTCCAGCAGGGACCAGCGATGGGTGGTGGAGGGCAGGTTGGGGGAGAGGAGCTCGTCACCCGTGTCCCCTGCAGCGGCGGGGGGGGGGGGACGACAACGACGACGACGTGTGACCACAGCCCGGCTCTCCCGCGGTGCGATCATAAATAATAATAGCGTGCAGAAAGCCCCTGCCTGCTATTTTGGTTGTCACAGATGGTCTGTAAAAATCACACGGGCTGCAAATGGCAGAGCCCATGACTGTGACCGCCCGGACATCTGGGCGGTGGGCACTTGGCTGTGGCCCCCGGGGCTGTGAGAGCTCAGGGGGGGACTTTGCGAAGGGGCTGGAGAAGGGTGGGTGGGAGAAGGGCTGGGAGATGCCTCCCGAAGCGGGTCGGGTGGCTGGGTCAGAGCGAGCGGAAAGAGGTGCCTGGGCTGGGATGCAATAGGAGCCGTGCTTCGAAGCCAGCTCGTTTGCTCGCTGCTCTCTCCGCGCGGTCTCGGGGATGGCTCGAAGCGCTCAGAGAC
Source organism: Mycteria americana (assembly GCF_035582795.1). Lineage (NCBI taxonomy): Eukaryota > Metazoa > Chordata > Aves > Ciconiiformes > Ciconiidae > Mycteria > Mycteria americana. The sequence goes on along the minus strand of NC_134389.1, from coordinate 2,762,794 downwards.
CAGGACGAGGCCCCCAGACCTCAGGGAGAGGGGGGCCGTTCTGCTCTAGGACTGGTCCCAAAGAGCAACGCCTCGCTCCAGGCTGGGCAGCAGAGCCCTCCTCGGGCACGGGCAGCCGTAGCTCTGGCTGCAGGGATCTCCCCTGCCCTCTCGCAGGCCCCTCTGCCGAAAAAAAATACAAGAGGCTTCGTTGTAACGCAGAATCCGCCGGAGGCTCGCCCTTTCCATCTCGCTCGCTCGCCGTTCGTTTGAAGGGGGATAATTTCGCGGTTGCGAGCATAGAGGTGTTCCAAGTCCGGCCATCTGCGTCTCATTCACTCGCTGCCTGGGACACGGAAGAAATCCTGTTTATAGGAGCCAGGCCCTTGCATGTTAGAAGAACTTTTTTTTTTTTCCCCCTTCAATTTTTTTATTTTTTTAGCAAGGCACTCGAGCTGAGAGCGGAGCGCTGCGGCGTTGTTCCCAAAGCAAACGCGCAGCAGAGCGTTGGGTCGGTATCTCGGCGCTTGATGCCGTCTGCTCGGGGACAGCACGGGAGAAGGGTGGCCAAGGGGACTGGGGACAGGGTCTGCATCGCTCACCCAAGGGGGTGAGCCCGCTTCGGCAGCACGGGGTCTGGGGTGCGGGTGGGGTCCCGCAGCAGGGCACAGCCCCCAAATCCTGCTGGGGTCCCTCCTCCGGGACTTCGCATCCCCATCCCTTGAAGGGAGGAGCCGCAGTGCCGCGGCCGCCACGTTTTGGGGGTCACCTTGCCCTTTTTCAAGCCGTAAAATATTTTTGGGACCACCGCCATCCCCGATCGTGCTCCCATGTGGGGAGCACACACGCTTCCCTGCACGGCAGTGGCTCAGCCCTCCGGCAGTCCTCCCGCTTTCAGGGGCTCGCTACAAGCCCAGACCCGAGAACCGGGGGCTGGAAAAAAGGTTTCTGTCTCAGATTTCCCCATCTGGGGTGAGAAGGGTTGGGCGGTGGTTAGAGGTGGGGTTTGGGATCGGAGGCTCCTCGTTCCCCTGCCCAGGGCTCCGGGATGACTGCGGTCGCAGCTCCGGAGACTCCGTGCCGGCTGTTGGCCGAAATCGCTGCCCGCGGCGTGGCCAGGCAGCCTCAGGCTGTGAATAGGTGGCTTTCAGAAATAACTCAATAACAAGGCAGAAAAAAAATGAAATCTGCTTGCAGGCGAGGCAAAACGTTCAGTTTATTGGGGATAAAAAGGCCTCTGGTACGTTTTTTCCCGGCACGACGGGGAGCGGCGGCGCTTTCCAAGCGTTGGGACCGTGGGAGGCCGAATTGTAGCAGCGCCCTGGCAGCGTGCGGGGATGGTTTCCATTCGGTGCGAACATTACAGGGGAGATAGTGTTTCACGTCTTGCTGCTGGGGCTCTCTTCCCCGGCAGCACCGGCCCCGTGTCCCCCAAAGCGGGGCTTGGAATAAAATAGCCGCAGTGTTTTCCAAGCCGCCTCCTTTGGAGCGGGCTCCTGTGCTGCCTGGCTCCTACCCAAAGGAAACGGATCTGCCTGGATAATGTTTCCCAACCTGATCACCAGGAATGCTGCTCATTTTGCCCAGGACTTTCTCCCCGGGAAGGCAACACCGCTCGTTTTCCTCCGCCTTCCTCCCTCGTGCTCCCCCTCTTCCTCCCCCGCAAACGGAGGGATGCTCACCCTGTTTCCGAGCGAACGGTGACCCCGTGTTTCCAATTGCTTTGCAGGGGCGATGCTCGGGGGAGACCTGAACAACACGAACGGAGCCTGCCCGAGCCCCGTGGGTAAGTGAGGAGCCGTTGCCTTTCGGCAAGCGGCGTGGGTGCCGGGACCCGCGCCCTTGGCCCTGTTGGCCGCTCCTTGCCTTGGTTTCCCCACGCGTAACAGAGGATTTTGCTTTGCTGGTCAGCGCCGTCGGTCCGTGGAGAAGCACTAGGGAAGATTTTGCTGCCGTGGGCGGCGGGAGGGTTTGGCACGTGGAGCTCCCGGCCAGCGCCTTGCTGGGGGCCGCTGGTTTCAGCGGAGACCCCGGGGACCGAGGCAGGAGGGGCCGCGTGTGCTGGGGGCCAGCATCTCCCCGGGGTCTTTTTGGGAGAGCTGCAAATCAAGGGGCCGACTGAGATGGCCGCTGAGGACCACGGTTTGGGCAGCTCTGGGTTTAGCTCCCGGCGCTGCAACTCCCCTGACCTCGGGTGAGTCACTTAACACCTGATTCCTCGTTGCGCTTGGGCCCTATAAAGGAACTTTACTGCAAGGAAAAAAGCTCATTAAGGTCCCTTTCCACTGCGAGAGCCTCAGTGCTAACGAGGCTCAGACCTTGTGGCTTAGCTCCCCAGCTATAAAATGCGCTAATAATACCTCCTTCCCCACGGTCTGCCTCCGCCGTCTGCGGGGTGAGGGCTTTGGGGCCGGCGCTTGCGTAGGAGCAACCCAAAAGCCAGCGACGGCCCCCGGGTCCCGCTGGGAAGCAGCTGCCACAACCGGCACCGCTGCTGCGGGCTGGAGCAGGGCGGGCTGCGGTCCAGGGTTTAGCGGGGTGGATGCCGGCCATCTCCGGGCGAGGCAGAGCGGGGAAGGCAGCCTTGCACCCAGAGCCTGGCTCGTCACCTCCTCGGGGGCTTTTTGCGGTGAGGCTCCAGCCGACAGCACAGAGGAGGAGTGTGGAATTCGGCGCTGCCCCAGTTAAAAGCAAATTGGAGCCCAGGTCCCACGGGTTGCGTGGACGGGGCTGGTCCGGACGTGGTTCTGCAGCACCGCGGCCACCCATCGCCATCCCCTGCGCCGCGGCTGCTCCCGGGAATAACCTTTTCCCTGTGCCGGGCAGCAGCCGCGCCAGTGCCGGGGGAATTTCTCCCTGGCTGCGCCTCCAGAGCAAACCCTGCCAGGGCAGTTCGTGGGGCTGGCGTCTCCCCGGGGCCCTTGCAGCACCCGACGCAGAGCTTCCCTCGCAGAGGGAAGGGGCCAGCGTGCCGCGGCCCCCAGCCACCTTCGCGGCCCCTTTTCCCCCCCAGGCCGCCCCCACGTCAGCTGTCGGGAGCAGCCGTGGCGGCGCGGAGCTTGGCAGGGCCCGTGAATGTCAGCATTGACGTCACCGGAGCATTCCCCGCGTTCCTGCCGCCGCTCCAGGAAACGGGCGCGAGGAGCAGGGACAGCCCGGCCGTGGCCAGCCGTGCACCCCTGCCGTCCCCGGACCCCCGCCATCCCCAGGGCTCCCCGCGCCGGCTGCAGAAGGAGAGCCTGGCTCTGGCTCTGGCACTGTGCTTGCGGTTTTCGGGTACCTGGGACGTCTCTTCCTCCTCCTCCTCCTCCTCCTCCTCCTCCTCCCTTGCAATCTCTGCAGCGCGGAGCGATCACCTGCTGCCTCTGAGTCATCAGCCGCCGGGTGCCTCTGGCCCGATCCTGCAGCGATGCGGGCTGCGTCCCCGCGCCCTGCCTGCACACGCATCCTCGGTGCCTCTGGGGGGGGGAAGCACCGTGCCCACCCTCCCTGCCCCATCGGGGGATGCCGTGCCCTGGCCATCCCCGGCTTTGCGAGGCCATGGGGCACTGCCGGGCTCAAATTCACACCAGGGTGGTGCAAAGGCGGGCCGGAGTGCTCCGCTTTTGGACCCCTTTTTTGGGGTCAGGGTTATGCCGAAATCCTAGCGGGAGCGCAGCCCTTCTCCCTGCAGCTCGCAGGGGTGGCCGGAGCCAGGCTGGGGGGGCTCCGTCGATGGCAGCGCCCCAGGCCCCCTGCCAGGGAAGCCCCTTTGGGGGTGAGCGGCAGCGCTGGGACCCGAACCTGCTCCCCTCCAGCACCGGGGCCACCCCCGTCCACACCCCAACCCGCGCGCACGATCACGTAGCGTACCTCAAAGTGGCAGTTACCGTGAGAGCCGGTAACGTCCCTGTCACGTTGTTGGGAAAGAGAATATTAAGGGATTTAACATTTCTTTTGGCTTTGCCTCCGTCGGCTTTTGCATGGCCGCCGGCACCGCGGGTCACCTGGGGAATTTTACGCACCTTCGTTGTTAATAAATATAAAAGCCCGTGGCCTTGCAAGCGAAACGCATGTCGTCCACGGTGCGTGGAGGTACCCGGGACCTGATGCGCCAAGCGCACGCCTTATGCACGGCTGCTCACGGCGATTCGGGACTGGGAGGACGCCTCGCTGGGGACAGGAAAGCCTGTCCCCTCCCTCGGGCAGGGACACGGATACAGGAGTTGCCGTACAGGGCTGCCAGGCCGCGGCAGCCCGGCCACCACGGGCATCCCTGACGGGCACCTCCGGTGGGGCAGCATCCCTCGTCCCTGGAGGCATCGGTGGGATCAGACCCGCGGCTCGCAGGGTGCGGGGCCGTCCCCCGTGCCCGCTTTACCCCATCACCGATGTGTCTGGCCCCGGGACGGCTCGGGGAGAGGCAGCGGCTGGCACTCGGCCCCCGATGAGCACGCGCCATGGCTGCGGCGTCACTGCCACCAGCCGCCTGCTGAAATGCAGATGTAGCGCAATGGTAGATGTGATTAATAATGCAATCAGCGACCTATTTTTCCCGGTCTAACGTGCAATGAATATGAGGGCTGAATCCTGGTGATTGCTAAACGCCTTTCTATCTTTGGGGCCTATTCATAAAAAAAAAAAAAAACCCCTCATCAGAACAGTAATCTGATCCAATTTATTCCTTTCCTGATGTTCATCAAATCTTTTCCTTTTTAAATTTTTTTCTTCCTTTCCTTTCTTCTCCCCCCCCCCCCCCCCGCTTTGCACATAAAATCCTTAAGTGGGGCAGCAGGAGGAGGAGGAGGAGGAGGGAACCTCAGATCTTCAAAGGGGCAGTGGGAGCAGTGAACCGAGTCCTCGCTCTGCCACAGCCCCTTTTTGCTGCTCCGGTACCGTAAAGAGACCTTAAAAGTGAACGTAAGAGCAATTATCCCCCCTTGCTAGGGCCCCAGTACCCTGCCAGAGCAGCAGAAAGAGGCCTTGCTGCAAACCAGGCCTGTAATATTTATTGGTTCTTATTGCAGTAACAACCGTGGGTTCCTGCAGGTTGAGGCTGCCCCAGGCGCTGGGAGCTCGGGGCCGGCTGCCTGCCCTGCCGCTGCCGCTGCCGCTGCCTGGCCCGGGGCAGCTTTGCCTGGCCTCCGTGGGGAGGATGCAGTCGCCGCAGGCATCTGAGCGGCCGCCGAGCTTGCCCGGGGCTGCGGCGTGCTGCCGGCCGGCGGGCAGGTACCCGCCCAGGGGCTGGGGATGAGCCCGCCTGCTGCGCTGGAGGGTTTTGGGGGAGCCTGGAGGGATGCGGTGCTGCTCTCCCGGGGAGGAGCGCCCGTGGAGCCCCGCTGCGGCACCGCTCGCCCTGCGCGCGTTTACCACCGCCGTGCGTTCGCCTCCTTCCTCACCGTCCCCCATTTTCCTGCAGGAAACGGCTACGTGAGTGCCAGAGCCTCTCCGGGTCTCCTTCCCGTGTCCAACGGCAGCAGCTTGGGCAAGATCATCCCGGCCAAGTCCCCGCCACCGCCCTCCCACAGCACGCAGCTCGCCACCAACAGCCGCAAGCCGGATTTACGCGTGATCACCTCGCAGAGCGGGAAGGGGCTAATGCACCATTTGGTGAGTGCCCGGCAGAGGTCTGCGAGGAGACCGGGGTGGGAGCGTGTCCCCGGCCAGCAGACTGGTCGCAGGGTGGACTTTGCGCTGGAGCGGATGCGGTGAGGGCACCTATTCCGTGCCGTAGCGGTGGGAGCTGGCTGGGGCCGTGCCGGCGGGGAGACCCGAGGAGGAAAGCTTGAATTCCCGTTTGCACCGTGCCGGATGCAAACATCGGGGTGCAAAGCCCTGCGCCGGGCACAAGTGTAACCCGTACGCACCGTACGTGCCCGGTGGTAGGCGAGGGCGCGGTGCCGGCGAGCGTGGCGGCGCGGCGGTTGGCGGGGCTGTCGAGTTAACGGTGCCTCTCGGTTTTCTCTCTGTTCTCCCGCGGGCAGACGGAGGACCACTTGGCTCTGGTGAGTTCCCTGCTGAGCGTGCATCGCGGCGGGGGGGGGAACGTGGGCCGCTTGTCCCATCGCTCCCCGCACCCTGCCCTGGCTTGGCGAAGGCGCGGGGCGCGCGTAGGGGGTGGACGCCGGCCCCTTTGCCCTCCGTCGGGAACGCGGTGGGACGCGGCTGCCAGGGCAAATGTCACGTCCAGGCCTGCCACGGCAAATCAATCCCGAGAAAAACGCACGTTTAGGAAAATCGGGTTCCCTATGGAAAAGAAGGAGCTGGCACGAGCTGTAAAGCGCCTGTTTCTCCACCAAGGCTTTTTTAGCTGGGCTGGTTTCCCCGCGGGAGGTCAGCCCGGGTCCCTTTTGGGGCCGGTGCTGCGCGGAGCCGGCCTGGGCGCTGCCACCGCCCGGGGACCTGCCCCGTGGGCTTCGCTGGAGCCACCACAGTTTACAGCACGGGAAGACCTGGCCCACTGCCACCGCGTGAGAGATAGGGAGTAAATCAGGCTCTTCCCATATTAAGGATATTATTTAAAGCCTGTGTAAATCCACTGGCTGGCTAGCGCACTCCCTGAACCTCCTTTGTGCACAGGGGCAGTTTTCCGTGTTATTTTTATGGCTTTTTTTTTTTTTTCTTTTTTTTTTTTTTTCCCCTCCCCTGCCAGCAAAGTGAACACCACCTTGTTTGTGGCAATGATTCACCCTGTTCCGTTGCTATTCTGGTGCAGGGCAGATGGGCGACAGGTCAGCGCAGCGAGGAAAGGGCGAGAGCCGCTGTAGGATGCAGCTAACGCAGCCAGGGAAAAGCTCTCCAAAAACACGGGAGTAAGCCAATACCTCTCGCAGCCTGCAAGGAGACACTCTTGGCCGGGGGAAGGATTGGCCAGGGCTTTGGCAGACTTGAATTCTGCCGCTCTCCATGCCCCAATACCCTTCTTGCTTAATGGCCTCCTCCCGGCAGCTCCGTGCCTCAGTTTCCCCATCCGCAGAGTGAAAACAGTCACCACCCGCCTCCCCATCTGCTCATCGCCCTTCCCGCTGCCAGAGGGCATTGCCTGTCTCCGAGCTGGAGGAGCAGCTTGCTTTAGGCAAAAATCAGCCGGGTTGGCATTAACAGTTTTAATTGTTAGTCTGAGCTAACCCGGCTGATTTTTGCCTGAAGTGAAGTACAGTCCTCGCCCAAGCCCAGCTGGCAGCGGGGAGGTGGAGGGTGATGAAATCCAGGAGGGGGGGGGGGGACAGGGACCTCGGCACAGCTGGATCGGGAAGGGGAAAGCGGAGCGTTGCCTCGGCTGCTCTGCGGATTCATCCCGCCTGGTGCGGATGCCCCCCCCCGGCTCTGCTTTGCTAACCTTCTCCCCAGATTTACTCCCTCCATATTGCTCAACCTACACACCAGAGCCGCTCTCGAAATGGCAGCTCCCACCTCTGCGCGCAGGCGGCAGGATGAGGCAGCCACCCCTCCGCTCAGACCTGCCCCGCTGCCCTTAACCCTTCGCCCCCGCCGACCTCGACGGTTCGCTCCCGGTAGCTTTAGGCTCCGAGCACGGGCTGCTCTTTTAGTGGGTCCAGAGAGGCGTCCCCCCCCCCCCCCCCCCCCGTTTCTCTACATGCACCTGATCTGACGGGCAGAGCAGGATCCGTCCAGCAAGCCCAGGGCGACAAGCTGTCCCGGCCGGGAGCATGCCTGCATGGGTTTGTAGTGAGCCCGAGGGGCGGTTTGCAACGGGGCGGGGGGGCAGCTTGCGCACCCCAACACCCTGCATGAATCGGGATGAAAATCTGGGTGTTTCCTACAGCGCGGACGGGTCTGACATCCCCGCGCTCGCCTCGTGCTGTAACGGCGGTGGCTGCCGCCCCGGTCCCGGGGCCGATACGCCCCTGCTCAGCCCGCGTCCCACCGCCCCAGCCTTCCGTCGCGGCCGGACTCACGCCCACGCCGATGCTCTCCCAGGAAAGCCGCAGAGCCGAGGCTACCGGCGGGGCGGAGGGCACGGGGCTGCGGGTCGCATCCCGCTGGGCTGGCTCGGGGTCTGGTGCAGGCAGGAGAGGGACGGGGCCGAATCCTGCCCACCGTGAAGGCATTTCTCTGCAGTGTCCTTAACCCGCAGGCAGTGGGCACGGCCGAGGGTGGTTGCCAGCAGGATGCACGCCAGGAAAACCTGCTCCTACAGCCCCAGGGCTTTAGCAATTAGAGCCCTGGTAATCCCTTCCCCGGGTGGTGGGGAGGGACCTGCGGGCTGGGCAGCGTGTGGGCGCAGGGTGCTGCGAATCCAGCACGCCGGGTTAACTGTCACCCTCCGGAGGTGGCAAGGGCAGGGGTTTTAGCCTCCAGCCTTACCCTAGGAGAGTCCTGCGTGGCCGTGAACCATTGCAGCATCCCACACCCAGCCCTAAAAGGGCCTGGGGGCCCTCAGCACCTCGCAGCGAGCCGGGAGGAAGGCTCCCCGCCGTGTCCCTGGGGACACAGCCGGCCTCGTGCCAGGCGTGATTTAAGCTGGGCACTGCCCCAGTCTTCACAGGGTGACGTGTGCCGGGGTGCTTCAGATTAGAGTCAAGCCTCTTGAGTCTGATTTAAATCAGATCAGCAGAGACAGCCCAGATTATCTGCCTTGTAAACAGGGCTGAATCTGACCCGCAGATCCACCCACATAACTGCCTGGAAAACCACGGGGGGAGGCTGGCGTGCACCGGTCCAAGGGCAGAATTTTTCCACAGGGGACCTGCTAATGCCTGAATCACCCAAACCTCATGGGGGCAGGGAGCCGGCGGGTTGCCGAACACTGGGTTTTAGGTTTAAGGATGCCAGAGTGCCTTTAAAGTCCTGAGACTGGTGCTTAGCATCTTCAGCTTGCCTTAGAGGCAGAGGGCTCGTTCTTGGGCATGGGTGCTGCAGGGAGGAGGACGTGTCGGGTCTGCGCTGCGTTAGCCGGTCCTGCTTTTGTTTGGTACCTTTCTCGCTCCCTGAGTAGCACAGCAAACCTCACATGCACCCTCTGGAAAGCCGTGACTCTTTTTTTTTTTTTTTTTTTTTTTTTTACATGAGAAGGAATACAGCCTGAGGCATCCCGCTGTTGTTCCCCCTCCGTGCATGCAGGGACGTTGCTGGTCCTTGCGGGTGAAGCCCAGCCCTGGGCAGAAAGGTGACCCAAGGCCAATGCCAAGTGACCTGCAAATGAATGTCACAAGGGTCCTAAATGTCTGTAAGTGGTGTGGTTTGCACTTTGCTTCGTTGCAATAACGGCCAGAGGAAAAATCCTGCTTAGTCCCACGGTCTCTGTGAGCAGCCTTGGCTGCTTCAAAGGCTGGCGCACGCCCAGGGGGGCAGCTGCAGACCGAGGTTTTGGGGGGCCGCAACCCCCAAGGACGACAGAATAAAATGCATCGGGGTTGTAACTCCCTCTCCGTTTGCTTCCCCGGCAGAATACGCAGCGGTTAGGTGTCTCCCAAGCAACTCACTCTTTAACCACGCCGGTTGTTTCTGTGGCTACTCCGAGTTTGCTGACGCAGGGGCTGCCTTTCTCTGCCATGCCCACAGCGTACAACACAGGTAAGAGTGCACAGCCCGGGTAAGAGCTTTCCCATTTCACTTCGTTTCATTTCATGTCGTTATTTAATTTAATACGAGAGGGAAATGCGCTGCTGCAAGCACGTGCCTGGCTCTCCCCGAGCAGCTGCGTCATCACTCGTGGAACTCACTGCCGCAAGACGTGCTCGGGTCCAAGAGTTTTACAGGATTAAAATCAAGGAGGAACTCATATAAATAACGAGAACTCGCTGTCATATCCAGAAGGTCTGCGAGGGCCCGATTCTGTCACGCTCCAGCCCATTGCGCTGTCCTGGCAGCGTGAAGGTGCTTTTAAGTGGATGCTAATTACAGCTACACCCATCTCCAGGCTCTTGAGAGCTCTGGGTGATGTTGTAATAGGGGCTTAATGAAAATGAGCGTCAGGCCCCCAAAAGTTTGGGAAGAATGCAAACCAGCCTGCTCGTAGGCACATCAGATTCGGGCTGGTGGGGTTCGAACCGGCCCGAGGCGACGGTTACGGCGCACTTGCCCGAGCGAAGGGGTTGTTCATCGGCGACCTGTCAAACCTCCACGAAGACTTTAAGGACTTGCTGGTTTCCTGCGTAACTCCCTTTGGCATTTGCTCAGAGAAAAATTTGCAAAGATGTCAAAAGCTGCTTGTCTGGAAGAGCCCAGAATAGGCGTGTTGGGAACTCCCTCTCCTAATTAGTAGGTGTAGCCCACAAGGTGCCTGTTTGTGCGTGACAGAGTAGGCTCCTCTCCCTGCGTGGAAATCGTCGCCGGCCGTGTGGTCCACCAGCCGGTCTGCGTACGGCCAACGTCCCCAAAATAGGTTTTAATTGAGCCCTGCGCTGCTGCCGCGCAGGGCGGAGGGGAGGGGGGGGGCTGAATTTCGGCTTTCTGTATTTATTTTTCTCTTGCAGATGACCACAGGCAGAGAAGCGTTCCCACTCGGGCGCCTTCGGTGCCTGTGGCTGGGATGTTTGCGTAGAGATACGGCAGCAGGGGTTATCGCCGCGTAGATAGCCGTAGGGTGCGTGTGCCCTGAGCAAACTCCGAGCTCGGGGTGTTGCCACTTGTTCTTTCCAGGCCTACGCTCTTAATTGGGTGGGAATCGTCTTGATTTCAGGCCGTGGTGAGCTTCCCGCCGGCCAGGGTTGCGTGCCCTTTTTCCCGTGCCTGCTCCGCAGCCTGATTAAGTCAAACCTGACCGTTTGCAGCTTCGAGATACGGGATGGCTGCAGTTCAAGCTCTTGGCGTTGGCCGCGGAGGCGGCTGTCGTAACCAGTGGGTGTCAGGAGCTCCTAAACCAGACTGGCGGGTGCTGGGGGTAAAGAACCACGTAGGGCAAAGAACCCAGTCCTGGGACTTTCTGTAGGGTGTGCCTCGAATCAGCCCCGGCAGCTTTGGCAGCGGTTCAGCGCCTTTGCAGCCACCTCTTTGTGTTCTGCTGCTGCAGGCGAGTTTGGCCCCGCTCGGATGGGGAAGGCTGAAACCACAAGACGCCCAAAACGACAGCGAGAAAGGGGGAGAGAAGGGGGGGCTCGGGGAGGGAGGGCGAGGGCTTGATAAACGCTCAGGGTCTGTGGGTGGCTGTATCAGATGCAGACGCGGCTCTGGGGAAGCAGCTGACCAAGGGTTTGACCACCTCCTGGAAGAGCAGTTGCTCCCCCCACCCCGCCCCGTGAAGTGTAGCCGCAGGATTTGCCCCCCTTTGCAAAATTCCCCCCTGTTTTGGGGATGCTCGGGTGGGTTTTGGGGATGCTCGGGTGGGTTTTGGGGATGCTCGGCTGGATTTTGGAATGCTCGGGTGGGTTTTGGGGATGCTCGGGTGGGTTTTGGGGATGTTTGGGTGGGTTTTGGGGATGCTCGGCTGGATTTTGGGGATGCTTGGCTGGATTTTGTGCCCCTGTACTCGGCACTGGTGAGGCCGCACCTCGAATACTGTGTTCAGTTTTGGGCCCCCCACTACAAGAGGGATATTGAGGTACTGGAGCGTGTACAGAGAAGGGCAACGAAGCTGGTGAAGGGTGTGGAGCACAAGGCTGATGGGGAGCGGCTGAGGGACCTGGGGTTGTTCAGCCTGGAGAAAAGGAGGCTGAGGGGAGACCTCATCGCTCTCTACGACGACCTGAAAGGAGGGGGTAGAGAGGTGGGGTCGGTCTCTTCTCCCAGGTCACAAGTGATAGGACGAGAGGAAATGGCCTCAAGTTGCGCCAGGGGAGGTTTAGACTGGATATTAGGAAATTTTTCTTCACCGAGAGGGTTATCAAGCACTGGAACAGGCTGCCCAGGGAAGTGGTTGAGTCCCCATCCCTGGAGGTATCTAAAGGACGTTTGGATGAGGTGCTCAGGGACATGGTGTAGTGGTGGTTTTTGGCAGTGTTAGGTTTATGGTTGGACTCGATGATCTTAAAGGTCTTTTCCAACCTATATGATTCTGTGATTCTGTGATTCTGTGATTTTGGGGATGCTCAGGTGGGTTTTGGGGATGCTCGGCTGGATTTTGGGGATGCTTGGCTGGATTTTGGGGATGCTCAGGTGGGTTTTGGGGATGCTCAGCTGGATTTTGAGGATGCTCAGGTGGGTTTTGGGGATGCTTGGCTGGGTTTTGGGGATGCTCGGGTGGGTTTTGAGGATGCTCAGGTGGGTTTTGGGGATGCTTGGCTGGATTTTGGGGATGCTCAGGTGGGTTTTGGGGATGCTCAGCTGGATTTTGAGGATGCTCAGGTGGGTTTTGGGGATGCTCGGGTGGGTTTTGGGGATGCTCAGGTGGGTTTTGGGGATGCTCAGCTGGATTTTGAGGATGCTCAGGTGGGTTTTGGGGATGCTCAGGTGGGTTTTGGGGATGCTTGGCTGGGTTTTGGGGATGCTTGGCTGGATTTTGGGGATGCTCAGGTGGGTTTTGGGGATGCTCACCTGGATTTTGAGGATGCTCAGGTGGGTTTTGGGGATGCTCGGGTGGGTTTTGGGGATGCTCAGGTGGGTTTTGGGGATGCTTGGCTGGATTTTGGGGATGCTCAGGTGGGTTTTGGGGATGCTCACCTGGATTTTGAGGATGCTCAGGTGGGTTTTGGGGATGCTCGGGTGGGTTTTGGGGATGCTCAGGTGGGTTTTGGGGATGCTTGGCTGGATTTTGGGGATGCTCAGGTGGGTTTTGGGGATGCTCACCTGGATTTTGAGGATGCTCGGGTGGGTTTTGGGGATGCTCAGGTGGGTTTTGGGGATGCTTGGCTGGGTTTTGGGGATGCTCAGGTGGGTTTTGGGGATGCTCGGGTGGGTTTTGGGGATGCTGCTGGAGTCGTGCGTGGGAAGAGCATCTCCCCCCCCTCCCCCTGCAAGCCTGGGGGGTGCCGGGGCGTGGGGGCGCCCGGCCGGGGGGGGGGGGGGCGGCAGCGGCGGGCGGGGAGCGCCCCCTGCTGCCGCGCGGGGACCGGCCACGCGGCGTGGGGCCGGCCCACGCCCGGGGGTCGCAGCAGCTCAGCGGGGCTTTACTGCCCGGGGGGGCGGGGGGGAGGGAAACGCGTGTCTGGGCGTTTTATACCCGGCCGTCCTCCGCCGCAGCGGGTCCGGGGGGGTTTCCCGCGCCGCCGTCCTTCCTGGGTGGAATCGGTGCGGGTGCGGGGCTGCGTTTGCCGGTGCTGCGGTTTTCGGGGGCAGTGGTAAGCAGCGGGTGTTGGGGGGTGTGGAGGTGGGGGGGTCCTGTTAGAAGCTCCTGCCTTGAAGCTAGAAGACGACTAGATGTAAGGAAGAAGTTCTTTACGCTGAGGCTGGTGAGACGCTGGCCCAGGTTGCCCAGAGAGGTGGTGGATGCCCCGTGGCCGGAAATATTCAAGGTCAAGTTGGACGGGGCTCTGGGCAACCTGATCTGGTGGAAGGTGGCCCTGCTCATGGCGGGGGGTTGGATTAGATGACCTTTAAAGGTCCCTTCCCACCCAAACCAGTCTACAATTCTAAGAGATGCGTCCTATGGCCAGCAGCCCTGTGCGACTCGCAGCAATAGCTGATATTCTAGAAGTTGCGGCTGGTTTGCCTCTCTTGAGCCCGTCTCCATCTTCTCGCAGTGCTCAGGGCTCTGTTGGAGTAGGTTTGACATTGAAATGACTGAAGGGCTCCTTCCTTTCCAGATTATCAGCTGACGAGCGCCGAGTTGTCTTCGCTGCCAGCATTCAGCTCACCTGGTGGGCTGTCCCTTGGCAACATCTCTGCCTGGCAGCAGCAGCAGCAGCAACAGCAGCAGCAGCAGCAACAACAGCAGCAACAGCAGCAGCAGCAGCAGCAGCAGCAGCAACAGCAGCAGCAACAGCAGCAGCAGCAGCAGCAACAGCAGCAGCAACAGCAGCAGCAGCACCTGGTTCCTGTATCGCTAGGAAATTTAATGTAAGTGAAACGGGTGCCAGGGGCCACTCAGATGACGTTGGAAAAGGAAAGAGGGGAACGGGGAATTCCTCCAAGGTGCCAAACCTGCAGAACCCGTGCTGTGACTCCCGCGCTGGGTTATCGTCAGCCTCCCACTGCAGGGCCCCCGCAATTACGCCGTGCTTCTAGGAGGCAGGAGCAGACCTGCCCGCAGCCCCGGGAGGAGCCAGAGCAGCCAGCTCCTAAAGTTTGGGCAATCCTGTCCCTACCGCTGTCGTAGGAGTGACCCTGGAGTCCCCAGCTGAGATCAGGGCGGCTTCGTGCTCGGTGATGCTCTCTGGGAGCTGCTTCTTGCTGTCTGTCTGCAGCGGGAGGGTTGCTCTCTTCACCTCATGGTGGGGGGAGCTGAGATCCGGCAAGAGGCAGAGTTAAATGGGGCGGTCGTTGCAGAGCGAGATGTCTGGAAATAGTGGTCCGGCTAGCCTAGGAAGAGGGTGGCTTTTAAAACTGAAAATGAATTGCTCTACTCCAGGGGAAACAAGTGCATACACTTGCATATTGGAGCAGGTTTTCTAAAGTGGATCCGCTTTTAGTCTGGAATAAAGTGTCCACACAGAGTATCTTAGTCCAAATAAAGACTTAAGCAACTTGCCCGCCATCACGCTAAGACCATGGGACAAAAAGCGGGGGGAATTGAAGAGGGGGATTCAGTGACTTTGCCCCAAAGCCACCTCAGGAGTAAGACTCTGACATCCCCAGCTTGAAGTGCCGGGTGGATGTGTGGATGTCAGGGTGCGGCAGGCTTTTGCACGGCGAGTTCGGTGCATTCCTCCGCTGCCTGGAGCACGTTTTCCAGGCAGGGCAGGCAGCAGCTTCCCCAGCAGCTGCCTGGACCTCCTGCACCAGCGGGCTGCAGGACGTGCGGAAAGCCCGGACGGAATTTCGGGTTTTAGTAAAGAGGCTGAAGAGGTTCCCGGCTTGGAGCAAAACCGCCCGTCCGAGCCCTCCGCCGGATTTACGCAGCCCCCGGGGGATGCTGGGGCAGAGCCAGAGGGGTGCTGGCGGGACGGGGGTGTCGCAGCCTGTCCCTCTCCTCTGCGTGTTTGGGTCGCTGCTGCGGGGCCGGCGGGTGGGATCGGGGCCGGATCGTGGGGTGCTGGTGGAGGGGGGGTGCCGCCCGCAGGGTTGTGCGGGGTCTAATCCTGGCTCGGCAGTGATGCTTCATGGTGAGTGTGTGGATTAGGAGTTCTGGAGTCATAATAATTCATAATTCTAATTAGGAATCTGGAATCGTAATCCAGATTAGTAATCTAATCCAGCTTCATAATTCTGGATTCATTCAGAATTATTAAATGCATTCCATCCAGAATTATGAATCTGGATTAGATGACTAATCTGGATTATGAATCTGGATTCATTCAGCCGCGAGGTGTGCAGGTTATGCGTTCTGTGGATTGGAGGGTAAAAGGCCACCGAAAAGATGAATAATGAGAGACTTCCCGTTATCTCCTCCTCCATCTGTTTCTCCCCCTTCCTCCCCCCCTGCTCTCCTCCTCCTCCTCCTCCTCTCCCAACCTCATCCCCCCGCCTTCCGGATGCCCAGACAAGGGAGTCACTTGTCCCACACCACCACTTTGACTGTCAACACCAACCCCAACATCAGCATCAAGTCGGAGCCCGTCTCGCCCAACCGGGAAAGAAACACTGCCACCCCACTCAGCACCTTCCCCCACCAGCCCCGGCACGAGCCCACCGGCCGCTCGCCCGTCGACAGCCTCAGCAGCAACACCAGCTCCTACGAAGGCAGCAGCGAGCGGGACGATCCCGCCCGCCCCGATTTCGGCTCATCCCTGGGCCTCCTGCGACCCACCAGCGAGCCCGAGGGGGAGAGCCCCTCCGTAAAGCGCATGCGGTTGGATACCTGGGTCACATAACGGGTCCCCGCCGTCCCTGGGAGCGCCGCCGGCTCGCAGCGGGGCCGCGGGGAGGGGGCGGGAGGGGTGGGGTGGGGTGGGGGGGGACGCGGGGGCGAAACGGGTTATGGGGATGGGATGGGGTGGGGGGAAATTATCATAAACTGCCTGAGAAATAGCTTTAGGATTTTGTAGGCGTTCATTCTAGCACAGCAGGCGATGCACGCAGTACATACGGCGCTCCTCGGCCGGGGGCCGCAGGCTCGGGATTAGCCGGGCACGTGGGGAAGGGGGGAGACGGAAATCAAATAGCTGCGTCCTCGCCGAAAAAAGCAGTCCCTGGCGACCCTCATCCCCGCCGGCCGGCGCAGGCGGGCGGACCGGGCGGCAGTCGGTGCCCGCTGAGCGGCGAGACCCCGGGGACGTCGGTCCCCCCCCGGGAGGTGGGACCGTATCCCTAGAGAAGAGCGCCTGCGGCAGGAGGGGCTCCGAGGGGAGACGGGGCACGGGGCGTCCCCGAAACGCGCCTTCGAGCGGCGCCTGGGCTCTCCTAGGGCCGTGGGCAGGGAGGGGCGGTTGGGACACGATCCAGAAAGGTTGAAGGGCTTTGGCAGGCGGCAGTTTTCCTAAAAAAGGGGTTTCCTAAACCAGCTGGGAAGGCAGGCTGGCATCGGCCGGCGGCGGCACGGAGAGCCCGGCTTCGATATTACGTGTGATGCAGAGGCGTCCGCAGCCCGCTTGGGCTGCCCGGATCCCGCAACGGTGTGTCGGGGGAATAAGAGGCAGATTTTTAAGGCTTAATCCTGTTTGCATGAAAAGTAGGCGCAGAGATTCCGGCAGATAAGGGAACTCCACTATTTCTGGCCACGGTCATTTTAAAACTGCAGTTAACCTTTCCCAAACGCAGAGGGGAAAGTCTTCCCCGTGCCGGGGCGCGGCGTGTTTGAAGAGGAAGGATGCGTTATTGCTGCTTTTAAAGAAAATTGCGGCTTTTGCCAAACAAAATTTGTCAACGCATTTTAAGAATGCATTCCCGTTCCACGTGGGCCAAAGCTTTAAAGTAGAAAAAGAGGAATAAATGAGTTTTAGTGAAGGATGCAACCGAAATAATTATCCTTTGGGGTTTTTGCCGGAAAGTTTCTAGGCCTCAAAAGGCGAGGGTGAGCTGTGCGGAAAATCTGCCGAAGTCTCGCCGGAGTGAGGTAGCGGAAGGAAAAAGGAGGAAAAACCAAGGAATTTCCTGGTGTTACCGGTTGCTCCGGGGGTTTTCCAGGGACAGGCATCAGCGCCCTGACCCCGAAATTCGGCAGCCAGCTCAGGGCTTGAGGGTTTGGAGGAGAAAGGCCCGTTCCTGGCCGTAGGCTTTAGGGATGGGCTTGCTCCCTGCAGACGCTCTTCTCCGGGACCCCGGTCCCCCCTCCCCGTCCCGGCCCGCCGCCTTGTCACCCTTGCACCGCCTGCGCCGGGACGGCCCCGGCCCCGCTCACCCCTGGGATCGAACCGGCACAAAACCTGCCCGGACGCTGCCTTTGCCAAACGGCTCCTTCGGTAGCCGGAGCCTGGACGGGCTCGGGGGGCTGCGGAGGAGCCAGGAGCGGCTTTGGGGTCGGCTTCCCCCCAAGCCGGTGCGAAGAGAGAGGAGCAAAAAAGTCACGGTAGGGTTTATACCCCCCCGGCAAGCATCCGGTTGTCCAGCTCAGCCTGCCGAAATGAGTCATATTGCATAAAAATATACTGGGATGATGGCAAATCGGAAGCAAATTTAAGGGGTTTTTTTATAAACTTTTCCCAACCAAGCATTTTTCCCAAAGTTTCTATTGGAAAAACAAGACAAAAAAGTTGATGATTATTATGAAATGAACGGGGAGCAACTTGAAGTGAGTGGTTGGAGGAGGAGAGGTGGGTTTCACTCCAAAAATTGGGGGAAAATTAATAGCTGTGAGAAACGATAGCCAAAGAGGGAGAATGTGGCCGCATCCTGCCCGGTCGGGCACAGCAGTGCACGAGCCGCGGGCCAAAAAGAGCGTTGCAGTAAATCTCCCGGCACATCCCTTCTGAGCTGACGTCTACCCTGACTTTTCCTCTTCTCCCCGGCGATGAAATGGGTTCGGGTGCGGAGACCCGGCAGAGGGACCGGGCTGGCCGATGCTCAGCCCAGGGCCGACCTGCCGGAGCCGCCGATGAGGCGATGTGCTGCGGTGCCGGCTCACGCCGAGCCTTGCCCAGGTACCGGCATCTCACCGAAGCCCAGGCCGAGCACCTTGCCCCCAAATCCCTGCCTGCGGGAACGAGGCCCCGAGAGACGGGCCGGCTAAAATTTCCCCATGAAAATCTTTGAAATAGCAAATTTCTGCCACAAAAGTTTTTCCAAATGATGGTTGGGGGGTTTTTTTAATGACAAATTTTTAATTCCCTCTCCTATTCCCATGCTCCGGAGGGCCTCGGGCGGGCGACGGAGCCCCGCGGTGCCGGGGAGGGCTCCTGGCAGGTTTTGTGCCGTTACAACCCCTCCGTCTCCCCCTCCCCGAGCCGTACCCAGCGGGTGCCGCGGTGCGCTGGGGAGATACTCGGATCTCACCTCCAAAATGCCGGCGCGGCATCGGCGACAGAAGCGGATCTCCCTCCCTCCACCTCCGTTTGTCCATCCGGGAAGCGGGAGAGACGCTGCGGACCGTGGTCCTCCTCGCCCACGCTGACCCCCCTGACCCGGCGATGCCGGACGTACCGGACACGCACCTGAGCTCTTTGCACGGCCTTGCTTTGGAAATTAGGCGGGATTAACGACGTCTCCTTGGTCTCATTTTCTATTTTTTTTTTTTTTTTTTTTTTTTTCCTTCACAAAATAAACCCAACCAAATGGTTTCTCCCCCGCTGGGGAGCGGCGCGGCAGGAGGTGCCGGCAGAGCAGCTCGCTCCGGAGACCCCGGCGGGGAGGAGGCGGTGAAGACCCCCCCGGCACTCGACGCCGTCCGCGCTGCCGGAGCATCGGTGCAGAGCAACCCCGAGGGGGGGCCAAAAACAAAACAAAAAAACAAAACAAACAAACAAAAACAAACCAAAAAAACATTTTTGCTCATTAACTTCATACCCTGACTCCCAAGTTCACACTTCTACCTTGAAGCTGAGAGCCTGGAAAAAAAAAAACAAAAAACAAAAAACAAAAAACCAAGACATAAAAACGCTCTGGGTTACATAGAGATGCAGGTTTAGATCTACCTGGAGGGGAAAGCGCGAGCGGTTCGGCACCGTGCCGTGCCGTGCCGTGCCGTGCCGTGCCGGAGCGGATCCGCAGCAGCGCAGCGGCGGGACTCGACGATCCCCTGGGCTGGTGCCACGGGCAAGTACGGCTCGTGGGAAAAGCGGGGATGCCCCGGGTCGGATACGGCATTAGCTTCACCGTCGCGGTGAAACGGTTTTGGGGGTTGGTTTGTCGGGGGTCTTTATTTTGTTGGGGGCTTGGGGTTATTTTATTTTTATTTTATTTTTTTTTTTTTTTAGTCCGGGTCATTATTCTTTATTCCCCCCCCAGACTGTAGTATCCAGTAAACTCCTCCTAATTTTCAAAAGACAACGAGAAGAATGACAATCTAAGAAACCAACACCCTCCTTTGTGCTTCTATAAATATGTTTCTGATCTAATTTTATTTCTCGTGCTCATCTGTACTGTTGACAGTTACAATTGTGTATAATTTTTTTTTTTTTTTTTAATTTGGAATTTTTGCGTTGTATAGGGTTTAGTTTTAAAAAAAAAAAAATATATATATATTTTCCATTTTTTAAAAAGGGGTGTTGCAAAAAAAATTGCACGATTTAAATGACAATAGTTAAAATGCTGCAGTTTTTAGAGATGTGGAAGCAAAATGGAGCTTATTTATTCTCAAAGGCTATAAAGGTGTAAAATGCATGAAGAAAAAAAAAAAAAAAAAAACATTTACAAAAAAAAAAAAAGACAAAAAAAGTGTAACCTGAACAAAGTGTAGCGTTAAAAATTTTAAAGGATGACAACAACAAGGAAAAAAAAAACAACAAAAAAAAAAACAAAAAAAAAAAGAAACAAAAACCCCAAAAAAACAGCTAATATATTGTGTTTGGGCTAGTTTGCTTTTGTTTTTAATTGTTCCTTTTTTGGAGAATGAAATACAATTGTGTATATTTTCATATAAGAAGTATGCACTGATATGTTTCAAAAATGATATATTACTTTCTAAAAGTGTGGTTACTTACCAAAGTCTGTTTCTGATCTTTACCTTCTTGAAATCTCTGTGGATCCCTCGAACACGCGCACGCCGGGGCTCGACGCCGCGGGCCGCATCCAGAGGTAAGCCGGGCTGGTTTGCACTCTGGGGCCGGCCGTCGAGCGGTGCGGACCCCCCCCTCCGCTGGCATCGGCCCCCTCCTCGCCCTCCGGCCGCTCCGGGGCTCCTCCGGTCCCCGCGGGGCCGTCGGGGGCGCGGGAGCCCGGCGCTGGGGCGGCCGCGTTGGTGCTGGCGGCTGCGGCCGTGATGCCGGCGTTGGGGGGCGGCTGTGACCCCCCGTCCCGGGAAGGCTGGTCTTTCCCAGGGTTTGGCAGAGCCGAGGCCGGCTGGTTTTTGGGGTGTTTGTGCCGGCGGTGGTGGGGACGGGGCTGGCCGGTGTCCCTCGGCGGGACGACGCCGGGGAGAGGAGCGTCGCGGGGGGCAAATGCGGAATAAAGGGTACGTCCGCGTGCCGGGGGACGCGGGGAGCGGGCGAGGTCTCTGCCGCCGGCGTGCGCCGGGATAACCGGGGTTTTGCCCCTGGCTGGCGCAGCGAGGAGGAGGATGGAAGGAGGTGGCGGGGTCTGGCTGGGGTGACGCTGCTGCCGGCAGCCGTAGGAGCAGGATGGGGCGAGAAGCGGCCTTCCCGCCCCGGGAGGAGATTTGGGGACGGAGCAGGACCCTAAATGATGCCTCGAACCTCGGCTGTCAGGGTGGGCTGCCGGGGTGCGTCGGGCGGGCGACGAGGATGGGGCCGGATGGATGGGGCCGGTCTCACCGGCTCCGGGGGGGCTGCGGAGGTGGTCAGCCGGCGGCAGGGCGGGTGCGAGGGGACGGGGTGACCCCACGCTGACAGGCCGGTTTTGGGGGGGATGGCGAAGAGGCTTGGACGGGGGCTGCTGGTGCTGAGGGGGTTGGTGCCGGGGAGGGGGGGCGGGGGGGGAGTCCGTGCGAGGGGCAGCCCCGCGGTCGCGGCGGGGAGACCCTCGGGGAAGGGGTTTGTCGCCGTCGTGTGTAGGGGGCCGCTGCCCACGGTGGGGGTCCGCGGGCAGGTGGAGGTGTTAAAACCAGAGCTGGGCGCAAAGGGCCGCGCGTGGTCCCGTGGGGGAAAGCGGGGCGAGGAGAAAGCAAGCCGGTTCCTTTTTCTTCCTCTGCTTTTTCACTTTCCTCTTCCTCCCCCCAAAGAATCTCAGCAAACCAGGGAAAAAGCAAATTTACAAAAAAACCCCACATTTTCCTTGAAAATCCCACCTCCTGCACTCTTTTCCCCCCTTTACATTGCTCTGTTGGGAAATCCACCCGCCCCCCCCCCAACGCTTTTGATGGGAATTGGAAAGTTTGTCCCCAGCTCGGGGGAAAATGCTGCAAACTGCCGCTGCCTGCACGGGATTCGGAGAATTCGGTGCTGCCGGGCGTCCCCTCCGCGCTGCCGGCTTTCTGGCAGGGCTGAGCCGGGCGAGCATCCCGCTGCGGTAGGGAAGGAGGTCGCGGCATCTTCCCGGCCGTGCCTTGTCCGTGCCATCCCCGGTGCCGCATCCTGCCTTCCCCTCCCATCCCTCCGGTTGAGGGCACAATTTGAGGATGTTTCCGGGGATTTTGAACACCTAAAGTGGCAAAAATTCATCCCTAGCCGCCTCGCCCCGGGCCATGGGCGAGCCCGTAACCGAGGGCTTCAGCCGAAGGTTTGCTCTTGTTTCCCTTTCCCATTTTCACATCATTTTGCCTCGCCTTTCCTTCTTCCCCTCTCGCCTTTTTTTTTTTTTTTAATTTTTTGTTCTTTTCTTACTTTTTTTCAACAAAAAACCCCCCAACCGGACCCATAAACCGAGTATTATGTTTTCGCTACCTCCATCACCCTTCCCTGCCCGAAGCCAGAAGCCAAGCTCGGGATGTAAGAGGGCCTTTCCCCCTTTATTTTTTCCTTTTCTCCGGAGATTTTGTCTCTCCCGTGTGTCCTTTTCCCCCCTCCTCCTCTCTGATCTTTCACTTGTAGTATTTTACCTGGCTACTGTAACTGTAAATAGCGAGTTTCAATATGTTAGCAATGGTAACAGTACAGAAAACTGGTTTTTTTTGGGTTTTGGTTTTTTTTTTTGGTTGTATTGATATGAAATGAGATTATATTTTTGTCAGAGTATATTGTAATAATACTGACTTTGGACATGGCTGAATTGTACAGCTATTTCTTGTTTAACCCTCTCGGCTCTTCCCGTGCACCCCTCTCCCCATCCCTCCCTGCTCCCCGATTTTTCCGTCTCCCAGACCCGGACCCCACCAGGCTCCCGGCCGGGAGCAGCCGCTCGGCGATGGCTCGAGCACCAGGGATGCTTTTCCCCAGAGGGTCCCCAAGGCGCTGGCGTGTCACCCGTGGGTCCGGAGAGGTCAGCAACCCCCAGAAATACCTCTGGAAATAAGGGGGTACCGGGTGCGCAGGGATGCTCTGGCTCTGTGCCACGCTCCCGGCAGGAATAGGGGACCTCGGAGGAGCGGACGGGGTCGTCCCAGTTCCCCTCTCCTCCCCGGCGGGTGGAAAACCCCTTTATTTTCCAGTTTATTCCTCTTGAGCTCCGTTCTCTGAGCCATGCCTTTTAGGAAATATACTTTCTTTAAGCCAGAAGAGGGTGGTGTGGCTCAGGGAGCTGCAGCGGGCACCTCGCCCGCAGCTTCGGAGCGGGCTGGGATGGTTTTCTGGGAACTGGGGATTCTGTAACATCCCCAGCCTGGTGCCACGGGGAGAGGCGGAGAAGCGCAAGACGTCGCTGGGCTGGGGTGGGCTGCTGCCCCCCTGCATTTTATTTACCACGGGGCATGGGGTAACCGCTGCTTCGTGGTGGGGGGAAAGAAGGGATTTCTTCGCTTCGGCTGGGTTTGCAGAGGGGGATTTTCCTACCGGTGCCACTCGAGCCACCCAGACGTGGAGACGGGCACGGTTCCTCGCTCTCCGGGCTCGGACACGCCGCAGAGCGGCATGGAGCATCCTTTCCCCGGGTGGAAACGCGCTGTCGTGGGACGAACGCTGGGACGTCCCGGCGGGCTCCCGGCGTCGCCCGTCAAGGCCGAGGGGCAAAGCAGCCCTGCCCGGCCCCGTCACCCAGCTCGGGCCACGGCTCCCCTCCTCCCCACGGCTCTTTCCAAGCAGTTTGCAGGCAAATAGGATGCTGAAACGGGGGGGGGGGGGGGACACACCATCGCGGCTGTGCCGCCGTCCCCCCTTGGCAAACAGGTCCCCCCCGATGGCCTCTGGGTCGGGTCCTCGTTCTTACCCCCGTCCCCTTCGCTCCCCCCGGCTCCCCGTAGCTCAAGTAAAGCAGGTAGGTGTTAGCATACTCTGGGGTATCTGCAACAATCTTTGTAAAATAGAATAGACCCTTTAAATGATGCACTAAAAGAAAAAAAAAAAAAAAAAATATATATATAAATAACCCCCCTCCCCAACTTCTCTGTATGATGGTTAGTTGGATCTCCTCCACAGCTCGGCCCGTCTGTATCGGCACAGGCAGCTCTTCTCCTTCTCCCCCCCCCGGATGCTGCACAGGTAGAAAGAAAACAGAACGTGCACTTCCCCCGAGTAGTTTTATTTATTGTTTTGAGAAGCAATTTAAAAGGAAAAAAAAAAAGATAAACTGTGTATCTATAAATATATATATATATATATTTTTAACCTCTTTTTTTTTTTCCTGATGCTCCTCCACATGTGTGCGTGTGTGTATGTGTGCGTGCGTGCGCGAGTCAAGGGATTCTGTGCCCGCGGGTGGCAGATCGGGACAGCCGGGGGACGGTCACGCCCGTCCTGCCGACAGGACGCGGGGACCAGGGTGTCCTTTTCTCCGTATCCAGCTCTTCGGGTGCGATGCAGCGAAAGCCAAGCAGCAGCGTTGGGAGGGGAGGGCGGATTTACGCCAAAAGCTTGTAAAATTTTAACCGGGATCTTTGACTAATTCCATCTTTCTCTTGAGTATTTGCACCCTCGGGGTCTGGCCTGGCCGAGAACCTCCCGAGCCCTGGGGACGCCGTCGCCCCCGTCCCCGTCCCCTCCCGTCCCTGCTCCCGACCTGCACCCTTGACAATCAGTGGCTCCTTCCCAGGGACTGCAGCACGTGGTTGAGACGTCCGTTTCGTTTTTTCAATATTCCTTTTTTTGTGCTGTATGGTGATGCGTTATTGTATATTCCACAATAAGAAAAAAAAAAAAAAAAAAGAGATAAAAAAAAAATGATAATAATAATAATTACCATGAAAAAATTCTTATGAGTTTTGTTTGGAAACTCTTTCACTATATTTGTTGTAAAGAGGTTTACTATTAAAAAGAAAAAAAATACACGTTTCTGATAATTTTCTGTGCCTCTGGCTCTTTCTTTCCCGCCCTCCTCAGCCCCCGCATTGCAGGGTGCAGCGGTGTCGCTCCGGGTCCAGGGTTGGAGCTCCTGCCACAAGTCCCGGTGAGGTGGGGACGTTCCCTGCGTCACCTGCTCTCCGTGGCTGGGGGTGACGCTGCCGTCCCCGCTCCCACTGGGCGCATGGGCACGAGCTCGCCCGGGTGCACGACCGTGGCCGGGCAGGGGGGACACGTCTGGGGCAGCCACAGGGAATGCTGGAGCAGGGGGTGACCCCGCTTTCCTGCTCAGGTGTCCCCGGTCTCCCATCCCCGTCCCATGTCCACGAAGGATCCGACCAGTCCGGGGACCAGCGGACACCCCTTGCTTGGCAGAGAGCCCCCTCCCCACGGGCAGCCCCGATGCGGGGTGATGGCCGCCCCGGGATGCTCTGGGGGGAGACGGTGGTTCCCACCGCAGGGTTCCTGGTGCTTCCCTGCAGACGGCGCGTCCTTGGGCTGCTCGCTTGCTTGGCCGGGACGGACACCCCAAGACACCCCGTGCTATGACCCTCGCAGCCTCCGTACGGGTCAAGCACCGCGTTTCCTACCCAAACCTTTTCCCGGTGGGTGTCGGACCAGCTCCGGATCCTCCGATGCCTCCTGAGACCCACATGGGCTTGAAATTAGAACGGGGCCTCCCTCCGCCGGGATTTCTGGTGGGCTTCCAGCGAGGATGCCAGGTAAATGTGACCGCCCGAGGGCTGCCTTCCCTTTGGGGTCCCCATCCCACATCCCGGCTGTCTGCTGGAATTCTCGGGGGGTCAGGATATCCCCGGGCTGGGGGGGGGGGGGGGGCGGGGAAGAGCAGCAGCGCCCGGCTCTTCGGGTTGGGGGGGGAACTGGTGGAAGGTGGTGCAAGCAGCAAGCAGGGTGTGGGGCAGAGCCTGCACCCCATCGCACCCCCCTGCCCGCTGCAGCGGGGCGCTGGGTTTAGGACCGGGGCCATGGGGTGGGCCCGGGGCGGGATTGGCCCCCCCCCCCCCCCCGCAGCATGGCTGATTTCAACTAAACCGGGTCAAGAGTTGCCTCCCAGCAAAAAAAAATCACATTTTCACCCCAAAACTAATGGGGGGGCGGGGGGGGGGGGATCCCCTTCCCACCCCAAAAGCGCCCGCAGCCTCCCCGGGAGGGCTCAGCCCCCGCCCCTGGGCGGAGCCAGCGCTTATTTCCTTTAGTGCTCAAAATATACATTTATTAAGTTATTACACATTAAATGTCTGTCTCGGGAAGGGGGGGGGGGACGCGGGGGGGCTGCGCGGCGGCGTTTCTCCTCGGCGGCCGCGAGGTGGCGCCAGAGAGCAGCGCGCCGCGGCGCTGATTGACAGCTGTCACTCAGGGCGGCTGCGCATGCCCCCAAGGCAGCTGGAAATGAGGGGTTTGAGTGGGTGCGTGGCTGTGGGCCAGCCCAGCGTGGGGTGTTTTGGCCCCCAGCGTGGCTATTTCCATGGTACGCCGTCCCATGTGCCGCGGGGCCGGGGAGCGCCCGGGGCCGGTGTGAATTCCTCGAAAAGAAATAAAAATAGAGGACCGCACCTTTGCTGACCCAGCCAGCGTCCGCAGCAGGATCGCTGGGCGGCCTGCGAGATTTACAACCCGTGCAGGTGAGGCAAGGACCTGGACCGTCGCCTTCCAGCCCCTTTGGGCTGCAAAGCCGGCTTTGGAGCTGCCAAGGGGTGCCCAGCGCTCCCGGAGATGAATTTCCCCACCCGGGGCCGATGGTTCGAAGAGCGGGTTCAAAGCTACCCACCCCTGAGAGGCTTCTCCTGGCAGGGCAGGAGGGCCTTGCTGCCGCTTTGCTCCCGACGCACTCGGTCAGCTGAATGCAGGCCCCAAATTATCCAACAGAACAGGTTTGTTGGAAAACGCCATTTCATCAGATTTGCTATTTTTTTTTACGGGACCGGGCCGCGTGCTGCGAGAGCCGGTCCCCGCCGCACAAAGCTCTCGCTCTTCCCGAGCCGAGGGGAGCTGGGGATGTAAATACCGAGGATTTATCAAAAGGCACTTTCAGGAATAGAGCGATAATCGTATTTGTATTGCGGCTCCCTTTTGTGCCGGAGGTGCTTTCTGCACAGGCGTGCGCTGGGAAGCGTCTCTGCCCTCCGGGGACGAGGCAGCCGGAGGAAGAGAGAGGAAAGAAAGAGAAAATCCTTTGCCCTGAATCGTTCAGCTGGCAGCCTGGGAAGGACGTGGAGTTTTTCTCTCCCGTATTTCTAAGTTTCAGTAAAGGAGGAGGCTGGAAGCTGAAGTTTTGGTTCCTCCCTGGGTACCGGGTGCCCTCGGTTAAAGCATCTTCCAGCTCCAGGTCTCGGTTTCCCCACGTAAGATCATCGCTCCCTGCAGCCAGGAACTATTCTTTGTACCGTCAAAGAATAGTAAAAGACTAAAGCACAAGTTTAGCTGTTATTTCTCGATATTTGAGGTGTGGTCTTGGCTCAGGAGAGGGAACTGGGGGTCGGTAGCGTGAGATAAGAGAGGGCATTTAAATCCCTGCTTTGGCTGTATTTGCCGTTAGAAGGATGTTGGGGACGGCACCTTTCCGGCAAGCCCGTGCAAAGTTTGTATCCGTGAAATCACGTGCCTTTGAACTCGTGCGGGCACGAGTTTGGATCCGTAAAGCCTGTCCGCAAGCTCCTAGCTGCTCCTGACTGTTTATTTGACAGACCACCCTACTCAAACTTTGAAGTAGATTTAAACAACAGCAACAAAATTATATGCCCGGTATAAATCTTTAATCAGAACATGGTTTCCCCCCCTCAGAGCCTGCACCGCTGTGTACAATCAGAACACAAATCAAAAGAAAGCGGAGTAAATTATTCATTGGGAATCTATTTCTGCTTTCCCTACATGGGAGACTCGGAGGCAGAGTTCGGGGGTGAGCGGCTGTCTCGGGGCTATTAATATTCACTCCGATAAGTTGAGCTGCGGCCACAAGCGTCGAGAGACGGGTAAATTGCCGGTAACTTCGGCTTCTGCTTTGTGCAGCTCCCGGTCCTGCTCTCCCATCAGCGCGGCCGTGGGGGACAAGGGGCTGGGATGAGCCCGGGCTGCGAGCTCCGCCGGCGCGTCTCCAGCCCCTCTACGCGGGACAGCAGCGCCGGACGCCGATACGTCTCCCACCCGGCCCGCGGGCAGACGCTCGCGTGGCCGCAGCTCCATCCGCGCCAGAAAGCATCTGCGCGGATTTACGCCGGGTGGGAATCGGTCCCGGGAGACAACCCGGCGTGTCTCATCAGCTCTTTCCGCACCTCCCTCTCCCGAGCGCGTGGCACCCACCTACACACGCTATTTATAAAACAGCGTTTCTCCAATATACAGCCGACACAAAGCCGCACCTGCCTGCGGAGCATCGCGTCGTGGGGCTCGCCTCGTGTTTTGCCGCTAACGTGACACAGAGGCGTCGGAAGGATCTAAACATTTAGGCAGAGTTG
Organism: Mycteria americana; assembly: GCF_035582795.1. Classification (NCBI taxonomy): domain Eukaryota; kingdom Metazoa; phylum Chordata; class Aves; order Ciconiiformes; family Ciconiidae; genus Mycteria; species Mycteria americana. The sequence goes on along the minus strand of NC_134389.1, from coordinate 2,735,007 downwards.
CCGAAGCTGTTCGGAGAATAGCGCAGAGTGTGCTTTTGGAGGGGGGATAATAATAATAATAATAATAATAATAATAATAATAATAATAATAATAATAATAATAATAATAATAATAATAATGGCTTATTATTATTATTATTATTATTATTATTATTATTATTATTATTATTATTATTGTCATCCGTATTATTATCCAAAGAATGCTTGGGCCTATATATTGATAAATGTCTGACACGGCGCATTGTTCTCAGTCGTTAGTGGAAGCAAAACCCTTTTTCTTTTTCTTTTTTGTTTTCATTTTTTTTGGTTTGTTGGTTTTTGTGGGTTTTTGTTTTGTTTTTTTTTTTTTTTTTAATTTTATTTCAGAGTCACGCTCCACGGCACAAACTGTAAAAATACATTTTAAAACCGGCAAAAACAGACAGGTCGAGACCTTTCTGTTAACAATCCTCCACCCCATCCTTGAAATCTAAAGTAGTGAAGGATTTTGCGGAAAAATAATGGATCATTTTCCCATTTACCCATGATTCAAGGATTAATAACTAATCCCATCAAAGGACATCTGCTTAGATTGTTCCTTGTCAGTGAAAGTAAATAGAGCCTTTTAGTCTTTAGACCTAAACTCCTCTGAGGTTATTATGCCGAGGGAACCTCCTACAAGCGGTGGCTTTCTCTTTCGCTCCTGCTGTGCCTAACCCTGGAGGGAGAAAGCAAACTTGGCTGGTCCCTGGACATAAAGGTTATTTGCTAGAATGGAGGAGACTTTTATGAGAGGCCGGGTAAGCTGAGACCCTCACCCCGCCCTAAGGCTCGGCTCGAGCGGGGGGCTGCAGCCCGCCGAGCCCTTTGAGTCGCATCGTCCTGCCCCTGGGGCAGATTTCCCCCTTTCAGGTCGGGGATGCCGTGTCTTCGCTCCCCCCGCCCCCCCGCGAGCTTCTCCCCTGTTTACGCGGTGCTTCGGATCAGCTTTTTTTGGGGTTAAATGGGAAAAGGGGAAATTGGTTGGGTCTGGGTCCAAAATGTCCGGGCGTGGCAGAAAAAAGTCTCAGCGGGAGGTGGGTGCGGGGGGGGGATGGATGGGGCTGGGGGCTCCAGCAGCACCCGGGACCGGCGGAGGTAGGGCCACCCTGGGGGAAATGGGTACAGGTCTTGAGGGCAAAAGACCTGGGAAATAATGAACTTCTTGTTAAATAAGGGGCTGTCGTCGTACGACTCGGTTCTTCATCACCCCAACGCGTCACCGAAAGCTGCTTTTTTTTGGGGGGACGGGGACTTTCTGAAAGGAGCTCTGGCCAGGAGGGGCTAAACCAAACCGTGAGCAAATGACCCCAGATAAGAGGAGCCCTGCCTCTTCCTCTGCCCGGGAGCTCCTCTCTGTAGACATCGAGGAACGGGCCTTCCAGGGCCGAAAGACCCCCCCGAAGGAGACATCCCACGGGGTCACCCGGGGAGAGCCCGGCGAAGGTCGCAGCGGAGCCCATCGCTCCTTTTCCCTCCTTGTGCCGGGGTGGAAATAACCACCAGGCGCCCGTGCCAGGCAGTTGGAGGGATGCACGTTGTAAGCATTTCAGAACATCTAAAATTAGACTTTTTTTTTCCCCCCCCTACCAGAACACGGCTGAGTGTCTCATCCATGAACACCAGCTGTGGATTTTTTTGCTCTCGCTTTGGAAAAAGCTTCCTCAGAGATAGGGATTAAAAAAAAGAAACGCTGCTCCACCCTCTCCCTGGCGCTCACAAAATACGAGCGTGGTTACAAATTGGGGCTGTGGGCCCCAAACCCAGACCCTGCTCTGGGCTACTGAGGGAAATCTTTCAAAATCCGAATGGAAACCAGCCCCGTCGGCCTTTTGCCGTGCGGGGAAGCCGGTCCTGCTGTGCTCGCCCTCCCAGCCCTCCGGACCCGCAGACCCGACGCCTCTGTAATCTAGACTCGGCTTCAAGCTCCGTCTAAGGGAACAATTGCAGGCAAAGCCAGTGGGAGTTCAAAAGGAGCAATACTGAATTAAACGATAGCAATTTCCCTTATTTTCTGCCGCTTAAAGGTGCACGCTGGGAATGTTTAAATATCCTTGTTATCCTCTTCAATACCTAGCGAACATTTTTTTAACGAGCAGGGCTGTAATCAGGCCGCGTTCGTGCCAGGCATCTCTTACTAACAAACGCCATTCTCCAAAAGAGCTGTCCAGATCCCATCCAAAGCCCTTTGAAGCAGAAGAAAAGGCACCTGCTGGACTGAGCGCTCGGGCAGCTGGGCGAGCCGGGGTAGGTGCCGGGGGGACACGTTACCCAATTTTATCGAGACAAAACAGAGCTCCCCTCCACTATGGGAAGAGGGAATTGTTGTGTTTGGCTTGGGGTCGGTTGGTCGGGGGGTTTTTTTTGGTTTTTTTTTTTTTGCTGGTTTTTTGTTCCCGGTTCGGGGCCTGAGCTGCAACTGAGGATAACATCACATCTCAGGCCAAGGTGATCCGACAGAAACGAATTTGCTTGTTTACAGGCTCCAGCCCCCCCCCCTTCCCCTCCGAAGCTCCCAGGTTTTGCGGCCGCCTTTGAAGGCATCTAGCTGCGGTTCGGCCTTTTGGGTGAACTATTAAAAAATCTCCACCTGAGGTAGGAAATACTTGCTGGAGAGAGGCAGGAGGAAGGCACGAGGCTTCCCAGCCCGGAGCTTGCTCAGGGTTTGTGTCTCTGCGGCTGCAGGTAGCCGGTGGGCGTCTTGGTTGAGGCCGGAGCGAAGGGTGCGGGTGCCCAGGAGAGAGGCTGCGGGCAGGCAGCGGGTGCCTGTACACGGCTGGCACGGCCCTGCGGACGGCTCCGGAGCTTCTCTGTTACTGTCCTTCGGCGCGCAACCGCTTGCTTCAAAATGCATCTTTTGTTGCCATTTTCTTTGTCTGGGGGGACGCCGAAGCGGTGGCACGGCGCGGCCCAGGCGGCGGCAAAAATGCCCAGCGAATGCGGTCGCTCGCAGGAAAGCGCAGCACGCAGGGCTGGGTGCTTTTTAGCACTGAGACAAAGACATTTATTTAGAAATTCCCCCAGCTCCAGACCTCTCTCCCTTCCCCCAAATCTACTAGCCACTGACCTGCTCAGACACCCGCACCCCAAATTTTGATGTGACTGGGGCCACGAGGAGAATTTCCAACAAAACCCTGTATCTGAACATCCCACAGCGCCAGCAATTTCAGAGGCAGCGGTGGCTGCGTGGCCACGGTTTATAGAAAATAAGCACATGGGGTTTGTCTGGAGTCACACGTGTTTGTGCACATCTCAGCGCAAATACTTAAAAAGCCAAAAATCTTCTTTGAACCATATGTGGCATTTCTTACAGAGCTCAACCATCTCCCGAATGGAGCCTCTCTGAGCTGGCAGGCAAAAAACGAGGGAATTGCCCTTAAAAATCCCACCAGGGAAGACGCAGGCTGTTCCACGCCGGGGCCCTGCAATCTCTCCGCACCCTGTAAAGCCGTCGCGGCCTCGGAGAGGTGCTCGTGGGTGTCCAGCACCCGTTAGTGAGCAAAGGGATCAGCCATTTCTTTTCCCCAAGCGAGGAAAGGCTGCGGGCAGAGCATTTTGCGGTGGGTATTTTGCCCGTCCACATCCCCAGGGGCACGGAGAGCCTCTCCCTGCGGGTGTCCTGCGTGGAAGGAGCCTGGAGCTCCTCGGGTGGACGGAGCCGGCGCGTGCACGCGTGTGCAGCTGTATGTAAATCAAACCACGCACGCATCCGGCATGCACGTCGCAACCTGCGGGTACCCCCCCACCGTGGTACTGGCACCCTGCGTGCGAGCGCGCTTGCTGCGTGCTTGCAAAGCGAATACGTGCACGGGGCACGTGCATATAGGGCACACACGGCTAGGGTATGTGCACACCCCGAGGGTCTCTGAGCAGGTTTGGGGGTGCTGCTGGTGAATTAGCCCCCCCCTTGGCGGCAGGCATCCCCCTCTTTGCAGCTCCCCTGTGTGCGTGGCCTCTCCTGGGTCTGACCTGGGCAGGGGGCTGCGGGTGGGGAAGGGACTGGGGCTCGGGGGGGGCAGAGCCCGGACCCCGCAGCTGCCGAACCTTGCAGAGACTCATTGAAATAAAATCCTGGGGGGGGGGGGGTGTGTGCAGCCCCCAGGTGGGGCGCCCGGGGTTGGGGGACACATCCCCCCCCCCCCGTCCCCCCCCCCCCCATGGTGGGTGCCTTGTGCTGTGCTGAGCCCCACACCGGGCACATTTCTGGGTGGAATTAGGGGTTCAGGGGATTTTTTTTCTTGCATTATCTCAGGAAGTATTTTATATTGGGGGGGAGGAGGGGGGGCTGCGCGGCTCCCTGCGGGGCTGGCAGCGGGGCCGGGGGTCCCCGCGTGTCCCCTGCCCGCCCGCCTCCCCCGGGACACCGACCACAGAAAATCCCGGTTTTCCGAGGTGAAAATCCTCCTGGATCATCCGAGATTAACCAGCTCCCCCCCCCCTCCCCTCCCCTCCCCGCCGCCGCAGCCCGGAATTTGCCTTCCATCATGAGGTTGTTTAAAAAAAAAAAAATAAGTTTAAAACGCCTGGGTTTTTTTCCTTAAATAACGCCCCTTTCACTGCCCGTACGGCAAATGAGTGAGGCTGTAAAAAAGAAATGCGAGATGAGACGGGTACGCAACTCCTGGGCTGGCATTTCCTCCGGGATGGCAGAGGTAATTCCGAAAAAACTGGGATGAATTTATTTCTCTCTTCCTTCCAACCCTTCCTCTCGAAAGTTCAAGATAAGAGGAAAAATAAAGCAGAGTTTTGCCACCTAAAAAGTGAAGGTGTGGCAGGGTCGGGGCACCCGAGCCTCGTCTGAAGGGGAAAGTCGCTAATTTCTTGAATTCCTACTTTGGGGTAAGGAGGGGAAAACAAAAAAAAAATACAAATAACTCATTTATAGAAAGAATTCTTTTTTTTTTTTTAGCAGAAAGCCGTCGTCCTCGCTGGCGGGTCCAAGTGCTGGCAGAGCCTCTGGGCTCTGGAGGGAGGATTTTTGCAGGGAAAAACGTTTCATCTCGTTGGTCGTCGGTAACTGCGAATTTGCCAAGAGAGGGGGAACCCAAAGGGATTTTTGGGGTTTTTTTGGGGTTGGTTTTGTCTTTTTTTTTTTTTTTTTTTCCCCCCTTTCCAAATAGTGTTCTCTGCGTTTCGAAACTCCCGGGAGATTTGTAGAAGCGAGCAGCTTCATTCCCCAAATCTAAAGAATAACTAAATCAAAATATAAAATGCGACGGAACGGGGATGCTGAGGGGAAAGGAAGGTCCCTCAGCCTGTCGCCGGGCAGGTTATTTTCCATTTCTGGCCATTCACAGCAAATAAATGAATGAAAAAAAAATAAAATAATAATAATAATAAATCCTGGTAGCTGAGGAATTAATGAGGGATGGGGCAGAGGAATGCAGAGAGCAACGACCCGGACGGAGCTGGGAAAAGCGGCTCAGGCGCCGAGCTGCGAATGCAACCACTGAAAAGGGCTTTTCCCAATTAAAAAAAAAAGAAAAAAAGAAGAAGAAAAAGAAAAAAAAAACCCACAACCCTGCAATTACCTCTTTCCCCACGTCTGTTGTGCTTGCCTGCGGTGGGCACGGGACTAACCCGGGAGCAGGGGGATGCCGCGGCGGGGTGAAGCGGGGTGTCCCCCCCCCCGGGCTGGTGTCACCTCCCCGGAGCCCTTGGGGGGGTTTTACTACCTTTAGATATTTTTTTTTCTACCTATATTTATTATTCAATTCGATCCCCTAAACGTGCTTGGAGGAAGGAATCGATTCCCGATTTCATTTCGTTGTGGTTATTTGGGGGGGGGGGGGAAGTGGGGGTGGTGAAATAGAGAAAATGTTATTTATTGGGGGGGGAGGAGAAATAAATCCAAAGGAGGGAAGAAAATTAGAGTCCAACTTGAAATGGGTATTATTCTTCTTTACTAAACCGTGCCTGGAAGGAGGAAAACAAAGTCTTTTCCCAAATAGAGGGGGGGTCACTAAAGAAAATACCACGGTGCCAATGCCCCCCCCCCCCCGGCCCTGCGCTTCCACCCCCAGTTCTGACCAGCATTCTGTAAATGCCAGGGGGACTTCGCTCCTAATCTGTGCTTATTAAGGGAAAAAAAAAAAAACCAAACCAAAAAAACCCCAAATCACCCCACGATGCGTAAAATCGCAGGTAACTCTTTATTACAACCCGCCATCGGGGGGGTGCGCCGGCAAATCACCGCTTTCTGGTGGGTTTTTTGTTATAAAAATGTAAAAAGTCAAGAAGTTACCTTTCAAATACTCTCCGCAGCGGGGTGCTCGGCCGGTCCCAGGACCGAGCCCCGGCCGGGTCCCCCGTTAACGGGTCATTTCCCAGCGCCCAGCCCGCAGCAACGGCTCTGGGGCAGCGGCTCCGTTTTGGGGGGGCTCTTCGGACCCGGGCCCTGACTTTATCTCAAAGGGAGATAATTTTAGTTGAATGAAAGAGCCCGTTGGGGACCCAGCCACGCGTGGCTGCTCCCCCCGAGCTCTTTGTGCACCCGCGGCTTCCTTGAAAACCACCCAAATACCCACAAATAACCTTTCTTTTTTGTTTTTTTTCTTTTTCCCCCTTCTCCCCGTTCCCCAGCACCCCCCAAATTTCCCACCCCGAACCCTGCCGCGGTTTCTCCCTCGAGAAACGCTCGCCGCCTTCCCCGGCTGCCGACAAGAGGTTGCCATATTTGCATATATGGTAATGAGCTCCTAATTGCCAGCCTTGCTGTGCTTTGCTGATCGATTTCGAGCAATACATAGGTTAAGGAAGCTTGGAAATATCGCGGCTCCCCTCCCCCCCCCTCCTCCCGCAGCCCCCCCCTCCCCCCCCCCCCCGCCGGACCCCCCTTGCGATGGAGCTGGCCCCGCATTTGCATGGCAACTTTTTTTAAATATAACACGTATACTTTACGTATAGGCTACGTGGAGGCTCCTCGGCCGCTCCTATATATCCTTACGCCCGGCACAGCCCCCCTCTCCTCCGGCGGCGGCTCCGGCCTCGGGGCCGCGAAGACCCGGGGACTGCGGAGGTGGGGGGGGCCGGCAGGTGAGGGCAGGGCAGGCAGGGCAGGCAGCACAGCACAGGGTAGGTAGGTAGGCAGGCAGGCAGGCAGGGCAGGCAGCACAGGGCAGGGTAGGCAGGCAGGCATGCAAGGCGAGCAGGGGAGCGCAGGCAGGATTAGGAGGGCAGGTAGGCAGGGAGGGCAGCGCAGCGCAGGCAGGGAGGGCAGCGCAGCGCAGGCAGGGAGGGCAGGGCGGGCAGGGCAGCGCAGGCAGGTGAGGCAGGGCAGGTAGGCATGCAAGGCAGTGGAGGGAGGGAGGGAGGGGAGGGCAGGGCGGGCAGCCAGGCAGGGAAAAGCGGTGCAGGCAGGTGAGGAGGGTCGGGAGGGCAGCGCAGGCAGGGCAGGCAGCGCAGGCAGGGCAGGCAGCGCAGGCAGACAGCCGCCCCGAGGTGGGGTGAAGAAGTCGGGGCTAACCCCAGGGGAAGAGGGGCGGCCGGGCCGGGCCCCCCCCGCTTAACCATCGCTCCCCCCGCCGCGGCCCGGTGCTGGCTGCGGGTGCCGGGCCGGGGCGCGGAGCCCCCGCGGAGCCCCCGCGGCCCGCGCTGGGCCGGCCCCGCAGCCGGACAAACAATGTGAGACTTGGCGGAACAAAAGCGGCGGGGCTTGGGTTGCTGAACACGTCTGAGGCCAGACGAGCCGCGCAGTGTGTTGGACTGGGTGAGAAAATCATCATAAAAAAAAAAAAAAAACGGGGGGGGGGGGAAGAAGCTGGGGGAGGGGGGGTCCGTCTCTCAAAGCGTCTGTTTTAGGGGCTGGGGGCGGCAGCGGGGTGTCCCGGGAGCCGGGGGGGGGGGGGGTAGGTCCCCCCCCAGGGTCGGGTTTGCGGGGTCGGTGTTTCCCCCAAAGCCCGGGGGCAAGTGGGAGCCCCCCCGTCTTCCCTCCCTTCCCCCCCGCACCCCTGCGTCTGAGCTAAGAAAGTTTGGGGACGGTCGGGCACGACCCCCCCCCCCTCCCCGCCCCGAACCCCCGGACTTTCCTCTACAGCCACCCCGGGCCGGGATTATCCTGGGAATATAACCCACGGTCCCGGGTGTCCCGGACCCACTCCGGGGGGGGGGGGGTGCACTGCCTTCCCCTCCTCCCCCGGCTCGGGGACCCAGTTTTGGGGTGCGGAGGCCTCCCCCGCAATCCCCCCGCCGCTCTGGGCAGGGGCTGGGAGCGGTGGGTGCAAGGAGAGGCCTGGCAGGCTACGGCCGTTCCCCGCGTGTGTCGTCCCCCCCCTCCCCACGCGTGTCCGTGAACTCATTGTTGCCCTCCGCGCCAAGCGAAACTCCCACCCGCGGGCAGGGAGCGAGACAGCGGCGCGGCCCACGGGGCTTTGTGCTTCGCTCGTGGGGATGCTGGCGGTGCGTGGGTGCGTGGGTGCTCCCCCAAAGCTGCAGGGAAGCTGCCAGGGGCCGGGCCGCAGCTGCGGAGCGTTGCGTGGGGACACGCACACGGGTGACCCTGGACGCGGAGGGGCCGGGGCACGCCCCCCCCCCCCATCCCTGGCCGGGCTGGGAGGAGGATTTTGGGGACGGGGGGGGGGGGAAGATCCCCGCATCCGCACCTCGTTGTTGGAATAAGCAAATCCCGATGGATGGGGCTGAAAGGGAATTAAATCCGTGTCACGGCGGACGCGGAGGTTACGCGCCTCTTGCGCGGCCGGGTGCGGAGCGGAGGAGAAAAAAAACCCAAAAAAACCAACAACAAAAAAAAGAGGGATTTCTCTCCCCCACTCGCAAACTTCTCGTGGGGTTGAATTGCTTTAATTTCTCCCCCCCAAACCCGGTCCGAGCTGCTCCCCTCCATTCAAACCCTCCCCCGTGGAAGGTCACGGAAAAAAGTGGGTTTTTAGGGTGTTTTTAGCAGCTATTCGGGGTCAGATGTGAGTCCCGGCCGACCCCCCCCTCCCGGTGGCAAATCCCGCACGGTTTTTTTTCAATTTAAATTCTTTTAAATTCTTCTAAGGAAGCTTTTAATTTATATTTTCCCTGTTTTTCTTCAAAAATCCGCATCCCTCAGGTCTAGCCTTAATTCTCCCCATTGGCGCCGGGACGGAGAGGAGGTTGCATGGGGGGAAATCAAATCGGGTGAGGGTTTTTTTTGTGTTTTTTTTTTTTGGGGGGGGGGGATTCATGCGTGGATTCTTTTCTCTGCAGAAAAGCATTTGGTACCCGCCGGGTCGGATCCTGCCCAGCTCAGCTCCGCTTTTAGCCCTGAGTAACCCCCTCTAAAAATTCAGTTTTTCTTGATGCGGTCGTGTAGGTGCAAATTTTAAGGCTGGAAATGTGGAAATTTGGTGTTAACGGGGCGATGCCACGATCGCGACAACGGCTCCTTCGATTTCTCGGGTTTTTTTGTCGGTTTTTTTTTTTTCCTGGTTTCAGTTTGTTGAAAGCGACTTTCGAGAAAAGCAGCAAAGCGTGGAGCAGGTTTTGATTTGTTAAGGAAATTCAAAATACACCCGAGCATCCTCTGCAAATCGCTCGGGTCCTTCCCTAAATCCTCCCGGATCGGGACGTGTCTAACGCGATGTTAATATATAATATATATAAATATATATAATATATATAAATGCACTGTCATCGGGATAATCCTAGGGAGAATCTAAGTTTGAAAGCTGAATCCGTGTCTCGGGATAAATAGCAATATTCGGCGTGTTTCTTCTTTTGGCGGGTTAAAAAAACCCCAAACGATTATTTCTATTAAACTATACATTTATATTTATATAAATTTAGATTGATATAAATTTAGAAATTTTTTTTTTACGTCGATTTAATAAAAAGGAGAATAAAAAGAGGGGAAGACGTGTGGCTGTCTCCCCAAAATCCCGTCTCAGCGAGGGTGGGGAATGGTTAAAGCCGGGCCCGCCGGGCCCCCGCGGAGCCGCCCCGCGAACGGCCACGCGTGGGGGCTGCGTGGGCACCCACCCCCGCGCTGCCGGCTCCTGAACCGCCCCCCTCCGTCCCTTCTCTTCCAGGACAGCCCCCCGGCTCCGGGCTTTGCTTCACCCCCGGCTGGCCCCGGCCCCGGCCCCGGCCCCGGCCCCGGCCCCGGCCCCGCCGGTTCTGCCCACGGGGGAACAGCCGCCGGCGTGGGGAGAGCGGCCCAGGTGGGTCACGGGGAAACGGGGAGGGAGAAATCACGGGGAGCCACCGCCCCGGGGTGCGACCGGCTCCGGGCCTTCCCCGAAAAGAGGCCGCAATTCGGGGGGCGGTTTCGCCCCCCCCCCCCCCCCCCCCCGCGAGAACCCAAAATCCGTGTTTTTTCCCCCAATCAGAGCTGGAAGTGAAGGGGGGGGAGGGGGGGAGAAGGTGCACCCCCTCTGCCCCCCAAAACCCCTTGGGGGCTGGCAGAAAAGCCAGGTAGGAGACCACGGAGAGGGGCTGGCGGCAGAGAAGTGACAGTCCGGGGGGGCAGAGCCCCAGCCCCGGGGGGAACTGAGCCAGGCTGGTCGGGGTTGTCCGTAACACCGAGCTGCTGGGACCCCCCCGGGCAGATTTGGGGACCCCCAGGGCTGAGGTGGTCCCTGCTGTCTGGGTGCTGAGCTGCTGGGACCCCCTCCCGGGCAGATTTGGGGACCCCAGGGCTGAGGTGGTCCCTGCTGTCTGGGTGCTGAGCTGCTGGGACCCCCCCCCAGGCAGGTTTGGGGACCCCCAGGGCTGAGGTGGTCCCTGCTGTCTGGGTGCCCCCCAGGACCCTCGGTGTTATTCCCCTAATGTCACCCGTCCCCCTCTCCCCGCTCCCAGCCAGGGCCGTATTCCCAGACTGGGCCTACCGGGAGCCACACCAGTAGGTTCCCGTTTTCCCAGTGGGAGCAACTGGGAGAGAGGACCCCGCTGGGGAGGACGGGCTGGTGGTGGCAGTGGAAGAATCTGACTCCGGAAAGGAGGCAAAACTCATGGAAAATCTCCAGCCCCAAACCCACAGCCCCAAATCTGGCTGGTTTTACACTAGGGGGGAAAAAAAAAAATTCCAAGGTAAAGAGGAATTTTAAGAGAAAAGGAAAAAAAAAAACCCAAACAACAACCGTTTTCCTCAAAAAAATCGTGTTGTGGTTTGGATGCTAGCTGTACGCTAACGGGGAAATCGAAGGGTAATTAAGAGCTGTGGGGTCGAAACTATTGAAAATCAGATTTGATTTCCACCGGGGTCTGCGTGGCGCAGCCAGGCCCCGGCGGCGGTCGGACGCCGGCAGCGATGGGCTGCGGGCGGGGGGTTCCCCTTCCCCGAGAGAGGGGAGCCGGGAGGGGCTGAGCCCCCCGGGAGGGTGGAGAGCGGGAGGAGGGCTGGGGAGATGGGGGGCGGGCATGGCCGGTGGTGGTGATGAGGGTGGTGGTGATGGTATTGATGGTGATGAGGGTGGTGGTGGTGATGATGATGAAGGCGATGGTGGTGGTGATGAGGGTGGTGTTGGTGGTGATGGTATTGATGGTGATGAGGGTGGTGGTGGTGATGATGATGAAGGCGATGGTGGTGGTGATGAGGGTGGTGGTGATGAGGGTGGTGTTGGTGGTGATGGTATTGATGGTGATGAGGGTGGTGGTGGTGATGATGATGAAGGCGATGGTGGTGGTGATGAGGGTGGTGGTGATGAGGGTGGTGTTGGTGGTGATGGTATTGATGGTGATGAGGGTGGTGGTGATGATGATGAAGGTGATGAGGGTGGTGGTGGTGATGATGAAGGTGATGGTGGTGGTGATGATGAAGGTGATGGTGGTGGTGACGATGATGATGAAGGTGATGGTGGTGGTGATGAGGGTGGTGGTGACGATGATGATGAAGGTGATGGTGGTGGTGATGAGGGTGGTGGTGACGATGATGATGAAGGTGATGGTGGTGGTGATGAGGGTGGTGGTGACGATGATGAAGGTGATGGTGGTGGTGACAATGATGATGAAGGTGATGGTGGTGGTGATGAGGGTGGTGGTGACGATGATGATGAAGGTGATGGTGGTGATGATGAGGGTGGTGGTGGTGGTGATGGTGGTGGTGCTGAGGGTGATGGTGATGAGGGCGGCGGTCGTAATGACGGTGATGGTGGCGGTGCTGGGTGGCGGGGGGCGATGACGGGGAGGATGATGGTAGCCATGGGGGTGACAGGGCTGGGGGCGATGGGTGGCGGCGACGCGCTTGTGCGCGCCGCTCCCGGCCCCTCCCCCGCCCATTGAGGAACTGATAGGCGCTGCAGAGGGGTGGGAGTCAGGGCAGGTGACGTCAGGCGGGGCCGAGCCAATGAGGGGCGGCGGCGAGGGCCGGGAGTGTGAAAGCATGAATGAAAAGTGCCGCGCGCCGCTCCCCCCGGCGCAGAGGCTGCGGGCAGCGGCTGCGGGCAGCGGCGGGCAGCAGGTAGGAGCCGAGCCGAGCCGAGCCGAGCCGAGCCGAGCCGAGCCGAGCCGAGCCGAGCCGTGCCGTGCCGTGCCGTGCCGTGCCGATCGGGCCCCGGCCCCGCGCTGCCTGCGCGGCGCTCCGCTCCGCTCCGCGGGAGAAGCGCGGGGTGGGGGGAGTCTTGGGGGGGGGGGGGGGGGTACGGACACGGCGGAGCCGAGGCGTTTGGGAGGAGCGGGGCTCCGAGCCTCCCCGCAGCGTGGACGTGGCGGCCCCGGAGGGTCCTTCAGGGGAAGGAGGGATGGAGCGGGGCAGGTCCCTCGGCGAGGGGGGGGCTGCAGGTGGAGGCAGGAGGGAGGGATGCGGGGCTCCCGGAGGAAGGAGAGGGATGCGGGTTCCTCCCCTGAAGAATGGAGGGATGCGGGTTCCCCTGAAGGGGAGGAAGGGTGGGGGGATGCGGGTTCCTCCCCGGAGGAAGGAAGGGTCACCCCGAGGAAGCAGAGGGATGCAGGTGTGTCCCCCCCCGCTCCCCGCCGGAGGAAGGCAGGATGGAGGGATGCAGAGCCCCCAGGGAAGGATGGAGGCATGCGGGTTCCCCGCGAAAGAAGAAAGGACGGAGGGATGCGGGTCCCCTCAAGGCAGGCGAGGGGTGCGGGTCCCCCCCGGAGCAGAGCCGCGGCTCCCCCGAAGCGAAGGGGGCCGGGGGTCCCTGCCCGCCGTGCGCGGTCCCTGCGCGCAGGGCCGGGGTCCTGAGCCGCGAGCAGGAGTCGCTCCCTTCCTTCTTTCTTCCCTTCCCTCCCTTTCATCATTTCCTCTGTGTTTTCTGTCTTTATTCCTCGCTTCTCTTCCCCCAGATCTTGGCTGAATCCAAAGCATCACAAGTTATTATTTCTTTTAACCGGCAGGTTTTTTCGCAGTCATTTTGTTTAGAGAGCGTTAAACGCATCGATGGGTGGGGAAAGGTCCTTTTCTGCATATTTTAAGTGGCGGGCGCAAATTCTATTTGCTTTGATTATTACCGGTTTGAATGCATTAATTTGGGAGTTATTAAAAATAACGCGGGCTTAATTCTCAGCACCTGCAGAATATCATTTGCTTTGCAAATGAAACAAATTTAAACTCGGCAGAAAATCGGCTGCTCCTCTGTGGTTATCCTGTAATTCTGCTCCAAATTGGCTTGTCGAGGGGCCTGATCCTGCTTGTCCCATTGGTGCTCAGGAGGGCTTTGCCCTGGGCTCGCTGGCTTGCAGGACCAGGGCCACTGATGTAGCTGTGTGCTGATATTATGGATCTCGCTGCTAATATTTGCATCTCTTTTTTTTTTTTTTTTATTCGTTTTCCTCCCTCGTTCCTTCCTTAAAAGCCATGTGGCCCCGAACCCCCTGGAGAAGAAGAGGTTGGCTTTTTTTTCCTGCTAAATGCTGTAGACTTCAGGGGTTGGTTGTTATCTTTGGTTATCTAGCTGTATGAGTGGTGTCAATTCTTCATAAAGCTAGATAACCGAAAGTAAAAATAACCCCATTACACGCCTGAGGAGGATGTGGAGAAGAAAGGAAATTCATCAAAAGGAAGAGGAGGAAAAGAAAAAATGAAATGGAGAAAAAAAAAAAAAAGGAAGAGAAAGGAAATGAGAGGCGGAAAAAAAAAACTGGGGAAAAAAGACAACTTTTTGGGACTGGAATAAAAACCCGAGGTAGGATTTTTTTTTTTTTTTTTTTTTTTGTTAAAAAGAACCTATTTGCCTCCTGTGATTTTTAAGAAAGAGTTTACTGATTCTGTGCATGGGAAGAAAACGTCTGTCTTGAGAAAGACAAGGATGTTGCCGCTCTCTCCTCGGCTGTTAACTGTAATTGAATTAACAAAGTAAAACTTCCAATCAGATTATGAATTAGTTAAGTCCAGGACACAGACTCCAGCTCAAGGATGAACTTTCATTGCGTAACCAGTCGTATAGCATCAGAGAATCCATAAATCAATACAGATTACGGTGTTGGATTATCTGTTTAATAAAGCAGCAACAGAGCAATGTTTATTAATGGCTGTTTGGCAAATATGAGCGCTGGATTATTTTTCTTTTCCTTTTTTTTCCCTTTTTTTTTTTTTTCTTCCCCCCCCCTCCCATTCCCTCCCTGTTATACAGTTAATTTTCTTCCCTGACAGATATAACTTGATATCAGGATTAGAAAGAAGGATATGGTGCTTTGGAAAATGGTTTCTTTGCAGTTTTCTTTGTTTTTCTTCCCTAGTACCTCTACCCAAATGCTTGCTCTCTTCTTTTAACCCTTTGTCTATGAACATTTCTTTGAATGGACTCAAGATTCCAAGATCGGGGATTTACAAAAAATATATATATGTATCTGACTTTGTGTATGAAACTGCGTGAGACTAATTGGGGAACTTGATTTTGTCTAATTTATCCTCTCTGCAAATTCATGCTGGTTCTTACCCCCTTCACTGGATTATATGTCAACCTCTTCCTTATGGGAACTGAGATTTTTTTTTTATTATTTTTTTTTTTTTTACCTACTCTAGAAGGGAATTTTGGGTCCAAGAGGTGAACTGGGTGCTTCCCACCCGCTTTTACTGGTCAGACTGGTTGCCTTAGATGCCACCTGCAAAAATACAGCAACCTATTTGGAAAGGTGTCTTGATTGTTGCTTAGAAGAACACAAAGATCTTGGGATGGATTACGATAATATATTCCAAGGGGGAAAAAAATATCAAACAAAAAGCTTTCGTAATAATAAAGAACAAATACGGGTGACAGCACCTGAACTAATTTTGGAAAGGAGCAACGCTAGCGTTGCAACTTTACGAAAACCCTCTTGTGAGAGACGTAGAAAAAGAGCTGACTTTCGCCCTGTGCTGGACCCGCTCGCTTCGCTCGTGTGCTCATCGCGCTCTTTAAAAAACCAAAAAAGAAGCAGAAAAAACTGCCCCTGGTACCTTATCGGGGGAAAGGCTGTAGTTCTGGGTGTAACGTGGAAGATTTATCCTGCTCATGATTACTTTAAATTAATAAACAAGGTATTTCCCCCCCCCCCCCCCCACGCCCGGCCCTGTAATTCAGAATAATTTAGTGCACGTGTTAACTCCCTATAACGATCTGCTTGGGGAAAGCTGAAGGAAAACCTCCTTTCTGTCTTCCCTTCGAGGTTCATCTGGGTGCTGCTATTGTTCCTGGCGCTGCTCCTGCAGCCCACGCCGGCGGTGGCAGGGGCGTAGGGAAGTTTTTACAAGCTCTTATTTGATTCCCTCTCCTCTGGTGCCTCGCTGCTGTCGCTCCTCCCTTGGGCGAGTGCAAAGCGTCGCTCTCCTGGCCTGGTGGCTCGTCCCTAGCTGGAGGGGGACGTTGCAGAGGACAGGGCAAGAGAGAACCGGCTCCAGAAAGCATCCGAGCCGTGGGCCATGGAAGGGGAGAGAGCGTCCGCCACGGAAGGGGAGAGCGCATCCTCCACGGATGCTCGCACCCCGAGCGTGTCTCGTAGGATGAAGTTGGACGCCCTTGGCTTTGGTGGCAGCGGGATGTCACCGCACGGAGCTCTCCTCCTTCATCCCTCCAAGGCAGACCAAGCCGGGAGGAGAACGGTCACCGGTCGAGCCGGCGCCCGCCAGGCTCGGGGACTGGGATGCGTCCGCGGGCGGACACCGGCGTCGAGCGGTGGCCCCTAAGTCCTCGTGCGAAGGGGCGCGGTGGCTCGCCCGGGGACGAGCGCGCGGGGGACGAGGGACTTTTATTCCTGGGTGAGCACTGGTGAGCTGCCATGTGCCATCCACCATTGGCCGGTGTCTTCGTTCAAGGCGGGGGGGGGGGGGGAAGCGCCTTTTGTCCAATCAGGGCTGGAAGCGATGCTATGTGATCATCTTTTGGTGTTCCTAGGTGACCAATCATGGTCTGTGCGGGGCCAAGGCGGCACCGCCATAGGCTGGTGTTTGATGGTGTCACTCGCTTGGGTATAACAAAGGCACGAGCAGGAATGGGGGGATGCAAACTGGGACGAGGGCGAAACTCGGGGGGGAATTTAGCAACCCGGGGCATAGGGAACCCGTGCATGGCGGGCCGGATCCAGGGGCAGGAGGTGCCCGTGCTGGTCGGTGATGGAGGCGACGGGCTTAAAGCCCATCGTGCCCGACCCGGCTCTCCGGAGCTCGTGCACCGCGTTCCCTGTTGCAAAAAGCGCCCTTTAAAATGGGCGTGAACCCCCCCGTTCTGCTGGGGGACACGGTGACACCGCGGGGCTAAAGCATCTCCAGGTCTTCACCCATCCCTTTGTGCTCCCAGCCTGGCAGGGCGAATGGGAACCAGTTTCACCCCACCCGCTGCTCTTCGGCGGGGACGGGCCATCGGGTGGGGCCCTCGGGGCTCTCCGTGGGTCCCCCGGGGTTTGGGGTGCTGTCGGACCGGGCCGCTCTCCGTGCGGGTGGAGATTTCTTTTTAATTCGGATTTTCGTCGTGGTGGGCGCCCGTTCCCAGCGGCGGGACTGGCTGCGTGGCCGCGAGCTTGGCTCTCTCGAAGGCCTTTGAGAGCATGAGAACTGGAGTAGTCTTGCAAACAGCTGATTTATTATTATTTTTTGTTCCCTTTTCTCCCCGGTTTGCTACGGGAGTACGCTAGCAACAAGAAAGCCCAGTGTGTTGGCATGACGTTGATCCAAATTGCAGCTTACATGTGGCCGTTTAAGCTTGCTTGGACACTATGATTTGACTGGTTAACACTCAGCACTGTCTACTCTGTTCTCCCTTATGGCTACCTAACTGCTGGAGACGTTAATAGGAGATATGCTTGCATGTTCTGTGTTGAGAGATTAGCTCTCCGCGTTCTTTTTCATGCTTAGAAGCAGCGTGTTCGGAGCAAAAAAAAAAAAAAAAAAAAAAAGGAGGAAACGCAATGCTAATTTTTTCTATGGTTCGGTGAGTCATTGAGAAGAACTAGCCTATCCAAATGTAATTATTGAAAATTTATTGATTTCATTCAATATATCACTTTCACCTAGGAAAGAGCTTGCGACCGAGTCGCCTTTAGCTCCTGTCTTTTAACGCTCGTGCCAGGGAGGCAGAAATGCAGCAGATCAGTCTGTTGGTGAGGCCAAAGCCCCTTCGCATCGCTCTCATCGTAGGAACGCTGCGCTGCGGCCGGCGCAGCGGGCCGGGGGACTGGCAAACTCGCGCTGCCAGTGAATAGTAACTTTTTCTTTGTGAAGAATAAAACATTTATATTTGTAATAAATAACATGAGCAAATTCTCGGCTCTAAGCTGTGAAAAATAGTAAAAAAAAAATAATAATATTTTTTTTAATCCGGATTTTTTTGTGTTTGAGGAAAGCAGACATTTCCTGACTGAAGGAATTTTTTGCTGGCCTTTTTTTTACAATTTTAAAGTGAAAACAAAAGGAGGCCCTGATGGCTCAAGCCCTTCGAGGTCTCCCCAGAGCACAAATTGCCCCTTTTCTTCCCCAGCCTCTCCCTCCCGCCACGGCCCCGTGGGCCCCGCGCGCTCCCGCGCGCTCCCGCGCGCTCCCGCGCGCCGCGGGTTGGGCAGGTGCGGAACGGCGCTGCAGTGCATCCACAAAGAAATTGTATCGATACGCTATGAGATATATATATACGCGCGTATATCTCTCTATTTTTGAAATATTTATATGTATTTCCTTCCTCCAAGCGACCGCAGCCGGGTTTGCATGGGAGACGGGGTGATTTTTAAAGGCGCTCTCGAGGCGGGGCTGGCAGGCGGCGGCGGCTCGCTCCCAGCGTCGGTCCTAGAAGCTCTGCTGCTTTTGGGGCGGCGGGGCCGCGGGATGTGCGGTCCAGGACGCCTTGTCAGGCTGGGTTTGGGGGTGACCTCTGTGCCAAGAGAAAGCGTAAGGCGTCCTGCCATCGGTACCTACCGGGGTCAAAAATGCTTATTGAAGCCTCCAGCCGCTGGACCGGGGCTGAGAGGGGAGCTCGTCTTTGTGCCGAGAACAGAGTCTTTCCTCTTCAAACAATCAGGGCTTCAAAACCCTTGAGCGTTTTCAAGGGAACGATTTTTATGTCGGGATTATGATAAACCGGCTGAGTGGGCGCGCTAAGCCGCC
Source organism: Mycteria americana (assembly GCF_035582795.1). Taxonomy (NCBI): domain Eukaryota; kingdom Metazoa; phylum Chordata; class Aves; order Ciconiiformes; family Ciconiidae; genus Mycteria; species Mycteria americana. The sequence continues at coordinate 2,716,553 of NC_134389.1, read as the reverse complement.
ATAGGAATCAGATCAGGCCCTGCTTTAATTTCAGCAAGTGGCGGGTGTGTGGGAACGGAGGCTGGGGCGATGCTCTGAATTAACCGGCTGAGCTCAGGGCCCCAGGGCCCCCCTTTTCGGTGCACGGACCCGAGGAAGGGGTGCAGACATCCGCCTCTTCATGCTGACCCTGCTCCCCGTCCCCGCCGTGGCTTTGCGGACGTGGGTCTGCCCGCCGACGCGCGGCGCTTTGCAAGGTGGTTTGCAACGCCCTGCGATGGCTTTGGGGTGTCCGGTGCCGGTCTCTGTAGGGCAGGAGCAAAAGGGAGAGGGGATTTCTCGAATCCCCCCTTTCCTCCCCCCCCGCCGCATCCCCCGTGGTGCTGGGTGTCCAGCAAATGGGACCGGACGGCTCTCCTTCACCCTGCCCGGGGAAAGCGGGTGGCAGTGCCCCGGGGGGGGGACAGCTAGAAGGAAAATGATGAGCTCTGTGGTCTTTAGGCTGCTTGGAGGAGACGGTCTGCCAGCGGGCAGGTCGCTCAGATGCAGCCGGGGTGATTGGATGTGAAAGCGGAGCCGCGGCGCTTGCCGCCTGTGCTGGCAGCTTCGCCTCTCCCCGTCACCCGTCACCACCGCGGGAGGTTTTGCTGGCCCAGGCTCGTGCGACAGCGTTGCCAGCGTGGCGGGGGGGGGCCCTAAAAATAGTCCTGGGGCCGCATTCTGGCTTGTCCTGCGGGATTTTCAGGGACAGAGATAGGAAGGGACGTGTGCGCGTGAATCCCGACACCTCCCTGCTCGCTGCTTTTCCCCCACCGCCGTGAAATGCAGGGGGAAAGGGTGACGGCCGCTGGGCTTTGGAGCAGGCAGGGTCTGGCCACCTGCAAAGCTGTGCTGGCCGTGGTTAGTTTTGCAGAAAAAGAGCTGGGAAGTCTTGGTTCAGGAGCCCTGTGCCAGCCGGGGCGAGGGACCCCCTGAATCCTGGTGGGTTGGGATGGGGGGGGGGGGGTGTCCTTATGTACTGAAGTCTGCGAGGCTAACGGGGAGGTCTTGGATCGGTGCTCCTGGCTGAATCCGTCCCTGGTTATCAGTGGATCGCGGTCTTGTGCTGGCATATAACTCCAGGATTTATGCTGCTACAGCTGAGACCAGCCTTGGACCTGGCATCTGTAACCCTAAAGCTAAGCTGTGTAATCCTCACCCAGCGACGACGGCCGTGGCCTGAGCCTCAGCTTTGACAGCCCAGGCTAGGTGTAAAAATCATTTTAATTCCACTTTCAGGGCTTTTAGTATTGCCAGAGCAGGGACAAAGAGGGTAGAGCCAGGATGCTGGTGCAGGAGGAGGGAGCATCTGCGTTGGGTGCATCCGCCGGGTTTAACTGCTTGGGCTCGTGCGATGAATTTTTGCAGGCAGGCGGAGGGCACAAGGTGCAGCTTGTTCTGGGGTAGGAAGAAAATGCAGGCTCTCAGAGGGAAAGAAAAAGAAAGCAAGCTGATTAATAAGTGTTGGGCATGAAAAAGACGGAGTATTCATTGGCGTGGTGGGACGGCTTGGCCCTGAGCCCTGCGCGCGGCTCCTGGGGGCTGCTGGCTCGTCCTGCGGCTTTGCATGGCTTGGGTTGATGCAGGTAAACCAGGTTTAATTTGACCTTCAGCAGATTCCTGCCTGCTGGAAGCTCAAAACTCGTCCCTTTAGGGGGGAAAGAAAAAGAAAAAAAAGTCTCCTGGATCAGTGCGTGAGCTACGGGGAGGGGAAAGGGGGTCCCCCAGATCCACGTCGCTCTTTCGGAGGCACTGGGTGCTCTTTGGAAAGGAGGAAGAGCTCCCCCCCCCCGAGAAGCCCGCTTTGTTTCATCCATTCCTCCCCTTCTGGCTTTTAGTAAATACCTACTATTTTAGGTAAGAGTGCAATATTCAGCTTTTACGGTGTTTCATAGGAGCAGATCGTTTTAGGGATTCCTGGGTTGAACCGGGCAGGAATGCATCTGGGCCGAATAACCTTTCTCTGGCATCAGCAGGCACCAGCTGCTTGGGAGGAAAGTGCTTGAAACCCTACAATTATGGGATAATGTATTCCGAGAGAGTTTCTCGGCTTTCCGTCCCCGAGCTGGAGAGTTTATATCCCCTCCTCGATCCTTGTAAAATGTCGCTAAACTTGGATGTTCTTGTCATCCGCTCCTCGATGGCGCCGGGAGCGGGGGCATCCCGCAGCGGTGACCTGCAGGGGCTTGGGGCTGAGCAGGAGGGAAAAAAAAAACCCCTAAATTTTCTAGCGTTTGCTTTGAATTTACTGTTTCGGGAGAGGAATAGTGTCTTTGAAAAGAGCTGGAAGTGTGCCGGCCTCCGCAGCCGCGTGTGGAGTCAATGGAAAAGCCGTGGGGAATTAGGAATATAACTTTGATTGTTCAAGGGAATTAGGCACGTAATTCATTCGGGGACTTCCATTAATCCTGCAAGGCACCGATGGTATCCAGAGGACTTTCCTACCTGCTCGGGCTTGGCCGGGAGGTGCAGGGTTTGACCCCTCTTGACTACGGGGAGGTTTGAGGGCTCGGGATCCTTCGCTGGGCTGGACGGGTACCGTGGAGGACGGGTGGCCCCGGGCCACCGACCCACCTCGTAATTTTGCAAACAAACCCCATTCTCTGGGGAATTTTCTCCCTTCTCCCCCTTTGTTTTGGCTTGGAACAACAAAACCCACCAAGCCCCCCCCGCCTTTTTTTTCCTTTTTTTTTTTCCCCCCCTAAATGAAAAAAAAAAGAGCTCTTTTTAATCTTAAACCCACCCATCTCTAGGAGCATCAGCAGGGCTGGGTGGGTTTCTGGAGGGAGAGCTTTGCCACGGAGCTGGGCACCTTCTTGCCGCTCTTCGCTCAAGATCAACCGCTTATTTTCGGAGAAGATGGGAGCGAAAGGAGGCCTGCCTGCGCTGCCCGGCCCCGCTGCCCGTCTCGGCCGAGGCTTTTGCTGGCACCGGGGCAAGCCGGCAGCGAGGCTGGGGCAAAGGCAGGCTGCGAAGGATGGCCATGGAGCAGGTTGCCATGGAGAACCGGGATTATTCTGCGCGCGCGTGTGCTGGGGCGCGCGGGGAGGGGGAGGGAAAACATCGTAATTTTTTTTTTTTTTTTTTTTTTAATTTTCATTTTTGTTTTAAACATTCGCGACGGAGCGCGATGCCGGCGGCGGGCGCGCTCACCCGCCCCGGGGAGCTACAACCTCCGAACCCCGTCGCCATCCCCCTCCTCCCCTACTTCTGCCGCCCCAGCTTCTGCACCGGCTCCTCCATCGGGCTCTTATCTCCAATAATCCCCCCGTAAGAGGGCTTTCTGCTTGTTATGACACCCAGTGAAAGCGTGGGAGAAAGATCCTTTCTTCGCCCTTGTCCTCCACAGCCAGCCACTAGCCTGAATGGGAGGCTTTTTTGTGTCTCTGTGTGCCTGACTAATTGAGCTGAAGGACTTGCGTCTGGAAGGGCTTGAAAGGGACTTTTGTTGCCGCTGCGGAGTTTGTGGAAGGCGAATGAGCCCTGCTTTCTTAGGGGACGTGGGTCCTGGGCAAATTTGACTCTTGAGTGCTCACGCCTCCCGGTTCTTTGGGAAAATGAGGGGGAAAAAAAAAAAAAAAGGGTGGTGGGCTTGGTTTGGTTTGGGGGTTTTGGGGGGTTTTTCGGAGGGCTATCGGCAGCCCGTGGGAAATGGAGTCTGGCAAAAAAAAAAAAAAAAAAAAAAAAATCTGGCCCTGGAAAGGTTGGTGAGCTGGTTTTAAAAAAAGGCATGGTGAGATGAGTTAAAACTGGTTAAAAATAACAGTATCAGGAGCCTCCGCCTCCAAAAATAACAGTACTGAGTGCCTTTGCCTCCTGCTTTTTGAAGGCCCGATCATCAAAACCCAAATCCCCTCTGTGATCCCAGGGGAAACGGTTTCGTGGTCTAAGGGCGCTTCCCCGTCCCGTTGCATCCCGAGAGGCGACGAGCATCGGCTGTCACGAGGCCGTTTGAGCCGCCGCTGCGAAATTCCTCTTTTCCTCTTGCCCTTGACAGGAGCGGTGAAAAGTCAGGGTTGTCCCTGAAAGTCCTTTAATTAGCGCTTGGCGCGGGGTCGTCCCCACGCGGCTCCTGGCACCGGTGACCATGCGAGCGTGCGGGAGGGAAGCCTTCTCCTACTTCTAATAACCCCAAACCCCAACTCTTTCTTAAAAAAACCCCACCAAGGTCCTACTTGGGAGGAAAACCGAGAGGTTTGCCGCAGCATTTTGGGATTTTAAAGGCTCTTCTCTGCCGGGAAGGTTGGTTTGGGGCATCTGCCTGGAGCCTTTGGGGACTTTCACCCCCGGCGGTGGCTCCGGCTGCCCCGTGTCCCATCCCGAGGACTTGGTGTTGCCACGTGTCTCTGTCCAGGATATTTTCTTCCTGCCCTTGCTAATTTTTCATGATCTGATGCCGGATTCATTCAAAGACCAGCAGCTCCTTCTCCCAGCCCGTGTTTTCCCCACGGCGAGGCTTAGGAAAAGCCCAGTGCAAAGTCCAGCGCTGAGCATCCCATCCGGAAATCCTGCAAGGAGGGGAAAATGGGGCTTTTGGGGGGAAAACCAGGGCTTTTTGGCACAAAACGGCCCGGCACGTGGCGAAGGCTGGGCAGAGTCGCTGGTGGCTTTTTAAATGGCTGAAATGGGGAAGAAAGCGGCTGCAGGGGGACGCTCGGCTGTCCGGCGCGCCGGTCGCCTCGCTCCTGTCGCACGCTTCTCTTGGGACACGCAGCCCCTGGGCCTCGTCGAGAAGACGCTTGAAATTATTGTCAAGAAATATGTTTCCGCTGTCATTTTTTTTCCCTTCACCCCCAACCCCCCCCCCCTCTTATTTTTCCTTCTTTCCAGCGATATCGCAGAGCCCTCTGCACGAGGAAGCGCTGTCAAAGCTGCCGGGCTCCATTCCACCCCCTGTGTGGATAAACACTCCCAGCGTGTGTTATTTGGCAGTGGGTTTCTAATGTGAAGTGATTAAAACATTTTGAAAGTTGTCTTTTGGTGGCGGGGTGACGTAGAGGCTGCAAACGTCCACGGCGCTTCTTTTCCTCCCCCGTGCCCAAAGGCCTGGTGCCTTCGGACTGCAAAAATGCCGGAGTTTTCCAGGATCAAAGAGGTGAATCAAGGATGGGGGGGGGGGGGAACCCCCAGAGCAAATAGGTTTGAAACAGATGTGGATGCGAATAGTGAAATTTGATAGAGAAGGGAGGTGAAGGAAAAGAGAGGCAAACGAACAGGAGCCCTTTTTAAAAAAAAAAATTAAAAATGTAAAAATCACTTTCGAAAACGGTGCCTAACCCCTTTCCACATGACTCCACGAGGGGGGTTTTAAGAAATCAAGCAATTTCTGCAACCCTCCTTGCCGGCACCACGCTAAAAACGCAAACTCGGTTTTCTTTCCAGCAGCCCGAAGTCCGTCCCGCCGCAGCTCCCGGGATGCCTTTGACCCCAGGTATTTGCGAAGTGAATCCGAACTGGTTACCGTCGGGGTAAACGATAATTTCCGTGCTGTTTGTGCGCTCGTAAGGAAGCATTAGAGAAGTTTGCTTTCTCAGCGCTGTGATACGCTAATGATGGCGCGTATTAGTCATTAGCCGTAAGTAGCTGTCGGCGCGAGCCTCGCCGGCCGGGCACAGGACCCGCAGGCGGGCGCACGCTGGTGCACCCACCAGCATCCCTCCAGCCCTTTATTTTCCCCCACAGGACTTGGCTTTCTCTGCCTCCATTTCTTATTTAAAAAAAAAAAAAAAAATAGAATTTCCAATAATTATTTAAAAAAAGAAAAAAAATTACCCAATTCTAGTTTTGGAACGATGTGTCAACTTGGAAATGGGGGCTTGGAGTTAAAAGCGGATGAAGGGAGCAGAGCAAGGCTCGCGGACCTGCGTGCTGGAGGCCAGAAGACAAAGAAATCCAAATTACTGGGGGTTTGGGGATTTTTTTTTTTTTAATTTTTATTTTATTTCTTTATTAATTTATTTCCCCCCTCATCTTTTTTTAGTAGGGAAGGGGCTGACTCACTTTTTTTTTTTTTTTTTATGCTTGAGGTTTGCCGAAGTGCTGAATATTTTACGCTCTGCAGAAGCCTTACCAGGCTGGAACCTGCTGAAATTAATGGAATAATTAAATAAAAGCGCTTATTTTTTTTTTATAAGTGGCCAGTAGTTCTGGGTTCATGCGTTGCAGAGCGCACCAGACTGCCTGTAAGATGATCATTTTTATGGTGTCCCTAACCAAACCCCTAAAATTTGGGAAATTCTTGCCCTAGCACAGATTATTCCTCCTGCCCCCAATGGCTTCCAGCTTAAATAATAAGAGTTTTTGAGCAGATGGAAAAAAAAAAAATCAAGTGTGGGTATTGGAAGGAGAAAATAACGGAAAGATCAGGTGGTTTCAGTGCAGATGAGGCATCATTCTTAGGCAAACCACAGCAATAATATTAAAATGCGTTATTAGTGCTAATCAATAACAGCATCGCTATAAAATATTTAGAATTACGCAATGCATCTATTTCTCCGCTTTACAGCTCATTGTAATATTGGTAATTCCCGCAATCCCTGCGTTCGGCGAGCGCGAGGTTCCGCACCGGGGATTTCGGCACCGGGGCCTTTGCGTTTTCGGGGCTGGGCTGGGGAATTGGGATTTTTCCAGAGGTTCTGGAGGAGCGGGGTGGCGGTCCCACGCGTCCTGCTTGCCGCTGACGCCGGGCACGTTTCCGAGGCGCTCGCAGCATCCCGGGGCGGGTCGCGGGGACGCAGAGGGGGGCCCTGGTGCCAGCGCTGCCATCCCTCTGCTCCTCCCTCCCTCCCTCCCTCCCCGGCGGAGACCGGGCTCATCCAGCACTGGGGGAAACTCTGTCATTTTATTTTATTTTGGTTTTTTCCTCAATGCAAAAGATGAAAAAACCCGAGGCACGGGATTTCGGTGCGTTTCGGGACCTTTTTTTTCCAGCGGACGAAGGGACAGCGGCCCTGTGCCCGTCCCGGCGAGCGGGGTGGATGTAAGCAGCCGAACCCTCGTGGCTGCCATAACCCTTTGCCGATGCATCGTGGGGAGGGTTTCACCTTCTGCCTGGCGCGGCCTGCTTTTCCCTTCCTTTTCTTTATTATTTCTTTTTTTTCATTAATCTTTTTCTCTTTATTTCCTTTTTTTTTTGTTTTCCTTTTTGTTTTTTTTTGTTTTCCTTTTCCTTTTTCTTTTTTCCTTTTTCTTTATTTTCTTTTCTTGTTTTCCTTTTCCTTTTTCTTTTTCTTGTTTTCCTTTTCCTTTCTCTTGTTTTCCTTTTCCTTTTCCTTTCTCTTTTTCTTTTTCTTTTTTCCTTTCTCTTTTTCTTTTTCCTTTTTTTCTTTTTCTTTTTTTTTTTCTTTTTTTTTTTTTTTTGTTTTATTTTGTTTTTCCAATTCTGCATTTAAACCTGCTTTGTCTCGTCTCCTGCCGGCGCGTTTAACGAAGGGGCAGCCACTCCCACGCCAATGGGGGTTTTTTTGTTGTTGTTGTTGGGGTTTTTTCTGGTGCTTTGTTCCACCCGACGCCCTCCCTGGGGACCGCGGGGTGCCCGCCGAGGGGTGCGGGTCGGGGTGCCCGGGGACGGACGGGGAAACACAAAGCCCCGAGGAAGACACGGGGCTCTTGTTATCCTGGTCGTGCGCGAAAGAGTTAACCCATTAGAAATTCCGAGCCCTTCTTCCGATAGTTAAACCTGATTTGCATGCATTTACATAATGAATGTCATTTGCATTCTTGGAGGTTGGCTACTTCTGTGGGAAAAGTCAAAGCGGGATTGCGGGGAGGGCGAAGGGGGGTCGGCGAAGAAAGAAGGGAAGTTTTTTTTTTTTTTTTCCCCGCACCCCACGCGCATCCCTGCCCCTCGCCATCCTCGTCCAAATGCTCTTTTTTTCCCCTCCTTTCCCCCCATTTTTTTCCCCCCCTCGATGCCTTCCTGCCTCTCCCTTCCGCAGGACGCACAAAAGCCAACGGCGGATAGGCCGTGTCGAGGCGAAGCGCATCCTTTCCCTCTCCCCCCCTTCCCCTCCTTTAATTTCTCCTTCTAATTCCATCTTGGCTCCCGTTCCCGGCGCCCTCGCGCGCGGGGGGCCGCGGCCCCTCTCCCTCCCCTCCCCGCGGGTGCATGCGTGCTGAAACGGTAGCAGAAAAGGGGAAAAAAAAAGGTGGGAGCCACCATTTTAGGCAGCCGCCGTGTAAAATGGCCGATTCTCTTCCCCCTTGGTCCTCGCCACGCGCTCGGCTGCATCCCCGCAGCATCCCGGGGATGGGGACGGGGATGGATCCCGCCCGGGTACCGCGTCCTCGCCGTGGGGCGTTCAGCTCCGTGGGGCCCTCGTCCCGGCCTCGGCCGTGGGGATTTTTCTTTTCCCGCCGGCGATGGTCTTGGCACGGGGCGTCGCGGCCACGAAACACCCCCGGCCACGCGCAAAGCACCAGCCCACACCCCAAAATCAACCTCCTTTTGTTTCGTCTTCAGTTTTCGCAGCGGGGATGGCACCGAAGGCGAGCGTACGGTCTTTTTTTACCAGGTTTTTGTTTTGTTTTTTTTTTGTTTTTTTTTAATTATCGTTTAAAATGACCGCCACGCCACATGGGGATATTGTGGGTTTTGAGGCTCGGCTGCAGAATTTTTTCCTAGTCACATTAGATGACATTTAATTCTTTGTGTATTGTGATAGTACTAGGGAAAGAGCTATTTAATTTCCCCCCCTTTTTCTTGGACTAGGAAAATTCAACAGACTCACTTTTCTGTTGCTGAGACCATTTTGTGGCTGTTTAGGAGGGGGGAAAAAAAAAACCCTCAATGTGAAACACGAGCAAATTCATCCCCTCCTTGTGCGTGATGGGCAGAGGCGTGAGAGGCTTCGCCGGGTCCAGATGATTTGTGGGTATGAAGTTATTGCACTAAGGTTAATACGAGAGAGGGGAAAAAAAAAATCACTTTATACGACATTCGACCCGGCGCGGTGTGAACCGATAAATTTTACTACAGCACTTGAAATATTTTTGGGGTGTTTTTATCTGACGATCCCATTGCGAGAGGCTTGTGGTTTAGGTGAAAATCTTGGTGTTACACGAGGCTGGGTTTGTTGTTCTTTTTAATTTCTCCCCATCCCTCTGTTGCCATGAGACCTAGCAACTTAAAAGCCTAAATATGCCGAGTGAGTTTAACCCTGGTGCGACAGGAATTTTGAAAGCAGATTAAAAATAACCAGAAATTTATCCTTAGAAGAAAAATAAATCACTTTTTTTTTTTTTTTCCTGGTGGACTGATGCCGGATTCCCAAGCGTGCCCGGCTGGGGTCGTCCCCGTGGGGAAGCGCTGCTGGGCTTGGCTCGATCCTGGTCCCTGCTGGGGTCTGTAAGGTGGGAAGGGACCGGCGAAGTGGTGACCGTCACCGTCGTATCCCTTTCGGTGGCCCCGGGGACGGCGACGCTTGGAACCCGAAGCAGCGCGGGGTCCCTGCGAGCTCGCGGGGTCTCCCCGGCCCCGCCGGCAGATCCAGCCGAGCTGCCGAGGGTGCGCAGCCGCGCGCTCCCCTCCGCCCGGCGAACTTGCTTATTCAGGAATGGGAAATACTTTCCTAAAGCTTGCAAAAATGTGCTAAGGCTCTTAGCTATTTGGCTAAGCTGCATCTACTTAGTTGATTTCTCACTGCTTTTATTTATAACCTTTGGTCCGCGCTGGAGGATTTTTTTTTTTTTCCTTTTTTCTCATTCTTACCCTGGGATGGGGCACGTTAATGGGCTGGAAGTGGGGCTGGAAGGAGAGGACGGGTCTGGGCATCCCCGCTCCGCTCCCACCAGTGCCACTCACTCGCCCTCCATCACTTAATTTCCACCAGCTCGGATTGTCTCTCTGATTTCTGTAGCGTTATCAATGATTTATGGGACTAATGGGCAAGGGAAAAGGCTTTTTCTCTGGCCCAAGCACCTTCCTCTATTAAACAAGCCCAGTAAATTCTGCACCGGGCAGAACGCGAAGCCTGCGAATAGCCGTGGGCGAAAGCAGAGTTTATCCAGATGAAAAATATATCAAGTGAATATGAACATTAAAATAAAAAATAATTCTGTAAGGATGCTCCAAAGCAATACAGAGCAGCGCTGGCAGCACACGAGGGTCGCGGCTGCTCGGTTTTGTTATTTTTAGGCGGGGACGCTGCCGGTGCTGGAGCTCTCCCGCTCGCTTCCTACTGCGGCAGCAAGGGGAAAACCCCGCGGAGCGCGGGGGTTAAGGTCGCAGGGACGCAGCGCGGCGGGCTCCTCACTCTGCGTTTGATCCAAGCGTCTTCCCTCCATGCGGCTCCCACCGGCGATGGGTCTCCCCTGGCTCGGCCGCGGCAGAGCGCTCGGGGAAGCCCGGCTTTCTTGGCGTCTGGATAAATCCCCCCCCCCCCGCCCCGGTCGCAGGGTGCTGCTGGGTTTGGGTTGGGTTTTCAAGTGCCTCGGCGGAGCAGCCTCTGGCCCGGGCAGGGAGGGAAGCCTGGAGAACACGGCTTCCCAGAAGGCAAATTAAAAAAAAAAAAAAAAAAAAAAGAGTGGTTTTTTGACTTAGATTTACAGTTTTTGGTCCTGCCTCATCGTTCTTGAATACCTGGGGTTGGCAGGGCTGCCACCACGACCACAGCGGGACGCTGGCTGGCACCTTGCTCGGCAGGGACAAGGAACGGTGACGGTGCAAGGAGAGCTTTCCCCCATTTCAACCCCCCCCCGTGCGCAGACTCCGGCTCCTTTCGCTCCCTACGGGGCCGAAGCCCCACGGGGGCATCTCCGCAAGGCTCGGTTTTGGAAACCGGCACAGTTGCAAGGATGCCGAGAATTTTCCAACCGACTTCTCTCTTCCTCTTTCCCTTTTCCTGCCAGAAACGTGGCTGTAATCTCCCTGTTCTGGTGTAATCCAGCCAGGGGAGGACGGGGCTGACATTTAATGCGTTCCCATCCTCTTTTCTTTCTCTCCCTGCTAGGGAGGAGCGTGGGTTCACCCTACGTGATGCTCTGCTCATTTTCTGGCTGGCAAATCACGGGTCTCTGGCCCCGGTGAAAGTTCGCAGGGAATTTCCTGGTAAGTGGATTTATATCTTTTTTTTTTTTTTTTTTTTTTTTTAAAAGGCTTTCCATAAGCTCTTACACTGGACGGTCTCTAGCACCGGCACGCCGCCGGGATGGGCTGAGCCTCCCTATAGCAAGCGCTTAGGGACTGGTGCGAGACCACGGTGACCCACGTTATGGGGGGAAAAAAGAGGGGCTAAAACTCCACGGTTGCCAGCACCTTCCTCGCCCTCTACTTGGCCAAAGTCTTGAACAACCGTGGATTTTGTTCTGGTTTTAATTTCTGTTATCGCTGGGTTGTTAACTCGTAACCCTCAAACCCCGTGAGAGGTGTCTTTCCCACCCGCGGGAACAAAGGGCTCCTCTGGGGTTCTTTGGGGTTGGGGGTTTTTTTTTTGTCTTTTAAATGGAAAGAAGGTAATAAAGGTGTTTCTGTTGCTTTTGGTTTTAACTCAGATCGGCTCACTTTAACACGAACCCCGGAGTGGGGGCTGTACGGAAAAAACCCCACCCTCCAAAAGCCACGAGACCCCGGCCGTGCGGGAGCTGCCAGCAGGACCTGTCTTGCAGGACCCTCAGCAGAAGCCCCTCACCGCGGCTGATCCCGCGTGTGCCCTCCTCCTCCTCCTCTTCCTCCTCCTGCCAGCAGACCCTGGCCTGGAGCACGACGTAGATCGCGATTCGCCCCAGCATCCAGCCGGGCTGCTCGGGGCTGCCGGCCAGCACAGGGCTTCGGCGTGGGGACGCCAGCACTGGTTTGGGGACGGACGGGGCGGAGAGGACACCGGGACGTCCCCATCCCGCCGCCGCGCGTCGCCCCGTGGGCAGCACACCGGAGCCTTGCTGGTGAGAGCGGGGTGGGATGTGGGTACCGCTCTGGCGGGTGGCACCGGGGCGTGAGGATGCCGCATCCGTCGAGAGGTGGGGACCGCAGGTAGAGCCCGCGCCGGTGGGCAGCGGGCCTGAGGCGGAGGTGATGGGCAGGAGGAGAGGGGCTGGGAAGGGACAGTGCGTTTATTAACAAGGCGCAGCTGAAGCGGGTCCTTTGCCAGTGGTCAAGTCTGAATCACAAACTCCGCATTGTTTCCGAGTGGGTTCAGCGCGTTTCCCTTCTCCCCCTCCCTTCCCCTTTCCTCTCCTCTCGCCCTCGCACAAAGATGTCATTGTGCCGGGGACTTGGTGATGGCAGCGTTGTTATTTGGTCCAAAAAAAAAAAAAAAAAAAAAAAGAAAACCCCAAGAAAAGAAAGAAGTGGGGAGGGGGGGGACCCAACAAGGTGAAGAGGTTTAAATCAGCTTAGCCCAAATGCCAATTAAAAACCAAAGAGGATTAGGCTTGTGATCAGCAGAATAGACAGTCATTGTGCCCGGACAAGGGGGTTCCCCCCCCCAGGCCCGACGCAATCGTGCCACAGGTCTCGCTGCCGATCCTCACCGCTCTCCTCTCGCGGCGGGACGGGGCGACGCGGGGGCTGCCCTTGACCCGCACCCATCGGGGCGCTCGCCCGTGGCACGGGGCGGGCGAAAGCCCCACGGGTTTCCGGTGCAAAGACCTTTTTCTTGCATTTTTTAAGTGCGCGCGAGGAGTCTTGCCTTGGCTTGAGTTCAGCCGAGCGAGGAGAGGTCTTGATCTCTCCGCCAAGGGGAAGGTCTTCCCTGAAACAGGCTCTTGGTCTGAGCGCGTCCCTCAGCTGCGACCTGGTGGAGGGTCCCTGGGGCGAGGTCCTGTCCCTGCGTCCAGGCAGACGTCGGCCCCACCTCGCTGGACCCCCACGTGCAGCCCTGCTCCAGCACGCCCAGGCGCTCGTGCCGGCTGAGAGCTCTCACCGGCTGTAGGACCAGGCTGCGGAGACCATCGGTCGGATCCCCGCTCCCGAAGCAGCCAGCGCGTCGCCTTTTGGTCCTGGGGCAGTGGCAGAGAAATGCCAGGAGCATCGCACGGGCTGTCCTCCGGCCGGCGGAGATCCAGAGAAGACTTTGTACTTCTCTGCACCGTGGCCTGGAGATGACATCTGGATGCTTTCTGTCGGGTTTAACCCTCCTCTGCCATCCACTAGCTCACTGCTCGCATGGTTCGAGGTCCAATGTAGCCAGAAACCGTGGTCCTCGTAGCATCCTCACCTGCAGGAGAGGAACCTGGGGGGGGTGAGGTGGGTCCGGGCGCTCGCTTGGATGTCTGCCCACGCTCAGACTCCCTCAGCTCGCCCAGCTCCAAGCACCTCTCCCAGTACACCGGTAAACCGGTAAAAACCCCAGGAACAGAAAGATGCTCTGTGCCCCCGTGGCTGCTCTTAACAGGGACCGGAGTCTGCGGCCGTGGCAGTTTCACTCCTGGCTCTACCAAGAGAGCGGTGAAGGCAAACGCCCCTGCGGCCAAAACGGCTACGCGGGTGTCAAAAGCGCGTAGCCGGACCAGGGGTGTCTTTATACCACGCTGGCAGCTTAAAAAGGGTCTTCACTTGGGTAGAAAGTGGAATTACATGCTAACTTCAAGGCTTTTTTGGAAAGGAAAGGTGCCGAGTGTAGGTGGGAGCCAGGCCGAGCGGGGAGATGTTTAAGGGACGGCAGCAACAAATTCCGGCGGAGCTTCGGCACCTCCGTGGCTGGGTCCGGGTGGGTTCAGCCGAAGCCCCCTTCTCTTTTAGCCTGACGCAAAGGGAGCCCCTGCACGTCTGTCCCGCCTCTTCCCGGGGTCTCTGCGGCGTGAATCCTCTCTGCGAAGGGGGACCACGGCCTGGCTGCGGTGGCCCTGCTGCTCGGTGGATCCCGCTGCCCTGCTTTGCACGGGAACCCAGGGACGGCTGCGGTGGAGCCTGGTCCGGCCCCAGCCATCGCCAGGCAAAAGCTCGTGGGAGAAGCTGAGCCGAGACGTTGCCGCCGTCGGCTCTAAATGCAAAACGCTCCCAGCCTTGAGCCACGGCGAGGAAAAAAGGAGCAAAAGGGCCTTTTCTCTGAAGAGCAGGAGGAGGAGAAAGCATCCCGCCTCTGGACCAGGAGCCGTTTCTCCCCGACCCCGGGCCCGGTTAGCATCGGCCGAGGGACCGCAGTCACGGCGTGACGGACGACGCCGGTGCCCAGGCAGCGGACGCTCAGGCAGCGTTTCGGGGCAGAACGCAGGGATGCTGCGGAGCGAAGGAGCCGCGCTTTAGGGGACGGGGAAAGGGTGAAGGAGATGTCACGGGCTGGGAGGTGCAATGCCACCGCCTCTCCCTTGTGCCACCGCCGTGCCCGTGCCCAGGGATGCCCACCGGCACCCAGCAAGCACGCAGGCTGTGGGAGCGGGGAAGAGGGCAGGATCCGTCCCCTTTTGTTGCTGCCGTGTAATTTATGATATGAGAGAGGGCCATTGTCTGGACCCATCCTGTATTTTTCCGAGGGCTTTGCCTCTCTTCCCAGACCCCCGCTGTGCTCCTGCTACTGTACCGTTGCTATGGGACGTGCTCCCCGCGCCGCGGCTATGCGGGGCAGTGCCGGGGAGGGCTGCCCACCGCGGCCGGACCCATCTGGAGCCCCGAGCCCCGCTGCCGGCAGCCCAGCCGCTCGGCGGCCCCGCTGACGTGCCGAGGGCCTGGGAATGGGACTTTCGGCCCCTCCAAGTTCACGGCCACCGGAGGCATTCAGCTGCCGGAGGGGGGGGGCAGCGGGATCTGGGGCGTTTGGCTCCATTCTCCCTTCCCTTTCAGCGCCGGCAGTGTCCTCAGCGCATACAGATCCCCCGTCCCTTTCTCCTCCTGACAAGTGCGCACATAAATAAATTACCCCACCGGGCGAGTGTGGAACAATCTGTCCCCTAAATTCTATTCATCGCCAGACAGGACCCATTATTCCCCCGATTAAAGCCGCTGGAGTAGCTTGCAAGGGTTACAGTTACTCTGTCAAACTGTAAATAAGACACTAAAAATAAAGGGCGCTGGCGAGAGAAGGGGGAAAGGGAAGCCAGACTAATGCCTGCTGCTAGGGAAACCGAATGAATCCCTAATGACGCCTGTGTACAAACTGCAAATAATGAAGGAAAAGTGACAAACAGACCTCGGCCGGGCTGCAGCGAGGTCCTCGCTTGGCGGCGGTGGTGGGGACCTGCTCGCCCCTTCCTCCGGGGAGAGCCAACGGGGAGCGGGACCCCCTTCCCGTGCCCCTCCGAGCAGAGCGTTTAAGCCCTCGCGCTTAACTTCCAGAGGTTTAGGTCTCGCGGATGCGTTTATTTTTCAGGGGTGGAAATCGCATCCCTTTTTGAGCCCGCATCCCTTTTTGAGGTTGCACGGGGAAAACGCCCATCGCCTGTGGCCTCAGGGCAGCGTGCAAAGAAGCAGCGCCCAAAACTTCAGTTCGTGCTGCGCCGTGGGGAGCTCTGCACGGAGCTCCGACGTAGGACAGGGCTAGAACCGGGGAGGGGGTTAACTCTGTCTGTCTGTCTGTCTGTCTGCAGCGGGGACGCAGCCCGGGCTCCTTCCCACCCGCAACAGGTCATCGCTCTCGTGGGGGAGACGGAGACCTGGAGCTGCGACCCGGGTCCGCTCCTCGCTGCTGCCTGTGGCCGCGATAGATTGCAGGGAAGGAAGTCTCCAGCCCTAGAAAGCCTCTTTGGCTAAAATCCAATTCCTCCCTTGCTGCTCTCTTACCAGCCAGCAGAGATGGGGACCTTCGCCTAGCAGCGGATCCTTCTTTTCCTCTTTTGACACCTTAGAGCTGAAGAGGCGAGGCGAAAAATTATCAGCCATGGGCTCACCTGGGGTTTTTCTCAGTTCAAGAAGGACCGAGAGGTGAGAGTTTTATTTCGGGTCCAGCTCGAACTATTCCCATCACCTGCAAGGGGCTAAATGCTGGAATGCTCCCTGTGTCGCGGAGGGAAATATTATTTCGATTCATGTTAAGCAAGCATGGAAAAGATACAGCGAAGAGAGCTGCGAGCTGTGCCTCTGCGGGGGGATGCTTGCCCTCGAAAGGAGAACCCCAAGTCTCGGTGGGGCCATGCAGTATTGGGGACACAGGGCAGATGTGGCACCGGGCTGGACACGGAGCTCTCATCCTCCGGGTCCCTGGGGATGTCACTGCGCATCCGTCCTCCCGCACAGCCCAGCAGCGCCTGGGGTGTCTCTGGGACCTCATCTGCAAAAAGCACCAAGGAAGGGCACGAGCCGGGAGCGCGGGGAGCGGCGAGACGCCAGCCCCCGCGGCGCGGATGCTGCTGAGCGTGGCACTCGCCCCTTCTCCCGCCGACGGCAAAAATGGCGAGGGTCCTTGTGCGGGTGGAGGGGTTTTGAGAGATGTGCTCCGGCTCGGTGTTTTCACAAAGCTCAGACATCTTAAAAAGGATTTTTCAGGCCAGCTGCCCTTGTGCGGAGCCCGGTTGCATTTCCCAGCCGGGTCAAACCTGGGCTTAGCAGATTTCTTCCCTTTCCGTCTTAGGAAAAAGAAAAAAACCTTTTCACCCCCAATTCTTGGCTTCGAAGCCTCATGACTCCACAGCAGCATTCCCGGGACGTTCCCGCCGCGGGGTGGTACGTGCAGAATTTCAAACAGCGGCACGTAGCTCCCGTAGCTGGACCCCGTTATTTGGGAGAAACTCCAGGACGGAGCAGCAGGATTTATTATTGCTACCGGTGATAGTGGCGTCTGCGTAGCACCCGTCGACCCAGCGTGGTGGTGAAGGAAGAGGCGTGCTCCCGTCTCTCCCCTCCAAAATTAACCAGCTTAGCTGGAAAAAGAGAGTAATTGGGGAAAAGTCCATCAGCAGCCAGGGTTGAGCAAGTCAAACCCAAACCTGGCTTGCCCTGGTGCTCCCCAGCCATGGAAATGGGCGGCTCGTGGTGAAACCTGCTCCCTGGAGGTTGCCTTTGACGAGCGATGGGCTTAGGGACCCTAATCTCAACCTGGGAGAGGGTTTTGCTCCCGTGGGCTTCGCTCCCTTGGCGGGGGCGGCTTTGCCTGAGGACTCGGGTCCTGGGAGCAGCTTCAGCGTCAGGGATGCGCTCGGGAGTATTCGGCTCCCCTTGAGATTGCGTGGAGAACGGCAAGACTGAATCAAAATGAATTTACTTACCTTTCCCTGCCTGAATCTCTTGGGTCACAGTTTTCCAGGTTTCTCACAAGCTGTAAAAATACGATTGTTGCTAGTTTTTTTAATGAAAGCTACGATTCCCCTCCATGTGAATCACCTGGCTCCAGAAACTGGAGATTTAGCGTGGTGTTTGAGGAGGCTGGCAGTTGTTGGCCCTTGAGCAAAGCACGTCCTGAGCAGGTTTGCCTAGAGAGATGAGGAAAATCAGCCAGTCCTGGCTATTAAATATCTTTATACCGCTTCTGAGAAGATCCGGTGCCTACCTATCACTCTTTTTTTTCCCCTTACAATACCTGAATGTATTTTTTTTCTTTTTTTTCCCCCTATCTATGGGTGTAATCTAGATGTGTCCATAAACCAAAAGCTGGCAGCTCGCTCTTCTCTTCCTTGGGCATTCAAAGATCGCCCAGCAAGGTCCGAAGGGCTGCTTAAGGGCTCGCGGAGGCCGCGTTTCGGTAACACCACCGCCAGTCCCCTTCCCTTTGCACGGATTAGGACGAGGCAAATACCTTCAGTTTGGGTTAATTCTAACTACCTGATTTTGAAGGCGTTTGCTGGCACGGCGTGCGCACGATGCACGCACGTTTGCAATAATAGCCAGGTAGCTTGCATGGCTAAATCACTCTGGATTTTTTATTTTTTTTTTTTTTTTTCATTATAACCTCCTTTTAAAGCACGTTTAAATGCTTCCCCGCAGGCTCGCACGAGGGCTGTTAAGGGCTTCATTTGAATAAATAAGTGCATAGGTACAGGAGGAACATCACCATAACCCCCTGGAAACCCCGGACGCCAGCGATGGCATCAGAGGACCGGCGAGTGGGAGAAGGGGCTCGATGTTATATATTCCATAAAGTAGAGTAATTAAGTATTACTAGTTTTGATGACTTCAAACAGAGTGACTCCAGGAAATAAGCCCCTTCTTTATAATTAGTGGGATTTCCTCTGCATCAAACGGAGAGATTGATTCTTTAATCTGCTCACATGCTTTTGATTTGGTCTTTCAGCTGCTTGTACCAACTGCTTCCACTCCCTGCTCTTGCCGATAAAACCTCGCAAAGGAGATTTTAGGAAGGCATGACCTGAGTTGAGGTCTCGGATTTTCTTTGTGTGTGGCTGTTTTGTGTATTCTTAATTTGCCAGCGATGATGATCGCGATGATAGCAATAATAAACAGTAACAGAGACAGATTTTTTTAACATCCATGTACGTTTAGGTCAAATAATTGGGGTTTGGGAGTGGGTTTTGTTATGGTTTTCTCTTCCCAGCAGGCTTATTAGCTCGGGTGCGTGCTCTTTAAGACCTGCAAAGATCATTTTGGCTGCCTGTCCGCAATAACCCCGAGCTCTCCCAAGCGGGGCTTACTGCAAAATGTTGCTCTTGTAAGAGAGCACAGACCTAACGCTGGGGTCTGGCCGGGTTTTTGGCATTTCGAGAGCTCCATTAAAATAAGGACTTGATTTCTTAAGGACTTGGGATGCGCAGAGGAAAGCAGCCCCTTTTCTGGAGTATTTCAAGTGTTTGGTCCTGATTTAGGACTAAACCCAGGAAGTTTGGAAGCTCTGTCTGAAATAAAATCCCCCCAAACGTTGCTGCTTTCCAAACGAAGAGTTCAGGAGGGAGCAGGAACTTGTGCAAGAAGTGCAAGAAGCCGATCGTGAGCAACCAGCTCCTTCCCGGGCATCTCCACGGGGTCGGTGGCACCGTGGCAGTCGTACGGGAAACGCGGTCTGGGGTCTGCGCTGGTTCCAGGCCCAGGCTGAACCTACCCCATGCTACCCCCACCTCCAAACCAGCTCAGATCTTGAACCAGCCCCCAGCAAACAGCCCCCGGGCTGGATTTCTCTCTGGCACGTGAGGTTCTTCTGGGACTGCTGAGGAGGGAAAAAAGGGGGAAATTTGGGACTACGTTGTTTTCCATCCCCCTTTTTGATCCCGTTGGAAACGTGCCGCGTGGGCAAGGCAGAGGCTCGTGGTGCTGCACCTCGACCGCGTCCCTTTGGGTGAAAACCGGAGGATGACGGCTCTGCGGGGGGTCGTTTTGGCAGGCGCAGAGCAGGGACGGGCACCCCGACCCCTCTTTTTTGGGGCTGGCATCGCTCTCGGTGCGTGTCTCACACCCAAATAGGGCGGGGAGGGCAAGCACGGGGCTGTCCCCAGGGCGGTTTGCTGGTCACAAGCCTGCAGGGAGGAGCTGTGGGAAGGGGACCGTCCTCGGGCTTAGCTGGAGCCAGGATCAGGCCCAGGGGCGCGGGGGATAACTGCGGAGCAGCCGGTTTAGTATGCCCCTCGCAAGCCTCCCCTCGTCTGGAGCGGTGTCGAACACAGATCGTATAATTAGGGACCCGGTGAATACGTAACTGTACAATTATGCAAATAGTGATCAAAATCACTGTTTTCAGCAGAAATGCCTGAAGATCAAGACAGAAGCTTCATGCAACCTTAATTTAATCTGGTCCTGCAGGAGTGGGGAGGTCTGATGGATGACCCCACCTCGTGCCTGCCTGCGTTCAGCAGGGCTGGGGTGGGAGGTGGGGGAGCGGAACGCCGGAGCGTGCTAAGCGAGGGCTCCAGGCAGCCGGCGAGAGGGAAAAATGGCACGGGGATCATGTTAGCGTGTTGGCAAACCAGGAAAAAAATAGCAGAAATGGAAGGGCTGATGTTTACAGTGATTTTTCTTTTTCTTTTGATTTCAGGTGAAGAACACAAGGCTGGAAGAAAAAAAAAAAAAAAGAAGAAAAGAGAGAAAAAAAGTCTCCAAACCCAGGAAATCTGTGTTAATTGCTTATGAATGTCTCTGTCTAAAAAATTATTGAATTGATGTTGTCGTGCTTTTTTTTGACAGCCTGTCTGTTACATTTTTTTAAAATATTCATGCACCGAAATCTAATTACTAGGCAAATTTAATGATAATGAAATGAAGGCACTTTAGCAGAAAGCACAGGGCCTTGTTAATGTTTTCTCAGCCTCTGTCTTGTTCATATTTTTAAAATTATTTTTTTTTTTTTTACAACTGCCTTTCTTGCGTATAAAAAAAAAAGGATTGCTGAAAATAAAACTTGGATTGCTGAAAATGTTTGTGGTGGCTCTGTTTATAATGACGGGGAATTTACAAGGTGATTAAAGGTGTTTTGCAAAAATCAAATGAGCCTAACCTAATCAGATAAGGCAGATGAAATATTATTATTAGAGAGGTAACGTTAAGAGCGTGCCTGGAGGCTTTAACGAAGATGAAGACCCCAGTGCACTGGCTGAGGTGTGTGTGCAGAGGCAACAACGCCCTTGCAACCCTCTGGAGCTCTCCAGCCCCTCTTTCGGGGCACAGGTCCTGTCCGTGCCCTCCCTAAGCCAGGCCTGGCTGGCTGGAGCACGCACGTGATGGTTGGAGCAGGCATGTGATGGATGGAGCGTGCACGTGATGGTTGGAGCAGGTATGTGATGGATGGAGCATGCACGTGATGGCTGGAGCAGGCATGTGATGGTTGGAGCACGGATGTGATGGTTGGAGCACACACATGATAGCTGGAGCATGCACGTTGATGGATGGAGCAGGCATGTGATGGTTGGAGCATGCATGTGATGGTTGGAGAGTGCACGTGATGGATGGAGCCTGCACGTGATGGTTGGAGCACACATGTGATGGTTGGAGCGTGCACGTGATGGATGGAGCCTGCACATGATGGTTGGAGCAGGTACGTGATGGTTGGAGCAGGCATGTGATGGATGGAGCATGCACGTGATGGTTGGAGCACACATGTGATGGTTGGAGCCTGCACGTGATGGATGGAGCCTGCACATGATGGTTGGAGCAGGTACGTGATGGTTGGAGCAGGCATGTGATGGTTGGAGAGTGCACGTGATGGATGGAGCACACATGTGATGGTTGGAGCCTGCATGTGATGGATGGAGCCTGCACGTGATGGTTGGAGCAGGCACATGATGGTTGGAGCAGGCACGTGATGGTTGGAGCAGGCACATGATGGTTTGAGCAGATATGTGATGGATGGAGCATGCACGTGATGGTTGGAGCAGGCACGTGATGGTTGGAGCAGGCACGTGATGGTCGGATCATGCACCAAGCTCCCACCACCCCAGCTCCACCTCCTCTAGGTCCCCTCCTGCACCCCAGCTTGGGTAGGCATCAAGCAGAGTGCTAGCAGCTGGGCAGTGGGAACAAGCCGTGGGCCCACCCATGGGCCTGAGGAGATGACACCTGAGACCCGTGAGCAATCAGGGCAGGGGCCAGCCTGGGCTCCTGGGGCTGTTCCTAGATCTGAAAAAGGCATGGAGGAGCTCTGGTTTCCTTCTCCCTTTGTCTCAGCTTCTCATCTTGCTGTGGTGTGTGTCCACACCAGCGCTGGTCCTCCTGCACCTCAGCTCTCAGGTTGGCCTCTGGTATTTGTATGTGTTTACGGGTCTGGCTGTTTTCTTGTCGAGGATGATGTTACAGGTTTTACTGAGGGTGTTGGTGACCTTGATCATCTTTGTAGGGTCTGCTCTTCTGGAAGACCTTCCTGAAATTGCTTTTGCGGTGGTTGGAGTGCCCTAGTGACCTTCACTAGGTCTCTAGGTGTAGGTGGGAAGGTGTGCATAGCTGGATTTGCTGGCTGTAAGTGGCTGGAGAATGAGACCCCCTCCCATGGGGTGAGTGGAGGCCAAGCCAGCGTGATGGGTCTCATGCCCCTCGGATGTCCCCAGCAGGGCTCAAGGCATGAAGTCTCTGTGGTCCTTGTTCCCGTGTACCGTGTAGGAACGAAGCGAGGTGGGGATCTGCAGACCTGGCTGTGGACGTGGGTAGGCAGAACTGGCTTTTTCTCCCCAGAAACGCTGCTCTCTGCATCCTGGGAGGGCACCAGTGACAGCCCGGTGGGTTTGCACGGCTGTGGCAGGTCCTGAGGGAGGACCATTAAAGGCCAGGACATATTTTGGACCTCTTTTGACTTGCAAACTCCCTCCTCCCTCGGTGAAGGTAAGGGTCCCTTGCGTGGCCCTCCTCGCCCTGCAAACCAGCTTTCTTGGCCATGGCAAACCTCTTAGAAGCAGCTCCTGGACCCCGTTAATCCCCCTAATCCCTCCCGCAGCCCTTCCCTGGTCGTGATCAGCAGCCCAAAGGCTTCCTGACCCCATCTCTGAACTGCTGCGTTTAACTGTGGAGGGACCAACCTTCCCCAGAGGCGAAGGGAAGACCGTTGAGCCCCTTCATGCCTCTGGTTTCCACACCTCCTGCAGCAAAGGCTTGCACGCTCGTAGGGCTGAGCAGAGGACGAGGGGAGCTCCCTGCCTGCTCCGAAATCTGCTGCCCCGCAGATTTGGGGTCTGGATTTCCAGGCTTGCGGTGAGGCGTGCTCCCTCTGCGCTCAAGGTCTTGGCAAAAGATCTGGCTCCCTTCTCTCCGTCCTTCATCCCCGTCATCGAAGTGGTGCTTCTACTCCCTGCCCTGGTTTAATGCTGTGGCAGGAGGAGTTCAGTGCAATGGGAAAGGGTTGCAGACTCTGTTGGGGGGGGTCTCCAGCTCCAGGACCCCACAAGTGCCAGGTCCAGAGAAGGACCTGGGGGTGTTGGCCAACAGCCGGCTGAATATGAGCCAGCAGTGTGCCCAGGTGGCCAAGAAAGCCAACGGCATCCTGGCTTGTATCAGCAATAGCGTGGCCAGCAGGACGAGGGCAGTGATCGTCCCCTGTACTGGGCACTGGTGAGGCCGCACCTCGAATGCTGGGTTCAGTGTTGGGCCCCTCACCACAAGAGAGACATTGAGGGGCTGGAGTGAGTCCAGAGAAGGGCAACGGAGCTGGGGAAGGGTCTGGAGCACAAGGCTGATGGGGAGCGGCTGAGGGACCTGGGGTTGTTCAGCCTGGAGAAAAGGAGGCTGAGGGGAGACCTCATCGCTCTCTCCAACTGCCTGAAAGGAGGGGGTAGAGAGGTGGGGTCGGTCTCTTCTCCCAGGTCACAAGTGATGGGATGAGAGGCAATGGCCTCAAGTTGTGCCAGGGGAGGTTTAGACTGGATATTGGGAAATTTTACTTCACCGAAAGGGTTCTCCAGCACTGGAACAGGCTGCCCAGGGAAGTGGTGGAGTCGCCATCCCTGGAGGTATCTAAAGGACGTTTGGATGAGGTGCTCAGGGACATGGTGTAGTGGTGGCCTTGGCAGTGTTAGGTTTACGGTTGGACTCGATGATCTTAAAGGTCTTTTCCAACCTCTACGATTCTGCGATTTAGTAAAGGCTTTTGCATCCCTTTGCCGTGCTTCTCCACCTGTGCCTCTCGTCTCCTACCGTGTTTCACGTGGTTGTTCCCTGCCCTTCAGCTCATCTCTCGGGGGTTTCCATGGGGGAGCGGAGCAGTCCCTGGGTTCACTCCATGCAGGGAGCGGTTCGATGCTCAGCTCTGTGCTGGAAAAAAAAAAAAACCAACCCCCAAAAAACCCCCTTTCCGAGTGGACTCGGCAGCGCTCACAAACTTGCACGTTTGCACGCATCCATGTTTGTTTTAGAGAGCTCTTTGAGCTGCATTTATCCTGCCAAAATGACAGTTTTCTATTAGAGAGCTGCAGCCCGGCACGATGATTATAATTGTCACTAATTTCTTTCTTTTGCAATCAGGTTCGTACCTTGACACGCTGGCATAAAACGAGGCAGATTTCCCCCCTTCGGGGCAAGGCTGGCTCTGAAAATGTTTGTAAAGCCCCGATTTCTTGCGGGGAAGCTGGTGCCGCTCTACGGCGTCGCTGCAGAGATGCCCAGTTTCGGCTCGTGACGAGGAAGGGGCGATATTAGCAGCACCCAGACCGTGAGCCGGGGACTGGGGATGTTTCGTGCCCTTCGGAGCGGCCAAATCCCAAACCCGCCCTAGAAGAAGGCTGGATGGGGGGGGGATGAAAGGCTCTGCCTGGTTCGGGCTGGAGAGTCCCAGGACCGGGCAGGGCTCTGCACCCAGGTCCCCTTGCACCGCCGCACCCTCCCTGTGCACCCAGAGCCGAGCCTGACGCCGGTGCCCTCGGTGAGGGTAACCGCCTGCTTTGCTGGTCGGGCTTTTTCCACTAAACCCCTGTTAAATCAGCGTAAATGGGAGGTAGCGGGCAGGAAGGCAACCGGTGGGAGGAGTGAAAAAAGGCTGTGGGGCTTGTGAGGGTTCAGAGAGGGGGGTGGGAAGTGCTTCTGAATTGCTACTGGGGTCATGAGAGGAGAATTTGGCCCTCTTATTTATTTATTTTTTCTTAGCTTAAGCCTCGGAAGAGCGTGCTGCAGAGATTCCCAGGGGGTATCGGTTGGCAGAAGTCCCATGATACCCTCAAAAATATCCCCCCCAAACAGAAATAACTCGGTAAAACAAAGCGGTGGATTGTTCAGCCGACTAAAATTACCGGCATGTCAAATAAAATATGTACAGCATTAAAATAAAATTTGCATTGCAATAATGCTTTATTAAGCACATTAGGAGATTAAAAGAATCAACCCATTTGTTCCCATTCATGTTGCGTCAGGATTTGCATTTCTTTTTTTTTTTTTTTTTTTCTCCCCCCCCCCCCCCCCCCCACCTCCGACTAGCCCCTCTCCCCTCGCTTGTTTGGCGAGTGATTTTTCTCAAGGAACCTTGCAAAGATCTCCCCTAAAAGAAGGTGTGTGTGTGTGTATGTGCCGAGGGGTTTTGTCGTTTTTTTTTTTTTAAATCAAAGCACTTGACTCGGTTGTGTGTTTGTCTGCATGAGTGTGCGGCAGAGGAGGGGTGGAACGGAGAAGAAAAGATTTGTCTGCTTCCATTTCAGCTAAAATGGTTAATTAAGACAATAGAGGCTATATAACAATTGGGGCCGGGGCTGTGAATGGTTGTCTAGACTCTATAGTTCAGCTGCAACTTCTCCGTCGGAATTTTAACTTGGCCGGGCTCGTTTCCCCTCCCCTCTTTCCCCGCCTCTCAGCTCATGTCCATAAGTTCCCTTTTCTCTTTTGTTTGTTTTTTTTTGTCCTTAATCAATCTTTTGAGAGATCGGGGCCGGATTGACAGCTCTGCCTGTCTGAGGTCTTGTGTTTGCCACGGCGTTGCCTTCCCAGCGCCCGGACGGGAGGCATTATTGTTAGCGGAGCCGCTCTGCTCCCGGCCGGGCCTGATCCTGGCACAGGGCTGAGACCAGGTCTTGGGGCTCCGTGGAGGGAGGACCACGGCATAAATGAGAGAGAATTATTCTTTTTTAACGCTGGAAGCCTTGGAAAGGGCTGGGGAGGAAGGGAGGGGGCTGTGTTTTGGGGTCCTGGCGTGGAGGGTGCAGCCAGGGTTACCTGAGCTGCATTGCTCTGGCTCTTGCAATCCAGATTTCTCTGAGCCAGGGCTAATCCTGCTCTTGGGATCTCTGTGGGGCAGGTGGATGATGCTGGACAGCGTGAAGCCGAGTGCTACCAGATGGGTCTGCTGGGCAAGGTGTCCCCTGCCAGTGCAGCCACCTTGCTGCCGCACACCTTGAGCGGGGAATTGGGTTTGCGGAGGTTGCGAAGAGCTGTTCCGGCCCCAGTTTACGGCTATAAGCCTTCCCCAGTTGGGCTCATAGCTCCTCCTTGGGCTGTTAAACCAGCTCTGAGGTACCTCCAGGCTTTGAGGAGAAGCAACGTGAGCAGGGAGAGGTGGGGAGAGACCTCAAGTGGCACCCGGATTTTCCACTTCCAACGTTTTTAACCTGGTCTTTGGGAATTGCTTCAAAAGTATCCTCAAAGCACCGAAGAAAGGGCATCCCGGGGCTTTGGCTTGCAGCACGGGGATGTGGTAAAACACTTGGGCTCCGTAAATCTGAGATCAAACTAAAATCTTGGTCCTCAGGGGAGGACGGGGGCTGTTACTGGAGCAGCTCCCCCAAAGCCCAGGGATGCTCCCCGTAGCTGAGGCACGGGCCCTGCTGTCGGCGTCTCGTATAGCTCGGGGTGTCCCCCAGCCGCGCCACGCTGGGACCTCTCGGTTTTATCACATCCGAGGCCTCAAACCTCTCTTTCTCCTGCGTGGGGAGAGCCTCCCGTTGGGTTGGAGAAGCCTGGCTGGTGTCTAGGTGGCTTTAAAGGCAGTCTGAAGTGGCTGCGCTATTATAATGGCGTGCACAGCAGGAGGGAACCTCTCTGGAGGAGCATGCGGGGATGCAGCCACACGCTTGAAATATGGGCGAGATTATTCCAACTGCATACATGCAAATGAGGCCCGTCTGTAGACAGGAGAGACAAAAGGTCATTAGCTTCCCATGTAGAGCCCTTCGTGCAGGGCCTAATTTACTGTCTTCCGAACCCTTTTCTACAGATCTTGCATTTTTAAACTTAAAAGGGTGATATTTTGGCAGTTTTGATAGGTGTTGAACAACTCGGGGGTTTATTAGATATTGTGGGACGCGTAGCGAGCGGGAAGGACGTGCAAGAGTTCAGCTTCTCCTCCAAAGCCGATGTTTGAGACTCGTTACGTACCGCAGGTCGGCTTGTAAATTGAAACGTACTTCAGGGTCTCCTGAAATACAAGATCCCCCAGGTTTTCCCCCAAAAACATGAGTTTCTGCCTGCCCGAAAGCTTGCCGTCAGCTCTTGCAAACTTTTTCGATCCCCTGGATGATGCTTGATTTCTGAGGTGAAGCTTGGCGTGGCGGTGGATTGCGGGGCCGTCCCTGCCGAGCTGGATGCGGCCGCTGGACCCGAGCGAGCCGGAGCATCCTCGGGGCGAGGGGCAGCCCTGTTGTCCCCGCAGCACCCATCCCTCCTTCGCGCGAGCGGGACCTGCCGCCCGTTGTCGCAGAAACGCGTGGCTGAGCTTCCCGTGGATCCGGAGGCATCCGTGTGCTCGGAAGATCCTGCCCCGGGCTGCGGAGAGGTGGCTGGCCCTCGCTGCTCCTTTCCCTGGGTAATTGGGGAAGAATCGGGTATTTCGGAGGCTCCTGCAGCGCTTTGTGAACCCCTTCGGGGGCTGAAGGGACCTGGGCTGGATCCGGCCCCTCAAACGGTGCTTACGGCGGGGTTTGGCACAGGGAACTTCCCCGTTGATGCTTTTGGTGCTGCTGCCTGAGTTTTGGGCGCTGAAGTAATGAGGGAGACTGGCTGTATTTCCCTGGGGGTCCTTAAACTTTTTATTTTGGCTGCTGTGCTCACCAGCGAGGTCCTGCGGGCAGGCGGCAGTGGTGGGAAGGGGCCGGGGTCACCCCCAAGCACCGAGGTGGGGATTCGGTGCCGCCGGCTCCTTGCACGCAGGGCAGGGCGGTGGGTTACCCAGCCTGGCTCGGCTGCTCTGGCGAGGGCGCTCCGGGTGGTGGGGTCCCTGGGTGCGGGACTGAGGGTGCCGTCCCCGCGGCCGGGGCCGCGAGCCAGCGCGGCTTCCGCCAGCCCTGCCTCCCCCAGCCCGGGATTGAGAGTTTATTCACGCACTAATCAAAGTGACATGATGGTCGTGGCAGACTAAAGCCATTCACTCCCCGAGCTGGCGAGGTCGGGAGGTCGCCCAAGTTCGCAAGAATGGGGCTTTTGTGATGCAGATCGGCAGAGAGCGGCCAGATGAGCGTGGCAGGGTCCCCCCACCGCCGTGACGTCGAGTGGGACCGATGTGCCGGCATGGGCCGAAGCGGGGGGCTCCTCCGCTCCCCGGGGCGGCTGGGGCCGTGGCGGGGGGACGCTGGCGGCTGCCCTTCACGGGTGGGTTTGGAGGCTCCGGGCGCGGGTGCTCCTGCAGCACGAGGGGGAGGTTAGCGAAGCATTCGGGGTGCGTGCGTCCCTGCAGCGAGGCCGTACGGCCGTAGGATGCTCGGTCCTGGCGTGGGGCCACCTCGGAGCGGACACCCGCCTCCCCTTGCCTGCGCGCGGGGCTGGGAAGGGGATGGCTTTTGGGTCGCTCTTCCCAGCGCTGCTGTGCACCCACGTCACCTTGGTCCGGGCTATGCCTGCGGTCCTGGCCCTGCTGCTGGGATCTGGGGGGCCAGGTGGACCCCCCCGAGACCCCCAGGGGGTCCGTGGGGATCAACTGAGCTGGCAGGGGCGAGCAAACCCCGTGCTGTGCTCCTGAGGACCGAACCCGGGACCGGCTGCATGTGGCAGGGGAAGGGAAAATGCTGCTGTGCAGGAGGGATAAGGAAGGACGGGTTCATTGCCGAGCTGAGAAATTGCCTTTCTCCACCGGCCTTGAAGCAAGGACACCTCCCCTCCATGCGTGCTCCCCCTGCTTAGGCAAAGTTCGACTCTGTGCCTGGCCATTTGGTAGCTTTACCGATGCGATGACAATTTTACACCTCTAAAGCTTAGCGAACCCCCCCCAACCCAATTTTTATAATTGGCTCTTGACCAAAATGAGAGTTTCTTTGAGGGTGTTTCGAACAAAGCACGCTGATGGCAGGGGCACCCCGAGCCACAAAAGGGCTTGCCTTTGATCCTTTCTGCTTTTATTGTCAGTGGAGGTAAAATAAATGGTTTAAAAAATAAATTGGTAAGAGGTTTTTGAAAAGTTAAGAAATACTTTCACAGCAGATTTGAGATAGCGGCCGTGTTCAGCCACCTCTGCGGGCCCTGATGGGAGCAATAAGGAGTAAATTCAGTTTAGATTTGAGGACCGTTCTGCAGAGGGAACTGGCTAAAAATAATGGCCAATAAATTTGGGCAAAACTGATTCCTTTTTGCTTAAATGGGAAGCTTTGGGAGGAAATGTCCCACAGAATTAAATCTTCTAGAGGGGAAAAAAACTTCAGGAGAATTTGTCACAAACCCTGAGCAAATTCTGCAAGAAATGGGGACGTTTCCTCTTTCTGGAAGTGAAAATGCATTTTATAACCCCAAAGCGCTGGGGTTTTTTGACTGACAGAGTTGGGCTTTTGACCCGTCGGTGTAAATCTGCAGTGTCCCGGGGCTGCTTGGGTCTTTGCCGTGGTGGGACAAGGGCTCGGCTGTGCGGAGCGGGCTGGAGGTGGATCGCGGGCGCTGCTGCGAGACCTCCGCCGGCTGCCCTTGATAGAGAGATACGTCCAGTGGCAGGGCATGAAATCCGCTTGAATAGGTGACTCCCAGCTCACGCTGGCCGATGCGCCTGAAACGACTAAATTACCTCTTTGCTGCCCCGAGGTCCCTCCTGGGCTGGCGAAGCTGCTCTGCTCCGTACGGGGACGTTTTGGGGCCAGGTCCTTGCTTGTGTGGAGGGGATGAGCTCGCTCAGCGGTCGGGGGAAAAACGTGCTCCTACCCATTCCAATCGTGCCTTACGTATCATTTGATCTGTATTTGAGTTGTGTTCCGTAGCGGTTTTGCTGCTGTTCAAGCTGGAAACTTCCTGTTCGGCCTCGTTCTGTGAGGAAAGGGACGTCTGCGACCAAATACGCCTCTGCCCGCTTCTCCCTGCCTCCCAAAAATCCCCGGTGGGACCCGTTGGCTGCAAGTCTGGGTTTAGCCCATGGCTGCCTGCAGTGCTGGGGGGGAACGGGTGGAGAAGAGCAGGATGGGGGAGCAGGGAGGCATTTACCCCTCCAGTTTTCTCCTACCGGCTTTTTTTTTTTATTATTCGAAGGAGCCTTTTGGCGCTTCCTTGGTGGCGTTTGGGAAGATGGAGAGAGAGGAGGCCAGGAGGCGAGGGCTGGTGGGACGCAGCGCTCCTTCCCAGGGCTGTGCCGTGCTTGGGGAGGGGGGGACGCAATCGCAAGTACAAAACGAACCGGAGAACGACCATCTCCCTCGGACAGAGAAAGCGAAGGCAGAGGCACAAAGGGGTGGGTTTTCTTTTTTTTTTTTTTTTTTTTTTTTTTTTTTTCTGGGGGAATACAATGTGATGAATTCAGCGCAAGGGCCAGCGCCACCCTTTAATATACTTTCAGCTAAACAGGGGTTTCTATGGCAGCCGGGAGAACCAGGCGAGCCCTGAAAAGATGTTTGTGCAGAGCTTTGCCAATGGCATTTGTGGCGAGGGGCACCGGTGCCAGACGGGTAACGTTGCGCAGACGCTCATCAGGCGCTGACAGCCTCCCGGTCCCCCACCACCACCCCAACGTTTCTGGGGTTTTAATGCCCTCAGACAAAAGGGGCGGCAGCGGTAGCCCGGGATGTGGCTGGCATCGGCCCGGCGCCATTGCCCGCGCCGTTGTGGCGGCTAAAAATCTGCCGTGTGCCGGGGGGAGCAGGAGGCAGCTCTACCCCCAGGCAGGTGCTGGAGGGTGGGATGGAGAGGAGGAGCAGGGGATTGAGTCTGCCAGGGCTTGGCCATCCCTCCAGCTTCATCCTCTTTTATTTCCTACGGTTGGAAGCGTTTTCCAAAAAAAAAAAAAAAAAAAGACAAACTGAAAGGATTGGCGTGGTTGGTTGTGTGGGTTTTTTTCCCCTCCAGTTGCACTGCTGGTCTCGGGTGCTGGTTTGCCTGGTACCGCTTGCTCGCAGAGTGGTCGGTCTGGAGGACCGAGAGCCTCCCTTGTCCCCGTTGCTTTCTCCTGGCAGGAGCTTTGATGTGAGAAGGTGGTGATGGTGGCCCTTTGCATGGAAAGGAGAATGAGCCCCAGCTCTGCCCTTGGAGATGCAGCAGCGTGAGCCGTCACCGGCTGCAGGGCTCCGGATCACCCATCTTAGTACAGTTTTGCGGTAGATCTCCAACATTTTTGTGGCATCCTCCTGCAAGGGAGCGGGCTGGGAGCAGCCGCTGCTCGGACGCTGCCTCTCCAGCAGCTAAAGGTTGGATTCCTGCTCTGCCTCATCCAGGAGCTCTTTGCTGCTGCGTTTCCTCTAGATGACTTTTTTTTTTTTTTTTTTTTTTTTTTGCGTAGAAAGGCTTTGAATTTGCTTTTCTCCAGAGCAAAACTGCTTATTCTGGCAGCATCAGCTCCTCGGACCGAAGGTCTGGAGCCAGGGACGGAAGCGCCGCTGGTGGGGTAAACCCTGGGCTCGTTGCGGTGG
Source organism: Mycteria americana (assembly GCF_035582795.1). Taxonomy (NCBI): domain Eukaryota; kingdom Metazoa; phylum Chordata; class Aves; order Ciconiiformes; family Ciconiidae; genus Mycteria; species Mycteria americana. The sequence goes on along the minus strand of NC_134389.1, from coordinate 2,685,584 downwards.
GGTAAATGAGGACCGCTTCCGCTGGAAGGGCTGCAGGGGAGGAGGTTCAGCGCAACCTCAACGCGCTTCATCTGGTGCCGCTCCCTGCGACGTTGCATCGGCTACAACAAGTAGTTCCAGATGGTCCCTTCCCCCATCCCACGGGACCTTCGCATCCTTGTCCTCTCCAAAAGCTCCCTCTCCCCCACCAAGAAAAAGCGTTCTCCAACGTGCCCCTTTCCCATGGGCATTTCCATTCCTAATCTTTTGTTGTTGTTGAGAAAACACTTCGAATGAGATTTTTTCCTGAGCGGGGTTCCTATAGATTCAAGACTGATCTCATTAAGACAGCCGGAAGGGGAACTGGATGTTTTAAATTCATTGGCAATACTTGAGGTTTTTCTTCCCTTCTCCTTCCCCCTTTCTTCTACTTCTGAGGAAGAACAAGAGCTGAAACTTCAATGTTTTTCTCGGAGTGAAATTGCAAAGTAAATTACTTTAGATTCTATAATGGGAAATATTAAAATGAAAAGTGATTTTTTTTTTTTTTTTAAACAAGCTCAGTGTTCCTTCTTGAAAAGCCCAAAGCAAAATGTGTTGATCTCGTTTCAGTGCTTCTCCCCTCCCAATTTCCCTTTTAAAAACAAACTCTTTGTAGAAGGGGACCGCGTTTATGCGTGACATCTTGCTTTTGATGAATTGTCATTTTTCCATCAGAAAAATGTCCAGCCAGCTCCACCCACTAAGCCATGTGTTGGTGATATCCCCAACTGCTTCAGCTGGTGCCCAAGGAGAGAGGAGAGCTCTGCAGCCCGCGGTGAAGGATCGCTTCCACCCCCGGGCCAGTCCGGAGAGTCAAATCCCCCAGTTGACACCAGCAAAAGCCAAGATAACGCTGGGGCAGCTCTCGGCTGCTGAGGTTTGGCCAGGTTTGGGGTGCTTGCGTGCAAACCCGGCTATTTCCACCCCTGACCTCCAGCCTGTCCCTTGTCACCTCTCTTCTCCGTTTGCCCCAAGCAGCCTGGGATGCTCAGCTTGCGGTGCAGGACACGGTGTCGTGTGTGTCCCCCCCCCCCCTGCACCGCTGCTTCTAGCAAGGTTTGGGGAAAAGCTGAGCGGCTCCAGGCTCAGAGGAGGTGATTCCTGAAGGTTTTTGTGCTATTGCTCATTCTCCGATGGGTAAATGTGGTCCCCCTGAAGAGCCACTGTCCGGTGTCCCCACCGTGGCCTGGGGCGAGCGATGCCCGCGGGGTTTGGGCTAAAAGGGATGAGGCTGCACCCATTTTCTGCCCGGTCTGGCAGCTCGGAGCACCCAAGGTGTGCAGAGGAGGCTCGCTTGCCTGTTTCAGCAAGAGATGGGCTGGTGCGGCATGCCCTCCACCCCCCCACCCCCCCACCCCCCCAAAAAAAACCCAACCCAACCCAAAACTGGGCACGGAGGAGGTAAAAGCTGCAAATAAATCACGCCGGCAGCCTCAGCAATCAAACGGCGGCTCTCGGAAGGAAGGCCCTGCGCTGGCTGAGCTGTTCTTGCCAAACGCTTGACTCGGAGCAGAGAGAGGGTTATTTTTTAAAAGCATAATCGTTTGGGGTTTTCCGCAGGAAAAAAATCAGGCGGGGAACATGGGGCTGTGTAACAGCCCTGCCTTCCCCTGCCCTAATATTTGAGCCCTTTGGCTGACGGCGAGAGGTTTATGAAGAGAGGGGGGAGAAGAGCAGCAGCGGTGGCTTTGCCCCACCGAGGAAGAGGGCGGCGGATGCTCGCCCTGCGCTAGACATCAGCAAATTCCCCCCGCCCCACGCGCACCCCCAGCGCCGAACCCGCCGGCGCAGGGGTTAGATGAGAGGCAGAAAGCCCAGCGGGGCGGCTGGCCCGACGCTGGGCCGCCCGTGAGCCCCTTCGAGCGCTTTGGGGACCAAGAAGGTGACAGGGCCAGAAGCGCTTTGGGGACTGGGAAGGTGATGGAGCAGCCGGGAGCATCGGGCAGGGCTGAAAGCGGCTCCGGGAGCCTCTACCGGCGCCGGCCCTGGAACTGCAGTGCAGCTCCATGTCCCCGGCACCGCACGGAGAGAAGTGGCGGAAAGACGGAAAATGCGAAGGGGGGGAAGAAAAAAAAAAAAAATTAAATAAATAAAATGCCCAAATGCCGGCCCTGCGTGGCGGTGGGCCAGGCCGGCAGGGACCAGCAGCCCCGGCTCGGATGCGGTGAGGCGGGGCGGGACGGGCAGCGACGGTCGCGGCGGAGCGATGGGCTGGGGGCCAGATCCTGCCCTCGCTGGGCCTCTTCGGCGCTACCCATCTCCTGGGTTGCGGCAGGGTGCTGCACGAGAATTAAAACAAGGATTAAAATCGTAACTCTTTTAACGGTTAAAAGCTTGGTTAAATGGTTTAACCCCCCTGGCGCAGGGCGGAGAGGGAGGTTTGGAGGGTGGGAAGTGGCTCCGAACCGGCCGAGGGACCCGGTGACCGTCAATAAGGACTCAAATACTTTAAAATAGATTTATTTGCCTCGTTCTGGCCGCGGCAGTGAGGAGGGAGGGCTGTGCCCAGCAGAGCCCGGCAAGAGCGGCGGCAGGGCTGGGTTGTGTTTCTTGTTGGAATCGCTGAGATCCCCCAGCCTGAGCGGGTCGGGAGATCCCCGCCTTCACCCGCAAAAAAAAAAAAAAAATTTGGCAAAAAAAAAAAAAAGTGCCGTAGAGGAGAAGGGGGAAGCCTGTTGAATTTTTTTTTAATGGAACGTGGGAATTCTTTTAAACTTTTGTCAAGCAAAAATCAATATTTTTTTTGTATTTAAACCGGAAAAACCATTCTTTCAGTAAACCAGATTTTTTTGTCATGAAATATCCATATAGTCACGGTTAGCATTTGACAGAAATATTGCAAAAACATCGCTGCAAAAAAAAGAATGCTAAAAATATTTTGACCGGATCTGAATTTAGCCAATTGCTATGCAATTCCCTGTGCTCTATAGGTAGGATAATTAAAAAAAAAAAAAAAATTAATATTTTATGCTATCTAAAAATTATAAATCATCGAGTTAAGCATCACAGAGTTCAGCTGGGCTTAAAATTGTGGCACAGAGCAGCGACGCCTTGTCGTGATAATCCTGATGCCGGTACCTGCAGCGCGTGCTGCTGCTGTCTGCCGTGGCCGTAATAGCAAATGAACCCCTCATAAACACACTATCGCAGCGTAAATGAGCAAAAACATTTATTAAGGCAAAAATTACCCATCTCCCCTAAATGAAAACAAATCCCTTTTCAACGGCGCTGGCATTTTTAAAAGGGGATATTTGTCAGAGTGGCTCAACGTTGTATTAATGGGGGGGGGGGGGGGACGTGGTGGTTCAGCTGGGAAGAGACTGTTTATTTTCCGTTTATTTTCTGGATGTTAACGGCAATAAAACGCAGGGCATCCCCGCTACGGAGCTGGGATACAAAGGGCTGTTGTGCGGCAGCAGGTACGGCAAGTTGGGATCGGAAACGGATCTGGGGCCGTGAACCAGCCCGGGCATCGTCCTGCAAACGAGCCGGGTTCGAGCCCGGGGGTTTTTTTTTTTTGCTTTTTGGGTTTGCAGAGCATTTCCCAACGCTTTCTGGATGCTGCAGCTTGTGCTGGCAGCAAGCGGGTGGGGGAAAGCGATCCCTGGGCAAATCCCAAATTGGCCGGGAGGGTGCTGGCGGCTGCGTGTGGTGCAGGTGAATTGGGTTTGGGAAGGGGCTGGTGCGCGGGAGAGACCCCACGGCCGCTGCTCCGGCTCAGGGCGAGCTAAAACGTGATTCCTAAAAGCCCCAGTTGGGTACCTCCTTAGATAAAATCACAAATAACTCCCCAAGACCTCCACGCCGCGCTCGCTCGGATCAGCTTGGACGAGAGGCTCGCACGTATAAATAGATTTTGGGTTCCTTTTTTTTTTTTTTTTTTTTAGTCTTTTTGTGTGCGTGGCTGTCATGCATCCTGCGCCTGCTTCTTTCCTCTCTGAAACCTGTTCTGGACGAGCGCTTTGTTAATTGGAACAATCTTATTTAAAGGAAGATGAATTAAAAAAAGAAAAAAAAAAAAAAAATCAGCAGCCAGCTGCCCCATCGACCCCCCCCAATAAATGTCATTGCTTCGGTGCTGCCTGGCAGCTGCTGCCCTCTTTTCTCCGTGGTGCGTGCCAGGGCAGGAGCTTTCTGTCGGCACTGGGAAACACTGGTGCGGTTTTGGGGGGAAGAAAAAGGTTTCGCTGGGGTTTCGGGGTGGTGGCTGCACCCGTTTCCCCTCCGTCGGGCTTTTGGGGTTTTCCTGGGGTGGTTAGCAAAGGCTGCCCTGGTGCGTGGAGGGGACTTGGGGGGGCCTGGCTGCAGGGGCACGCGTCCTCGAGGGAAGGGGGGGGGGGGGGGGGTCCCTCCGGCGCTGGTCCCCGGGGTTGGGGTGCTGGTTTGGCTCAGGGTTTGGCACAGCATCCTCGGGGACCCTGGGAGCGAGCCCCTGTCCCTGCCTGGTGGTGGCAGAGCCGAGGGAGGATGGATGTGGATTGACCCTGCGTTTTGGGGGGGGTCACCGTACAACCCTCCACACACACACCCCCCCCCCCACGACCCCGCTCGTGCCCTTCGCTCAGCTGAGCGGAGGGACCTGCGTGCCCACTTGCGCCCGTGTCCCAGCCCGCGGGCAAGGGGGCCGGGTGAGCCAGATTTGGGGCAGACCATCGGGGCGAGCATAAAGAAAGAGGGCTCCCGCGAGGCGAACTCCCATGCGCCTCGTCTTTCCCAAGGATTTGGGGTCATTGCCGTCGTGCGTGTCCCCCTCTCCTCGGCCCTGGGCAGCCAATGGCTCTTACCCTGCCTGTTTGCAGAAGTTTAATAGGATTAGCGATCTTAGAAGCCCTTGTGTGCTAAATCCCATAACTACTGCTGGAACTGGAGCGCTAAGGGGGGGGGGGAAAGCCCACGTAGAGAATGCTAAACCGAGCCCTACGAAATACCAGGTTAAACATCGCCCTGGTGTAAATTATCATGGGTTTGGCTTTACCCGGCCGAGGTTTTGGCGCTGCCTCGCGCCAGCGAGCTGCTGCAGCTTGGAGAAATCGCGGTCGCGGTCGTGGAGAGCTCCCGAGGACGCCCGGAGCGAGCGAGGGCGGGCGCGAGAATCCCGTCTGCCTCCTCGCTTAACTGTGCGCGCACCGAAAAGTGCGGGTTTTGTGCCTGTTCCTCGCAGCGATGCGAAGAAGGAAGGGTCGGGCCTGGGCTGTTCCTTGCGGTGCAAGGCGACGCCGTAGATAAAGATTGAATAAAAAGTTATCCGGATTAGAAAGAAACGAAAAGCCGCGACAATGTTATCAGAAATTGTTTATATATAATTAAAGGATATGTACGTATGACTTTATCGTCTTCCAAACCATAATGTTTTTTTATTTTCTTTCTAATGGGGGATTAGGAAGAAATGGGGTATGGCATACATAAAAGGAGCGACAGCAGAGAAATAGTCCTCTCTGCTTTCGAAGAGCACAATAACACGTTGTCGGGCTGTTATTGCGGTTTCAAAGGTAATAAATATTGTCCTGAAACCTTCCCCGTCGAACGCGACGGGCTGAAATACGCCGTCTCGGGGTGGGTTTGCGCCGAGCCCGGCAGCGTGGTCCTGCTGCACGGGGAGAATCGTTATTTACCACGAGGTCGAAACGTTTTCCTTGGGATGCAGGATTTTATAGAGCGGGGAGGGGGGAAAAGGGTTTGGGTTGAGCCAGGCAGTGTCGACGCTTGAGTCTGGGGTTTTTTTGTGTTTTGGGGGATTTTATATGGGAAAATACGTGGGGCCTGCTTTGGGGGGAAGCACCCCCCCCCCCCCACCTTCCCCAACCTGGCTGAGCTCAGCTCAGAGCAACGCTTGGCTTTGAAAGCCACTTTTGGGTTTTATTAGGTTAAAAAAAAAAAAAAAAAGTTTCAACCTCCTGAAGAAAATATTAAAATACATGTTTAAATTGCTGGAACTGTCCTGTCTGGTGCTCCCCTCAATGACACTTGCTGATTTTTCAGCTCCAGTGCAACCCTCTTCTTCTGAAAACAAATATTAAGTGTAATTTATATGGGGTCTAAGACTTTTTTTTTTGTTGTAAAATTACCCTGCTGTGGGAGAGTGGCCTCCCCGTCCCAGTGCTGGGAAGCCCCCGGCATTGCAGAACCTGGAATATCTAATTGATTAATTTTTTTTGTTTGTTTTTCCTTCCTTCCCCCCTAAAATCTGTGTATCGGTGACAATAGAAGCTGGTTTAAGATTGCAGCAGGGATCGGGCACAAGGGCAGAGAGGGCAAAAACCTCTTGCGGGGCTCGCCGGGGCTCCCGGATCGCCAGGCCGCACCGGCCGGCAGCGCCGAGGGCTTGCTCCGTGGCGGCGATGCCCACGCCGTAGCGCGCCGGTGCAGCACGAGGGGTGCGAGGAGCGAGCCGCGGTGCCGGGCGGCTGCGGGAGGGCAGCCCGTACGGCCTCGCGGAGCGAGGTTGCTGGGGACAAATCTTCTCTTTTTGCTGTTTGCAAGAGAAGAGTGCAAACGGGAGGGTCCTGGTTCTCGCCTGCGGCTCCTGGGGAAGCGGCGGCAATAATAAGCGGCAATTTATAGATTTACGACGATATTTTCCATCCCGGAAGCCCTTGATTTTTGGTTAAAACTCTGAGTTGAAGGTGAGAAGTTGTCGGCGCTTGGCAAATGGCACGAGCCTGGGACAACTCTGGAATACTCTAACGCTGTCCTCGCAGGCGTACGGGTGCGCGTGAGCGTATACGTACGCGTATACGAAGCAAACGCAATTGCGTTAGCTTCCGCGATGGGTTTACGTTGGGGAGGAATAACTTTTCATCAAATTTAAAAATTATTTATATGATCTAAAATGTGCTGGCTTGCGCCCTGTTTACAATAAAGGTATTTACGTGATCTAAAATGCGCTGGCTCGCGCCCTGTTTACAATAAAGGTAATGAAATAGTGACTGAATATGCCAGCAGGTAAAAAGGACAAATCTAAAGTTTAAAAAATAAAATCTAGTTGCAGTGCTTTTTAAGAGAACGGTGCTGTAAATTAAATTAAAAAAAAAAAACAAACCAACAATATTTAATCTCTATGGCTATAAATATAGGAGCTGTGTTTAGGTATGAAAAAAAATTATTAAAACCAATGAAATTAATATTAGAGGATCAAGCGGAAAGCTTAAAGTCCATAAATCATTTATTATTTCCCGGGATTTCCAGTATTTCTGTACTGCTGCAGCTTGGCACGCTGCTGGTGCATCCAAAAGATGAACGCGTTGTATTTTTTGTTTGGCCCTAAGTTTTTTTCGGGGGGTTGCAAGTGTCGGAATAGCCGGGGGCTGCGCAGGAAGGAGCAAGCGCCGCGCTCGCTCCCCCGGGACCCCTCTGCACCCGCGCCGGCTTTGGGCTCAGCTCTGGGCTCTGGCGGGTTTTGGGGGGCTTTTCAAGGGACCGGGGTCCCGTTTGCGGTCTTTTCCGTGGAGCTATGTCATCAGCTACAAATCAGTGGGTTTGTATTTTTTATTTTTAAAAAAAGTACTCATTTTTCATCTCCCGGCCATTCAAACCTCTCTTTTGTTCTGTGGTGTGGGGTTGGTCTTTTTTTTTTTTTTTTTGGCTGGTTCCCCCCCCCCCCCCCATCACTTCTCTCCCCAAAAGTGACGGCGAGGCAGACTGGAGGGTTGGGAAGGGGGGGGGACCTGCGGGGAGAGGGGACCCCGACGGGACCCTCCACGCGGGGATTTCTCCGCTCTTTACGAAGAGGTGCCCCAAACCAGCCCCTTCCCTGGTAAAGCACAATGCAAAGCGAACCAAAAAAAAAAAAAACAAACCCCAAAAAACCCCAACCAAACCCCAACCAAACCCCCCCATGCTCGCTTTGGATATTTGCAATTTATTTACGATTAGCCCCAAATTTAACAAAGATGACAGATTGAAGGGGGGAAAGCAATTCAATTAATTTGTAATCTTACATTTCATTAGAAAAATGCAAGAATAATGATCGCATCCAGCAGGCATGGGGGGGGAAAAAAAAATCATAAATGGAGATTTCCCCCTCCCAAATCAGATTATAAAATAAGCTTTTTTTAATTAAATTAGTTGATGCGCAGTTGATCAGAGTAACCCCAGATTATGAGTGAAGTAAACAGAACTAAAGCAAATAGAAATAACAAAGGAGATGAAGTTAACTCCTCTCCCTTTTTTTTTTTTTGGGGGGGGATCCCAGGGGGGTCCGAGCCGGGGATGGGGGTGCGGGGGGCAGCCGGCTCGCAACGGGCGACCTGGGGCAAAGAATTCGTTTGCAAACAGGGTTTTGCCGGCAGCTAAAAGAGCCGTGTTGAATTTGCAGGAGCTGAGTTGGTTTTAAACCGGGTTAAAAGCCCAAAACCTGCAGAAAAAGGTCTTTTTTTTTTTTTTTTTTTGGGGGTGGGGGGGCATGGAAATGCCTCCCCTGGTTTTAGCACCTCGGGCTACAAGCGCAGTCCCGCTGTTTCTCATTTTCCTTGGCATTTCTTTTCTTTTATTTCTTTTCCCCCCCCTCCCCAGGCAGAAACGCTCCCCGGTTCGTCCCGGGTGGGTTTTGCTCCCCGAGGGCTGCCACCCGTGGGTGGGGGCGTGGGAAAATCCCCCAAACCCCCCGAATTTCCCCCATTCCTTCCCCATCAAACTTCAGCTTCGTTTTCTACCATTTCTCCCAGTGTTTTTTCATCCCAGCAAATCGGTAAAAAAAAAAAAAAAAACCAAACCCAAACCTCTTTAAATTGACTCAATTGATTTTTTTTTTTTTTTTTTTCCTTTAAAACTCGTTGAAAGGCAAATTATCTCCTTAAAACCCAGGAGGGGAAGTTTGGGGTAATATCGTGTATTTCTGGGTCTGCTCTCAGCTTGGTGCGGGAGGAAAAGTGTGAAATCTCGCCTGCCACACGTTCAGACAAAGCCGTCTTCTTACCCGGGATTTGTCGGGTCAAGCAGGAATCCCGTTTTAAGCCAGTTACTCAGTGTAATTCTCCCACTTTGCCTCTCGATTTAGCAAACGAAAAAATAGTTTTCTGCTGGGGGCATAAATCGTAGCGATCATTTGCCCCCCACAATTTAAAAAAAAAAAAAAAAGGGGGGAGGATTTTAGCTATGTTGTTATTACTGCCACTAATGTTTGTTCACGTCTAGCAGGAATAATATTCGAGAAGCGTTTGAACACGCTAAAATGCCAGCATTTTATTAGAAATTATTCTGATAAAATATTGTATTTTAAATTACAATTTAAAATGTCCACATTTAAAAAAAAAAAAAAATCTTAACAAGGCTTTTACAGGGTCCTGAGCTGGTGGGAACCAATTTAGCTCCATTGTGTAGCATCATCCCAGGGTATTTCCTATTATTCTTAGGAATTTGGATTGATTCTTTATTGTGAACTAAACGTTTTCTTAGTGCTCCCTTTTTTTTTTTTTTTTTCTCTTGGGAAAAAAAAAAATAAAATTAAAAACCCTGAAGGAAAATGTATGAAAATAAGAGTGCGTGTTTTGAGTCTTATTCAATGCATACACAGAAATATGAAATTCCAGGTGTGCGGGTGAACAAGAGTTTTTAAAGTTGGGTCAATCCTGCTCAAAACTAGTTTAGACTGAAAAACGGTCCTCGAGACTATCGCGTACAAAAGCTTAATGAGCTACGAAGCTGGTTGAAGTTTTCAGAATATGATTAAAGCAAAAGAATAACAAGTGTGATGAGTTTTGGCTTTTTAAAGATAAATTAATGTCTTTTCACCCTCCCTGCTCGGAGGCATTCGGAGCCGGTGCGGCTCGCGCAGCAAAGCAATTGCTTCTCCAAGACTTCCCCGTTGCAGCGGAGCCGTTTAAATCGCCAACACTTTTGTTTCTCGTTAAGACAAGGGTAAGGGGGAGAAACAAATGGGTTTTGAGATAGCTGCTTAGAAAAATGCAAGTATTCCTGGGGATTCAGCTGGGTCCTTGCTCCAGATGGAATTAGCTGCCCAGAACAAGAAAAATACGTGGGTTTTATCGTGCACCCCAGCACTGCGGAGGGACTTTCGGAGGGACGGGGGACTTTCGGAGGGACGGGTGACTTTTGAAGGGACGGGTGCCGGTGCCCGCTCCCCCGAGCAGGGCAAGGTGATGTCCTCGGAGACTGCAGCCCCTTCCAGCGTGGAGCTCAGTTGGCCTCTGCTCTCCAGGCGTTTGAACCAAATTTCAGGCCACTCTCCCGGTGTTTCACAGCTTGTTGGGTTTTACCATTGCGAAGGGTTATAAAAGCTTCAGCGGGCTTTGGGCAAAGGGCGGTGGCTTCCAGTTGTCTCTGGGTATGTGTTTCACCTGGCACAAAGGGCCCCTGTGTCGGCTGCGGCTACGGGACGGCAGCAAAACTGTTATTGCCCACGCTGAGGACGAGGATGCCTGTTACAAATCTCTCCGGCTAGGTGCAAACGCCCCCGCTTTGTACAAAAGTGAGGCTGAAGGATCGTTAATGTATTTTTTTTTTTTTAAAAAATGTGGAAGGCGGAGGTGTCCTTAAAAGCCACTCCGCTCCCCCCTGCCTCCCTCGATTCCCCCACCCTTGCGCATGGTACCGGCGACCAGCATTGTGCACGGCTCTCCAGCCCCGCTTGGCCTTTTGTCAGCCCCCTTTTCTGTGTCAATCAGATGGCTTTTGTCAGGTCCCAGACATGTTGTGTCCACACGCACACAAATATCCCCGCGCAGAGCGTGGGGAACGCGGCGCACATTCAGATCATGGGCTGCACCCTCCCGTGCACCAACGCACACACGCGGGGTGCACACGCATGCTAAACAGCCGCCATGTCCTCCCCGGAGCGGTGGCAATCGGGGTTCGGGGGTGGCTGGAGCGGGAAGCGGTGAGGGTGCCCGTTCTCCAGCGATGCGGCGGGTGTCCGTGCGTCCTCGGGGGCTGTCTGTCCTGCTGGATGGAGCCGGGGGGCTGCTGGCACTTCTCTCCCTCGCTTTGAGTTTTTCCCCCTGTTGCTTTTCTCCATCCGTTGCTTTAAGCTGTTTTTCTTCAGTTTTTCCCCCATGTTTCTCAAGCATGGGGTGATGTTCGACTGAGTCCTCAAGTTGTTCCTAGCAAATGTATATTTTACAGTGCTGTTTTTGCAAGTTCTTGTGTAAGTAGTGACGCCGGGTGACGGAGAAACCACAACTTGGGTTCAGGGTGGGGGGACACCCTGAACACCCATCCCGTGTCTCTTCCCCCCACAGACTCCTAAGCTCCTCTCCGTCCTCAGCTGCCCCAAGCCTCGCGGTTGCTGTCGGGACCCCAGTTTGCTGCAGCTCAGAGGGCAACTTTGGGCTAAAACCCATCCCTTTGGGGACTCTGACAGCCTCTGCAGCACAGGGCAGGGCTGGGGACCCACACAGAGGGGTGGCAGCTCCGTTCCTCAGCTGCTAGGATGGGGCCATTTTCCAGCTGGCCCCGTGTAGCATGGTCCCTGCTGGCTCCCCAGCTGAGAGGAGGCTTTTGCCCCATCCCCATGGTGCTGCCATAACCCCAGGCTGGGCTAGGCCTGGTACGGCCATAACCCCAGGCTGGACTAGGCCTGGCCAGGCCGCTCGGTCTCCTAGCAACAGCTCAGGCCCTCATGGCCCCCGCAGGCCCTGATGGCCCCCGTAGGCCCTCATGGCCCCAGAGGCCTGGCAAGGGGGAGCGAGGGATGGACAGGGGGCAGGAGGACAGCTCGACTACAGGCTCTATGTGTGGAAGAGCCCGCAGCAGCAGCCGCCCTCCCTGGGCATCAACAAAATGGCGGCAGGGGCTCCCAAATGGCGGCACCCGTCCTGCGGGGCCCGGCGGGGAAGGCGGCGGCGCGGTGCCAGGGCCGCTGCGGAGGGCACAATGACTGGCACATAACGGCCCCTCGCGTGGCCGCCGCGGCAGTGCCAGCTGTAGCCCCCCTCCCTCCGCCTTGGCACGGGCAGGCGGCCCCGCCATGGCCGCCTCTGAGGAGGATTAAGGCCGCAGTTGTGTCTCCCTCTTTCTTTCCCCCTCAGTGGCTGAGAACAGGAAACATGAACCTATCTGAGACTAATTGACTTGCAAATTAATCGTTTGTCCCTGTGCCTGATAATTAGTGCTAACGATTTTTACACCCCCCCCCCCTTTTGCTCTCTCCTCCTCCTCTTTATTTTAAAGGGGGCTGTTTTCCCTTTCTTTTTCTTCCCCCTCTCCTTTTTTTATCCACCGCCCGCCCCAGTTCTTCCCTAAGCCTCCCCAGCTGTCCCCCGCCGTGGGGTGGGGATGGCACCGGGTTTGGGGGTGAAGGGGCCTGGCAGGGCGGCCGCCCCGCTCCGGCACCCACAGCTGCTTGTTTGCTTCCCACGACTCGGTGCCAGCCTCCACGTCTGCCCGCGAAGGACAATAAAGGGGGCTGGGAGAAGGAAGGGGGTCAGGAGTTTGGGGGGGCTGGGAGAACGGGGAAGCGGGGCTGCCCGGGGACGTGGCATCGCTTTGGAGGTGGCCGCAGCCGAAGCTGCGTTTCCGAACTTCGCAAATACCCGAGAAATGGGTTTAAAAAAAAAAAACCAACAAATTAAAAATCACTTCAAAAGGAAGCAAAGGTTGGGGGTTGTTTTCTCCAGCCTTCCCTCTTCCTCTGTCTTTATTCCAGGGGTTCATCTGGTTTTTACAAGTCGGAAGAGGGGTTTCTCCTGAAGGAGGGCAGCTCGACGTGGATATTTGAGGCCGGTGATTGAAATCACTGGCATTGGCTGCTGTGGCTTTGTCCAAAAAAGCCTCACCTGAAACCAGGGTGCTGCAGGGGATGGACAATGCTGCTGCTGGAGCATGAGGTTCATGTGGGAGATGGTGGGGGAAAAGCGAGTTTTGCGGTCATTTTTACGGTCATTTTTGCGGTCATTTTTGCGGTCTGGGCGCAGCCCAACAGGGCTCATTTGTGCCTGAGCCTGGGAGCGGCCAAGAGAGGACGTGTTCAGTTCGTTGGCGATATGTCAATGGGAAAACGCAGTTTTGTTGAGATGAACACATTTTACAGGAATGTTTCCCTGTCAGCAGCACAACAACCCCGCTAATACCTCATTCCGATGCTTTTATTGAGGGCTGGTAACATAAACCACCATAAAGTACCTTTACTTTGGTTGTTTCGTTTCGGTAAACTTTTGCCGTGTATCGTATCTCTAGTGAGACTGCACTATGTAAATAATTGAAAATTCTGCACGTAATTGTCATGCTTTGATGCAATTCAAACCAAAAGGCTTTGATGCTCCTACACTGGAATTCTTGAGAAATTCCACATGGCAAATTGTTTTTTTTTTTTTTTTTCTTCCCCGTTTGTTAGGAGGAAAAGATGTCATTTGAGGGGGATGCATTGGGGTGGAGCGGGGACCCTTTGTGGTGTCGAGCTCCCCTTTTTCCCCTGGCTGGATGGGGTTTGCATCCTTCCAGTGCCAGGCGAGGCGGGAGGTAAAACGGCCCCGCCGTGCCCGTGCTCGGGACCCCGAGCAGCCCTCGGCCCGTGGCAGAGCCAGGGTTCGTCCACCCTCCCCGCTCCTGACCGTGAGTCAGGCTGCGGGTGGGAGCCCCGTGTCCGTCCGTCCGTCCCACCGCTCCCCTCCAGCCACGAGGCGCTTCTTCCTCTGGTGCCCAACCGTTGATAATTAAAGGGATCCTTTTCTTTGCAGCTCTCCTCCCCAAACGCTCCTGGTGCCTGACACAATTTGTCAGCCGTACCCCTGCTGTAATCCTATTTTTGCCCCCCTCCCTGCCCTGCTTTGTGTCCAGGGCTCTCTTTGCCTCTCGTTTTCCAGCTCCCGCTGCTCAGGCGTTGCCGGTCCCCCTTCCCTCGGAGCTGGGAGTCTATAAACCCCGACGATGCTCTTAGACTCCACGCTCATGAACTCGGTCTGTTTGGTTTGACCAGAGTTAATTGCACACAAACTCCGGCCCATTGGCACACAGGGGCTCTTTGTTCCCGCAAGAATCACTTGCCCTTCGAGGTCGCTGCGGCCTCGACCTGCCGTCCCCGAGGGTCGCCCCGCCGACACGCACTGTCAATTTGATCTCTGCACCGTGGCGGAGGGTGGGACGGTGCAGGTTGTTGCGGGGAGAAAGCCGAAACGGGGAGCAGGACGGTCGGGGAGGAGGCGTTGGCGGAGCCTTTTGGGTCAGGCTTATTGAAGTAATGCGATGATTAGCAATGATTGTTGAGCTTTATGGCTGGGGAGGGGGAGAGAGGGTGAAAGAGATGTTAGGGGTGGATTAACCCCCGTCAGACCTGTACAAGAGGTTTCCCAGATTAAATACAAGTTCAGTGGTCTGTAAACGTTCCCCTTTCGCCGGGGTGCTTCGCCAGAGCGGCTCTGGAGTTAATGAAAGCTCTGCAGCTTGCATTCAGGGACCAGACTTTCACGGCATCTCAATTCCCCGCTTGCGCTCGCCGGATCCGCATCCTTTCAAAGGGAGGTTGGGCTTAACTCCCCTGAATTCACACCCCTGTGTCTTTAGAGACCTGAGCTCCCAAGTGCCAGATTAACCTGGCTACTTGGTTCCTGTTAGCTTTCCAAGCTGCTCAGAAGCATCCAGCGAACTTTTGTTGGGCTTGTGGTCACCCCGACAGGGTGGGGGGGGGTTTGGGTGATGGTCCCATCTGTACGGTGCTGGCACCGCGGCGGGAGAGGCTGCACCGGACGCTGCTCTAATGTGCCTGGCACTCGATGGCAGCGGAGGCCCTGGGGTCCTGGGTGAAACTTGGTGCTGCCAAGTAAATCAGTCAGGGACAAGTCACTTGGCTCTCCTACCAGCTCAGCTTTGCGGAGGGGCAGGGGGGTCTGTGATGGTGGGGTGCGAGAAGCACTGATCCTGGTGCAGGGCTGGAGACAGCATTGAGGGCTCGGTGGCCCCTGGGCAGGACTGAGACCTCCGTGAAGACCCTTTCTGACCTGCTCCCCCACCAACCATATCCTTCTCTGCTGGGGAAGGCAATCCCTTTCCTCTTCAGCATCCTTCAGGCTCCATCTGAGTGAGACCAAGAGATGAGTTACAACTCATTTCAGAGGGCGAAGGGGCCGATAGCTGGCGGCAGCAGTGGGAACGACGCCCTTCAAAGCTCCCCAGGGTGGCAGAAGGCAGCGCTGGAGGGGACGTTCCCCACCGAGCACCTCATCCTCGGGTCCAGCCCGTGGTTCGGGCAGGTGGGAACCGTCCTGGAAGCGGCCGGCCCTGTGCAGACCCCTCTGTGCTGAGCGGGGTGGGCTGGCGAGACGCTGCCTTGAGGCGGTTTCCCAATCCGGCACACCTGGTACTCTGTCAATGCAGCCACTTGGCTAAATGTGGGTCATTGTAGGAGGGTGCAGCCACTTGAGCAAACAAGCCTCAATTGCCCACTGATTGGGGTGGCTGAGAGCACCATCGCTGAAATTTCTGAGGGGGGAGGCATTAATAATCCCCATTCTGTCTCTGCAGCCCTTGCCCCCTTGTTATTTCCCTCTTTGTGTCTTAATTTGGCCCATTATTATTATTTTATAAAAGGGCCTTTTCTCCACCCCCTCCCTCTTGAAGACACTCCTTAGACCGATGGGAAAATGGCAAGGAATAATTATGAAAAACATCAGTGGAGAGAGGGCCATCTGAGAGGGATTAAAGGATTACAATTAAAACTCATTTTAGGGAGGTGATGTGACATTAGCGTTTTCATTCTTCCCCCACCACCACCCCCCTTCCCCAAACACCCTCCAGGCTATCTGGGTCTAAGTTGATTAAATGACAAACTCCAGCTCAGAGGGAAACAACAACAAATTAAAAATAGAGTAAAATGAAAAACAACAACCCAAAAATGATTTACGAAATTAAGTGAAAAGGAGGTCACTGAGAATTACTGAAAGTCTAGCAGCAGCTGGAAATGGGGTGGACGAAGCACCTGCTGCTAATAGCAGGTTTCTGATGGTGGGAGCATCTCCCCTCTGCCTGGTCCAGCAGGCAGCTGAAGGCGTCTGAGGTCTCTCCTCCAGGATACGACTTGAGTTTGACTTGGGCTGTGGCAACGTCTGCTTTCGGCAGATTGCGTTGCAGGGTTGGTGCTCACCGTTGGCGTTTGTCGGCCCCGTGCTCCGCCGAGGCGACGCGGGGCTTGGCTTTGGGAGCCCGCTGCAGACCCCGCGCTTGCTACGCTCTTCCTCCAACGGCCTAAAGCAGATTCGCAGCAGGAGAGCACGACCTGGGAGGTGCACCCGTGTAAAACCGGTGCCGGAGCAGCAGAGCCACGCTAGCCCTCGTTTCTCCCTCGGCGCGTCCCTGTCTGGCGTGGCTCTCTGGCCCGTTTTCTCCGCTCTTATTGCTGCTCAGACTCACATTTTGCAGCTCCTGCTAGTGGCTGGAGCCAGCCAGCCCTGCCTTGCCGCTCGGACAGGCTTCGTGCTGGCTGCGGCACGATTCCCAGGGCTGGACGCGTGCTCCGACTCTCCCCAAATGAAGCAAAGCAGAGGGTGACGCCTGTGGCACGGAGACCTTCCCTCTCTCCTCCTCGTCCATCAGGACGCACAAAGGTTTCTGCCCGTTCCTCCTGGCGCGGAGAATCCTGATGGGGCTCCCGAGATGGGAGCTGCTTACCACGTCGTTAAAATTCAGCGCTGTTGTAAATCAGGGGCGGTGGGAGAGGCAGCGTGCTCGGAGCGGGCTGCTGTGGGGAGCTGACATTTCCAAATGGAAATGCACACCGAGCTGGGACTTTATTTTTGGTAAGGAAAACAAATGCTAAGATGATCGCTGGCCGTTTCAGCTAATGGTTATGAAGCCCGGGATGGGAGATTTCCCTTTATAAAACAAAAATGCCTGTAAATCAAATTATTCTGATGATGTGGACACCTAAACCCATGCTGACAGCCTCGTTCGAATTGGGGGATGACGGGAAGATGTGGAGGCAGAGGTGTGCGGCTCAGACTCTGCAATTCGCGGTGCTTAGGAAGTTTTGGCTGCCGGTATCTGATCTATAGGGGTCCTGATAGCAACTGAGTCCATGTCCTGCCCTGAAAGCACAGATCTTACTGCATAAACTAAACCACAAAAGCCTGCAAGCGCACGGCCTGGGAATGCTTTTCTCCCCCAACGCGTGCGTTTTGGCCGCGCACGCAGCTTTGGGCGTGCAGGTCGGGAGCGGAGAGGGGCTTCTCTCTTCTGCATCCTCCTGTTTCTCCGGCCAAAGGGGTCGGGCTGCAAACCCAGCCTCTCCCCTTTCTCCTCCATCCTGCAGCCTGGCATAGCTGGGCATCTCATCACGTGGCCGCGCACGTGGGCGCGCGCGCTCGTCATGTGAGATGCCATATAGTGTCTCATATTGGGAGGCAGGGAGAGCTGCAAAAAGCTTAACGGAAGGGAAACTCCCCCTCCTCTCCCCCCCCCCCCCCCCCCCCCCAGATCCAGCCTATTTTTCTTTCCTCTCCTTTTGTTTCTGATTTCCGGAACTATGCGGCAAAGCAAAGCGTGGGGAGAAAGAAAGAGGCTGAAGAGAGCTGGCATCTGGCAGGGAAAAGAACAAAATAGCAGAGCGGGGCTTTGCTAGGCAGGAGCGGCGAAGGCGGACGGTTCGCAGGGCCCTCTGCCTCGTTGGCAGCGACCACCCGGGGACCTGGGCAAACCCCAGGAAAATTCAGGGTCTAAACATGGGGCGGGCTCCCTGGCAGGTATAAACTGGCAGAGAGCTTGCTGGTTAACCGCAGCGGAGGAGTCAGCCCAGCGGCTTGAATTTTAGCCTGCTCGTGGGCATCTTCCTTAATCCACGGGTATCTATCCCTTGGTCTCCCTCCTGCCATAAGCTTCACCCACTCGAGCATCCCCAGGCGTGCCCGTCCCAGCGGTTAATTCCCTGAGGACGTGCCCTGCACCTCCGGCACAGCGTCGAGAGGCTGGCGTGCAGCGATACGGCCCATCCCGTGCTCTGTTTGCAGAAGAGGGGAGGTCGAGGCGGAGGCGATTCTCCCGCAGCCGCTTTCTCCGAGGCTGAAACGATCGGACCGGTGCGCTTCTTTCCGCGATGTCCCTTTTACAGTCGGGGCTGGGAGATGCCTGAATATATTTTATTCCTGTTTTTTCCTCTGTCCCGGCCAGTACAGAAAGAGGTCTTTGCATACAGACCCAATGAAGATAATGTTAATTAGGTAAATTAATTAGGACCAAGATGCAGTGTTTTCCCCCTGAGGAGGAAATACAGTAAACTCCATTTTTGTGAGCTGTTTATTCAGCCAGGGGGGTCGAAGGAGAATAGCGGCGTCAAAGAAGCTGCCATTTTCAAGGTCCTCGTGTCCCTTCTGCGCCGCCCTAGAAAGGGAACAAAACTCTGTTGACAGCAAAATCTCAGCAGGAGCCCCTGGGCTGAGGGGCACGGGGAAGCGAAGTGGAAAGGGTGCCAGGTTTCCGAGCGCCTGGAGGGAACAGGCTTTGGTCTCCGGCGTTTCAATGGGCCGGGGAAAGCAAATCAGCCCTTTCAAGGCCAGTCATGCTGTTCTCGAAGGCACACACTGGAGACAATACGCCGTTGGCAGCGGGGCAGGGGGAAAGGGACTGGGTGGCCATGGCGAGGGGAGGAGAGCTACCCGGGGCCGAGCGCCGGTGGCCATGCTCCTGCTCCATCCGTCCCATCTCCTTGGAGCGCTCTGAGAGGTCTTGGGACCTCCTTAGCCCATCAGGAATAGCCCCAAGGAGGCTGTCGGGGGGGGGGAGATGGGGCACCCATGGGTGTCTGTCTCTATTTTTTGTGTTGTCCTTTGAGACGCGCGTGGCTCTTTCCTCTCCACCAGCACGGTCGCAGCTTGCGTGGTGAAGGAGTGCTAACGCACCGTGCTTGCTCGCTGACCTTCCTCCCGCTCCGGCCTTCGGTTTCACGCTTTTTAATTCATTCCACTCTGAAAGGCTGTGACCAGGAGAGCCCGACCCCAGCCCACGCGCTCGGTCCAGTGTCTTTCCCGCACACGGTGTGTTTTTGAGTGGGTCAATACCCTCCCCGAGACACGCTGTGGTTCGGACGGGTTTACGGCCGCTGTTGGGCATCGGTGGGTTGGGGTATTTTCATGCCGGGTGCTGCCGTATCTCCTCGAGAGGAACAGGGCTGGTTTTGCCGGCTCTTTCGCAGCCGCTCCCAGCCCAGCGTTCTGCCCACAGCACCATCTCCCGTCGGCATCGCTCCGGCTCGCAGGGGCAGTGCATCCTGGGAATTTCCTTCCCTGGTGCCAGAATACCTTCACCCCGAGCCCGATCGTGCAGATGATCTTCCATCGTCATATTTAACCCCCCTTCCCCGTCACTGTCCAAAGCCAGGATGAAAGCGGCGTTCTTTTTATTTTTTTATCCCCCCCCCCCCCCCCTTCTTTCTTTTTTTTTTAATGGCGTTTCATTAGCCTCCAAATCAGACAGGCTAAACAATGGTGTTCTGTCAGCGATGGGCTTTCGTGCTGATTTCATCTCCTCTCTCATCCGTATGCAAACCAGCCTCCAGCAGGCTTTGGTCATGCCATGGAAACCGAGGTGCAGGCCCGGAATGGGGGTTCTCGGAGTGAGAAATCTCCTGTTCGCTTTTTCCCATTTGCATAATGCAACTTTTCTTCCCCCAGACACTGAGGCGCTTTGTTTATAGAGAGCCAAGAGAAAAGGGGGATGCCGGGGACAGAGGAGGACCGCGGGGAGGGGGGAAGCGCCCGGTGGGAGTGGGGAAGAGGAGGGCAGCTCTCGCAAAAGAAGAACACGCAGAGAAAAAGCGCGGGGCGACTGGAAGGGAATATATATGAGGATGGGGACTGGGAAATGGGGCTGGGCCGGTTCCCCGTGATCCCGGGACCCGCACGCTCCTTTGGCCTCTCTGTGCCAGCCGAAGGGTGTCGGGGAGACTTGGCGTGGCTGAGGATCCAGCTGGGAGCCTGGATCTGCACTGAATTAAAGCCGGTTGTCATGATAATGCTCCCCAGAGGAAGCAGGAGCCTTTTCAAGCCCTGCATGAAATACCTCAAAGGGTTTTGTGCGAGAAGCCCCTAAGAACCTCAACTGGTGGAAACCGAAGGTTGTTTGGAGGAATAGTGACCCGCGGGGTACGCGGGAAGGTGGCTAAGTGACAGCCAGCAGAGCGTGAGGACCGGGTTGTCCTGGAAGGTGGGGAGAGAAACTGGGGGGGGGGAGATGAAATCATCCCGGATTTATTCACAAGGGAGCGTGGGGCTGGTTAAGCAACGCAAAATCGTAATCCGTTTCTCTCCCTTGAAACGTGGCAAACTCCAAAGTTGCGCAGGGAGGCAGGAGGATGAAGGGAGCGGATGGTCCAGTCCCCACCAGTGCCCCCGGTTTACTGGAGTCATCGGAGGCAAGTTACCTCCCACCTTGTACCTCTCCTTCTGCAAACCGGCGATCTGGTTCTCCGGCGCAAACCGGTTTGCGATCTACTAATGGAGGGGGCAAGGGGTTGCTCTTGCAAGTCTCATCATCTCCGATGGCTGCACCTCCTGAAAACAAACCCTGGTTATTGCTGGCTCCGTCCTAGTCGAAAGGCTGTTTGATTTATGAATTGGATGGATGCACATTTAATAGTAATAATAATAATAGCAATGAAATGTATTAATCGGTGACGGATGACGGGAAACCTGCAGTTACAAGTATTTTAGGATACGTAAAAATCCCTGTAAATGGTTTGCAAATAAGGTACGGACAGTAAAGCAGGCAGCAATGGGGATATTGAGGGGTTTTGCCTCAAAGTGGGGCCGCTCCGTTCTTCAGGTGCTTTTGGATGTACAGTGCAAGCTTAACGTGCAAGTTGGATGTACAGACATCCGCTACCGAGTGCAAGTCTCCTGTTGGTACTGTAGAAATGTGTTTGATGCTCCACAGGACGCTTCACCAGACCCGGCAAAGTCCTGCGGGATGGGCTGCAAGGGCAGGGCCGGCGAAACTGCGGGCAGGAGCCTCGGTGATTCACGGGCTCTTGCCTGCACGTGGAAAATTGCACGGGTTTAGACTGGAATTGGTTCAAGCCCTGCTTGTGCTGTTTGTGATTTGGGGCTCTGCTTGCACGTGGGACCAGGCGTTACTCCAGCCCCTTTAAAGAGCAGCTGGGATTCATCTGGGATGATCTACGGGATGTAAAATATTAAACATCTACCTGTGGGCAGGAAAACTCTGCAGTCTAATCTCAGCATCTGGTGATTACGGTATTCTGGGACAGGGGGAAAAGTGAAGGGAAAATATTAGTGCTTTGGAGGATTAGGCTGTAAGTCCGCAGAGTCCCTTTAGCCAGCAGTAATACCCACCTTGACATCCATCTCGGGTGCGGTGGTACCTTCGCGTGGCGCAGCTCTGCATCGCTCGTGCAGCACGCGGAGCGGCTGGGAGGCTGCTAATGCTCTGGAAAAGGGATGGGGATTTTGAGGCGGCTGATCTGGGGCTTTCTCTCTTTGTTTTTAGTCTGGTTTCTGCAGAAAATGAGGTTTCCGTGATCGCAAGGGGCGCGTCTGTCATTTCTCACCTCTCTCCCAGGAACTTCTGAAACGGGACGACTTCAGCCCCGTTTGGCTCAATGTCAGTTTTTGATCCCCAGTCTGTGGGAACTGCTTTGGGGCTTTAGTTATATTTGTTTTTCAGAAGCTCATTTCTACTGTTGGCTCCAAAAAGCAGTTTTTACTTAAAGACAAAAGACCGGTGAAGGGCTGTGACCCTTCCCTTTGGACAGGGAGAGGAGAGGGGTCTGCGTGATGGGGGTTTGCCAGGGTGCAAACTGCAAATGCCTCTGCCCGGGGCTGATGAGCTCTGTGGTGAAGGAAACATCAGAGCATCTCAGTCCAAGGAGACTTCAGCCCAGACGGGCTTTTCTCAAGGAACCTCGCACATCTACAGGCAGTGCCTGCCTGCTCCTGCCCGCGCTGAGCCAGAGCTGCTTGCGGAGCCGGACAGTTGCCTGTCCAAAGCCCATCATGGCAGCCTTTGGGCGGTGATGTGAGAGGAGGGGAAGGAGCAGGCTGTGATTAAAACACTCGACTGGGGTGTAAACCGCTTTGCAGGTGGCCCATGCCAGAGGGAAGGGACAGCTTGCCCGCGGCGGGCAGCGGGTTGGTCTCTCCGGAGCAGGGAGAGGGCTTCCCGGCATCGCTTCCACGCTCGCCCTCCCACCCTCCGGCCCGCTGGTCATGCCAATTTGTCACCAAGCTGGGATTTCAATTAAACCCCAAAAGGAGGGGTCAGGGGTTATGCAAACACGGTGGTAAAGGCCACTCGCCTGGAGGGCTTTCCCGGGGCCGCTGGTGCCGGCCCCTCGCTTTACACAGTCCCAATTGACCCGGGCTGAGGGCCGGCATTGTTCCCTGCGCTCCATTCAAGAGGCAGTTTGTCAATAAAATTGACCTCTCAGCTCCTGGGGATGCTGCCGCCTCCTCTTCCTCCCTCTCCCACCGGTTCGGCCGCAGCAGAGCTAACGGCCCCTCCGTGGTCTTCGCACCCCAGACGTGCCGAGGACGGGAGCAGAAAAGCCATGTGCTGCAGGGCACAGCAGCACCCGTGGCAGCCGCTTCTCCTCGTGTTGGGTTTGGTTTTTTTTTTTATTACTAGTCTCTGCCCTTCGGTCTTTGGCATCTGAGGGCAGTTTCCAACCGGAGCGCTCGGAAACATCATCGCAAGCATCCTCTCCAGATCGCCTTCTTCTTTCGTGGCCATTAGCTATCACTCTTGCAGCCGCTCCCTTGGGCATCCCCATGATGGTTTGCTGCTCATCACTGCTCGGGTAGGGTTGACGCAGGGACCTTGGAGGTCTTCTCCAGCAGAACCAAGCCCCGTTGTCCCTCCCCGTCACGCAACCGACACCAAAGCCCCACGCAGGGCAGCATCTCTCCCTGCCAAGCCGCGTGCCTACCGGCACATCCACCCGTTCTGGGTACGATCCCGCTTTTTGGGGACGTGCGAGGTTTCCCGGTGGGTTTGGGCGGTGGGACCGCATCGGCCGCTGCTCCTGCCTGCTAATTGTGCCAGGCGGCGTTGCAAACAAGCAGTGCTTGAACCCACAAGCCCGAGGAGCCGTTTCAGCTGCAAGATAAATGGATATCGCGGAGCAAGTGGCAATTAGCGTGGGTAAAGAGCCCCTTAGTGACTGTCCCTTACATAACACCTTTGTTCCAGGCCCTTCACTTCATATTCAGTTTGTAAATAAACTTGACTCCCAGTTTTACTGGGGCCTTTATTCCCTCTTTATTTTATTTTATTATTCTTTTAACCCGGCGAAGAACGAGCCGATTGTTCGCCCGCGGGGAGACGCGGCGCTTTGAGGCGCTGCCCGGCCTGGCGTTGCCCGCTCGCCCCGAAATGGGCGCCGGCAGGAGCGAACAACAGAGCCACCCACGCGGCCGCCATGCCAGCGATTTTAATTGCATTGCCCCCACTGACGGTGCCCGGAGGCTCATTACGCTGCTGGCGATGAATGGGGGCCTGAAAACGGAGCTTCGTAATTGCGGTGGGTCGGAGGCGGTGGAGGCTTTCGTTGGGGGGTGGCTTGGCAGAGGGGCTGAGCTCTGCCCCCCAAGTTTGGGGGCAGGGAGGGAGTCCGGGGGGCTCTAGATCAGCCCCAACGCAGGGACCCGTCTCTAATTCGCGCCGTGTCCTCCCCGTCACCGTATAACCCGTGGGTCCTGGGAGGCTTTGTCTGCACCCACGGGTGGCCTCTGCCAGGCTGAGAGGACGCTCCAAGGCACGGTGGGATGTGGCTTGGCGGCTTTGGGGCGCCCGGTCCCAGGCTTTGGGCACGCTGCGGGGAGCAGGGCTCGATGGCTCTCCTGCCTTTAACCTGCACGCTCGAGCTATGGTTTGCTTTTGTCAGGTCCTTTTCCAAAGGGCAGGGGCTGCTTGGGAAGTTATCGAGATGTTTAGTACCACGAGCGGCGGCTCTTCCTCCGCCGCCGGTGCTGCCTGGGCTCTTCCCTCGCCATGGCACAGCGTTGCCGGTCTTTCAGACGGCCCAGCGCCGGTGCTGGCGATGCTGTGCCGCGACGGCGAGCTGTCGGGCGCTGCTCTTTGTTCGGCACGGGGACGGTCGGGCCCCTGCTCCTCTCCTGAGCCTTCCCTCTCCCATATGGTGCCCATTATTAGACGTGTGCACCAGCCTTGTCTGACAAGGAGCTTTACAGGTGTCGCTCGGATAACGATTCACACTCTAACGAAGGTGGGAAAGATGATTAGCTGGCTTTCTATCAAACAGCACACGGCATCAGCTGTTCCTGGGGGTGGGGAGGTGGTGGGGGCTGCGGATGTGTAAGGACACGTACGCCGGGAGCTCTGGGAACCCGGGCTTTGTCCTGCCTCTAATTCCAATGGACTCTGGGGCACGTCTTTGTGTGCCTTAGTTTCCCCCAGCTGTAACAGAGAGATGTTGTTATTGCTTTTCCTTGTAAAACACCCTTTGAGCAGCTGATTGAGCTCCTGCATTAGCAAGAGGTGATTTAGGCAGGTCTCTCGGCAGCTGGGCTGCCATGGGAGAGGGCAAGGGAGCTGTCAGAGTCGGGGCTCTCAGGGGAACGAGGCTGGGGGGTGAAACATGAATTAAATGAACCCCCTCGAAGCGGGGACGCGGCGTGGTACGTCCGGAGCGTGTCCTGCAGGCTGCGAGAGCCCCGCGGCGTGGGGAAGGGGTCCCCGGTGCCAGCGTGGCACGGGCAGGCGGGCAGGGCTTGCTCCGCGCAGATGTGTCCGTGCCCTCCCCTGCCTGCGTCGTGTTGGTGGGGCCTTGGGCTTTTCCTGCGGATGTCTTTTAAATAAAGATTTGTTTAGCAGGCAGGTCCCAGCATCCCTGAGCCTGACACACGCACACCGTGCACCCAGCCCCTGCGAGCTGGCAGAATTTCTTCTCCAGCTCTTTCCACATCTTGAATATTGTTGGAGAGAGAGGCAAAATAGGAAAATGAGAATAAAATGAGCTTTTCTCAGCCGTCCTTTGCTCCTGTGGAGGGAAAGCGGTGCTGTCTCGCGGTACATCTCCCCGCGTCGGGCTGCGATCTGAGGGTGAGCCCCGCTTTGAAAAGTGACGGAGCAGAGAGCTCCCCGCAGGGCTGGGGAAACTGAGGCACGAGCGGCGTCTGGCACCCAAACCGCTCTCGAAGCAGAAGAGGTGTGAAGGTGGGGTGCTCGCCCAAGCTCCTTGTGCCTCGCCGGGGTGCGATCGTCACCCAGCCACCGCCGCGACCCGCCTGTCCCGGGACGGGCGCCCGGAGCTGCGGGCAGAGCTGGTGCTGCCTCTCCCCGAGCTAGCGGGGCCGGCGGGATTATCTGCTTAGCTGCACCATCTGTTCGCCAAACTGCCATCATTATGTTCAACTTGGGAAGAAAACGGCCCCTACAGAGAAGCAATTTGTTCGCTGACTAAACCTTTCAGGCTCTCGCCGTCCGAACCTACCCTCGCCGCTGCACGGGCGAGCTCGCCGCTCACGCCCGGCTCGCTTAAACAATCTGCGGGGAGAGCGGCGGTGCGCAAGCTGGTCGCACTGGTAAATGGGAGCGAGGAGGGCGCAGGGCTCCCCTAATCCGATTACAAAACATAACAGCCTTTCAGAGGGGCCGGGGGGGCCGGGCGAGGGGAGGAGGAGGAGGGAGGTCCATTTCACACCCGACCCCTACGTCTGGGGGTCTCGCAATGATCTCACTGGAGGGGCTTTTCTTCCCGTCACAGTGGGTTGCTTTTGAAACGTGCTGCGAGGAGATCAAAAAGGGGAAAGGGGCTGCCTGGGAAAGAGGAGGAGAGGGCTGGGAAGGAGGTGAGGTGGGAGGGGGTGGCGTGGGGCTGGGGGTGAGCCCTGCACCCCGGGCTGGGGGTGACTGGAGCCTGGCACCCCCTTGCTGGGGCACCAGCCCTCGTGCCGCTTCTCCCTCTTGCGTCCCTCCTCTGCGACGCGGCACGGGGAGCGGTGCGTGCCGTGGGGACGTGGGCGCGTGGGACCTGTCGTGTCCCCCCTCCCCCCCGTGACCTGAGCGTGGAGTGGGGCTGGGGTCTCTGCACGGAGCGGGGACAGCAGGAACCCTCGCCAGCGCCTGCGGTGGCAGCAGGAATGGAGCCTCGTGGCCCGCTTCTCTGTGTATGGTCGTGGAAATGCAGTGGTGTTGAAGCATTTGGCAAATGTGTTGATTTCACCGGGTTTTCTGTAACGAACAATGAAACTGGAAAAGTTAAAGTGATGGTTTGACTTATACCCAAGTGAGAAGTTTTGAATTTCTGCTGTGGAGCAATGCTTCAGACTGCAAATTTTCTCTAATTTGCTTTAATTCCTTTTAGAAAGGCTAAAAAGCCCTGTTTAAAGGTGATGTTTTATGGTCAGCCTGCAACCAAATGATTTTTTTTTGCATCTTTGATGCAATAATTTAAAAAAAAAAAAAAATCTATGTGTTTCAACAGCAGCAGGTATTAAAACGAGATGGTCTCGAATGCGGCCGCTCTGGTTGGGGAGCAAACCGCTTACCCCAAACCTCGCTGCGTTGGCCCTGACCCCCCCTGTCCCCTCTGCGTGGGATGGGGCTGTGGCCCCCTCCCCAGGGGACGGTGCTGGCAGCTGGGGACACCTGCGCCCGCGGGAACCCCACATGGCGAGCACCGGAGTCTGGCACTGGAGGTGTGAAAGCGTCTGGCAGCCGCCCCTGGGCTCGCAGGAGGGGGGTCCCCCCCGGGCCTCCCCCCGGCATGGCCACCGTCACCCCTCCGGGAGCCCTTTGGGGCTGTGCCCTTGCTCCAGATGCTGCAGGACCCCCCCCCCCCCGCCCCGGCTTCGCTCGAGCTGCCACGTTCCCGGGGTGCTCGAACCTGCTCCCGGGCAGGAGGTTTGGGTGCTGCTGCCCGCATCTGGGGCGGGCAGGCGGGGTGAGAGCCTCTCTGCGGGGGGCATGCGGAGACGGGGTGCTGGGTGCTGCCGGGGGTCCTGGAAAGCGGGGGGACTTGGGGGCTGCAATGGCCAGGGGAGCATCCCTCTCCCAGTGGGGCTGAGTGCTGGGGGGCACTTTCCTGTTTGGAGGAGGGGGGGCTTTTTCCTGGCCCCAGTCCCCAGGTGATGAGGGGTAAGGGGAAGGCGGGGGTCACCCCTGTGCTGGGGACCCCGGTGTCACCCTGGTCTTGCTCCCCGGGTGCTGGCTGCTCTGGGCTGTCGCACCCTCTGGTGGCCAAGGCTCCAGGAGGGGTGGGGTTACCCCCCTTGGGATGAAGCAACCCATGAAACCCACCGCATGGGTTTTACGGTCTTTAGGGTGAAGGGGGGGTCCTGGGGGCTTTGCTTTCCTCCCTGGAAAGAAACCTGAAGGAAACTCAGCCAGCAAACTGGGCAGGTGCTGTGTGAATTCACCGGCACATCCTGAAGCTACAAAACATCTACGTGTTTTAATTGTGGTGTGCAAAAGCGTCCGTAGAAAGTCTTTGCTGCTTTCTGTGGAGCCTGGTATGCCCCTTCCCCGACACAGCCCCCCTCATTGCCTTCCTCTCTTCGGAGAGCAGTAGATGGGGAAACTGAGGCACAGAGCAGAGAGGGGAAGTGGCCGAGCCAAGTCTGGACCCCCTGAGGTGTCCCTGGAGCAAGCCGGGTCGCTCCCACACCAAGCGCCCGTATCGCTGCAGCGTCTCCTCACCCCGCAAAGGCCCGTGGGCACCCAACTGCTCCCAAAACCTTTGGGACCAGGAGCTGGCTCCCACGTGGGGACAAGCCTGGCCGTCTCCAGAGCAGGCTGCCGGGAAATCCGGGCTGCCAGAAGCTGCCCGGCACTGGTGATGCTGGCAGAGGGTTGAGCCTGGTGGTGCAGGACCTCACCGGGCAGTTGGGGTCATTAGACCAAGGTGCTGGTGCCCCGTTCCTTTCTGCTCGCCCCACGGTCGCATCCTTCCTCGGCCACCTGCGCCAAGGCAGAGACACGGAGAGGGGCAGAAGTGGGTCCTGAAATCAGGACTGGGGCAGAAATGCGTCCTGAAATCAGGACTGGATGGGGGGGACGGGGGACTTGGGGGGCTTTAACGAAGCTGTCTCCCACCCCAAACTGTGGGAGGAGGCAATGTATCGGCAGCCAGGGAAGCAGCATCCAACCCCTGCTGCTGCCTGAGCCCCGTAACCCCCCCCCTCCCTTTTTTTTGTTTTTTAAGCAGCAAACCCCCAGCGTTACCTCCCAGAGGACCGTGTTTTCCAGGTGCCGCATCTCCGGGGGGGACCTCAGCCTCTTCATTTTCAGGACGGCTCCTGAGGATGCCGAAAGCCGGGCGAGGGCGTCTGAGAACGGGGCGGCCGGCCCAGCCCGGCTCCTCTCCCCGGGCTTCCCCTGACATCTAGCGGCAGCGCCGGGCTGGGCTGCGCCGAGCCCCGGCCCCGGGACAGCCCCAGCTCCAGCCCCTAGGACAGCTCCAGCCCCAGCCCAGACCCCTGGGACAACCCAAGACCCAGACCCCTGGAACAGCCCCAGACCCCCGGGACAGCCTCAGCCCCAAAGCCCCGGGACAGCCTCAGCCCCAGCCCCAGAGCCCCGGGATAGCCCCAGACCCCTGGGACAGCCCCAGCCCCCCGGGACAGCCTCAGCCCCAGCCCCTAGGACAGCTCCAGCCCCAGCCCAGCCCCCCGGGACTGCCCCAGACCCCCGGGCCAGTCCCAGCCCAGACCCCTGGCACAGCCTCAGACCCCCAGGACAGCCCCAGACCCAGACCCCCGGGCCAGCCCCAGACCCCTGGGCCAGTCGCAGCCCAGACCCCCAGGACAGCCCCAGACCCCCGGGCCAGCCCCAGACCCCTGGGCCAGCCTCAGCCCCAGCCCCTAGGACAGCCCCAGCCCCAGACCCCTGGGACAGCCCCAGACCCCTGGGCCAGCCCCAGCTCCAGCCCCAGACCCCTGGGCCAGCCCCAGCTCCGGCCCCGGGGGGTTTGCGCAGTGCCGAGCACCGCCAGGCTCTGCCCTCCCCAGCTGATGGGAAGGGTCCGCTTTGGGGCCGCTCCTGGTTTTTTTTCCCCAACTCCATTAATTTCTTTGCCCCTCGTCCCCTCCGTCCCATCCCACCGGAGGCAAAACTCACCCGTGAAGCTGCCCCCGAGCGTGGCGAGCAGCAGGGTGATGGGCAGGGCGTAGAGCTGGCAGAGCGCCTGGTCGGTGACTGTCCGGCTGCCCTGGGCCACCAGCGGGAACACGAGCTCCAGCCTGCAAGCCGGAGCGGGGACGGGTTTGGGGGGAGCTTGTTCTCCCACGCCGGGACATGGGGGGCTCCGCTCGTGGCTCTGGGTGATGTGCTATAAGGGGGTGCGTGGAGCATCCCCAATTTCAGGGGTTGTGGTTCCCCCAGCTTGGTGTATCACTGGCACCCCTGATTCTGGCTCTTCTCACCTGCCACCGTAAGCATCTGCAGTGGCCAGTGCCGTCAACAGTGTCCCCAGCAAGGCGCCCAGGATCCCCGGCAGCCCGTGGACGTTGTGAACCCCACACGTGTCCTGGGTTTTCAGCCTGGAGCGCAGGACGGGCTGGGGAGAGCGTTAAGGAAGAGCCGGGGTTCGGATGGGGGGGTGCTTGCCCGGGGAGGCTGCTCTGCAGCTCCGTGTTTGCAGGTTTGGGAGCTGCAGGTTGACAACGCAGCCTCCCCCAAAGAGGGGTGGTCCCCTGAGCTGGGACTGGTGTCCTCGGCCGTCCCCGGGCGACTCACCGTGAGGAATCTGAAGCCAAGCGGGGCGATCAGGCCGGCCAGAAACCCCGCGATGAGGGCCCCGAAGGGGGTGACCAGCATCTCCCCAGCCATACCCATCACGGCCACGCCAGCCAAGGTGGCATCCTGGATCTGAACCTGATGGAGCAGGACATGGTTGGGGGAATTGGCTCTGCGGAGGACATCAGGATGGGGCTGGGGGGATTTGGGTTTCCTCAGGGATAAACTGGGTCTTAACAAGCGTAAGAAAGCCTAACGGGCATTCCCTTTTGCCCCGGGGGTGTTCATGCTTGCCATCCTTGTAGGACGGGACATGAGCAGCGCATGAGACTTGGGTTTGTCCCAGGAGAGGACTTACCATCTGCGGGGTGCTCTCCTCGTAGAGGACAGGCGAGAGGACAAAGGTGGCCAGGGTGCTGGCCACCAGCGAGAAGTAGGTGTTGAGCACTGCCCAGGGCTCGGCGTTGTCACGGACAGTGGTGGCTGAGGTGAAGCTGGGCCAGAAGATCCACAGGTAGATGGTTCCTGCGGGGAAGGGGAACGGGCAGGTTTTGATGTTGGGGTTGATCCCTCATGGGAAAGAAACTTCTTGCTAGTGCCGAGAAATGCAAGTGACCACAGCTCGCAGCGTGGGAGGTTCAGGTCGGACACAAGGAAAAGCTTTTTCCTGGAGAGGATGGTGCAGCTCCAGGACAGGTCCCCAGGGAGGTGGAGGACCTCTGTGCTTGATGGTTTGCAGGACTCTGCTGGTCAAAGCCACAGCCACGCTCTCCTAATGTCGGTGATGGTCCTTCCACCCCATGTCTATGACTGGTGGCGTAGGATTCGAGCTCCGTACCAACCACGGCAAAGAAATCTGGCTGGTGCCCCGTGTCCTGCTGCTCTTTCATCTTCTCCGTATCAGGCTGGTGCAAGATCCGTGAAACCATCAAGCCAAAATAAGCACCGAAGGTGTGGACGGTCAAGGAGCCCCCGCTGTCGCTTACCTGGTGAGTACAGAACACTGTGCTGGAAGGGGAATAGGGATTTGTCTCTACAGACAAGGCAGGTCTTGACATGAGGAGCCTAAACCCGTGGCCACCCCATTTCTGGTGGGTCCCCCCGATCGGTGACTCACCCCCATGAGGCTGAGCAGGATATATTCGTTGAGAGTGAAGAGGGTGACTCCCAGCAGGGTCAGCAGCAGCATCTGGACGGGGTTTACTCTGCCCACAACAGCTCCGGTGGAGATCAGAATGGCTGCGGTGCAGAAGTCGGCACTGACCATGCTGGGAAGGAGAGGGAAGGCGTGGGGCTGGACCCGGCGCTGCCGGGGGACGAGCGCGGGAGCTGGGGAGAGCAGGGTTGGGGGGGACGGGAGCTGAGCCTGCGGCCCGGACCCTGCGTCCCGCCGCTCCTGCCAGCTGAACGGGCGGCCCGAGACTTGCGACGTTGGTGACGAAGGGACGGCTGGCCTCGGGGGGAGGCGGGGGCCAGCGTGCCCCCCTAAATGCCTGGCTGTAACGTTGGCAGTACTTACGTGGCCCTTACTAGTGTGGTACTCAAATAACCCAGAAGCCTGGTCCTACTTGTCCTCATAATCCTCCTCCAAAGCAGAGCTGTGAGTTTTACAGAGGAGGGAGCCAGTGTGCCAGGGCTGGACCCGGAACGGTCGCGGCTGGGCAGCAGCAGCAGCTCCCTTCTGCCTTACCTCTGAGCTCCCACGGAAATTTTGCCATTCAGGAAGAAGTATAAAAACCCCTGGATCAGTACGGCCCACTGGATGGCGAAGGCCACGACGAGGATGCTGATGGCCACGCTGCCCGGCCCGTAGCGGCTGAGGAAGGCCACCAGGAGCCCGAAGCCAAGGAGAACTTGGAGGTGGACATCCCGGAAACCTGGCGGAGGAGAGGCAGAAGGACGGGTCTGGAGGTGTTGAGGGCAGGCAGCCACCCTCCTGCCTGCTGGTCCCCCCGAGGGGGCTCAGACACCCCCTGCTCTAACAGGTTTTGGGGAGCTGAAGGCTTCAGCCGAGATAAATCAGCCTTGCTCCACCTACGTGTGTCTGGAACCGTGGTGGATCTGGGCTTGGATCTCCCTTGGAGATCTCCAGCGGAGAGCATGAGCGGTTGTTGCTCGTGCTAGTGACAGGTCAAGCTGTCCCCGCCTGACGTGGCCCCCGCCACCCTTTGCAGTGGCTCCTGGCCACCTCGTTTGCAACCGCCCTGTGCAGGCACCTCGGGACCTGCACGTGGTTCACCCTGCAGCCCAGAAACCTCTTGGGGTGGCTGAGATCCTTCTACACCCATTACACCAAGCGCAAAGGTGGGTCTGAGATGTCGGCCGCTCCCCGGGGACCTCTCTGCTGCCCCTGAAAACATCACGTCCCGCTTCATGGGACAGGAGGACCAGAAGGGCGAACAGAAAAACGGGACCAGTCTGGTACCGTTTGGTGGCAAACCGGAGGAGGGGGGACCTGATTCTTGCTTGGGCTAAATGCCCTTTGCACCCCTTGGCCGTGCCAAGAGCTGCGTCCCGTCCTTCCCCGTGTGCCGGAGCCGTGAGTCACTGCCTGTGCTGGGTGGGGTTACGTGGGCAGGCAAAACTGGGAGAACCTGCCTGCTGCCTGCGCCCTGCCAGGCGGCTCGGCTCGGCTCGGCTCGGCTCGGCTCCCCTCCCTCGGCCAGGGCGTTCCAGAGGCTCCTTTCCAATCGCCTGCCTTGCCCTTGCCTCAGAAAAGCCAGGATCAGTCCCTCATCCCCCAGCCCAGGATGACTTTCGCAGCGATGCCCGGCGTGCAGGAGGACGTTCCCGGCAGGGCGGACCCCCGGCCCCGCGTTGGATGCTGTGGCAGCACCGAGGGAGCCGGATCCTCCGTGAAAGGGGCTCGGTGCAAATCCCTTGGCGCCGCGAAACCCCGCGGGTCGGTGGGAAGTTTTGCAGACCCCCAAGTGCCCCGGCTGCCGTGCTCCCCCCCTGGGGATGGCAGGGACAATCCTGGGTTTATCACTGCGCCGAGTGATCCCCTCTGCGCTCCAGCTGCTGAAACGCTTGTCCTAGACCCAAATATCCCCGTTTGGGGCCTGGCTTTGTCCAAGCACGTGGGAAATCCTTGCAGCACGTCTGCTTTCCACCCACCGACCGCTCCTCGTTGGGATGCGCCGGTACCCCAACCCTGCGGCTTGATGTTCCCCCCTCCCGCCTCGTGTTTTACTCTGGAGGCTGATCCAGAGCTGGACGGTGTGACAGGTCTGCAGCCTGGACCGAGCGTGGTGACATCCCCTGCCACCCCCTCAGCAGCACCTGGGGACCAGGTAGAGCCGCTCTCTGCACCCGCCCGGGGTTGGGGTACTCACGGGGATGCTGAAAACCCGAGTCCTGGTTTCTCCAGCTGCAGTTCGGCTGCTGGGAGCAGAGGCTGGGGCCGCGCTCTGGGCTGTACCGGACGAAGGTGGCGAAGAGGATGATGGTGAAGATTTGGAGGAGGAAGCACAGCCCGGAGAGCCGGAGCCTCGAGGCGGTGGTGTGCTCGGGCATGTCGCGGGGCGGCTGAGGCAGGCAAACCCCCCGAAACCGGGGAGACATGAGGAGAGACGCGCTGGGGCTGCAAACTCCGCCTGCCAGGGCGGCTGCCAGGTCCTGCCCTCGTCTCGGTGCTTCCCAAGGGCGGAAGAGCCGGCCGGGAGCGGGACCGACGCAGAAACCCCGGGCTGGCCGCCCTGGCACGCCTCGGCGCCTGGTTTTGCCGCATCAGGTGGCTCGGGCCACTGTGCCGGAGAAG
Source organism: Mycteria americana (assembly GCF_035582795.1). Lineage (NCBI taxonomy): Eukaryota > Metazoa > Chordata > Aves > Ciconiiformes > Ciconiidae > Mycteria > Mycteria americana. The sequence continues at coordinate 2,652,214 of NC_134389.1, read as the reverse complement.
CGCGCGGGGCTTTTGGTGTCACCGTCCGTCTTGGCTGGGTGCCGGGGGGTCGGGGTGGGATTTGGGGTGGGTGAAGCCATGGCCGGGGGAAGCCCTGAGGTTTCAGCCTTTCTGGAGGTTTGGCACGGGAGAAATACGATGGTTTGGGGGGATCGGGTCAGGCAGAGGAGATGGAGGGTGCGGCAAGCGCGGTGGGACTGACCCGCTGCAGAGGTGCTGGGCTCTGGCAAGCTGGGCTCAGCAAAGCCGGGTTTAAACTCCCTGATCAGTAGGAAAAATGACGGTTCAGGCGGGGTTTGGTGAAGAGGTCACCTGTGGGGCTGGGTGGGGAGGAGGAGAAGCTGAGCCTTGAAAAACAAAGGCGAGGAGCAGCGTCGGAGGCTGCTGATAGCAACCTGTGCTGGGGGGGGGGGGGCTGGAACACGAGGGTTTCCTTTGCTTTTCTTTGGCTGCTTCTGCTTTCGCAGAGAGGTGTTTGTAATGCACCGAGCGCGGGTACAAATCCCAAAAAGGGAGAGGAAGAGAAAAGGAGCCGAGAAGTAAAACACAGCCACTCGGGTAACTCCTTTCCGCAGCGCCGGGCCAAGTTATGATCTCAGATAAGCAGCATCAGGCTGGGGTCGTGCCCTGACGCCAACGGGATGGGGAAGGGGAATGAGTCACTTTTGGAGGCCCCGGCAAGCGTCCTGCTTCGGGCTGTGGTTTTGTGAGAGCCGAGGGGCGTAGCTATTGCCTTCACTTGGGAAAAATGCAAGAAACCGCTCGGCTCGTTCGTGGTATCGCGGAGCTGGGAAACGGCATCCTCCGGCCAAGGAGCCCTGAGCCGCTGCCCGGGGCCGGGCGCTGCCTGGGGGGGTCAGGATCCACTTTTGCGGCCGTGGGCACGGAAAGGAGCAGGGAGTGCGATGGAGGGAGGTCACGGGCGCTCTCTGAACAGCCGTGGACCCACGAAATAACCGGGGGGAGATGCGGGAGAAGAACGTGCAGTGCTGCTGCGGCTCAGCCTTTCTCTGGGGGGGGGGGGGGGGAGCAAAGCTCTGGCCACCTTTTGCTTATCAAAATGAGCCAAAGCAGTGACCATTTTGAGCACGGAGGCTCCCAGTCCGGCCTGCTGGCATCAAAGTTAGGGCAGGTTATTGCATTAACCCCTCTGTACGAGCAGCCAAGTTTGAAGAGGGGCCGGGAGCCGCAGGGAGCGGGCTGGGGGGGGCGAGGGGCCGGGGAGCCAGCGCACGCCCTGGTGCTGCTTCCCCCCGGGGAGGTTTGTTTTCTGTGCCCTGCGTGCCACGGCGAAGCTGGGATGACTGTGTCCTTTGGTGCCGGGGACAGACGCCGCTTGTCTTGTGCTTCCTTTGAGAAGAGCTTCCTCCACCCCTGGAGATGGACCCTGGGGGAGGGAGAAGATAAAGGAGCCCAGAACACAGCCCCATTGTGTGGCCTTGTTTTGCTCCCGGCGGCATCCAGGCCCCAAGGTGACGATGGGGAAGCCTCTCCGATGGCTTTTCGCAGGGCGGGATAAGGCCGGTGGGATGCAAAAGCGGCGGGACCCCCTTGCACAACCCGCGGGAGCCCCAAAGGATAGGAGCAGCATCCCTCCGTCGGAGATTTGATGGGGGGGCATGCGAATCGCCACTGCCCTGACGTCTGCGGGAGCAGAGAGCACCGTCCCGGCACTGGGGGCCGATGCCGAGGGGCGGCTTTGCCGGCCCAAGGGGCTGCCGGAGCCCTGTGCGGTGCTGGCATTTTCCCTGAATTCCCCGACGCTGTGGCCTGCAAATAAAGGGATGTTTGTTAGCCGGGCGCGCTGTGTTTTGCCGAGCAGAACAATAAAGAGAAAGACGCTCACAATGGGAAATTGTGCTTCCTCCTCCCCGTGCGTTCCTCGGGGAGGTGTTGGGGGGGAAAAAAAAAAAGAGAAGAAAGCGGGAAGAGACGGCGACAAGGCAGAAAGCGAGGGCACGGCCGGTGCTCGCCGGTCCCGCACGCCATGGGAGCAGGCGCCAAGGGACTGCGGGGCCAAAGGGCTGCCAGGACACTGCCTGCCCCGGGACGGTGACAGGGCAGGGGCTGGCTGGGAGCACCCGCTCGCCACCTCCCACGTCCCCGTGTCCCCTCTTCCTGGCAGCGCCGCTACGCAGGTTTGACCTTCCCAGAGCCCTCGGCCCCGCCATGGGGCGGCTGTGACGGAGACGGGACGCGGTGGGTGCCGGGGCAGGACGTGCGCCGGAGGCGTTGGATGGGAACGGTGGCTCCTGGAGGGACGCGGCTGGGGACGGTAAGAGGTGCAGGGGTGCCGGGGAGGAGGGTCGGCACGTTCTGTTGGCTCGGTGTCCTGCGAGGGGACGTCCCCTTTGCACGATAAATGTCGGCGAGCCCCCAAGGGAGCAGGGCTGTCCCTTGACCCCACGGCATCCCCGGCAGCAAGCGCTGCAGGTGCCCCCCCGCCGTGTCCTCCGGTCCGCACCAAAGCCGGGGTACGTCCCGCTGCGTGTCCCTGACCCCTGCGCTCCCCCCCCAGGCACCGTCCTGCCCCCAGCTCTAAGGATGCACCGGCTTCTCCTGCTCGGCTCCCTCTGGATCTTGACGGTACCCCTGGCATCAAGCATCTTCCAGCGGCCGACGGGGAGCCCGGGTAGGGAGCAGGGCCCGGGGGGAGGACTCGGCGCTGGAGGAGGGAGGTGATGCTGGGGGGGGGGGGTTACCCAGGGCAGGGGCTGAGCTGTGTGTCCTGGGGGTTGCAAGAGGGGGGGAAAAAGAGCCAGGACGGGTGATGGAAACCAGGCGGGCGACGCCGATGAGGGTCGAGGGGCGGCGGGGGAAGCGTTGAAAGGGCGGCGGGGCCGCAGCAATGCTCTGTGGCGAGCCGATGCTGAGGCCGCCCGGGTGTGCCGCAGCCCCCCCCCACCTGCAGTACCTGCTGGAGCCCCTCCACACCGCGGTGCACACGCAGAGGGGTGCCACGGCCACCCTGCCCTGCGTCCTGCGCGCCCTGCCCCGCAACTACCGGGTGAAGTGGAGCAAAGTGGAGCCGGCCAACTACCGGGAGAGCATCATCATCATCACCAACGGGCTGTACCACAAGAACTACGGGCCGCTGAGCCCCCGGGTGCGCCTGCGGCACAGCCACCGCTACGATGCCTCGCTCACCATCACCGACGTGGCTCTGGAGGATGAGGGACGCTACCGCTGCCAGCTCGTCAACGGGCTGGAGGACGAGAGCGTCTCGCTCACGCTGCACCTCGAAGGTGAGGCTGGGCTCCCTCCCAGGGGTGTGGGGGATAGCAGAGAGGGGACCCTGGACTGGACTGGGGGTCCATGGCTGGCTGCCTCCACCCCTCGTGTCCCCTGTTGCAATGCCCCGTGCCCCAGCCTTATCTTCAGCACCGAATCCCCGGGGACGATAAGCCAAAGCCTCCTCGGGGAGAGCATCTCCTTCACCCTCCATCCCTGTCCCTGTCCCCCCAGGCGTCGTCTTCCCCTACCAGCCCAGCAACGGGCGCTACAAATTCAACTACCACGAAGCCAAGCGAGCCTGCGAGCAGCAGGACTCCCGCCTCGCCACCTACCAGCAGCTCTACAAAGGTGAAGCATCCAAAAAAAACCAAACCAAAAAAACCCTTTATCCACCCCAAAACGCACCTCGCTGGGCGCGGGAGCGGGGAGGAGGGAAGTGCCGGTGCTGAGCCGCCTCTTGCCCCGCAGCCTGGACGGAGGGTCTGGACTGGTGCAACGCTGGCTGGATCCTCGATGGGACTGTCCGCTACCCCATCATCAACTCCCGGGAGCCGTGCGGTGGCCGTCTCCTCCTGCCGGGTGTCCGGACCTACGGGGCCAGGGACAAGCAGAAGGACCGATTCGATGCTTTCTGCTTCACCTCTGCTCTTCAAGGTAGTGCTGGGGTCCCCTGTCCCTCCCACAGCGGCACCGAACCCCGATACCCACCCAGATTTGCATCGGGGCTGGGGTTGTTCCCAGGAGGTCATCCGTGGTGGCCGCTCACCCGCCGTGTCCCCATCCGTCCCCAGGCGAGGTCTACTTCATCAGGGGCCACCTGAACTTCAAGGAGGCCGGGCAAGCGTGCCACAACCACGGGGCCGCCATCGCCAAAGTGGGGCAGCTCTACTCCGCCTGGAAGTTTTCCCAGCTGGATCTCTGCAACGGGGGGTGGCTGGCAGACGGCAGCGTGCGGTACCCCATCATCACCCCCCGCGAGCGCTGCGGGGGGCTGCCGGACCCCGGCGTCCGCAGCTTTGGCTTTCCCAGCAAGGAGCTGCGGACCTACGGCACCTACTGCTTCGAGGGGAAGTGAGAACGCGGGGAGGAGAGGTGGGCTGAGCGGAGGGGACAGCGCTGGGACGCCGGCCCTCGTCACCCAGGCAGAGAGCTTGAGGCAGGGGATGAGGGGGGGGTCTCCCGGTGATTCCGGGTGGTTCGTGCATCCTCCAGTCGAGCGATAGAGCTGGGTTTGGGTGCTCGGTGCATCCTCTGACGGGGCTGCTCCCCGCGCCCCAGCCCGCTTCGGGGCTTGTTGGGCGTTCGGGGCTTGCTGGGGAAGCCAGACCCATTGCTGGGCCAGGAAAGGGGTCTAATCCAGCCCCCCGCGGCAGGCAGCACCGGCTCCCCGCTCCCCAAGCCTGCTGTGTCTCTCGCCCCATCCTCGCTCCCCGCGGCCACGAGGACTCTGGCTGGTGCAAGCGCGCCGGAGGGCCGGGCATTAACGAGCGTGACTAATGGAGTATCGCCTTCTCGATTAATAAAGCCACGGTAAAGCTGCACGGCAAAGCCACGCTCTCGCCTGGCCTCTGCCCCCCGGGACCGTCTTGGCCTCTCGACGAGGGGAATTTGACGAGGACTTTCCGTCTCAAGCAGGGGGGCAGCCACTGTGGGCCCCCCCGGCCGCCCTGTCCGGGGGGTTATCGGTGTTCCTGGCACGGCACACGGGGGGTTTCTGAGTTTTGCTGTTTGACGCGGCCAGGGAGAGCTATAAAAAGCACCGGAGCTGGCGCGGCGCAGGGGGAAAAACAGCGTAGGGAGATGCCAGCATCCCCTGGCACCTGCGGCGTGCCCCCCACGTCCCGCGTGTTTGCCTGGAGCCCGAGTCCTGGCTGGTCCCCGGTGCCGCCAGGATGCGGGGGCACTTGGGGCTGTTTCCCGTGGTCCCTGGGGACGTCGCGGTGCCCAGGCTGTGCCAGGGGCTCTCCGGCTCCGCGGTGCTGGTGGGTGCTGCCACGCTCCCCATTTTGGGGCTGCGCGGCCCTGCCTTTGCCACCCCTGTGCCAGGGCGCTGCCCCAAATGACCAGGCCACCAGTCCACGCCGTCCGTTTACTGGTTTTAATACCCACAGAAGCACAGAGGGGGGGGGGTTGGGCAACGCGTACCCACTCCAAGCCTGCAGCAGCGGCTTCTGCCTTTCCTGGGAAGTGCAAAAGCCCCCCCTGCACCCCGGGACGGGTGCTGAGCTGCAGCACAGCTTGGATGTCCCCGTGTCACCCCCCACCAGGGTGTCACAGGATGAGGACCCTTGGGCCAGAGGTGGGAGAAAGCGGCTGGAGGTGACGCTGGCACGCCAATGCCATCACCTGCCCGCGGTGCCCCCCGCCTTGATTTCGACTCCGTTGTGACTCCAGGAACAAAACACCCCTTGTGCTACATTTCGGGTCGCTGTCGGTTCCTTTCGAGGGGATCTTTAGTTATTAGGATTTCTTTGTACAGATATAAAACAAACAAGGAGGCAGACACCCAACAGTGAGGTTTCGTGCCACGCCGGGGTCCGCGCTGGCGTCCCGGTGCCGTCCCCATCCACGCCGGCTCCGGGGCCTGGGGAGGTGGTGGCTTCTGCCCCGGGGACTCGCTCAGTCATCGGGGGGCTGAGCCAAGCCTGGGGGGGACACAAGAAGCCCCAGGTGAAGGGAAAGCCCCCAAGGCAGATGCTGGGGGGGAGGCGGGGGGAGCCCCGTGCTCACTGGGGCGGCAGGCCAGCTGAGGCGGCTCCCACGTCCCGTCCTCCCGGCACCGGGTGACAGGCGAGCGGCGCTGGATGAAGCCGTGGCGGCACTGGTACCGTGCGATGGAGCCGATCTCGTAGCGCTGCTTTGGTTTGCCGAAGGCGCGGGCGTTGCTGACGGTGGGGGGCGGCCCGCACTGCACTGCAAGGGGGGGCAAGGGCTCGTTGCATGGATGGGCACCCCCAAACTGGAGCAAACCGCCCCCCGATAAACCCCAAACAAGCCAAGGGTGCCGTGCACAGGACCCGTTTCTCCACTGTGGGGATGGTGGGGAACCCCGCTTTGGGGTCACGGAGGGCTACAGCCCCAGCCCCCCAGCCCGGGGCGGGGGGCAGGGGGGGGCATGGCTTACCCAGCCCCATTTTGCAGGTGTAGGAGAGGTGGTAGTTGCAGGGCACGTCGCTCCACTGGCCCCCGTCGTGCCACACGATGACCACGCAGTTCTCCCCGGAGAGGAAATAGCTGTCGGGCTGCCCGGGGTGCCAGTTCTCGTAGAGCTGGGGGGACAGGCGGGACGGGGTGCCCGGGGCACCCCAGCACACCTTTTAAAGGGGGGGGGGGGCCGCACCAGCGCGTACCCATCTGCAGCCTCCTGGCCGTGGCACCCCCGTCGGGAACGAGGTCCCATCTCCGTGCCCCTTGGCATGGCCTTGGGACCCCAAATCCTGGCTCACCCACGGCACCCCGAGGATGCTCAGCCCGGCCGAGGCAAGTGGCTCTTTTGGGGGGGGGGGGGGGGGGGGGGGGGTGTTCAAAGCCTGGTCCCAGGGTCGGACCCATCCCGCGGACACGTTCCCAAGCGATGGAGAAGGGTGACGAGGTGCCTGGGGGGGTGGTTCCTCTCCCGGGGGGCACTTGAGGGCTGGCAGCCCGGCTTACCAAGGGGCTCCCGTCGGACCACTGGAAATCCCCCTCGATGGTCCGGTCATTCAAGCCGATCCACTGGTACTCCCTGTACTGGTCTGGGGGGGCAGGGAGGGTGTTGGGGGGGGGGACACACACAGCCAGTGTCCCCTGCCCCCCCAGCACCCGCTGTCAGGAGGGGGCTCAAGGCAGCTAGAGGCTGAGTTTGGGGAGATTTGAGGTCTGGGGGGGGTGAGGGCGGGGAGGTGGGGGTGTCCCCAGCCCTGCAGTGGGAGGGGGTGCTGGGAGGTTTGGGGACAAGGGGAGCCCCGAAGGGGACACCCGGGACCCCCCCCCCCGCCCTGCACCCCCGGGGAGCGGCGGGAGGGGCTGGCCGGGAGAGGGCGGCAGAGCCCCGTGTCCCCGCGTCCTGCGGGTCCCTGCCTGTCCCTGCCGGTCCCTGCCTGTCCCTGCCTGTCCCTGCCCGGCCCCGCGGGTCCCTGCCTGTCCCTGCCTGTCCCTGCCGGTCCCTGCGGGTCTCTGCCCGGCCCTGCGGGTCCCTGCCTGTCCCTGAGGGTCCCTGCCGGTCCCTGCGGGTCTCTGCCTGTCCCTGCCCGGCCCCGCGGGTCCCTGCCTGTCCCTGCCTGTCCCTGCCGGTCCCTGCCGGTCCCTGCCTGTCCCTGCCCGGCCCTGCGGGTCCCTGCCTGTCCCTGCCGGTCCCTGCCTGTCCCTGCCCGGCCCCGCGGGTCCCTGCCTGTCCCTGCCTGTCCCTGCCGGTCCCTGCGGGTCTCTGCCCGGCCCTGCGGGTCCCTGCCTGTCCCTGAGGGTCCCTGCCGGTCCCTGCGGGTCTCTGCCTGTCCCTGCCCGGCCCCGCGGGTCCCTGCCTGTCCCTGCCTGTCCCTGCCGGTCCCTGCCGGTCCCTGCCTGTCCCTGCCCGGCCCCGCGGGTCCCTGCCTGTCCCTGCCTGTCCCTGCCGTTCCCTGCGGGTCCCTGCCTGTCCCTGCCTGTCCCTGCCGGTCCCTGCGGGTCTCTGCCCGGCCCTGCGGGTCCCTGCGGGTCCCTGCCCGGCCCTGCGGGTCCCTGCCGGTCCCTGCCTGTCCCTGCCTGTCGCTGCAGCTCCCTGCCAGCCGTTTCCCTGCCCCTTCCTCCTTCACCCTCGCGTCCCTCCACCCCTCTCTCTCTTCGCCCTCTGCCCCGTCCCCGCCGCTGTTGTCCCCTTGCCCTGCCTCCCTCTGCCTTCCCCCCTCTCCCTCCGTCTCTGCTTTCGGGCGGGTTATTGCTTTGCCTTCAAATTTACTTGCACGCGTCCAACCCTCTGCCGGTCTGTCCACCCATCGTGCATCTATCCGTCCACTCCCATGTCCCCCTGGGTGTCTGTTCCTCTTCCCTATGTCTGTTTGTCTGTCTTACCTGTCCATCCATCCACCCTCCATCAGCCCAGCGATCCTGCTGTCTGTCGTGCTTCCCTCTCACTAGCCAAGAGGCCGGTAAGCATCTAGCCACACTCTAGTCAAGCCATCATAGCAACTATTTCCTTTACTCTTTATTTTCTTTGACTTCCCTAGGCTGCGTCTGCCTCTCCCTCGGCACAGCGGGGCAGGGCTCTGCCTCGGCTCTCGGCCGCTTTTTGGCTTAAGGTTTAAAACTTGAAGCCCAGCGCCGAGGGACGCTGAGGGTCCTGTGGGCAGAGATCCAGGGTGGGGGGGGGGGGGGGATGCAGTGGGGTCTGGGGCGGTGCCACATACCGTTGATGAAGTCCTGCTCTTCGGGGGTCAGGATGGTGGCCAGGTGCCCCCCGTAATGCCTGCACTGGGTCTCCGCATCTTCCCAGCTCCTCCGGGTGGAAAAGTGCTTGTAGCAGGCTCCCTGGAAGCCGTCCCAGCCGGGGCTGCACTTCGCCAGTGCTGAGCCACGGCGGGGAGCAAGGGGGGAGAGAGGAGAGGGTCAGGGTGATGGAGCCCAGCTCACCAGCAAGCAAAAAAACCCCCAAAACCTGATTTTCCCACGTTTCTGTCTCCTGGGCCGCTGGTTCAGGGCCAGGGTGGGACCCGGGGGACTCACGTCTTTCGCAGTTGCTGCCTCCGTAGCCGGGCAGGCACAGGCAGGCGAGGCGGGCGCCGTCCTCCGTGCAGGTCCCTCCGTTCAGGCAGGGGTTGGGGACGCAGCCACCTGCAAGGCACACGCAGCCTTCCTCACCGCGGGAGCTCAGACACGGGGAGGACCTCGTTAGTGCCCAGCATCGTTAAAAGCCTCATCTCTGCAGTGAGCACCCTACAGCAATCAAATGCCCGAGCCGGCCATTGCGGGCACCAAGTCCGGGGCAGGGGAAGGTGACGTGCCCGGAGCCATCCCGCCTGCCCACGCTGCCCTCGGTTCATGGGAAGCTCCCAGCTCAGCCGCCTCGGCCGAGAGCTGGCTGGGCTTGGGTCTTTGGCCTCCCCCCAGGGCACGGGGACGTGAGCTGGACGCTCTCATCCTCCACATCAGTGGGTTCACTGCCGTGCCAGCCCCTGGCCCGCTCCCACCGCCCGGGGCCGGCTCCTGCTTTCCCCTGGAGCGACGCAGCGAACGTGCTTTGGGACGGGACACGCGTAAAAGCCTTCGGCACGTCCCGGCCGCACGTCCTCAGCCTGGCGGCAAGGTGAGCCTCGCGCCTGTCCCCCTGTTGTCACCTTCAGCCTGGCCGGGGCTGATAACTCAGCCGGCGCCGGCCCCGACCCACACGTCCCCACCAGCCCGTTACAGTCATTAAGGTGCCTGGAGCACATCGTGTGCTCCCAGCCCTGGCTCAAGAGCGTGATTAAGGGCTGCCGCCAGCGCCGGCGGAGCGGAGACCGAAAGTCCTTGACACCCTCCAGCCTAACGCTGCCCATTTAATGGTCCTTGGCTCGGTGGAGCCCTGCCAAGGATGATGCGGCCACCCTCACCCGTCCCCAGACACCATCACCTCCCCCCAAGGTGCCGGCGGCTCGCTCGGGACACCCAGCTCATCCCCAGCAGACCGAGGAACGGAGCGGGATGAGCTATTTAGGGCCCTAACGCCACTCGGCTGGCTCTTTCTGAGCATTTCTCCTTGCCGGGGCAAAGGCAGCCGTCCCATGAGGTCTGGCCACCCGCCACGGAGCATCCTCCGTGCCGCGGGACCGGGCAGGGCGCTGCCGGACCAGGGGGGCAGGGATCCCGCACGGTCCCCTCCGCTGCAGCCGGCCTTGCGGAGAGCCAGGAGGGCAGACGGGGCAGGGGCTTGGCTGCTGGAAGCGGCGTGGAGCTGGGAGCATCCCAGCGTGGGGGCCGGAGGGTGGCTCCGGGTGGGTGACACCCGCCCGCGGCAGCTCACGCACCCACCGCTCACCCATCTCAGCACCCATGGCGGGGGGAGCAGGGCTGGGGGGGGGGGGGGGCTGTGCTCCCGGGGGGACTGCAGCAACTTCGGGGCGCTTGGCCGTCGAGGGCTACGTGAAGTGGGGTGCTCTCGGTGGGGCTCTGCACCCCATGAGCCATCGGTGCCCGCCGTGGCTCCAGGGTGAGCCCCCGCTGCTCCAGCCTCGTCCCTCCGCCCGGGGCAGCCCGGGGGGGGGCTCACGGAGGGTGCAAGGCAGCCGTAGCCCACCCTCCCACCTCGCTCGGGGTCCCGTTCACCCTGCTCCCTGGGGACGCGCGGGTACGGGGGGCCGGGGGATTAGTTCGTCAGTGGGAGAGGCGCGCGGGCGGTGAGCGAGGCAGCAGGCGCGAGGACGAAGGGAAGAGCTAGCCGAGATGCTTGTTCTAGAAAGCTTTTAATTCCCTTTATTAGTATCACTGTTAGTCAGAGGAGGGTTTGGGGCCTTCTTTTGATTTTTTTTTTTTTTTTTTCATGGAAACAGTCATTAAAACACTTCACAGAAGTAGAAGAGATTTAAGTGCATGCAGAGCTCGGACCAATTTGTTTGACAAATATGTGCTTCTCCGGACCTGTAACCTTCCCTTACCCAGCTGAGGAGGAGAGAGAGAGAGGAGAGACAGACAGATGGACAGAGGGAAGCACAGCGTGAAGGAAAGGCGTTGGCTTTCTCTAGTGCCAGAGAGCAGCCAGGAGGGCTGCCCCGAGGGCGAGGGTGGCACGGCGGGGACCCCCGGCCAAGCGGGCGCCCGCCCCGACGCTGGCCCGCTCGGTGGGGAGGGCGGGCAGGGGAGCAGCCGTGCTGGGGGCCGGGTCCCCCAACGGGGTCCCCGCCGGGGCCACCCCGGAGCTGCCGGTACGGGGAGAGGTGAGGCCATCCCTGCGGGTCCCACCTGGTTCTCCAGGAACGGCTGCAAGGAAACCCTCCACGGTTGCAACGGAGGGAGCGGGTTGCTCTTCCTCCTCCTCGTCCTCCTCCTCCTCCTCTTCCGAAGATGCAGCAGGCATCCCGCGGTCAGCGCCCGGGGGTCGCGGCACAGCCTCCTCGCCTCCCGTGGCCGGCACGCTGCTGCTGCCAGGCACCTCCACGTGCCACGGTGTGACCTCCGTCGCCTCCACCGTAGGGATGGTGCTCCCGTCCCCCGGCGCCGCGGGCGAGGGGAGCCACAGGGCCCCCGACTGCTCCTCTCCCTCCTCCTGCGGCTGCGAGGGTGCGGGGGGCAGCGGGGACAACCCGGGGCTTTCGACCACGTCTCCCGAGAGCTCGGCGTCTTCACCGGCGGGGACGGGGGTCCTTGCCCCGCCGGACTCGTGGCCGCGTGGGGAGGTCCCCCCAGGCTCTCGGCTCTCTGTCGAGGTGGCAGAAGCGGCGCTGGTCGGCGACGTCACCCGGTGCCCAGGTGCCCCGGGGCTGGCGGCGTGGGCTGGCCGCCCCGCAGCATCCCGCGGGCGGTCGGGAGGGCGCGTGGGGGCGGCGGGGCTGGGCGGCCGGGGAAACCCCTCGGGAGGCTCCGTGTCACCTGCTGCGGCCCCCGCTGGGGACGGAACACCGGTGGGTCCCTCTGCGCCCACCCACGGGGCCACGGAGAGCGTCTGCGTGCCGGTGGCTCCATCCAGCTCCATGGGCTGGCTGGGGTCTCGCCCTCCACCCGGGCTCTCCGCCGATGCTCTGCCAGGGTCCCTGCCCGGCGCTGCTCCCTGTTCCTCCTCTGCAAAGGGCAAGGCAGAAAGGCAGTGAGACGCTGGTGCCGGGGAGCCGGCCAGACCGCGGGGCCGCGGGCACCGGCATCGCCCGCCGGTGCTGCCGATCCTGCCCGCGGTGGGCAGAGCTGGGGGGGGGCGACGCCGGCACAAAGATGCGCAGGGAGACGGAAACGGCCCCGAGCCTATGTGACATTGTCCCCTCTGAACCGGCACGGCAGACCGAGCTCTGGCTTGGCCACCGCCAAGCCCAGCCCCGGCACAGGCTTCCCTGCAGCAGGGGCCACGCTCAGCCCCTCACCGCTGCGCCTGGCCTCCTCTCCCTCTGGCTGCCAGCACCCTTCTCCGGCTTTTTGCATTGCTAAACTGCAGTCTGGCACCGACCCTGCACGCTGGACCCCGGCCGAGGGAGGGACATCCCCACGCCGGTGACTTGCGCGCAGCCCTACACCAAGACACCGGTGCCCCGGCCGTGGGTGCTCCCTCTGCGGGAGGGACAGGGACGGCTGGGGCGACCCAGGCACCCGCGGGTGCCTCCGACCTCTCCTTCTGATCCCGGCACCTCCGTCCCTGCGGCTCCTTTCTGCGCCCCAGCCCTGGCACCGCCTGCTCGACCTACCCGTGCGGGACGGCTCGTGCCCGGCCGCCGGGCACTGCCCAACTGTCCCTGTTGCCCCATCCTCCTCCGCAGGGGACGGGCTCCCCGGTTTTGCACCACAGCTAAGCGGGACGCCTGCCTCGGGGACGGCCGGGGCCGTGGGGAAAGGGGAAGCAGGGGTCGGGTGACCTGAGGACACGGAGGTATCTAGCGGGGGGTGCCGGGCCCCTGGTCCCGGTGCGTCTTCGGGGGACGGGCTCGGCTTTTCCAGCTCGGGGTCCTTAAAGAAAGGGACGGCGTATATAGCCCCTCGCGACTCAATCTCCACTTGCGCTTTGGGCAGCTGCAGCTCCTCCAGCTTTTCTGCCACTGTAACAATCTCCTGGAGGCCCTCGGGCTCTCTGGCTCGGTATTTTCCTGCAGCCTCAGGGAAAGAGTTTGTCCCTTCTGTGGGCAGAAAGAAAGTGGGATATTACTGCCCCGTCCTGGCCCCGCAGCAGGCAGAGATGCCCTGGCCCCGGTGCGGGGCTGGAGCCCTGGGGACAGCCTGGCACCCCGGCGGGGACCCAGCTCTCCTCGACCTCCCCTTTCCCCTCTACGCAGGGTCAGCGCTGGGCAGGATCGGGCCCTCCCCGGGCGCTGCCGAAGCCGGCAAGAGCCGACAGCCCCGGCAGGAGCTGTGGGGCTTGGCAGCACACGGTGGGGCCGGATCCTGAGCCCTGTTTCCCCGAGGCGATGCTGACTTACACCACCTGCGCTGGCCCCCGAGCCGTGCTCCAGCCCGGCTCTCCCCGCAGCCGCCTGGCCGAGGCTCGTGGCTTCGGCAGGCGTCCAGGCAGCGCCGAATTTTACGCTCACGGCATTTTCTGCTCGTCCCTGCCTTTCCTGACTGCGGCTCTCCCCGCTTCTCCTCCTCCCCTTCCAGCAAACCCTAAACCTCGATGCACCCTGGCATCCCCACCCCGGGGGGGTCCTTCTCCACGCCCCCATCCCCACCCTGGGGAGCGCAGACGTGTGTGGGGAGTTAGTGGGTTACGGGGGCCACGGATTCACGAGACGGGTCCATCCTGCCTAACCCATGGGTTTCCCTGCCCAGAGATGGGGAAACCGAGGCACGGAGATGCGCGGCGTCCAGCTGATCCGGGGAAGAACGTCCCCGTCCCGCAAGCCCCCGTCGCCCCGAAGGCGTGCACAGAGATGCGGGAGCGGGAAGGAGGAGCGGAGGGACGGCTCTTCCTCCCTCCGTGCCTGTTATGCCTGCCAGCCTCCATCCTTGCTCGTCCCCTCCCGGCTCATCGCCCGCGTCGGCCAGCAGGCAGGCCGCCCCCGGCAGCGCAGCGCCGCTGCCCGCAGGTCTCGGTTCCTGTTCACCGCCGCGAGATATTGCCCGAAACCGGCCTTGCAGGCTGTGCCCGGCAGCCCGCAGGGACCCGGCAATGCCCCCCCGGCCGGCAGCCGCTGGGCGATGAACCATCCCACGCAGCTCACGCGGACCGACGGTGCCACGCAGCGCGCGCCTGTTCTGTCGCGATATAGCGGCGTGCAGTACTGAGGACGTGCAGGGCATCCCTATTCTGTCGCGATATGGTGGCGTGCGCTATTGAGACCATGCAGAGCATCCCTCCTCTATCATGACGTGCCGGCATGCACCGTGCAGGTTATCCCTCCCCTATCACGATATATTGGCATGCAATACGGAGAACGTGCAAGGCATCCCTATCCTGCCACGGCAGGTCGATGCGCACGATTAAGACCGTACAAAACACCCCTGCTCTATCGCGATATCGCAGCACGCAGCGCCGAGAGCACGCAGGGATCCCGATGCGATCCCAACCCTGCAGGACATCCCAGTTCTGCTGCACCCAGTGCTCGGCGCATGGGTGGGCTGGAGCCGGCACCCTGCACCCACCGGGCGCCTGCGCCCTTGCCTGGAGGCTTCCCGAAACCTCACGCTGGTCCCTGCCCAGGAGCACCCGTGGGCCGGGTGGGTGCCCCTCTTTACCTCGAAAACAGTACGCATCGTATCTGCTCTGGGCATCGGGGAATCCCGTCTGGTTGCGGAAGAGGAAGATGGTTTTGACGCCCGGCAGAGCCCCGCCGCAGCGTTCCCGAGGGGTGACGATGGGGTAGCGGACGCTGCCATCGGCCAGCCAGCCGGGGCTGCAGGCGTCCAGCCCCGCGCTCCAAGCCGCGTAGAGCTGCCCCGTGCTCGCCAGCTCCGCGCCCAGCGCCCGGCAGCGCTCCGCCGCCTCCTCCAGCGTGAATTTGTCTGGGGCCGTCTCCAAAAAGATCTCCCCTGCGAAGAGAGGAAGGAGACGGGGGTCAGAGCCGGGGAGGGGGGCATGGGCTCCGGGAGCCCCCTCGCCTCCTCCGCTCTCTGCACGACCCCAGGAGCTGGCTTGGAGATGGGGACCTCCAGCGTGGTCCTCGCGAGGAGGAGCACCGGGGGCTGGAGGGCCCCGCCTGCCTCCCTGCCCGTCTCCGGTCTTCGAACGCGTGCACCCGACAACTGCGGCACGGGCACGGCCGGAGCTCTCGTGCCACGCGGGATGGCTGCCCTCGCAAACGGAGCCGAGAATTTAAAACATCCACGAAAGGCACCGCAGAGGAGCAGGTCCGCGCCCTGCAGAGCGCGATCCACCTCCGGGACATTTCTAAGGGGACCTGCAAACCCGGCAGACGCTGCGGTGGGGCTTCGGGCTGAGAAGGGCTGGAGACCGCCGCCCTGAGGCACGCCGCGTGCCAGCCCCCACGACCGCACCGGTTTCCCCGTTGCCAGGGCATCGCGCCCCGCACGCCAGCGACCCGCGCCGCGTCCCTGCCGCCTGCCTGGCATCACCCCAACCTACCCCGCGCCGGCCGCGGCCACCGGCCGGGGCCTGAAGGAGGAGGGACCGGCCACCCCCGTGCGCACCCGGCCGGGCGGGATGCACCCGAGCTGCAGGACGCGCAGCACCCCAGCGCACGCGAAGCACGGCGTGAGCTTGCCCAGACCCCAAATCACCACGCGGCGTTGTACCCACGGCGTCCTGCCCACATCCCCCTGGGCATCCTCCAGCCCGGAGGCCAGGGACGGGCACCGGCTGCTTGCGAGGGAGAGAGCCCCGCACCCCCCAAAACCAAACCAGAAACGCTTCGGGAAGCAGGAGAGCAAGCACCCCGCGCTTGCGTGCATCCAAGCGCCCAAAGCTTTGCAGAGCTCGGAGGTTTCGGAGCCAGCGCCTGCGGTTCAGGGTGGCTTTTTCGGCTGGGTTTAACGACGGGTTACGGGGGCGAGTTAGCGCGGCCGCAAAAGCGGGGGAGGGCGGGACGGGGCCGGCAGCACCACGGGCACCTGGGAGGTCCTCAGCGTAGCAGTACACATCATACATGTCCTCCGGGTCCACCACCCCGTAGTTCCTCACCCCGGGGAAGCCGTTCATGTCTCCGTAACAGGCCTCGCGGGGCGTGTGGATGGGGTACCTGGGGCAGGAAAGCAAGAGGGGAGGGCTGGCAACTCGCGGAGGGGCGAAGGGGGAGGCGACGGGTGCGCTAGCCGGGTGCTCACCTGACGGTCTGGTCGGCGATCCAGCCGGCATCGCACTGCTCGTAGCCGCCGAGGTAGGCAGCGTACAGCTGCTCGGGGGTGGCGATGCGGGCGCCGATCCTGGCGCAAGCTTCCTGCGCTTCAGCGAAGGTGTAGGCGTAACGCATGGAGCCCTCCCGGTAATGAAACACCACCCCTGCGGAGGGGGCACACGGGCGTGGGCAAGGGGCTTCGCGGCAGCGCCCGCCCGCGTGGGTGCGTCGGCACCCAGGCGCCCCTTCGCAGCAGCCCCCCACCCGCGTGGGTGTATCTGCACCCGGGTGCAGGAGGGGTTTGCTGAGCCAGGAGGGGACTCCTGGGCAGGGTGGACTTTTGTCGTGTGTGTCCCCCCCCTGAATCCCACCGCTCCCCACCTTGAGGTACCTTTGACTTTGACATCGAGGATGTCGTGGCCGTCCTCGATGCCGTGCTGCACGTCGCAGCGGTAGATCCCCGAGTCGTTGGGCCGCAGCTCGGTGAGCAGCAGGGAGGCGTTGGTGTAGCGCTGGTGGAAGATGGGCAGGGAGGCGCGGAGGCGATAATCCTCGCTCACCTTCACCCTGTCCCCCCGGGCTACCAAGATCTCCGCCTCCCTGCCCTCAGAGATGAAGGTCCACTTGACCCGGGGGGTTCCCAGCACCGCCCGGTGCCCGGCCGTGCCGGCGGTAGGCTGGGGGCCGAGGTAGGTGATGAGGCAGGGGATGGTGATGTCGCCCGCCAGCACGGCGTCGAGGGCTGGGTGGCGCGGGATGGAGACCTGCAGAGCCTTGAGGTCCTCTGGGTGGGAGAAGAGGGGAGCCGTGAGCGGGACCGGCACGGGGTCCCCCCCCCGAGACCCCCGCCGCGGGGCACTGACAGGGCAGGGAGCGGCGTGGATGCGGGCGATGATGCCGAGTTACCTGTGCCATCTCCGGGGCCAAACACCTCCGGGACCACCGTGGGGGCAAACACGCAGAGCAGCAGCAGCGGGAGGGCTGACGCCATCCTCTGCCCTGCGAGGGGGGAGGAAAAACCACCGGCTGTGCTTAAAATTCAAAGCAGCATCAAAAATATCCCTTCCCTGCGCGAGGGGGAGAGGGGTCGGGGAGAGACCCCAGCCCGCGGGTGCAGGGGCACGGAGGGAGAGGCTGGCACCGGCGTGGCCGTGGGGTAACCGGAACCCTTGGACGGTGGAGAGGAGAGGGAAGAGAAGGAAATGTGCCCCGGTTAAGAGGGGGAAGGAGAGAGCACGAGCAACCGGGACCGTCGGCTGGGTGCCACCGGGTCCCATCCAGCCCCACCAGCCTTCCCAGGGAGCCGGGTCCCCTGGGGACAGCAGAGCCCAGCCTGGCTCTGACGGCACGGAAAGTCTGAGCCCAAACCCCGGCCCCGGCGAGCAGGGAGGCGATGCCAGAGCTGGGGCTGCGTGTTCGCAGGCGCTGCAGCGAAAAACCTCAGGAGGGTATTTTAATAGCTGCCGTTCAGCAGGAAAGAGGCAGCGAGCCCCGGCTGGGGAGGCGAGCGTGCAAGCCGGGCACGCACGTGTGCGCTTGGGCTTCTGCATGCGTGTTGCGGCGTGCACACGTGCGGGTGTGCACATGCGTGCGCGTGCGTTTGCGCACGTGTGCGCTGCGGGGGTGGGGGGGGGGGGAGCGGGTTGCGCGGAGAGGGTTGAGGTCAGCGAGCTGCTGGGGGGGTGGAGGGGGGGGGTGGCCGAGGGCACACAAAGCGTGGGACGGAGGGGGAGGGAAGGAGCAGGAGGGCTTCTCTTTGCCATTCAGCTCACGCCGGAGGTTCCCCGCGCGCAGGCTGGGAAAACCGGGGCCGACCAAAGCAGCCATTATGTCCCAGGCCTCTCTCAAGGCTGCCTGGCACAAAGGGCTCTCCCTGGTAGGCTGGGGACCAGCGCTGAAAGGAGAGCCCAGCGGCTA
Source organism: Mycteria americana (assembly GCF_035582795.1). NCBI lineage: Eukaryota > Metazoa > Chordata > Aves > Ciconiiformes > Ciconiidae > Mycteria > Mycteria americana. The sequence goes on along the minus strand of NC_134389.1, from coordinate 2,634,212 downwards.
GCACTGCCATCGCCCCCCCCCCCCCGAGAGCAGCACAGGGGACCGCGGGGGACGCCGGGCATGTCACGGAGGGGCTGCGGCTGCCTGCGGCCTCTTGCAGCCACCCAGAGAGGAAGCTGATGCCGGGGATGCAGGGAGATGCCCCTGCACGGTGCAGGGGAGCGCAGCCCCCATACCCCCTCGCCCCTCCGCTCAGGGGGCTGGGGGTCTCCTCAGCCCCCCCGGACCGGGGATGCACCGCGCGGTTCCCCGGGGACGCACTGCGTGGTTCCCCGGGACGGGAGCACAGTGACCCTGAGACTCAGAGCGGCTTTGGAATTTATGAGCTCTTTGTGCTGCATTGATTTCGGCAGCCACAGGAGCGGATTTGGCACCGCCGTGGTGCTCTCTGGGCCAGGTCGCTGGCTGCCAGGGCCAGCCTGACGGGAGGCTGTCCTCGTCACCTGCATCCCTCTGCGAACGCTGCTCCCTGAGTTTACCCGTAGGGCCAATGCAGCAAGGAGAGGGTGTGAATACAGCCCCCAGCACCACGCACCGTGCATGCACAGCCCCTAGCACCATGCAGCATGGACATACAGCCCCCAGCACCACGCACCGTGGACATACAGCCCCTGGCACCACGCACCATGGACATGCAGCCCCTAGCACCACGAACCGTGGACGTACAGCCCCTGGCACCATGCACCATGGATGTACAGCCCCTGGCACCACGCACCATGGATGTACAGCCCCTGGCACCAAGCACCACAGACATACAGCCCCTGGCACCATGCACCATGGATGTACAGCCCCTAGCACCACGCACCATGGACGTACAGCCCCTGGCACCACGCACCATGGATGTACAGCCCCTAGCACCACGCACCATGGACGTACAGCCCCTGGCACCACGCACCATGGACGTACAGCCCCTAGCACCACGCACCATGGACATACAGCTCCTGGCACCAAGCACCATGGATGTACAGCCCCTGGCACCATGCACCATGGATGTACAGCCCCTGGCACCACGCACCATGGACGTACAGCCCCTAGCACCACACACTATGGATGTACAGCCCCTGGCACCACGCACCATGGACGTACAGCTCCTGGCACCAAGCACCATGGACGTACAGCCCCTAGCACCACGCACCATGGATGTACAGCCCCTGGCACCACGCACTGTGGACATACAGCCCCTGGCACCAAGCACCATGGACGTACAGCCCCTAGCACCACACACCATGGACATACAGCCCCTGGCACCAAGCACCATGGACGTACAGCCCCTAGCACCACACACCATGGACATACAGCCCCTGGCACCAAGCACCATGGACGTACAGCCCCTGGCACCACGCACCATGGACGTACAGCTCCTGGCACCACACACCATGGACATACAGCCCCTGGCACCAAGCACCATGGACGTACAGCCCCTGGCACCACGCACCATGGACGTACAGCCCCTAGCACCACACACCATGGACATACAGCCCCTGGCACCAAGCACCATGGACGTACAGCCCCTGGCACCACGCACCATGGACGTACAGCTCCTGGCACCAAGCACCATGGACGTACAGCCCCTAGCACCACGCACCATGGACGTACAGCCCCTAGCACCACGCACCATGGACATACAGCTCCTGGCTCCAAGCACCATGGATGTACAGCTCCTGGCTCCACACACCATGGACGTACAGCCCCTAGCACCACGCACGGTGGATGTACAGCCCCTAGCACCAAGCTCCGTGGACGTCGCCCATCATGTGCAGACCATGAACCACCTCCTTCCCAGCAGGAGCTCAGCACGGGCAGCCAAAGCCCCATCGCCCGGGACCTGGCCGGTGGTGCCAGAGCCAAGCCGGGGGCTCTCTCTGCTCCGGCCGCATCATTTGAATTCAGCCCCACGGAGCAGGAGACAAAACCCTCCTGGCTCGGCAGCCGTGGCCGGGCTCCAGCGCAGGGGCTGGCTGCCGTCCCCCCGGGCGGCCAAGCGAGGAAGGCTTTTGTCGCGGGTGCCTTTTCTTCCCGTTCCCAAGGCGCCGCGGTGGCGTGAGCGGCGGCCGGCAGCAGCCGCGAAGCCCCGGGGAGGAAATTCAAGTGATAAAACTCTGCAGGAACGGGGCAAGCCGGGGTGAGCGGGTGTCTGCTCCCCTCTCGTGCCCGTCCCTGGCTGGGACCAGGGTGCCGGCACCAGGAACGGGATGCGGAGAGGGTTAAACCTAGTTTCACCCTGCCCGTGGGCGATGCCCCGAGGTCCTGGAGTCCTGTGATGGCAAGAGACTCTCAGACGTCACGTTTGGGGTTTGGGGTTGGATTTTTGGGTTGGGTTTTTTTTTTTTCTTATTTGCCACAAATGGAACATTTTTCAGCCCACATGTCCAGAGGGAAAAGCTGGGAGCAGGACTAGGGAAAGGTGGCCAAAAAGCTCAGAGAGGGGGGCATGGCGGCGGCCCGTGGGGCTCGATCGTCTCTGAGACCTCGGAGCTCAGGAGCTGCCGGGGACGGACCGAGACGCAGGCACGCACACAAGCGGCGCGGCCGGCTAGCTTCCATTTCCGTGGGAAACCAGGTGGAAAATGGAGCTGAAGTCTATTTTGGGACAGGAACAATTTTTCTTTCTCCCCTGAGCTCGGCCCCGCTTTCAGAGGTGACTCCTCCAACACGGGGCCGGTGTGATTTGGAGCCGCAGGACCTGGTCCAGGGTGAAAGGCAGGAGATGTTGCGAGGGGACGGCCGAAGGCCGGATCCCTTCCCATCTCCGGAGAGGGGCTTTCTCCTCTACGGCCCCCTTGTCCCCTCCACGTGACGGTTACTCATCCCGGCTCACAAGGTGCCCTGCCAGCCCGCAGCGAGCCGCGGGGAGGGCAGGCAGCGGAGCGGTGGCTTTCCAGGGATGCTCAGCTGCAGAATGAGTCAGCAGCCACGGGCAGAGCCTGGCCCCGCTCCAGGCGCGAGCAGACAGCCCTGTCCCCACCGGCAAAGGGCTTCGGACGCCCCGCCGCCGCCCCAGCCGGCCGGCCGCACCGCCGTCCCCGTCCACGCGTGCACCCGCGCCGGCACGCACGTGGCTGCCTCCGTATCGGTTCCCCTCCTCGCTGCAAAGCGTCCACGATCCGTCCCCACCCCTGGATGTGCACGGGGTGCGGCCGTGCTCGGAGGGGTCCCCGGAGCGGGGCAGTGTCGGGGGACACACCGGCTCCCCTGGGAGGGGACTGAGGCCGGAGGGCCGCGCTCCGCGCAGGGGCTGCGGCGGGAAGCGGCCGGCGCTCTTGGCAGCAGCCGCTGGCAGAGCTTAAAAGGCCGGAAGCAGGTGGGGAAAACGGGGGGTCCCTCCGGCTGCCAGAAGCACTCAGCCCACCCTGTCCCAGCAGGGAGAAAGGGGCTGCTCGGTGCAGGGCTGGGGTGCAGGGATGTGCCCCCCCGCAGCACGGGGTCCGCCCAGGGAGGGTCCCTGGGGAGACGCGGTCCCGCACGGAGGGGTGGGAGCAGACCCCGTGGGAACCCCCAGGGACACGTGAGCACACGCACGCCTGGGCGAGCGTGTCACACCCACACGTGAAGGTTTGCACACCCGTCCCCGCTTTTCCCCGCTGTGGGGCTCCGGTGGGGAAACTGAGGCACGAGGTGGGGCGGGAGAAGTGTGGAGTGGAGGATGGGGGGGGGGGGGTGTCCCAGATTTCGGCACTGCCGCTCAGCTGGTACCCGCTATGCCAGGGGCTCCCCAGCCCCTCTGCACGCTCGCCAGCGGACTCGCAGCTCCTTGCTCCCGGCACAAGATCATGGTGCCTTGAGGAAGGACGCGGGCTCCCAGTTTCCCCAGTTTAAACCCATCCCTTGGAAAACAGCCCTAAAGCATCCCCCCCACCCTCGCACTGCCGTGCACCCGCCCAGCAGCTGGCAAAGGCTCCGGGCTGGGGCAGAGGGAGTTTTTCCCACCTCTCTGGTAGCTAAAAGGAAGAGCAACAGGTTCTGGGTCGGATTGAGATGGGAGAAGTCAGCGCGATGGGAGAGGAGGTGGCTTCGACCAAAAGCGGTCCCCGGAGGGGACGCTCAAGGGCAGCCCCTTCGTCGTGGGGACAAAATGCTCTGGCTGCGGGAGGGGAAGGGGTTTGCAGCAAGCTACCCCAGCCCGGGGCACCCCACGGGGGACTTGGGGTTCACCCTGCGGCTGCTCAGCGGGGAAAAGCCGTGAAAATCCCGCAAAATGTTTCTGGTTTCCTCCAGCCTCTCCTGTCCCCCGCACCGGGACGCCGGCAGAGCCGGGGGATGGAGCCGAGAGAGCCGGGGAGAGCCGGCAGTGCCCTGCAGCCACCCCAAACCCTGGGCTCTGCCCCAGCCCCTCTGGGACGGGGCAGCTTTGCCCCTGAAAACCTCCCCATGGAGGGCAGGAGAGGGGGGAGCCGGACCCCTGGGTCCCTGGGCAAGCCCCTGCCCAGCTTCGTGCCTCAGTTTCCCTTTCCGCCGCTACCCTGACTGCAGCCGCCCTGGGACAAAGACCTGTCCAGAGGCTTCTGCAGGACAGACGGGAGGGCTCCCCCGTGACGGGATACCCCAGACCCATGCTGGACCCCCGGCCCCTCTGGCAGCTCTCCCAAAATAAGGGTCCCGTGGGAGCAGCTGCTGAAACAGCCCCGAAAATCCCCCTTTATCCCCAACGCCTTCAAGCCGGGCAGCGGGACAGGCTGGGCTCCAGGCTGCGGTGGCCGGGCAGCACCAAAGTCCTTTTTCCATCCAACTTAGCGAGAAACCCCCCTTCGGCCCCCGCTCTGCCGCCAGCGCTGCAGAGCCAGCGCCGGTACAAGCTGATCCATTAAAAAAAAAAAAAAAAAAACCAAACCCAAAAAAAACTTGCAGAGCAATGCTGTCCTCCCGGGGGGGTTGGTGACAAGGACAAACCTCCCCGAAGCAGGACCCTGGGGACTGCCAGCTTCAAGCATCCTCCGGTGCAGGGCAGGAGGATGCCCTGTGCCCCCCATGCCTGCATCCCCCGGGAAAAAGCACGGGGAAAGCTCTCGGCGTCCCCACGCCGGATCAGCTCTCCCTTTACTTTCCACCGGCGCGGAGGTGAAACGAGATATTGAAATTAATAGCGCAGTACGGCAGCAGGCGGCTGCCCGGCCGGACCACGCGTCGCCCCGCGGTCGACCGTCGGCCGAGCCCAACGCGTTCCCCGCATCCCACCTCGCTCGGCGCGTGGCGGCGGCGGCCCCGTGGCAGCCCTTCTTCACGGCGGGGGGAACGGCAGCGCTGGAGGGGGCTCCCCTTCCCCAGGGCCCCGCTGCGGGGCTGAGCTGCGGCTTCTCCGGGGCAGCGCAGGCAGCGGCAGGCAGCAGGTTGGCAGGACGGCTGGGAATGAGCTCCGCCAGGCATAAGTGCAGGCACCGAGAAAAGAGGAGTCCTCTGTGTGTGTCCGTGTCCTCGTCTCTTTTTTTTCTTTTTTTTTTTTCCTTCCCCTTTCCCTCCTCCTTTTATATTTATTCCTTCCCCTAATTAAGAAAAAAAAAAAAAAAAAAATTATTACCGTGTTGGCAGGCGCTTCGTCCCTCCCCTTCCCTCCCTCCTGGCAGCTGGCAAACCCAGCACGAGATGCCGAGCGTGGGGAGAGGAGGATGCTCAACCCGGGCACGTTATTTAACCCGACGCAGCAGAAGTGGAGGAGCGGCCGCCGCTGGCTCCCCCAGGCCCGGCCGGAGAAGGGGGTCCCGCCGCCGCCGTGGCACGGGAGTGCCCTTTTGCATGGTTATTTCTAATATTTGGCCGATTCAGCTGGATGGCGAGGGGGCCACGGGCAGGGGTCCTGGTAGCCAGCGGAGGCTTTGTCATGCAAAAACCCCCTTTGCAGCGAGGCCGGCGGATCCCCACGTGGGTGGAGGCACCGACCGGGGGCTGGAGGGACCCAGGGGCTTCAGCAGCCCCAAAAGGGTGGTGGGAGCAGCCAGACCTGACCTCCCGGCACGGCATTCACAGCCCAGCTCGGTCCCGCGGAGAGCACCTGCCGTGCCTCAGTTTACCCACCTGCCTCCGTGTCACGGGGAGCCAGGATAATTAACGCGTCTTTAGGTTTGATGGCTCGCGGGTTGCTCCTGGAGGGACATGGCGGGATCTGGGTGCACCCAGTGGGGTCCGGGGTGCAGCTGGGGACCCTCATTTGCAGACCCAAGCCCCTCGGGAGAAGGGCAGCGCCCAACGAGCCGGCACCGGGGCTTTTTTTTAACCAGATCTGGCTCAAACTTTCTCTGGCGTGGAGCATCCTCTGCCCGGGGGGGCCGGCGCGGAGCCTGCCAGATAATTGCTCGGGTGAGTTTGCAGAAAGCCGCAGCTCCTGAGCAGAATTAATCATTCGTCGCCCTGGGAAATAATTACAGGCGGTGGAGACGGTCTTGTTAGCGGTGCAGTCCGGCGGTGATGCACGCCGCAACGCTCTGCCTTCGAGGCAGCCGCATCGCCGTGCGGGGTCGGGATGGACGCTGGGACAGATGCCAGGACGGACGCCGGGACGGGCAGGGGTGAAACCCACGGGCTGCCCCCAGCCTCTGCCCCCCATACCCGACCGATGAGGTCACATCCTGCACCCGGCACTTTTGCGGCAAAAAGCGAGGGGCTGGGGAAAGCGCAGAGTGCCTGCTCAGCAAGGAGCGTCCCCCGTCCTAATTGGGAACAAATGTTCCCAGCCTGGTTGGGGTTTCCTCGCCGACTCAGAGCGAATTTTCCAGGGCTGCCGCTCTGCCTGCCCCTTCCCAGGGCAGCCCCTGGTCCCTCCTGACCGGTGGCATCGGTGGGGCAAAGCCCTTGGGACCTCAAACTCCTGGAAGGGGCAGGGGAGGAGGGAGAGGAGCAAGGCAGCAGCAGGGCACAGCCCTTATTAGACATCAGAGAATCCCCATCCCTGCCTGCAGCCCCACAGATGTCAGGGGCCTCCCAGTCCTTCCCATTGCCCCAGGCCCAGCCCCGGCAGCCGAGGGCATGGGAAGGGGTCCAGCCCCACGGGGACCCCGTCCAAGAGCCGCAGCCCCCGGCTGCAAGCGGTCCCCAGCTGCGTCGAGGCTGAAAGAGCCCTGATGCCCAGCTGTGCTTCCTCCTCCTCCTCCTCCTTCCCCCTCCAGCCCTGCTCAAAGCCACGTAGCAGCGTCTGCTGCGCACCCCGTGCCAAGCTCACCAGCACCCTGCCGGGCCCCCACCCTAGGGCAGCACGCACCGCCGGGGGCTGCGGGGCTGTGGCACCCCCAAACTTGCCGCCCCTACAAACCTCCGCTGCCACCAAATGTCCTCGCACAGGGATGGGGGGACACAGACATCCCCATCCCAGGGGGTCCTGACCCCGAGCATCCCCCGGGGACGTGGATGTCCCCACCCCGGGGGGATCCTGACCCCGAGCATCCCCCGGGGATGTGGATGTGCCCACTCCGAGGAGGGGGTCTCAACCCTGAGCATCCCCCGGGGACGTGGATGTCCCCACCCCGGGGGGATCCTGACCCCGAGCATCCCCCAGGGACATGGATGTCCCCACCCCGGGGGGATCCTGACCCCGAGCATCCCCTGGGGACGTGGATGTCCCCACCCCAGGTGGATCCTGACCCCAAGCATCCCCCGGGGACGTGGATGTCCCCACCCCGGGGGGATCCTGACCCCGAGCATCTCTCGGGGACGTGGATGTCCCCACCCCGGGGGGATCCTGACCCCGAGCATCCCCCAGGGACATGGATGTCCCCACCCCGGGGGGATCCTGACCCCGAGCATCCCCCAGGGACATGGATGTCCCCACCCCAGGGGGATCCTGACCCCGAGCATCCCCCGGGGACATGGATGTCCCCACCCCGGGGGGATCCTGACCCCGAGCATCCCCCGGGGACATGGATGTCCCCACCCCGGGGGGATCCTGACCCCAAGCATCCCCCGGGGACGTGGATGTCCCCACCCCGGGGGGATCCTGACCCTGAGCATCCCCTGGGGACACAGACATCCCTGTCCTGAGTGACTCCCAACCCTGAGCACCCCAGAGAAGGAAGGGGTGCACAGACATCCCCACCCCGGGGTCCCCCCCCCGGCTCCCCCAGGCAGGGAGATGCTGGGACCCCTCTACACCCCCCCGGGGATCCCGAGTCCTCTCTGGGCTGCAGGATTTGGGGTGTCCCACTGAACCCCAGTGCCGGCCGGGGGAGAGGGGACCAGGCACAACGGGGAAAGGCAAAGAAAGGCGTGAGGAGGAAGAGGGGAGCGAGGCCAGGGAGGAAGGAAACACTCCGTCCCCAGGCGCTTCCCGGCATAGCCGCGGGCACCGAGGGCCGCCTTGCGGCAGACACCAATATTGGGGGCCAGCTGCCCTCGGGCAGCCCTGGGGCACCCAGTCACCCCACGGGCACTCAACAGGAGGAGGAAATTGGGTGCCGGTGGAAAAACCGAGCAGGCAGCAGCGGGGACAGCCGGCTCCGGAGTGGACGTGCTGTAGAAACAAGGAGGAGGAGGAGGAGGATGAAGGCACATGGCAAGGCTCCATCGCCCCGCTGCCCGGAGCTCTGGGGACGTGGAGATGAATTACCCGACCTCAGCGCTCCCTGCGCTGCTTAATGGCATTTCAATCCTGGCTGCGAGAGGCAAACCAGAGCCAAACCAGAGCCGGGGCCGGGGAGCCAGACAGGATGTCTGGCCGGAGATGAGCCGGGAAGCCGATGCCTTCGGGGACCCCCCGAGCTGGGGCATCCCCCCGCCACCGGCCAGGCACCGAGACGGGACGCACCCAGGCAAAAACCCTCTCCCTGCCGTGCCGAGGAGGGGCCGGGGCCCCCCGTTATCGCCGCTCCCAGATGTGGGGGACACGGGGACCCCACCAGCTCCCGGCCCGGTGCCAGGCTGGAAGGAGCTCGGGGACGGCTCTGGGTGGCTCTGGGTGGCCTTTGCCAGCAGAGGGGACTGTTGCTTGTCTCTCCGGAGGAGCTCGCCTGGAGCCTGCCCTGCGGGACAGCTCGGGAGGGGACATTTACTCTTTTCCTCCTTGCCCTGGCCAGATAGAGCGGGGACCCTCCCGTGGGAAAACCACCCTCTCTCCGGGAGAGGGAGGACCAGGAGAAAAAGCTGGCAACAAGTCTCTCCCCAAATGATGTTTTCCTGCCTCTTTTGTTCACAGAAACCTCCCGAGCTTGAATTTTTAAACCTCCTCCCCTTGCCAGCCCGCTGGCCTCCCCCCAGATAAATCAGCTGGGGGGGGGGGGGAGGGATAAAAAAAAAGAGAGAAAATAAAAAATACTAATCCCCAAACGCTCCCTGCGAAGCGATTCATAACCCCACCGTGACGGCTCGGCCGTGCGGGTGAAAGCTGTGAATGAAACCAAATGTTGAGCCGGCATTTGCCAAGTTTCGGAGGCTGCCGGCGAAACCAGCGGCCAGCCACGGCCGCGAGTCCCCGTTGCACTCCCGGCTCCGCTCGGCGTCTCCCGCCGCGCACATCTGGAAAGAAAGAAGATTGCAGCTGGACACAGCTGGATGCGGCACCCCAAGGGGGGGTTGGCCGGGATGATGCCCTGTGCCCCCCGCCGTCCCCCCGAGGCAGTTTTCCCTATGCAAAGGGATGCCCGTATGGCCGGATCCGGGGCACCGGCTCAGCCGTGGCTTGTGCCGAGCCCAAAACTGCCCCGGCCACCAAGAGACCCTGGTGTCCCCGGTGCAGCCATCACCTCCCCGGGACTGTGAGACCCTCGACGGGCCCTGTCTGGGCTCCCCGTGCTGCTCCGAAACCCGGGGCCAGTGAGCTGCCGTGGAGGGCATCTGCCAACGGGCATCTGCCAACCCGCCCTGGGACATCTCCCAGCCTCCACGCCGAGCCCCACGGCAGCCCTCCAGCACCCCAGCACGGCGCTCGGGCTTTGGCAGGGGGATTTATTTTCCCAGCCGAGCCACGCCGGAGGGTGGGGGGGGATCCAACCCTTCAAGCCACCCTCCCAAAGTGCAAAGAAACACCTTGCCCTTCCCCAGGGCTGGGAAATCACGGCGGTGTTTGCCGGAGCAGGGCTCAGCCCTCCCGCAGCCGGCGTCGAGCCCACGTGGGCTGGAGCCAGCCCGGCCGCGGAAGAGTTAAGCCCCGCTGCTCGCCCGGGTCTCAGGGGCCTCCCACTCGCCCAGCGTGGAGTATGAATAGCTTCGCTCCCCTCCTCTCCCAGCCACTCGCTTCCCTCCCTGCCTTCCCTCTCCTCCAGAGCCCCGGCATCCTCCCCGGCATCCTCCAGCAGCGCCAGCGCCAGAGCCCCGGCATCCTCCGGCAGCACCGATGCTGAGCACGGAAAGTTTCACGGGGGCGAGAGCCCTGGGCGAGGAATCGCTGCAGATGTGGGACCTCAACAAGCGGCTGGAGGCGTACCTGGCCCGCGTGAAGTTCCTGGAGGAGGAAAACGAGGTGCTGCGAGCCGAAATCCAGAGCGCCAAGGGCAGCCCCGCCGGGGACTCGTGGCGGGCAAAGTACGAGGAGGAGCTGCGAGCCCTGCGGGATGCACTGGATCATGCCTTCAGGGAGAAGTGCACGGCCGAGCTGGCCAGGGACAACCTCTACGAGGAGGTCCAGCAGGTGAAAAGCAGGTGCCAGAAGGAGCAGGCAGCCCGAGAAGAAGCCAAGAAGCAGCTATCCTTGAGCAGGAAGGAGCTGGAGGAGGAGAGGAGAGCGCAGATCTGGCTGAAGGAGAGAGCCGTGCAGCTGGAGAAGGAGGTGGAAGCCTTGCTGGAGGTGCACGAGGAGGAGAAAGCGGGGCTGGACCAGGAGATCGCGAGCTTCTCGCAGAGCCTGGAGAGCTTCCGCTGCGCGCCGGTGGCTTTCCAGCCGGTGGAGGTGGAGGACTACTCCAAGAGGCTGTCGGAGATCTGGAAAGGGGCCGTGGAGACCTACAAGACGGAGGTGTCGCAGCTGGAGGGTTCCCTCTGCCAGGCCAAGGAGAACCTCTGGAAGGCGGTGGAGGACAACCAGCAGAGCCAGCTGCAGCTGCAGCACCTGGAGAAGGACCTGGCGGGGCTCAAAGCGCGGAAGGAGATGCTGGAGGAGAGCATGGCCCGGCAATGGCAGGAGCAGCGCGGGGAGGCAGAGAAGTTCCAGGTGAGTGGAGGCGGTGGGGAGGTGCCGGTCTCCTGGGGAGGGAGAGAGCGGGGTGCTGTGGGTGCCTGGGGGGTGCTGTGGGTGCCTGGGGGGTGCTCAGGGCACCCACCCCCTGCGAAGGGACCGGAGGGAGTGGAGAGGAGGAGGCAAGATGGAGGGAGCAAACCCCAGGGCAAGGACGGACGGTGGCCCTGGATGAGCTGCAGATGGAGAGGAAGCTGGGGAGGGCTGGAGGAAGAGCAGAGCAGCTCAGGGACATCCTTGTCCCCATCACAACAGGGACCCGGGGCCACCCCGCTGCAGGGGAGCAGCACCCAGACACCGGGTCCTCCCCCACCACCCTGCCCAGGCTCCTGCTCCACGTCCCGCTAGGTTCCAGCACCGGGGTCCCAGGGGAATGGCAGCCCCCGCCCGCTGCCCCCCCAGCGCTGGGTGCAGGCAGCAGGGTGCAGGCAGCAGAGTGCAGGCAGCAGAGTGCAGGCAGCGGGGGGGTCGTGGGGAGGATAAACTCCGACCGACTTCGCTGCAGCTGCAACCCGACAGCTGCAAAAGTAATTCAGCCGAGGGAGGTGGCGGGGCGGGGGGGGACAGGGCTGGAAATGCCGGGGACGGCGCGGATGCCGCCTGGGGAAGGGTCCCTCTTTGTTCCAGGTCCGGGGAACGGCCACGGGTGCTACGGAGCTGAGGGTGCCGCGGCCTCAGCCGCTCGCCCGAAAGATGCTTCTTTCCCACGCTGGCGTCCTGCAGTCCCAAATCCCCCCTGGTCTTTCTGGCAGCCGCCTCCCCTTCCCTTTTCAGCCTCGCTCCTCTCCTCGCCCCCCTCTCCCCATCCTCAACCCCCCCCCCCCCATGCTAAAAGCGAGTGCCCAGGACCCCTCTCCCCGCAGCATCCCGAGGGACGCTGGGTGCGAGAGCCACCTGCGTGGTCCCGTGTCTGGCAGGGACAGGCAGGGCTCAGGCAGGGCTGAGGCGTCCCTGACCCCCGTCCCCTGCTGCCCGCAGCTGGCGATGGAGGCCCTGGAGCAGGAGAAGCAGACCCTGCGGGTGCAGATCGCCCAGGTGCTGGAGGACAGGCAGCAGCTCATGCACCTCAAGATGTCCCTCAGCCTGGAAGTGGCCACCTACAGGTAAGGTCCCCGACGGGGACGGGGCTGGGGAGCAGCCGCTTCCCCGACACACCCGTGGGTAGGGACCCGGGGCCCAACCCTGCACCGCGGTGGGCGCAGGAGGGGTCTCGGGCACAAGGGGGTACAAGGGGGGGCTTGGGTACAAGGGGGGGGGTCTTGCGTAGGGGCAGCCCTGCGCCCCTCTTCCAGCCCTTCCAGATGGCCCCAGACAAAGGCAGGCTGCCAGGGGACTGGGGGGACAATTAGCATGAGAATAGGGGCTGTCCGGCCGAACGAGGGGCCTCCCCGGCAGAGCATGATGTCACCCAGCGCGGACACTAATCCTGGGGATGGGGGGGGGATGGGAGGGGAGACAGGAGCAAGGGGGGCTGCTCCGCTCCCCTCCGTCCCCCCCGTTGAGCTGGGACAGAGCAGCAAAACCATCCGTAGCCCCTTCGTGCCTCAGTTTCCCTGCAAAGCAGCCGCCGCAGCCCAGCGGGGCGTGCCGGGGTGCTGCTCCACTCGGCTCTCAGCGTGGTGCAGACGCCCACCCGCCCTGTAGCACCCACCCCGCTCCTCTCCTTGCAGGACGCTGCTAGAAGCAGAGAGCACCCGCTTACAAATGCCAGCCGGGGAATACAAGCTGGCCAACGGCTTGCGAGGTAAGGGAGCACCGGCACCGGCCCCGGCACCGCCACCGCGTCGCCCCGGGGGGGTTCAAGGGATGAGGCTCAATATAGACGCGAGCGTTTTCCTGGCAGCGGTTGCTCGGCCGTGATAGGAAGGTGCCAATGGTGGCCAGGACGCTCCTGGCACGGGGCTCGAAGCCGCCGCGGTGTAGATAAGGGCTTATCTGCTTCTTCGCCTCTTTTTTTAATTCCTCCCCTGCACGGGGAGGGCAGGAATGGATCCACATGCCCGGCGGGATCGCGGGCTGTTGCGACGAGTTGAGCATTTCTTTTTTCCTCCAAAAAAAAAAACCGACGAGGAAAGCCCGTCGCCTGCGCGCTGTCCCCAGCAGCAAGACCTGACTGCGGCTGCAGCCAGGCAGAGCATCGTCGCCGCACGGTGCCGAATCCCCCAGGAGCATCGGCATCGGCCGCACTCGAGCGAGGAATTTCCCACTTTCCGTGAAGGGGCTGTTTAAAAATAGGAGAGGAGGCAGCGGGCAGCGAGAGGCAGCCGGGCGGCAGGGGAGGGATGGGGGAGCCGCACGAGCGGCTTTTCGGCACGCTCACCACGCTCCCCCTCGCTCTTTGCAGATCTCAAGCTGGAGGTGAGCAGCGGCAGCAAGCTGGCACCGGCGAGTGCCGAGGCCAGGCGGCTGCTGCCCCGGGACCACCGAGCCAGCCCCTCCGTCTTCCCCAGGGCGGAGGGGAGGGGGCAGCCAGCAAAAGCCCAAAGTGACGCCCTGACACCCAAAAGCCAGAGCCCTGGTGCCAGGGAGCTCCAGAAAATCAGCTCGGTCCTCCATGCCGCGGCACCGCAGGCCGCCGGCACGGCCAGGGAGCCAAGTGCCCCCAGCCGCCCCACGCCGAGCCCCTCGCAGCCCAGCAAAGCTGCCCCTTCTCTCTCCCCTGACCCCCCCAGCCCTGTGCCACCGGAGCCGGGGAGCCCGGCGGGAGAGGGTCCTGCCTGGCCGGGGGGAGCCGGGGGTGAGACGAGCCAAGGGAAGGAGCACCCTCTGCCCGGAGCCGCGGTGGAGACCCACGACACCAGCGCCGAGCCCCCAGGAACCCGCAGCCTGCGGTTCCCAGCCCAGCTGGTCAGCGAGGCGCTGGAGGATGCTCTCAAGGAAATGAAAGACGATGCTCAGCCCAACGAAGAGCCCACGCTCAGCGCTGCACGGGCCCCCCAGGACGCCCATGCCCCCAGCCCCGTTCCCCCCATAGAGGCTTGCAGAGGGGCTGGGGAAGGGCAAGACCCCTCTGAGGACGCCGGGGATGGCGAAGCCCCCGAAGCGGAGGAGAGGGCTGGGGAAGCCATGCTGCAGGGGCTGGGTGCGGAGAGCAGCACTCTGCAGGACGGAGCCGCGTCCCTGCCAGGACAGCATCCCTGCGGCACAGCTTCTTCCCTAAGTGCCGGGGCGAGCCGGGAAGAAATGGGAGCGTGGGAGGAGGAGACACCCACCGCGCTGAGCCCGAGGGAACCAGAAGCCGTGCCCCAGGAAGAGGACACGAGTGGCCCTGGCCAGGTGGGGACCGGCCGGGAGGAGCCAGAGCAAGGGGAGGACGAGGCGGAGGCCCCAAGCACGGAGGCGTTGCACCCCTCGGAGGACGAGGAGGAGAGGGGACCCCGCAGCCCCTGCGGGGAGGGCAGCCATTTCCAGGGCGAAGGGATGGATGTGCGAGAAAGGGAGTCCCCACAAAGGGAAGTCGAAGCTGCTCATGCTGTCCTCGTGGAAAGCCACCCAGTTTTGCCCCCGGAAAGTCGCCTGGAAGAGGACCTTGTTGATGGAGAGCAGGAAAAGTTTGAGCATGGGGAAATGCCTGTGTGCGAGACGGATCTGGCTGCGGAGGAGGAAAAGGGGCAGGAGACATGCCCAGGGCAGGAGACGTGCCTGGAGCAGGAGCCCTCGAGCATCCCTGAGGCCATCCCAGCAGCAGAAGCTTCATCAGGGGCTGAAGAAGATGCCGTGGGAGGGGAAGACCCAGGCAGAGCAAAAGATGGTGAGGGAGAAAAGGGAGAGGCCAGTGGGGAGGCGTTGGGAGGAGAAGACCCCTGGGCAGGAGAGACTGCGGGACCTGAAGCCCTGGGGCAGGAGAGCGAAGCCCGGGAGGAGCCCGGGGACCTGCAGGAAAATGGCTTTGTGGAAGAGGTGCTGGAGCAGGAGGAGCTGGAGCCAGAGCCGGGACAGGAGCCCTGGGGTGGGAGGGACGATGGCAACAGCCAAAAGCCCAGGCCAGAGGACTGGGAGGTGACGGCAGAGGACATAGAGGGGGATCTGGGGACAGAAGAGCCAGCCTGGGCAGATGACACCCCGACAAGCGCAGGAGGGCTGGAAAGCGAAGAGAGAGACGGCACGTTGTCAGCAGAGCTGCAGGAAACCCAGGAGGATGACGAAGAAGATGCCGAGAGCCAGGGGATGAGCCAGCAGCAGCCACCGCCGGAGGCTGAGCCGGCCCCGGGGCTGGCCAGGGATGAGCAGGAGGGCACGGCGGGGCAACCCGCCTGGGCGCCCGCGGATGCCCCCGGGCGAGGGGACAGCCAGGAGCCGGCCGAGGCTCCGGAGGAGTCGTGGGAGGTGCAGGATGAGGATGCTGACGACGAGCTCGGCTCAGAGCCGGGACAGCCGGAGAGCAGCAGCACCGGCCCCACGGCACTTCAGCAGGGGCCAGGTGACGATGCGGAGAGCGGCGAGTCGGCGGAGGAGGATGCTGGGCGATCGGGAGAGCTGGAGCAGGCACCGGGGACGGGCAGGAGGGTGGAGCTGGAGGACACGCTGCCGGACAGCACGCCCTTGCACCTCTACGAAGGGGAGATGCTGGCTGTGGTTGCACCCAGCCAAAACCCTCCGGAGATTGAGGAGACCACAGAGACAGCCCCCGCATCCGAAATAGCTCCGGAGGATGAAGGATGGCTGGAAGGAAGGGACAAGCCGCCAACTCCGACCATGCCAGAGAGCTGCGAAGAGGAGGCAGGGAGGGAGGTAGCCCCTGTGGCAGAGGGTGCCGAGGAGGAGGAAGGCTATTTCATGGTCTCTGCTCCCAACCAAGAGGTGTCCAGCTCGGAGGAAGCTGAGATCTCCGAGGATTTTGAAGAAATTAAAGTTGAAGCAACCGAAGCCAGCACAGATGATCTGGAAGCTCCTGGAGAAGCGTCTCCGGTGCCGGAGGACGAAGGGCACTTTGAGGCGTTTGTTGGTGAAGCGGATGAAGACACGAAGATGCCCATGGAAGAACCTGAGATGCCAAAGGATGAGGATGAGAATGAGGACGATGCTGGGGGTTTTACTGCCGAGCTGGAGGAAGGTCCCGCTGTGCCCGAGGCAGATCCCGGCTCCCCCGGGGCCACGGGGCCGTTAGCAGGAGGTGCTGACGAGCCAGCCCAGGGTGCCGCAGGCTCCGGCACACATGAGGGACCGGGGTGCTCGGAAGGCTTGGCCACCAAATCAGTCGAGGAGCGCGATGGCACGGTGGAGCCGGAGAGCGATGCCAGCAGAGCCGAAATGTTCCCAGGTTGCAGCCTGGGGCTGGTGGGGCAGCAGGAGGAGGAGGAGGAAGAGGAGGAGGAGGAGGAGGAGGAGGAGGAGCGGGAGGAGGAGGACAAGCCCGGCACAGCTCACCACGACGTGGCCGAGCCCATCCCTCCGGCAGGGCTCCAGGCCCAGGTGATGCCGGTTTCTCCACTGCCTGACCAAGCGGAGCAGACACGGGATGAGCAGCCATCTGTGGAGGAGGAAGCACCGGACGGCGACAGCTCTCTCCCGGCTGGGGACGAGGAGCCCCCCGAGGCCGAGCCACCTCGGCCGGGCTCCGCACCGGAGCAGGGAGGTTTTCCGGAGATGATTAAAGCAAACCCAGAAGCGTCTGATCTCTCTGCAAAGGTGCCGGCGGACGTCATGAAAGACTCGGATATTTTGGAAATAGTCGAGCAAGCCCTGGAGTTCAACCAGGAGCTGGTGATGGGGGGGAGGGCGGCCGAGGGCGGGCAGCGGGATCCCGGTGAGACCGAGCTACCCCGGGACACCGGGGAAGACTCCTCGCCCGCCTCGTCCAGCGAGGAGGAGCCGACGGTGCAGGAGGCACCAGCGGATGCGGCACCGGGGCCGGAGGGTCTGATTCGGGCCAAGAACGGGCTGCACCGAGAGGCCAGCCTGGAGGACCTGGCCGAATTCACCGAGGAGGTGCTGAACGGCATTGCCGGCGTGCCGCCAGCACAGGAGTTCCCCACGGAAACGGCAGACCCCACCGCGGTGATGCCACCGCAGCCCCCTGCCCCCGGAGATGCCACCGCCGCCAAGCTGGCCGATGCCACCCTGCGTGGCAAGCACGGCGGGGCCGACACCGTCCCCGCGCCATCTCCTTTGGGGGATGACGTCTTGTGCCTCGCGCCCGACCAGCCGCCGGCGTGCCGGCTGAGAGCCGAGCAGGAGCCCTGGTCCTTGGGGGACGAGTGACGGTGGTGGGGGGGGGACCCCTCCAGTAGCCCCCTTCTTGCCAAAACCCAGCACCCTCACTTCGACCGCCCGCCCACCTAACGCTTCTCCGTCTCCTTACGATTTTTAACACATTCGTGTGGATTTTTTGCACCCCTTTTCAGAGTGAAGAAGCCACCAAGCTCCGTTCCTCCCCGCCAGCCCCTCAAATTTGCATGCTTGCTCTGGGACCCCAGCCTCATTTTGTGCCCCCTCTGGGTGGGTTGCCGTGGCTGTATTTAATTTAAACCTCATGTTTCCCCCTTCCCTCTGATCTCCCCCCTTCAGCCCCCCACCAGCACATCCACCCCGGGAAGCCCAGCTGGAGGCTGGGGACCCCCACACGCTGCACCCCAGGACCCGACGCCTCGGGGCGAGGGCACCCCGGGGGTCCCCAGCCCCGACCCACCGATGCTCGCGGGGCTGACCCACGCCGGATGTATTCGCTGCCTTGACGTTAATTTAATAAAGCCTCGTCCTCCTGCTTGGACCCGCTGCAGCCCGGCTTCTCCTCGTTCCCGTGGCCGGGTGGGTCTGGGGGGGACGGGAGGGGAAGGGGCAGCAGCCCCGGGTGGGTCTGGGGGGGACGGGAGGGGAAGGGGCAGCAGCCCCGGGGCAGGGCTGGGGGGGTTGCACTTCCATCTGGTTGCACCGGGGCCGTCCATCAGCGCGGGTTGGGGACAAGGGTCCCCAGGACAACGCTCACCCATCCCTGGGGCAATGTACCCCCCGCCCCGGGGCGATGCTCCCCCATCCCCAGGGCCCCATGAATGCTGCTCAGGGCTCGCTGCTTGGCCGGCCACTTCCCCGACCGCCTGCCAGCCCACCCCATCCCCGTGCCAGCGCCTTCAGCAATGAGCCAGCAAAACCGGCCGCTGTTCCTGCCCGGAGCGGGCAGGCTGCCCGCGGGGCGGCGTGCGGCCACCCGGCCCCGGGAGCCGCCGGCTACCCCGAGCATCGTGGCGGGGACCCCGTCACCCCGGCGGCGGCGGCTTTGCCCCTTCTCCCAAAGGGTGCTGGGCTGCTAAGGGGGGCTGCAAGGAGCCAAGGGGGCTCAATCGCCCCGTTGTGCGGCCGGGCGTGGGGACGGCGCGGGAAGAGCCACGTTAAGTCAGCCTCCGGCCAGAGAATGGGCTCCTTTATGCCGGGCAAAAGGCTGAGTCACCCCGGGCAAGGGGACGAGGGGACCCGGGCGGCCACGGCATCCCTGGGGACCGACAGCCTCGCACCCACGGGTGCGCTCAGCGTCGCTGCTTGGGTGCTCGGGGACGGGCCGCCCGCCCGGCTGGCCCCGCTGCTCACCCACGCGCCGGATTTAGCCCGGCCGTCCCCGTGCCAGTGCCCGGGGATGCTCGGAGCCAGGGACCGATAAGGAGCCGACATTTATCTGCCTTCCTCCACGCGAAGCCCCTGGCCCCCTCCCCTGCCCGAAGGCGACGGTTTCCTTTTAAGGCTAAACTCCAACGGATCCAAACACCGTAATAAAAAAAAAAATAACCCCTCCGATTAGTTTAATCAGGCGCTGAGCCTGCGTTCAATCAGCCCTTGGCCCAAAGGCACCCCTCCGACGAGGCCTGGGCAGCGTCAGCCCGGCAGCGGCCGATGGCAGCTCCGGTAACCCCCCACCCCCCGAGCCCCCCCCGTGTCCCCTGGAGCGGTCCCCCGAAAGCGGGGGCTGCCCGGACAACGGGGTCCCCGGGGCGAGGAGGGGCGGTGGCGGGATGCTGCGGAGGAGATGGCGGCGGGCGAGGAGCTTCGCAAGGCGGGGGGTGGCATTCCTCCCGAAATTAATCCACATTCCAGCCGGTGCTGACAAAGCGACGAGGGGGGACAGATGGCTGGGGGGGGGAGGGGGAGCCCCTTCCTCACCCCGAGGAGGAGGAGGAGGAGGAGGATGGGACGAGGCTGCCGAGGGCTGGGGGTCACCCGGTGGGGTGGGGACAGCTGCCGGGCGCTTTGCAAACCCCGGGGGCTGCAGCCCGGAGAGCAAAACCCCGGCGAGGCTCAGCTGCGGGCTGTGAGAAATGCACGGACAAGCGTGCGTCGATGGGACCGAGCGTGTCCCCAACGGGACCGAGAGTGTCCCCAATGGGACTGAGCGTGTCCCCAACGGGACCAAGAGTGTCCCCGATGGGACTGAGCGTGTCCCCGATGGGACCAAGAGTGTCCCCGATGGGACTGAGCATGTCCCCAACGGGACCGAGAGTGTTCCCAATGGGACCGAGAGCGTCCCCGATGGGACCAAGCATGTCCTCGATGGGACCAAGAGTGTCCTCAATGGGACCAAGCATGTCCTCGATGGGACCGAGAGTGTCCCCAATGGGACTGAGTGTGTCCCCGATGGGACCAAGCGTGTCCTTGATGGGACCAAGAGTGTCCCCAATGGAACTGAGGGTGTCCCTGATGGGACCGAGAGTGTCCCCAATGGGACTGAGGGTGTCCCCGATGGGGCCAAGTGTGTCCCTGATGGGACCGAGAGTGTCCCCAATGGGACTGAGGGTGTCCCTGATGGGACCAAGCGTGTCCCCAATGGGACCAAGCGTGTCCCCGATGGGACCGAGCATGCCCGGGTCCCCCCATGCCTGACCCCAGCGTGGGGCCGCAGCTCGGACACCGACCAAGCACCCCCCCCCAGACCAAAAGCCACCGGCCCGAACCGGAGGCTGCCGGACCCCGTGGGCAGCACCCTCCCGGTTCCGCCCCGCCAGCCCAGCCCACGCCATCCGATTTTGGGGACCACGCAGCTTCTGGGGGCCGGAAAGAGAAAGTGGAGGTGCCCAACCTCGCACCCGAAACCTGCTCGCGCGCCCGGATGGAAGCACCGTGCCGGTGCATGCGCGCGTGCAAAAAAGGGCAGGTGGGGTGCGGGGGGTCCCGGGGGGCCGTGGCCGTGGCGGGGGGGGGGCTGCGTGGGGCTGGCCGGCCTGGTGCTTTAAGAGCCCCCCGGAGCCCCCCACGGCCTGGCCCCCCGCCAGCCGGGGAAGGGTTTTGTTTCCTTTAAGGCTGGGCGAGAGGGGGATTTCAATGGAGCCCACACAAAAACTCCCTGTGGGGTGAGCCTGCGCCGGGACGGGGAGCGGGGGGGGGCGACGAGGCAGGATGACCTCAGCGATGACTTCATTCCGCTCTCAGCTCCCAAAAATCATGGGAACCTTATAAGGAAAGGACTAAAAATACAGCCCGAGGGGCGCGGGCAGCCCCCGCTTCCCCTCCCCAAAATGAGCCCTTGGGGATGCTAAATGCGGGCAAGCAGGAGCCACGCTGAGGCCACCAGTGCCCCGGGGCTGTCCCCAAGGGGGGTGTACGATGGGGACAATGGATGGGGACCCAAAAACCCCCACGGGAGAGGTGGGCTGGTCCCCCACGGAAGAACCAGGGAAGGGATGTGGGCAGTGGGTGTCCCCCAGCGAGGCATCGCCGTCCCCGGCCAGCACCGTCCCTTCCCGCAACACCCCCGGGGACGTGCCGGGCGGGGGGGTCACTCGGCCACCCCCTCGCCCGCCCTTCACCCAGGTCAGACACCCCCCGGGAATAGCTCCTGCCAGCTATAATAAGCTCTGTCCCGGTTTCGGGGGCTCGCCCAGCTGCCGGGTCGTGACCCCCCTGGCAACGCCGCGACAGCTGCTGCCAAATCGGGGCGGCACGGATGCCTGCGGCCAAGCCCCGCGGCAGGAGCCCCGCCGGGAATGCGCGCCTGGGGCCGTCCGTCAGCACCGGGGAGGATGATGGGGTCCCCGGGACAACGCTCCCCATCTCTATGCACCCCCCTGGGGCGATGCACCCCCCCCCCCCCGCCCCACGCCGGGTCCCACACTCCCAGCCTGACCCCCATCCCCGCACCGTTACCTCCCCAAAACGCTTCTTTGCACCCAAACGGTTGGGGGAAGACGGGGGAAACGTGGCACCCACCCAACCCACCGCCAACCAGCACCCCAAGAGCCCCTTCCTCCTCCCCAGACCCGGTAAACGCAGCCCCAGCAGCGCCGCGGACGGCCCCAGCGCCCGTAAACGTGGCACGGGATGCGGCACGCGGCCCATCCTTAAGTCGGGGTGCGGCGTAGGAGCAGTACGGGAAAAGGGCTGTGGCGTGGGAAGCAGCCCGGCCGGCTCCCGACACGTGCGTGCCGGCGCCGTGCCTCAGTTTCCCTTCTCATCCAGCCTGCCACGGGCCTCCCGCGAATGGAAAGGGGTTGAGCCAGCGATGGGGAGAGGGGAAGGGCTCGCAGGGCACCCCACCGCCCCGGAGCACCCGGCTGCACCCACCCCACGTGAGCTGTGGGGCATCTGGGACGGGGAGCAGCAGGCGCAGGAGGTGACTCACCCCCGGACACGGCAGCCGGAGGAAACGCCGACAAAGCAGCTCCTTCCTCGTGGCACAGCCGGTCCCCGCCGTGCAGGTGGCACCGGGACAAACAGGGCTGTGTCCACCCCCCCCGCACACCCCCCCCCCCTCACCCCGGCGTTGGATCCGAACCCCGGGGCCAAACCTGCCACGGACAAACGGGGCCGAGCCCCCGTGGATCCAGACCTGGTGCCCGCTGGAGGTTTGGGGCACGGTGCCAGGCGAGGGTCACGGCGTTGGGGACAGGATGTGACCGCGGCCGGCCCTGAGTCACCGCGAGCAGCTGATGCTGGAGCCGGCCCCGGGAAGGGGCAGGAAGGGGCAGGAAGGTCCCTTGGCTCCAGCGCTCCTTGCCCCAAACGGCAGCCCCAGCGCGACCGGGCACCCCCTGCCCAGTTTGGGGACCCCGTTCCCAGCTTGGAGACCCCCTGCCCAGTTTGGGAACCCCGTTCCCAGCTTGGAGACCCCCTGCCCAGTTTGAGGGACCCTGTTCCCAGCTTGGGGAACACATGCCCAGTTTGGGGACCCCGTTCCCAGCTCGAGGACCACGTGCCCAGTTTGGAGACCCCCTGCCCAGTACGGGAACCCCGTTCCCAGCTTGGAGACCCCCTGCCCAGTTTGAGGACCCCCTGCCCAGCTTGGGGACCACATGCCCAGTTTGGAGACCCCTTGCCCAGTTTGAGGGACCCTGTTCCCAGCTTGGGGAACAGATGCCCAGTTTGGGGACTCCGTTCCCAGCTCGAGGACCACATGCCCAGTTTGGAGACCCCCTGCCCAGTTTGGGGACCCCGTTCCCAGCTTGGGGACCACATGCCCAGTTTGGAGACCCCCTGCCCAGTTTGAGGGACCCTGTTCCCAGCTTGGGGAACACATGCCCAGTTTGGAGGCCCCGTTCCCAGCTTGGGGAACACATGCCCAGTTTGGAGACCCCCTGCCCAGTTTGGGGACCCCATGCCCAGCCTGGGGACCCCGTTCCCAGCTTGGGGACCACATGCCCAGTTTGGAGACCCCCTGCCCAGTTTGGGGACCCTGTTCCCAGCTCAAGGACCACATGCCCAGTTTGGAGACCCCCTGCCCAGTTTGGAGACCCCCTGCCCACTTTGGAGACCCCGTTCCCAGTTTGGGGACCACATGCCCAGTTTGGAGACCCCCCTGCCCACTTTGGAGACTGCGTGCCCGCTTTGGGGACCCCGTTCCCACTTTGGGGACCTCCTTCCCAGTTTGGGGCCCCCACGTTGGACCCCACTCCCAGCCCCTCGCCATCGATCGGCCAACGGCAGCAGCTTCTCGCAGGAATTTGGACCAAATCCCCCCCCCGCCCCCCCCCCCCCCCGGGCAGGTGGGATGGGGGTCACTGAAACCCCAGCGGGGCGACAACTGCCCGGTGGGGTTGGGTTTCGGGGGGGGGGGGGGGTGGTGGGAGATTTATCACCTCCAGACTCATGGAACCCCCCCCGGCATTTCCCGGGGCGCTGCTGCCGCCCCCCGGCACAGCTCTGGGGGGCTGGGGCAGCCCCACGGGAGCCGGAGAGGGGCCCGGCTGCTTGTCCAAACATGGCCAGTGATTTCGGAGGCCGACACCAGAGCTGGCTCGAAGGATGGCGGAGGGGTGGCCACTGGGGGGGGGGGGGGGGGCACCCTGCACATCCCAAACCCCACTGTGACCCCGACAGCACCACCCCAGCGCCTTCCTCCTCCTCCTCCTCCTCCCAGGGACCCCCGGCTGGACCCTGGGGGCCAGCCCGGCTCCCCGGGGCAGGACTGAGCCCAAAGCCACCCAGGGAGGACACGGCTGGTGCCCGGGGGCGGCGGGGGGAGCCCACCGGGGAGCCGGCCCCGGGCCTGGGGGGCCACGGAAATGCTTTTTCCCTGAGCCAGCCCCGGCGATGGGAGAAGCGGGAAGGAAAGGCCCTGACACCCCCCCCCCCCGCTGCAGGTGGCCGAGGGGAGCCGGGGGGTCCCGGCCCCTCGGGGAAGACCCCAGCCCCCCGGTTCCCCTCCGCCCCCCGGCCAAGCCCACCCGCCCGGCCGAGAAACGCCTTAGCCCCCCAAAAGCAGCCAAGCCCAGGAGGGCAACACCCCACAGCCCGGTGCTCCCTGCCTGCTCCTGGCAGCCCCTCCAAACACGGGGACACGCGACCCCCCCCCCCCCAAACCCCTCCCTGCTGTTGGCAGCCCCCCCCCCCCCAAAAAAAGCCTATTTAGGGAGGGGGGACACAACCAGGCATCTCCCCAGAAAGGCTCCCGGCTGGGGGCACTGCCAGGGAGGCCCAGCACACCCCCAAAAAGCCTCTCCCCGTTGGGGGGCACCAGGCAGGAGAGGGTACACAGCCCCCCCCCCAGCCCCCCCACTCCGCACCCCCCCACCCCCCCCCCGGAGCCCCGGCCCCGCAGGATCGGGCCCCGCCGGATCGGGCCCCGCCGGATGGGGCCCCGCGGGGGCGGGATCGGGCCCGCCGCGCTCCACGCCGCCCCCTGCAGGACGGCCGCGGCGTTCGGAATTCCCACTCTTTCCTCTGATTGGCCACCCGCTTCGAACCAATGAGAGAGGAGTTGTCTGTCGGGGAGGCGGACCCGGCAGATATCGTAGCCAATCGAAAGCCGGAAAGGCGTTCCGCCTCCCGAACCGGCCAGGAAGAGCCAGCAACCAATGAGAATCGGGGCGGGGTGGAAGGGGCGAGGCGGTGGGCGGGCGGCTGAGTGAGTCGGGGCCAATGGGCGCGGCGCGAGGGGCGGAGGGGGCGGTCCCCGCGGGGCCGTTCCCAGCCAATGGGAAGCGCGGGGGGCGGATCCCCGGCTTCCAGAGAGTTCGGAGACGGGTAGCGGAGCGGCGGCGGCGGTGAGTGGGGGCGGCCCCGGCCCCCCGGGACCCCCGGGCCCTCCCCGGGCCCCCCCGGGCCTGACACCCCGCTCCCTGCCCGCCCGCGGCGGCAGGGACCGGCCCGGTCCTGGGGGGACCCTCGGGAGCGGGGCCGGGCCCGGTCCTGGGGCGCCGGGGCCTGTCAGCAGAGGGGACCCGGCCTCCCCCTGCCCTGACCCGGCCGGGGAGGGAGAGGGGAACGGCACCCCCCACCCCCCCCCCCCCCCGTGGGGTGTCTCCTCGGGGTGCCCCCCTGCCACGGCGGGGCCCTGCCCCACGGGACCGGCTTTGGGCCCCCCCCCCCCCATCGCGGTGGGGTGCCCCGTGGGGGGTGCTGGCGGCCCCCACGCGCGGCCCGCGCTGTCGCGTCCTGGGGACCGGGATGTCACATCGGACACCGCGACAGTCCCCCCACCCCCGGCCCAGCGGCTGCCCCGTATCCCCGGGGGGGGGGGGGGCTCGGAGGTGCCCGGGCGGGAGGGGACGCCAGCCCCGAAGTCCCCGGGTTGGACGTGGGGACCAGCCGGGGCCACGCGGGACGGATCCAGCCCCGGCCCCGGGGGGCTGCCAGCCCCGGGGGGGGACCGATCCGGTGGCGTTTCTCAGGAGGAGCCACTTATTTACCTCCTGCCGGGGGAGCCCGGAGCAGGCTGGGTGCAGGAGGATGGGCACTTCCCCGTGTCCCGTCCCGTCTCCCCGTGTCACAAGATAAACACGTCCACACCCCGCGTGGGGCTTATCGGCTCCCGGCACATTGCCCGGTGCAGGGGGTGAGCGGCTGGGCCACGGGACGGGGGAGCTTCCGCCACCCCGCGCCCCACAGGATGTTGCTGGTGTGGGGAAACTGAGGCAGGGCTGTGCGAGCTTGGGTGCAGGATGGCTCCGCGGGGAGAAGAGGGATAAAAACCCTTGGTGAGTCCCACGGGTGGGGGGTCCTGGGGCAGGGAGGGGTGTCGTGGAACGGAGAGGGGTCCCGGGCCGGGGCTCACGGCTCTCTCCTCTCACAGCACATCAGCAGCGAGGAAGATGGTGAAGGAGACGGGATACTACGACCTGCTGGGTGTGCGGCCGGGAGCCAGCCTGGACGAGATCAAGCGGGCGTACCGGCGCCTGGCACTGCGCTACCACCCCGACAAGAACCCCAGCGAGGGTGAGCGGGTAGGTGCAGCCCCCCCCCGGCCCCCCACCCCACTCGCTTCCCCCTTGCCTCACCCACTTCTCTCCCCTCCCCAGTTCAAGCAGATCTCCCAAGCCTATGAGGTGCTGTCGGACGCCCACAAACGGGCTCTCTACGACCGCGGCGGGGAGCGGGCCATGAAGGAGGGCGGCCTGGGGAGCCGAGGAGGAAGCGGCGGATTCGGCTCCCCCATGGACATCTTCGACCTCTTCTTCGGCGGGGGAGTGCGGATGCGTGGCCGGGCGGACAGGCGAGGTACCGGGGGACGAAGGACCCGCCGGGACCCCGGGTGCTGGGAGGGGATTGACGCCCAGTCACGGTGCGGTGCTGGCTCACGGGGGGCACCGGGATGCGGTTGGCAGCCCACGGGCCACCTCTCTCCCCGCGGTGCACAGCCTGACACGGTTCCTCGTCATCCTCATTACTTTCTCCATCTGCCCCTCTTCAAAGGGCCCTTCCCTGTCCCTGTCCCAGCTTTCCCCTGCCATCCCCGGGGCTGGGGCTGAGTCAGCCCAGCGCTGCCCTCGGCTCCCCGCGAGCCCCGGGGGGAGGCTGCAGCAAGATGCAGGGCGTGCAGGGCTGCTCCGGTGACTCTACGGATGCTTTTGGCCTGGGTCACTGGGAGAGGGTGACTCGCCACGGCGTTTCTTGCTGAAGTGGCACGATTTAATAGCAGGGCAATTAGGAGGCCAAGGGGAGCGTCTCGGCGACTCTAGGCAGAGCCTCTCCAGCCGGGTTGAGGAAGGCCCTGGGGTAGGAGCCGTGCCCGACCCACGCTGGGGACAACTGGCAGGATCCGGGCTCGGAGGCGCGAGGAGATCCCTGCTGGAGGTTCCTCTGAGCCCTCACGCCGAGCCTGGCTTAAAGCTGTTCCCGTTCCTGCCGCCGTCCCCCAGGACTGGCTCTGGAGGGAAGCTGTCAGCCACCGCTCCCCGTGGAGAACCGGTGATGCCGAGCCGCAGCGGCCGGCATCCATCTGGTCGTGGCTCGGGGAGTGGCGTGCGACCGGGCGCTGATCTGGGCTCTCCCCTCCCTCCGTCCGTCCAGGGAAGACGGTGGTGCACCAGCTCTCGGTGTCGCTGGAGGACCTCTACAACGGCACCACGCGCAAGCTGTCCCTGCAGAAGAACATCATCTGTAGGAAATGCGGAGGTGAGTGCCGGAGGGGCCGGGCCGCAGCGTGCCCCGGGGGGTCCTCCCCAACGCCGCAGCCCGGTCGCTCACCCCTCTGCCTCCCCTCGCCGCAGGCTGCGGGGTGCGGGAGGGTGCCCAGAGGAGGTGCCCCAAGTGCCACGGCTCGGGCATGGAGGTTCGCATCCACCAGCTGGGGCCCAGCATGATCCAGCAGATCCAGACGGTGTGCTCCCAGTGCCAGGGCCAGGGCGAGTGGATCCGGCCTCGGGACTGCTGCCTCACCTGCAACGGCCGCAAGGTCGTGCGGGAGAAGAAGATCCTCAGCGTTCACCTGGATAAAGGTGAGACAGGACCGCGTGGGGAGAGCGGGGTCACCCCCGAAATGCCCCCCGCGCCCTGAGCTCTCCCCGCGCGCCCCGCAGGCATGAAGGACGGGCAGAAGATCACCTTCCATGAGGAAGGGGACCAAGTTCCCGGCTTGGAGCCCGGGGACATCATCATCGTCCTGGATCAGAAGGAGCACCCCGTTTTCCGACGCAGCGGTGACGACCTCATCGTCAAGAGGGAGATCAGCCTGGCAGACGCCCTGTGCGGCTGCCGACAGGTCATCCGCACCCTGGACAACAGGACCCTGCTCATCTCCTCCCAGCCAGGTGGGGTGGGACGGGGTTGGGGTGCTCCGGGATACCCCTGCAACGAGCCGGGAGGGCGCTAGGAGCTGCCAGGCGCAGCGAGGTGACACCGATCTCTGTCTCAGGTGACGTTATCCGACCCGGAGACCTGAAGTGCGTCCCCAACGAGGGGATGCCCGTCTATAGGAGCCCCTTCCAGAAGGGAAAACTCATCCTGCAGTTCCAGGTGAGGAGCCGGGGCCGGGCAGGAGCCGGTGTCCCCCATCTTCCGGGGTCCCCGTGCGTCCATCCCGCGCCTCCACGTCCCCTGTCCCCTCGCAGGTGAAGTTCCCCGAGCCCGGCTGGCTCCCCACCGACCGCCTGCGCCAGCTCCAGGCCTTCTTCCCGCCCCAGGAGGAGGTGATGGCCACCGAGGACACGGAGGAAGTGGAGCTCAGCGACTACACGTCCCACGGCGGGTCCGGCCGACGGCCCTACACCGGCGAAGCCTACCACGAAGACGACTTCGAGGACGGCACGCGCCAACACGTCCAGTGCCAGACCTCGTAGCCGGGGGCGAGGGGGACCGGAGCCCCCCCACGGGCGGCAGCCGGGCTCGTCCCACGGGGTCGCGGGGCAGGGCTGGGGCCGCTCGGCGGGGAAGGGGGCTCGGAGAGCCGTCACGTTCAGGGATGTACATAGGTCGCCTTTCCGACAGCACTTAACCTCCCTCGCCCCCCTCCCCGGGGAGCCAGGCGCGGGGCTGCCCCCCTTTGGGGGTCCCCCACACCCTCCCGCCGAGGGGAGAGGCCGGGGACGAGGCCCCTCTTTGACCTGCCCTCGAGAGGAGACAGACCCTCCCTCCGGCTCCATCTCCGTGGCGGCAGAGGAGCCGCCGCCGCCGCCGCTGCTGCTGCGCTGGCCGTGGGCTTGGTGGCCGGATCCAGCCGTTGGTAGCCCAGCGGGACAGCACAGCCCTGGACTGATGACCGGCCGGGGGGGGGGGGGGGGACACGGATGACCTCGCCCCCTGCCTCAGTTTCCCCATCTGCGGTCCGGTGGGACAAAGCCTCCGCGGGAGCCGATTTGGGGAGGACGGGAACTGGCCGGCTCAGCCGCTGTCCCCCGCCGGGGTCCCTGCCACTGCCCCATGGTGCCACCGGCCCCACGCCGCGGGGTGCCGCTGCCCGGGCCCCCCGAGGTCCCTTGCTTTGCCCGTTTCTTTCCTTGCTGGGAGCCTGGGTCAGGCCTGGGGAGCGGAGGGGGTTTCTCTTTTCTCTTTGCACAAAACAGAAGGGGGTTGGGGGGGGGGGGACACCCGTCCCTTTAATTTATTTTTGGAAGGATTTTAAAAATTTTTCTTTTTTTTCTTTTTTTTTTTTTTTTTTTTTTTGGGAGACTTTGTACACGGCATTAAAAGCAAATCCCGAGTCGGAGTGGCTGCGTGTTCCCGCAGCGGGGCCGTGCTCCCCGCGGAGAGGCCGGTGGCGTGCGGGTGGTGACTCCTGCTCCCCGCTTTGATCTGCCGGGCGTGCCTCAGTTTCCCCAGCTTTGCACAACAGCGAGGTGACCCGCAGGGCTCGGCCGGGGCCGGGAGCCAGGTCCTGCCCTCCCGGCCTGGGCATTTCCCCCCCCCCCCCCCCCCTTCACCTCCTCCTCCCGGTGAGCTCCGGCTGCCAAAGCTCCGGGGCGGAGGACGCGGACCCCTGAGGTCCATGGCTGCCCAGGCAGGGTCCAGACCCCCCCCTCACCCCATCTTCCCATCCCTGCCCCCCCCTCACCCCGTTTCATCACCCCCAGAGCCCCTTCTCCCACCCCCAGACCCCCCCTCACCCCCTTATTACCCTCCCTGGACCCTTCACATCATCTCGGCATCCCTGGAGCCCCTCACGATGGAGGCAGACCCCCCCCCCCCCCCCCAAACAAGCTCAGCCCCCCCCCCCCTCCAGCCCTGCACTCACCCCATGGGAGGGCACACGATTGAGTGGGGGGCTCCAGGCTCCCGGCCCCCAAAAACACTGGGGGTCAAGCTGCACCCCATGAAACACCCCACAGCCCCCTTCTACATGCAGCCGCCTGCCGAGACGCCCCCCCCCCCCCCTTTCTGTGCATGAGGATGGGAGTGGGACCCCGCAGCCCCTCACCCATGGGGACCCCCAGCCTGGGAGGGGGGGGGGCTGCAGCTGGACCCCCCGCTTCCATGCCGGGGCCCAGGAAAGCGTCCGGCGCCAGATGTGGCTGGAAGGCGGGGGGGGGGGGGGAAGAAGAGGAGGAGGAGGCCGAGAACAATGCTGGCCGGCTGCCAGCCGCAGGGGGAGCGAGGCGGGGGGCTCCCTCTGTGCCCCCCCGCCCCACGGCCCCCAGGCCGGAGGGCAGCGGGGTGCCCCGCCAGCGGGGCGAGCTGGGGCGAGGGGATGGGGCGAACCCGCACGGGAGGTGACGGTCACCCCCGTCACCCCCCAGCAAAGGCTTGGCTGTCCCCTCCCAGAGCTGACGGCGCTTTCGGGGAGCCACCCTGCTCGCCCAGTTGTGCCATCGGCCATCGCTGGCCCGCGCGGGCGCCCACGAGGACGGGCGCGTCGCCCCGCGTCGGACGGGGACACCCCCGAGACGAGGGTCCCCTCCTGTCGCGCCCGGTGCGAAGCACCGCGTCCCCAGGGAAGGGGACCCCGCCGGTGGGACCCCCCCAGCCGGTCTCTGCCCACGCCGCCGGGCCTGGGCAAGGCCACGCTGCTGCCATGTGCCAGAGCCCGTCCGGGCAGGTGGCCCCGCTGCTGACTCACGGACGCGCCCTGTGCCCTCGGCACGGCGCTGGCATCGCCGCGGCCGCAGAGCCGGTGACCCACCCAGAAACCCCCTTTCCAGGGAGCAGAAAAGGGGGGGGGGGCTGAGGGATGAAGACTCCCCCCCCCCCCCAAGCTTGGCACTTCCCCGGCCCCCCGGGCTCGTCAGCCGGGCCCCATAACGAGCCGGTACGGGAAGGGGGGGCTTTGCTGGGCGGTCTGGCAGCCGGCCCGGACCCCCGCACCCCTCGGGACCATCCAGGGTGGGCACCGACCCGGGGAGCAGCCGGCCCGGAGGGTGCTGGGGGTGGTGGAGGGGGTGCCCCCAGCCCCGGGGGGGTGCGGGTGGGGAGGGCAGGAGCTCGGCCCCCCGCTTGCAGCGGCATTAGGGGGGTCCAGCCAGGTGGGGTGGGGGGGTCCCAGCTCAGCTGGAGCCGTTTCAGCCCCCTCCCAGCACCGTGGGGCTGGAGGAGGGGGGGGTCTGTGTTACTCCTCCAACCCAGCTAAGCCCCCCCCCCGAGCCAGGAGCCCCCCCTGCCCCAGCATCCCAGCCCGGTGGAGGGGGATGTCCCCCCCCCAAACCTGCCCAACAAGCCCTGTCCTGCCCCCCCGGGCAGGTATTCACCATGGCGGGGCCAAGACCCCCGCTTCGGGTGGGTCAAAGCCCCCCGCTCCCTCCCGATGGCTCCAGCATGGGGGGGGGGGGCGGGGGGGGGGGGGGCAAGGGGCGAGGGGGGGATGAGGTTCAACCCTGGGGACCCCGAAGGGGCCACATCTCCCCCCCCTGCTCACCCTCGCCCGGCCGAGCCTTCGCTTCCAGAAAATGCATGAAAAATGCGGGGGCCCCCCCGGGGTCGGGTATTCATTACCCACAGCACAAAGCGGGGCCGGGGGGGGGGGCCGAGGCCCCGCTTTGTCTCCGGCAGATGAAAGGCAAGGGGCCAGCCTGGGCCCCCTCCCCAGCCCGGGGGGGGGCAGCGAGGCCGGCCGGGGGCCGCCGAGGTCACCGGGGAGGATTAGTGCCGGATTAGAGGTGCCGGGGGGCACCCGAAACCACCCACGCGGTCCCATGGGATTGGGGGGGCGGGGGTCACAGCCCAGAGCATCCCACCAAGGTTTTGGGGTCATTCGCAGCGCGGGGCCCCCCCAGCCCCGCTCCCCCAGCAGCGGCCGGAGGAGGAATTTGCTTTTGTTTAAGGAGCAGCCGCCATCCAACGCCCAGCGCCGGCGGCCAAGACCTGGCGTGGGGCGGCCGTGCAGCGGGGAGGGGGCACAGCCAGCCCCTGCACCCCCACCCCCCCCCCAGGACCCCCCCATCACGGTGGGGCAGCACCCACGGAGCAGGATGGGACCCCCCAGGTCCCCAGTGTGGCCGGACACTGAGCTGGGAGGGGGGGAGTGCGGGCAGCTGGCGGCCCCCCCCCAAATATCCAGATGTGCCACCCCTGCTCTCGGGGTACCAGGGCCCCCCCTGTGCTCCCCCCGCAATCCGGGGGCTCGGAAGAGAGACAAATCGGAGCCGTCCCCAGGGCAGCGGGGGAGAAAGGGGATATTCCTTCGACGGGAGAAGCGGGAGAGCCCGAGTCGGGGGGGGGCAGCTGGTTTCCATTACCGGCTGCTCCCGCCCGGTTGTGGCTTTTGCGAGGTCTCGGGAGGAGGTGGGGGGGGGGGGGAGGGGGAACGGTGGGTTTGGTGAAGAGGGGAGGGGGCCGCATCCAGCGCCCACCCCGTCCGCTGGCACCGGTCCTGCCGGTGATGCCATCCGGTTGCGGTGCGGGGATGTTGGGAGAGCCGGGACGCGGCCCTGGCAGAGGTTTGGGAAGGGTGAGGGGGGCGATGGGCACCTGCCAAGCCTTCACCTGGAGATACCGGAGCCCTTCCTCCTCCTCCTCCTCCTCCTCCTCCTCCTCCTCCTCCTCCTCCTCCTCCTCCTCCTCCTCCTCCTCCTCCCCAGGGAAGGTGTAATTACACCCCTCCTGCTGCTGAACGCGCTCCCCGGCCGTGCAGCATCGCACCCGGGGCATGGGGGGGCAAAGCCAACCCCGAGTCCTGCCCCCCCCCCCCC
Organism: Mycteria americana; assembly: GCF_035582795.1. Taxonomy (NCBI): domain Eukaryota; kingdom Metazoa; phylum Chordata; class Aves; order Ciconiiformes; family Ciconiidae; genus Mycteria; species Mycteria americana. The sequence continues at coordinate 2,601,935 of NC_134389.1, read as the reverse complement.
CCCCCGGGGGGCCACTCACCGCTGTCCCCTCCCTGGCCGGGGCAGGAGGGGTGCTGGGTCCTGGGGACCCGGGGGTGCTGGCCCTGTCCCCCCCCCCGTCATCACCCCGAAGGCACCCCACGGCTCGGTGGGGCCCGGGTGCTGGCAGGGGGAGTGGGTCGTCAGTGCCCCCCACCCTGCCCCACGGCAGCCGGCCGGGGGGGGTCCCAGCCCACCCTGGGGAGCCGCTTTGCTGCGTCTCCCAAAAGAAGGGGGAGAGCCAGGGCTGGGCTGGGTGCGGGGAGCGGCTGCACCCCCCGTCCCCGGGGCAGGGCTCCCCCGCACCCCGACCCTCCCCTGCACCACCACCAGCAGAGCCCCCCCGTCCTCCCCCTGGGGTAATTAATGCCCCCTCACGGAGGGCAATTAGCAGGCAGCACCCAACGAGCATCCCCTCCAACAGCTCAGGGAGCCACCTCCTGGCCCACAGCACCCATGGGTGCCCCGGCTCCTCCAGCCGAGCCGGGAGAGGGTCTCGCCCCCACCCCTGCACCAAGCCCAAAGGGTGAGCTGCGTCCCAGCCCCACGCCACCCTCCCTGCCCCACGGCTGCCCCACGGCTGCCCCTCGCTTCCCACGCTGGGACGTGCCAACCCAGCCACCGCCTTCGCCCCCGGCCCCTTGCGCAACGGCTTGGGTGCGGGATCCCTGCGTGTGCCAGCGGGGCCGGGAGGGGACAGGGACACTGGGGGGGGGTTAGGACATTTATTGAAAAGAGGAGGGAGGTGGCGGGGACGATCCCGGGGGGGTTCGGACCCTGGGGGGGTTCAGACCCGGAGCCGCACAGCCGCGGTGCCACCGGGTTGGGGTTTTTTGGTGTTTCCTTCCGATACAAAATTCACAAATAAATACTGGGGAAGGGGAGAGCGAGCGCAGCCCCGGGGCAGGGCGAGGGCCAGGGGCTGCATTAAAAAAAACCCAAAAAACAACCACCAAACTGAACCAAAAACAGTTAAAACCAACCCAAAGGCCCAGGGAGGCGGCTGCGTTACCCCCCGCCGCGGCCCCGGCACCTCTCCAAAAACCGGGCGCTTTGTCTGCAGCAGCAGAACGGGGCCAGAAAATGAGATATTTTTTTCCTGCCCCCGGAGAGACCCCGCGCTGCGGGGGGGCGAAAAAGCCGCCTTCCCCCCCCCCCCCCCCAAAAAAAAAGGGGTTGCTCTGATTTACCCCCGTGGGAAGGTGCGACCCCCTCCCCGTGGCTGTGGGGTGAGCGGAGGGGGCCAGCGGGGACACAGGGTGGGAAATGGGGTCTGGGGGGGCCAGGGGGGACGTGGGGCCAGGGGACCGGCGCTGGCTGGGGAGGGGAGGGGGCTGGGGCGGGGGGGAGGACGGGGACACTGGCGCGGTGGCGGGGGGTCAGCGGAGCGGGGGCGTCACTCCCGGACGTAGACCCTGGTGCAGACGACGTCGTCGGCCGTCATCGTCTGCAAGGAGGGAGCAGCGTCACGGTCACGGCCCCCACCCCACCCCACGGGAGCTTCCCAGCATGCACTGGGGCAGAGATGCCCTCCCTCCCCCCCTCACCCCACCACCACCACCACCTCCCCTCCCCGGTCCTCACCAGGATGAGCTCCCCGTCGTTGGTCATCTCCCTGGACCAGCCCGTCTTGGGCCCTTCGCCCTTCAGCAGCCGCTGCTCGCACACCATCTTGTTCTCGCTCTCCCACTTGGCCAAGCTCTGCAGCGGGGGGAGAGGGGGACGCTGGGGCGGGGGGGGGGGGGGGGACACGACACCCCGAGAAGCCCCCGCCAGGCAGGACCATCCATCACCGCTCGCCCGCCAAGAGACGGATGGGGCCATTTGTTCCCCGGCCCGACAGTTGCCCGGGCTCATCTGTCACCTAGGAGGGGTGCGGGGAGGGGAGGGGGCGCGGGGAGAGGGAGGGCCCAGCCCTCTGCTCCTCACCGGGGAGAGCGCGCGGCCGCGTGCGCGCAAACACGGGTGGGGACGTGCAAACGGGGGCGTGCGAGCACGCTCGTGCGCGCGCGCAAAAATGCGTGCGCGAAGACGGGCGCGCGCGCGGGCGTGACCCCGCCGCGCGCAGCGCGCTGCCGCCCTCACGCAAAAGGTGCGGGGGCGCGCCCACGCGCGCGTAACCGTGCGCGCCCGTCTGCGTGCACGCACGCGAGCGAGCGCTCCCGCCCTCCCGCGAAACGCGTGCGCCCGCGCAAACGGAGCGGCGCGCGCGCGTGCGCCGGCGGGCTCGCGCGTGCACGTACGGCGCCCGCGCGCCTCTGCGCGCCCGCGCGCGTGAGCGAGTCCTCCCGCCCTCGTGCATGGGGTCGGGGTGAGCCCCCACCTTGCAGGGCCGCCCGTCCACCGTCTGCTCCTCGAACTCCTCCCCGATCCTGAAGCTGATCTCGGTGGTGCGGACGGTGGTCGAGGTCTTGATGTAGAAGCTCTCCCCGTCCTGCTTGATCTCCACCGCCGGCTTCGAGGCCGCTGCCACCGCGATCTTCCTCAGCATCATGTTGACGCCTGGGGAAGGGGATGGGGGTGTCGAGCCGCAGCATCCCCCGGCGCGGGGGGGACCGGAGCTGCCCCTTCCCCGGGGGGTGACCCGCAGCCGGGGAGGTTAAGTGCCTCTCGGGGCTGGATGCGGCCCCCTCTCCCGCAGGAGCTCCTTTCGAAGGGCGGGGGGGGTCAGCGTGGGGGGGGGGGGGACACACGGCCACGACCCCCCATTTGGCAGCGACACATCCCAGGGGGACCCCGAGCACTGCAGGCGGCTCAGGGCGACCCACGGGGAGACGCAGGAGCCCTGGGCCACATCTGGGCCACATCTGGCTCCGATTACCTGGCGGTGAGGCGGGGGACGATGCCGGGGCCGCCTCCGGATGCGCCCGAGGGAAGGGACGAGGGTGACGGGGAGGGTGCGCGGGGACGAGGGCTCACCCAGCGCGGGGTGACGGCGGGGACAAGGCACCCGCTCCGAGCTGGGCCGGGGAGCAGCTCCACGCCTGGTGACCTGCGTGACCCCCCCCCGAGGGGTCCCCACGGTCCCGTCCACCCCCCGCCCCCCACAAACCGCGGGGCAGCTGGGGCTTTGTCCCCGCTGCCGGAGGTGGCCCATCCATCACGGCCCCGAGCCCCCGGCTGTCACCGGAGGCAGCCCAGCTCCCCGGGGAGCTGCTCTTTGGGGACATTGTTCCCGTGTCACCCTCCGGCAGCCGAAAGCTGCGGGTGGGCGCCCGGCCAGCCCTCCCGGGAGAGGGATCGTGCCCCGGCCGCCACCCCCTGCACCCCCAGAGAGGGTCCCTGCAGACAGGGGCTCCCCCCACCCCAGGGACAGGGGGGGGACACAGACAGTCCCAGCCCCACAGTGGGGACACGGGTGGGACGCGGGCGCTCGGGGAAAGCTCCGGGAGCCGAACCCTCCTGCAGCGGGGACGGACACGTCCCTGCGGGGTCCCCTCCACGGCCACGCCACGTCCCCCCCGTGGCCGGACCCTCCGGGATGCCGCCGCTGGCCGGGGCGGTGGGGCTGGGGTCTCCACGGCCGCCCCCGGGTCCCTTCCCTCCCTCCGAGGCCCGACTCGCGCCGGGGCGGGTGCCCGAAACCCAGCCACGGGCAGACGCAGCCCCACACGTCCCCCACGCGATGTTCACGGGGTGGGGGGGGCACACACGGAGAAACAACCCCCAAAGGGAGCAAAAGCTGGGGGGGGGGGAGGGATGATGCAGCCAGACTGGGGGTCTTGAGCTGATCCTCCCCCCCCCGAAGCCCCTCCGCCCGGGGGGTCTGGAGGTATCGGCTTCCCCCAAAGTTGCTGAAAGGCCGGGGGGGCCCGGGGGGTGGCGAAGGGCAGGAGCCCCCCGCTTGTGCCGTGGGAAAGGAAGAGCGGCTCGCTGCGGGCTGGCAGATTTATTTTCCTGCTGAGGTTTCTCGGAGCCAGTTTCACCGGCGGGGCTGGAGGGGGGAGAGGGGGCGAAGGGGGGAGAGGGGAGTGAAATCCAAGAAAGTGATAATTATACTGAAATATTTGTTACGTATCCCCTAACCTGGAAAATATTCTGCTCCGGCAGCTCCCCGGCAGGCGAGGAGAGGGTCAGGCGGAGGGGAGCGGCGGCGGGGGGGGCTGGCTCCGGCCCTGCCCAAAGCCCTGGGGACCCCCGCAGCCTGTGCCCCCCGCTTCCCCCCCCTGCAATGGGTCCTGGCTCCATGAGCTGCCCCCCCCAAAGCCCTGCTCCCCACTTTGGCCGTGGTGGGAGGCGGAGGGGACCCGAAATGAGCCCTGTGGGGATGGGGCACCCACGCAGCGAGGACCCATCTGGGCTGTGGTTTTGGGGACACCCAAAGGGGTCCGGGCCCCGGTGGGGCGGGTGGGCCCCGTTGGGTGCCTTTAGGGTGACAGGCGCAGGGTGCTGGGGGGAGGAAGCCCTCGGTGTGAAGGGGACCGTGACAGCGGCAGGGTCCTGGGGGGAGAGTTTGGAGGTGCCTGCACCTGGGGAGGCCACCACGGTGGGGAAACTGAGGCAGAAGGAGCGGGGGGGTCCATCAGGGGCCATGTGGGACCCCTCGGGAGTGGGACACGCTGCCCAGCCCCCTCCCCGTGCCTCAGTTTCCCCCGTGGAGAAGCAACGCCGGGGGCTTTGTGAAAAGGGGGAGCAGGGTGGGGGTCCACACACGCTCCGGGCCCCGCGATCCCCCTCCCCAAAGGCTGGAGGAGGGTTTTGGGGGGCAGACGGGAGGCGGGACCCCCCCGGCTCCCCCGCCGCCCCCCAGCCAGCCCCGGGGCGGGGGGCTCGCACTCACCCAGCGCCTTCAGCAGCTCCTCGAAGTTTTCCGAGCTCTTCATCTTCCAGTTCCCGGAGAAGTTGGGCATCGCGGCTACCGGGGGGGGGGGCGGGGGGGGGGGGTTAAGAAGCACCGGCTGGGGTCGGAGGGGGGGGACCGAGGGGGAACCGAGCGGCACCGACCGACCCGCCGCACCCTCCGCACCGGCACCGCGCCCGCCGCTCTCCGGTCCCGTCCCGTCCCGCCCGCGCCGGCCGTTTTATTGCGGGGCTGGTCCCACCCCCTCCGCCCCCGGCCCCGGCCCCGCTGCCGGGGGCTCCGCGCTCACCTGCGGGGCTCCGCACCGGGAGGGCTCCGGCGGGAGCAGCCCCCCCCCCCCCCCCTCCCCGCCCCGGCTCTGCCCCGCAGGGGGTGGAGACCCCCCCCCAGCTGCCTCTGCACCCCTCGAATCTGCCTGCACCCCCCTGAACTACTCCCATCCCCCCCGCCCCGAGCTGCCCGCACCCCCCCAAGTGGCCCACGTACCCCCAAGCTTCCTCTATCCCCCTAATCTGCCTGCACCCCCCTGAACTGCCCACATCCCCCCCCCCAGCTACCTGCACCCCCTAATCTGCCTGCACCCCCCCTGAACTGCCTACACTCCCCCCAAGCTGCCTGCACCCCCCTAATCTGCCTGCACCCCCCCTGAACTGCCCACAACCCCCCCACCCCAAAGCTGCCTGCACCCCTCTGGAGCCACCTGCACCCCCCCTAATCTGCCTGCACCCCCCTGAACTGCCACATCCCCCCCCAGCTGCCTGCACCTCCCGAGTTGCCTGCACCCCCCAAGCTGCCCGCATCCCCCTGAGCTCCCTGCACTCCCCCCCAAGCTGCCTGCTCCCCCCTAAATCTTTCTGCACCCCCCAAGCTGCCCGCACCCCCCTGAGCTCCCTGCATCCCCCCCAAGCTGCCTGCACCCCCTAAATCTGCCTGCACCCCCCCAAGCTGCTCACACCCCCCTGAGCTCCCTGCACTCCCCCCCCCAAGCTGCCTGCACCCCCCTGGAGCTGCCTGCACCCCCCTAAATCTTTCTGCACCCCCCCCAAGCTGCCCGCATCCCCCTGAGCTTCCTGCATCCCCCCCCAAGCTGCCTGCACCCCCTAAATCTGCCTGCACCGCGCCAGCTGCCCACATCCCCCTGGAGCTGCCCGCACCCCCCTAAATCTTTCTGCACCCCCCCCAAGCTGCCCGCATCCCCCTGAGCTCCCTGCACTCCCCCCTCCCCAAGCTGCCTGCACCCCCTAAATCTGCCTGCACCCCCCAAGCTGCCCGCACCCCCCCCCCCCCCCCCGGGGACACAGAGCTGCCCGGCCCTGCGTCCACTCGCACGCCGGCGGCACAGCCGGGTGCTGGCTGGGCACCCACGGGTGTGCACACGCCTGGAGGCACGCCAGGGGCACGCGTGTTCGCACACGCACACCTGCACACGGGCGCAGATGTCTGTACACGCGTGTGCGCGCGCAGGTGCTCGCGCGCAGCACATACACGCACGTGGACATCAGTGTACACGCACGTAATTTGTCCGGCCACGCGTTACACACACACACACACACACGTACGTACGTAACGTGTGTCTGCGCACACGCGTGTGCGCACGTGTACACGCGTGCACGGCCGGGGAGCGGGGGGGCTGCGTCACCCCCCGGCTCCGGGACCGGCCAGCCTTCGCCGCGCTGCGTGAGGTTTGCTTTGGCTGCGGGCCTGGGGGAAAGCAAGATTAACTGCTAACGCTAGATTAAACCCCTGATAAATTGGGCCTGGGTAAAGTGTGATGAATTATTTTCTGGGGTTTCCCTCCTCTGCAAACCGCCGGAGGAAGGTGCCGCGCGGGGCAGGTTGTGCCGCGGTGCCGGTCGCCGGTATCGCAGCCCCGGCCAAAACCCGGCGAGCGAGAGCGAGTGAGAAATGGCGTTTCTGGTTCATCGGCAGCTCTGAAATGGAAGGAGAGAGATTTCTGCTGTGGTTTGGGGGGAAAACGCCCCCGCCAGAGCTGCCGTCACCCCCCCCCCCCCCCTCCTGCCGCCCACATCCCCCCCTCGCCCCCAAAATCTCCGGGCTGCCGTGCCGGGGAGCCAAGTTGCGGCTTGCAGCGAGTCTCTAATCCCCCGAAGAACAGGATTTCTAACAAAGAGCTGACATAACCTTACCTACAGCAACGCAGATGCTCGACGTGATGTCAGAGGGGATGGGGACAGGGGACGGGGACCTCTGCAAACTCCGGCAGAGCCGGAGGGGCTCGGGGAGGGGGCGCAGGGGCAGGGTCACCCCACCCCCTTCATCCTGGGGGTGCAGGACTTGTGTCCCCCCATCATGGAGAGACAGGAGGGGGTGATACCGGGTGTTTGCTCCAAGTTTGGGGAAATCGGGGGGGGAAAAAAGCACCCCATTTGCAGGAGAAGGGGGGGGGGGGGGCTGGGGGTGGGGGCCTGCCTGCACCCCCATCCCCACGGGGACCCCTCGTCCCGGTGGGCCGGGGCTGTCCTGGACACGGCAACCCAGCGGGGTTCTGAACGCCAGCCCCGGCAGCCCCACATCTGGAAGGGATTCTACCGGGAAGGGCGGATAAAGCCTTCGCACCCCACCCTCCTCTCCCTCCTTCCCGTCCCAGGAAAGCCCCTGGGGTGGGCAGGCAAACACCGGCACCAAGCAACCCCCCCCCCGGCAGAGCCGGTGAACCCCGGGAAGGCCACGGATTAATCGGGAAAAAGGGGGATGCGAGCGGGGAGCAGCGTCCCGGTGCCCCGGTGCGGCAGCGGCTGGCTCGGCCTCTGGAAACAGCTGGCACCGGCTGCCGCCGCCGCGCTCCCCGCTTCCCGGCAGGACGGGCTGCAAAAATCCTCGCAAACCGCAGAAATCCTGAGCGCGGAGACCGCTGAGGGCCTCCCCCCCCCCCCCCCCCCATAACTCGGGCACGGCTCCCTCCCCGCCTCGGCACCCCTAAATGCTGTCAACGCCCCAGAGCCCCTCGTGGGCAGCCCCCCGGTGTCCCCCGAGCGAGGGCAGGTCACCCATCGCCTCCGTCCCTGCAAATCCATCCCAGCTGGCGGGGCGCAGCCCCCCCCCCCCACCCCCCCCTTCCCCGGCCACGGCCACGGCCGCCGCGGAAATGAAACGCAGCTGGACGACGCGACCGTGTCCTGCCCCGGCCCAGCGGCCAGCGGGGACCCCGGCGGAGGGGTGGGAGGGAGCCCACGCGCCCCACGGCCTCCGCTGCGCCGTCGGCTGCCGTCGCGGCGGGACCCTGCCCCGGGCCCGCTCGCCGGCTCGTGGCCGAAGGGATGCCGGGGCGGGATGGAAGCGAAGCCCCTTCGACCCCGAGCCGCCGGCCGAATCCAGCATCTGCCGCCAAGCTGGGGCCCGGCCGCCTGCTTCTCATTTCCAAAGACGTAAAAAAAAAAAAACTTTTAACGACCGGCCATTTATAACCCGGCTCATAACCCCCCCTCTAATTGCTTCCAAACCCGGCCCAGACACAAAGGCTCCCAGCTTCTCCTCCGCGCTCTCACCTTCCTTTGGATTTTGGGGTTGTAACAGCTTCCCCCCCCCCACCTCACACCCCCCCCCCCCCCCACCTCACACCCCCCCCCCCCCATCCCGGGATGTCGGGATGGGCGTGCGAGGCGGGACCGGGCACACGCGCGTGCACAGGCGTGCACGCACGCAGGCGCTGGGAGGGGGAGAGCGCTGCAAAGCTGTCGTGTGTCCCCCCCCCCCAAAATCACCCCGCAAGATCCCGGCCTGGGGGATGCTCAGGCATCCCCCCCCCCCCCCCCTCCCGGCACGCTGCAGGGGGACGCAGATTTTTGTGTTTAAACCCCAAAGAAAAGGGGGGACCCCCCCCTACACACACACGCGCTGTGGGGGCTCGGGGTGGAGGGGGGGGTTGTGCCCCCCAAAACTCCCCCTCGGTCTCCGCAGCCGGGAGCCGAGCGCGGCCACGTAAACGCACCGAAAGGCTGGAAAATGTGACGCGTGCCGGGGGCTCGGCATCGCCGCCTCCCCCCACCCCGCGGGGCCGCATCCAGCCCGGCGCGGGCGGGAGGGATCCCCCAAGGCGGCCGCTGGCTCGGCACCGGCACCGGCACCGCTCCCGGCCCCGGCGGCTGGAGCCACCGGTGACGAAGGAGGTGACGAGGAGGAGTCACGCGCGCGGGGCCGGCCGGCGGCTCGGGCAGAGCTCGGCCATTTTGGCCACCCCGGCCTCTCGGTGACGCCAGCGGCGGGGACCAGCCGGCTCCCCGGCACCCCACGGTTTAACCAGAAAAGGGGGTGAGGCGGGGGGGTTCCCCCCACAAACCCCGGGCAGGGGGAAGGGGCCGACGCGTACCTGGCCTGAAGAAGAGGCGGGGGACGGGTCACCGGGAGGCAGATGCCGGCAGGCGACGGGTGACGGCTGACGGCAGCCACCCGAGGGGCCCGCTCGGAGCCCGGAAACCCGGCGCTCGGTTGCTCCGTGCCAGGCACGGGCCCCTCGCCCTTCCCGGCGGCGCTGCCGGGGCTCCCCGCGGCCGGGCGGGAGTCATCGGGGAGGAACGGCACCGGCTCGGCCGCGAGCGCTTGGCCGGGGCCCTCTGGCTCTGTGCCCGCGTGAGCCCCTCCGAGGGTCCCGGGAGCTCGGCCCGAGGCGCTGCCTGCAGCCCTGCCTGCAGCCCTGCCTGTCCCAGCCCCACGGTTCTCCCTTCCTGGCCCATTTTGGAGCCAACCTTGCCAAGATCGGGGCGGGGGGGGGGGACGGGGGGCAACCGCTTTGATTTCAAACGACGACGTGGAGGGGAATCTCACGCGGAGCCTGGACGCGGGGCCGAGCGCCGTCCCCAGAGCTCCTCTCCATCCCCCACGCCCCCGCCGAAAGGAAAGGCTCGTTAATCATTTCTTTTTAATTAGGATTTTCTACATAAACATTTCAGTTCAAAGCAGCCCCCCGCTCCCCCCCCCCCGCCCCCCCGGGGGCGGACCGAGAACTCGGGGCACGTTCAAGAGTTCAGGGAACAACCGCACGTCGGTGTTCGGAGGCATCTGCGAAGGACACGGCGTCCCCGGGTGGAGCGCGGGGCGGCACGGCGCAGGCGGACGGGGTGACACCGGTGTGTGTGTCCCCCCCCACACCCACCCCCGTGCCCGGGCTCGTCCCGGCCCCTGCGCTCGCAGCAGCACTTACGCAACGAGGAAGATGGCACCCAAATCATCGAGGGAGGGAGGGAGGGAGGGAGGGAGAGCAGCTCCGAAATCGGAGCGGGGACTTTCTGGCAGGATCTGTTTCCCGCTTGCCGGGCGCTGCCCGCTCCCACGCCCCTGCCGCAGCCCTGCCGCAGCCCTGCCACGGCCCGGAGCCCTTCGGCGGTTCCTGGCCTCGTCAGAGGTAGTTTTGCAATACGGGAAGAACCGGGAGGGGAAGGAGCCCGCCCCGGGCACCGACTGCCCCGGGGACTGGGTCTGCACTCGAGCGCAGAGCCCCAACGCCGCACCCGGACCCGCAGCCCCGCTCCGGCTTGGGCCCCGCCGTGTTATCGGCACCTCCGGCAGCACCGAGATGTTTTTTTGGGGGGGTGGGGGGGGCGCAGGACCCGAGAGATCCCCCCCTTGGAAGGCACAGGCTGGCCCCAGCTCTCCCCCGTGACGCTGGGGGAGGACGGAGCGAAACAGCAGCGGCGTAACAAGGCACGTCGCAGGCGCAGGGACGAGGGACGGTCGCGCCTGGCTTCACGCTCCCACCGTCTGTCCGTCCCCGCTACCTCGCCCGGACGGACGGAGCGGCTCCTCGGCGCTCGCCGCTCCTCCCCGCGGGCTCCAGGCACCTCGTGGGGTGCGGGACCGGGCTGGGGGCGGGGGGCCATCACTCCTGCTCGGGGTTCAGCATCAGGTGTTGCTCCCACTCCGCCTCCACCACCTTGTAGAGCTCCATGGTGGCTCGGGCGTCCTCCACCGAGGAGTGGCCGCTCTTCCCGACCTGTTGGGGACAGAGACAGGGTGTGGGCACAGCCCGAGCGGGGAAACCCCCCCCCCCGACGCTGCGGACGCTGAGCTGAGGGGGTCCCTCCTCCTGCGGGCTGGCTTCCAGGGAAAGGGAAACTGAGGTACGGGGCTGACCGGCAGCAGCGGCCGAACTCGGGGCGCAACGACCTCAGGAGGGCGTGTGAAACCCCAATCTTTCCCCGGGGACGGACCTCCCCCCTCCTGTCACCCCGGTGCGGCACGGGAGTGGGGGGTCCCCACGCCGCTCCCCCAGCTCTTGGGGGAGCGCGGGGAGGTCCCGGCTGAGGCAGCAGCCTCGCAGCGGCACCCTGTGGCGGCCGCCGAGATCGGGGAGGAGAATCCGGCCGAGCTACCTGGATGTCTTTGTGCAGCAGCTCTTTGGTGAGACGCTTCAGGGAGATGGCGACGTTCTCGGGGAAGCCGCCCTTTCGGTTCAGCAAGGGGATTTTGGACGTGTCCCGGGTGAGGGCTTTGGGGTGGAAGTACTTGAGCGCCTTGAAGTCGTTGTAGATGGCGTGGCCGACCACGATCTTGCCAGAAAGGATGCGCAGGATCTGAGGAGGGAAGAGGGTGAAAGGAGGGGGTTTTAAGACACCCGGCAGCCCGTTCCACGCTCTGCCGGAGGTTTCTGCCCCACAGCAGCACGCTGCTCGCGCCCAGCGATGCGGGGCCGCCCCGCCGCCGGTGGGGTCGGTGCGAAGAGAACGGGAGGGGCGCGGGGAGACGCTCCCTGCGCTGCAGAGGCCAGACGGGGACGCAGGCGGCACGGGCGAGTCCCCGCAGCCCGCCAAACCCCACGAACGGCCCGGAAAGCCCACGAGACGAAGAACCCGGCCTCGTCTGCGTCTCCCCCCTACACACACAACCCCCGCATCGCCCCCGGAATCGCAGGCGAGGGCGGCGGGAGCGCACCTCTCGCTGGGCCTTGCTGAAGGGGACGGCGTTCGCCATGTGCTGCCGCCGAATGCCGCTCCAGCGGGTGCGGTAGTCCACGATGGGGGCGGCGGGGCGGATGTACCGGTCGTACACGACGTCGCCCTGGTAGCCCACGATGCTGCAGCGGGCCAGGTCGCTGATGCGCCCGCCGGGCCCCGTGCCCACCATCTCACAGTCTATGGCCACCAGTTTGCTGGGCTGCGGGGGGAAACCGGGGGCTTTTTGGTTTCCCTTAGCCCTGCCTCGGGCCGCCGGCTTTGGCTGCGAGGGAAACCTCGTCTCCTCGGAGCCGTTCTGCGCGATGGACGCGGCACCGTTCGCTTCGGGGCACGGCCGGGGCCGGACGGAGTTCGGGTTCTCCGGGCCGCTCCCGGCCGCGTCCGCCGCCCCCCGCCTCTTGCTCCTCCTGCCCCTGGGGCCCGGCTTCTTCTGGCAGCCGCTCCCGGGCGGCGGCGGCGGCGGCTTGGCCGCCGGTAGCTGCTTCTGCTTCAGCACGCCCCGCCGCTCCAGCGCCCGCCGCCGCTGCAGGAACCGCCTGTGCTTTTGGTTGCCGCTCTCCTTCTTCCTGGGGCGCTCGGAGGAGGCGAAGTCCACGTTGAGGATCAAATCCGCCATGGCGGAACCCGGCGGCAGCGGCGGGGGGGGGGGGAGGGGGGGGGGAGGGGGCCGCGACAGCCCCCAGCCGGCCGGGCCGGTCCTGCCTGCGGCGGGGAGAGGCAGCTCAGCACCGGGGCCTCCCCCCAGCACCGATTTCCCCAAGGCCCCGGCCCCCCCCACCCCGCCACGGCCCCGCCGGCCCCCCCCCTCCTCACCTCCGCGCCCCGGAAACGGAAGCTGCCGCCGCGGCGGAGCGGCGCGTGGCCGGCGCGGAGCGGCGCCCGCCGCTAGCGCGCATGCGCGCCGCCCGGCCCCGGGCGGTAGTGATGCAATACGCCTGCGCCCCGGCGGGTGGCTCCGGCCCCGCGCATGCTCCCTGAGCGCCGCGCGGCCGAGTGCGCATGCGCGGTGCGGCGGCGGGAACTCGGCGCGGCCGGGCGGTGAGTGGCGCGTGGGGCCGCTCTGGCCCGCCGGGCGGGGCGGCTCTATGGCCTGGGCGGGCGGGGGGTGCTGACGTCTCGGGTGATGTCAGAGCGATGGCAGGGCCTGGCGCGACGTCACAGCTCGCCGGCGCTGCCCAGCGGGGGGCGTCGGGAGGGTTGTTCGAGCTGCCTGCTGATGTCACGGCCGCAGGGGGCGCCGCCCTGGGTGATGTCATGGCCCGGTGACGTCACGGCTGCGGGAGGGCGGATCGCGTCCCTGGGTGATGCCCTGGCCTGGTGATGTCATGGCTGCAGGGGGTGCCTCACTGGGTGATGTCACAGCCTGGCGACATCACGGTTGTGGGAGGGGGGACCGCGTCCTTGGGTGATGTCACGGCCTGCTGATGTCACGGCCGCTTGCGTGACATCACGGCCTGATGTGACAGCTCTGTGAGGTCACAGCCAGAGGAGGGGGGTGGCATCCTGGGGGTGACATCACGGCCTCAGGGGCCGCACCCCGGGGTGATGTCAGAGCCCCAGGGCTGACCACGCCCCGCCCGCCCCCAGCCGCCGCCATGGCGGCGCCCCCCGACCCCGCCCTGCAGCGGGAGCGGCAGCGAGCGGCCGACATCATCCGCCTCCTGACGCTCTACCGGCCCCTCCTCGACGCCTACGTCATCGTGAGTGTCCCCACGCCCGGCCCCCCCGGCCCCCCCGGCCCCCGCCCGCTCACCCCCTCTCCCCGCAGGACTTCTTCGCCGAGGGGCTCTGGGCCCAGCTCCCCCCGCCCTGGCAGGCCGCCCTGGCCACCGCCGCCCCCCCGCAGCTAGCCGCGCTCCTGGGGGGCCGGGGTAGCCCGGGGGCCGCCTGGCCCCTCTCCCTCCTGGCCTTCGCCGCCGCCGCCCGGGCCCTCGCCTTCCCCCGGGGGTGCCCGGGGGGGACCCCGCGTCCCCCCTGCCAGAGCGCCCGCCTGCACCCCCTGCTCCGCCGCCACGTCAAGCCCAAAAAGCAGCACGAGATCCGGCGCCTGGGGGAGGTGGGTGCTGCCCCCCCCCCCCCCCAACCCCTGCAGACCCCCCCGGACCCCCCCCAAATCCTCCTCTCCCCACAGCTGCTGTGGCGGCTGAGCCAGGCCACCGGCTGCGACCGCGTGGTGGACGTCGGAGCGGGGCAGGTAGGAGCAGGGGGGACGGGGGGGGCCCCGGGGGGATCTCACCCCCCCCAGCTGAGCCCGCGCCCCCCCCCAGGGCCACCTCTCGCGCTTCCTGGCCTTCGGCCTCGGCTTATCCGTCACGGCGGTGGAGGGCGACGGCCGCCTGGCCGGCACGGCGGAGCGCTTCGACCGGGAGCTGCTGCGGGAGCTGGGGAAAAGGGGGGTGCCGGGAAACGAGAGCCGCCGGACCCCCCCCCGCCGCCCCCCGCGTCCCCTCACCCCCCGGGCTCCGCGCCACGTGGCCGGCCGCCTGGACCCCGGGGCTCCCTGGGGGGAGTTCCTGTTGCCCCCCGACCCTCCGGGGCCGGGTTCCGCTGCCAGGAACCCGTTGGGGGGCGCGGGGGGGCGCGAGGCGGGGGAGCGGGTGCTGGTGACGGGGCTGCACGCCTGCGGCGACCTCAGCCCGGCCCTGCTGCGCCATTTCGCCCGCAGCCCCGCCGTGGCCGCCGTGGCCTCGGTGGCCTGCTGCTACATGAAGCTATCCACCCTGCCGCAGCCTCCCGGTCGCCCTCCTGGCTACCCCCTGAGCGCTTGGGTAGCCGGGTTACCGGGCCACGAGCTCTCTTACCGGGCGCGGGAAGCCGCTTGCCACGCGCTGGAGGAGTACGCGGGGCGGTTGGACGGGGAGAGCGGCTGCCTGCGCGCCCACTGCTACCGCGCCGTCCTCGAGACCCTCATCCGGGCGGCCGACCCCAGCAAGAAACGCCCGGGGGTGCAGACGGTGAAGAAAGCGCACGCCCTCAGCTTCCCCCAGTGAGTTTGGGGGGGGGGACACGGACGGACGGACGGACACGACCCCCCCTTTCTGTCCCCCCTCTTTGCCCCCTGGGTGACGTCAGCCCGCAGGTACGCCCGCCTGGGGCTGCCCCGCGTCGGGCTGGATCCGGCCACCGTCCCGCTGGACTCGGAAGCCGTTGGGGCCATGCTGGAGCAGCAGCACAAGGTGGTGGCTTTCTTCAGCCTCACCCTGCTGCTGGCACCGCTGGTGGAGACCCTCATCCTCCTCGACCGCTTGCTCTACCTGCGGGAGCGAGGTGGGTGCCGGGACGGCGGCGGGGAGGGGACGGCGGCGCTGCCGGGGCCGGTACCGACCCTCCCTCTGCCCGTAGGTTTCCAGTGCGCCCTCGTTCCCCTCTTCGACCCCCGGTTCTCCCCGCGCAACCTGGTGCTGGTGGCCGCGCGGACCCCCCTGGGCGCGGTGCTGTCGGGCCTGGACGAGGACAGCAGCGAGGACGAGGACGCGGGGACGGCAGAGCCCCCCGGAGAGGGGCAGAGCCCCCCGGCTCCCGGTGCCGGGCGCGAACCACAATAAAACCGGGCTTTGTACAACCCCAGAGTTTGGCGTGAGCGAGTCGGGGGCCGCGTCGAAACCACCACGTGCCGCAAACGGGGAAAAGAAAGGGGCGTCTTTATTGCAGACCCCGGCCCCGGGGGGTTTGGGTTCCCCCCCCGTCCCCCACCAGTTAATACCAGTAGGATTTCTTGGCCCTGCGCGTCTCCACGATCCCCATGGCGTCCATGATCTCCTCCTCAAAGGTCTTCAGCGACGGCAGGTACGTCTTGTCCAGCGCGTCCTCCACCGCCGTGTCCTTCGGGCCGTCTGCGTGCAGCCGAAGGGACGGCGCTGAGCCCCTCGGGGGGACCCACGTCCGTCCATCCCCCCCGGGGGGCCGGCAGCCCCCCGTCCCCGTCCCCGCTCACCGATCCACTGCTCGGGGACGATCCCGTCCCAGCGCTGCCACAGGGGCAAGGGGATGATCCGGCCGCTGCGCAGCGAGACGCGGACCCGCTCGCCCTCCTCCGTGTACCGCCATTCCACCTCCGTCGGCTTCCTGCCGGCAGAGAGCGTTTGGGGAGGGGGGGGGACAGGACTCGGGGGGGGGGGGGGTGTCCACGGTGGGGTCCCCTCAACCTCGCTCCCCTCCACCAGGGCCGTTACCGGTCCTCGGGGTCCACGAGGGAGATCTGGCTGAGCAGCAGCGGTGCCTCGCTGGCGATGTAGGTCCCGGCGTACTTGGCGGTTCGGTTGACGTAGCGGTAGTGCTGTGACGGGGCGGGGGGGGTTACCGAGAGCCGGTGTCCCCCACCCCGGCACGGCAGCCCCCCTCCCCCCACGCTTCACCGGCTCCGGCCTCACCGTGTTCAGCCCTTCCACCACAACCCAGTTGCGGGCTCGCACGACCTGGGTGACCATCGCCTGCTTCCCCGCGTCCTTCCCGGCCAGGACCTGGACCTGCGGCGGAGGGAGGAGGTCAGGGTGGCCCCCCCCCCAGCCCAGTCACCATCCTGGGGGTGGGGGGCCTGGGGAGGGGGGAGACTCACCGTGTCACCCCGAAACACCTTCCAGTCCTCCTCGGCGATGGGCTCCACGAAGATCTTGCGGCGGCGCAGCCCCGGGGGGTTGCGGTGCTGGGCGGCGGCGGTGTCGGGGCGCCACGTGCCGTGCCGGTAACCGGGGGGCAACCGCAGCCGCCCCGCGCACAGCAGGGCCGAGAGGCGCATGGTGCCGCAGGGGCTGAGGGGGGCGGCGGGTCAGGGGGGGCCCTGCCGGGACCCCACCTCGTGTTCCCCGGGGTGACGTGCCTCGGATGAGTTGGGGGGGGTGGGGGGGGGAGACCCAGGCATCCCGCAGAGACCCCCCAAAAGGGGACCCAGGCGTCCTGCAGAGACCCCCCCCAACCCTCAAGGGGGACCCAACCATCCCGCAGAGCCCCCCACCCCCCGAAAGGGGACCCAGGCATCCTGCAGAGACACCCCCCCCCCCTTCAAGGGGACCTAGGTGTCCTGCAGAGACCTCCCCCACCCCCCAAAAGGTGACCCAGGCGTCGTGCAGAGTCCCCCCACCCCTCAAAGGGGACCCAGGCATCCCACAGAGCCCCCCCCCCCCCCCCTTCAAGGGGATCCAGGCATCCGTAGAGCACCTCACCCCCTCAAAGGGGACCCAGGCGTCGTGCAGAACCCCCCCACACCCCCCCAAAGGGGACCCAGCCACCGTGCAGAGCCCCCCCCCTCAAAGGGGACCTAGGTGTCCTGCAGAGCCCCCCCCACCCCCAAAAAAGGGGACCCAGGAATCCTGCAGAGCCCCCCCCAACCCTCAAAGGGGACCAAGGCATCCTGTAGTGACCCCCCAACCCCCAAAGGGGCCCCAGGCATCCTACAGCCCCCCCTTATCCCCAAGGGGACCCAGCCGTCCCGCCGAGCCCCCCCAAAGGGACCGGGGTCCGGCAGGGCCCCCCCGCCCCCCGCTCACCTCAGCCTCTCCCGCGCCTCTCGCCGGGCGGGGGGAGTGGCGCGGTGCACGCCGGGACGCGTAGTCCCGCCGGGCGGCGCCGCAAGGCATGCCGGGAGCTGTAGTCCGCAGTCGCGCTCTCTGACGCGCTGCACCCTGGGAGCGGCGGCGGCCGGCGGGTTAAAGAGGAGGGCGCGGGGCACGCCGGGAGCCGCGGGGCACGCCGGGAGTTGTAGTCCCCGCCCCTCCACACCTCCCAGCGTCCCCCGTCGGGCCTGGGCCGGCCCCGGGGCGCGGGGAGCCGGGCCGGGGCGCGGGGCCGAGCTGTGGGGCGGCCCCTCACGACCCCCCCCATTGCCTCCCCCTGCTCCCGCCCGGGCTCGGCCCTGCACCTTCCCACGCGGGGCCCCCGAGGGGCTCCCCGAGGCCTGGGCGCTCCCCAGGGCCGGGGGCTGGCGGGCGAGGGTTCCCCGTGACCGGGCCAGGCCTCTCGGTGGCAGCGCCCGCCCCAGCCCGGGCAGCTGGGAGCTGTAGTCCCGCGGCGGGGCTGGCAGCCGGCCAGGGCTCCATTTTCTGCTGCGGGAGCTGCCGGCCCTCCTCGGGGCTCATCCTGGGGGCCAAGGCGCTGCCGCCCCCCGGGAAGGGGGGGGGGGGGTCCCGGCTCCTCCCCGAGCCCGTCCTGCCGCAGGGACGCGATGGAGGCGCAGCTCCGTAACAAGCCAGGGCACAGCGAAGCCCCGGCCGAAACGGCCCCTTGTCCCGGCCTCTCACCATTGCTTTCCTGCAGAATTTTTCTATTTTATTAAACGTGTCCCCCTCAAAAACCTCCCCCCCCGCCTCTTTCCTTTCCCTCTTTCAACCACTTCTCTCCCCCAAACAGCCCGCAGGTCCCTGTTTGCTCCGATCCCTTTCTGCATTTCCTTCTGAACCCCTCTCCGGCACCAAAAAAACAAACCGGAGCTGCCAGGGGGACGCTGGAGCCCCTCTCCGGCAGCGGCCCCCCCACACGCTGCGGGGTTAGGGCAGCCCAAAGGGGCCCAAAATCGCCAGCACGGTGGGAAGGGGCCGACCTCTCGGCACGGAGACGCCGGCGGAAGCGCTTTAAAAAGGCATGAATCGCTTTTATTTCAAATCAACTGATCAGCCCCCTAGAAATCACTAATACAAAGCATGCGCCCCGCGACGGCGGGGCCGGGAGATGCGGGTCGGTTCAGGGGTTTGTGTTACCGGGTTTCTCTTCATTTCTCTCTCTCTCTCTCTTTTTTTTTTTTTTTTTTTTTTTTTTTTAAATTTCATTTTCGGTTTGTTTCTCTTGTCCGGAGCTGCGGACGCGACGAGCCGACGAGGGCGAGATGGGGCAGCACCCAGGGAGCCCAGCGGGGAAGGGGCAGGCGGGAAGATCAGCTCGCCGGGGAGGCCGCTACAGGCTGCGGGAGCCAAGAAGAGACCCGAGCGCTCGGTCACGGACCCCGCGGTACCGGGACCCCCCCCTCTCCGCGCCACCGGGGACGTTCCCCCGTGCCCAGGGTGGGCAGGGAGGTGCCCGGCTGTTGGGGATGGGGGTCACCGCACCACCCTCACCTCTCCTTGTGGTCTCTGACCTCCTCCGTGCCCGCCTTCTCCTTGCTCTCCTGCTTGGCTTCGTTGGCGTCCGGCACGCTGGCGGCGTCGCTGTTCTTCTCCTTCTCCCCTTCGGCCGGGTTGGGTTTCGGCTCCTCCTTGGGAGCCTCTTCGTTGTCTACCTTCTTCTCCCCTTCCTGCCCCTCCGCCTCCTTGGTGCGTTTGGGGGAGTCCTGGGTGGGGGGAGCTCAGCTCAGCCCAGCCCCGGCCCCCCCCTCGCCCGCATCCCCGTCCCCAACGTCCCCCTACCTCCAAAGCATCTTCCGCTTTCCTCTTGATCCCGGCTTTCTCGTTCTTCTCCTTGGACTGCTCGTCGATCACCAGCTTCCCCTCCTCGTCGCTGCTGCCCTCCGCGTTGCCCTTCTTCTCCCCGTCGCCCTCCGGCTCCCGCTCCGGCTCGGCGTCCTCGGGGCAGGTCTTCTTCTGGGTGGGCTGGAGGGGACACGGGGGACTCACAGAGGGGGGACCCGGGAAGGGGAAACGGGGGGGAAGGAGGTGGCTGGAGGGGGATGCGAGGTGCCGGGAGCCCCCCCGGCTCGCGACCCACCTGGTAGCCGGAGGCTTTGACGGTGGGGTTGTTCTCGATCTCCCACAAACCTTCGCTGAACCCTTTCCGTTTGTTGGGTTTCCCAAACTTCTCCTTGCATTCTTCATAGGGGAAGAGGTCTTTGGGCCCCAGGAATGCCCTGCTCGGGGGGTGGGGGGGGGAAGCAGTGAGGGATGGCAGCCGGGGGGGGTCTCGCCTCTCCCCAAAACCCCCAGGGACGTTGGCAGCGCTGCCCCACGGAGGGGGTCGATCCGTCAGTGCCCCCCTCGGCCCCGTCTCCCGCGCACGCCGGGGCCCCACTCACGTTTCGTGGGTCCCAAAGAAGAAGACTTGGTATTTATTGGAGGAGGATTTTACTGCAGCTTCCGGCATCTCGTCAATCTGTGCGATACAAAGGACGGGGTGAGAATTGGGGAGGGGGAGAGCCCCGGCTCCCCCTGACAGCGGGACGTCACCCACCGGCTGGGACACGGGTGTCGGGCACGCCGCATCCGACCGACCGGCACGGCCCGGGGAGGGAAGAAAATATTATTCCTTGGGAATTCAACCCCCGGTCAGCGGCACCGCGGGCAAGAAGAGCGGTTTATAAAACGAGTGGCCGTGCCCACCGGTGCCGGGTCAGCGGGGGCTCCCCTTCTCCCAGCCCGTGGGGACGGGCGAGGAGCGGCTGCCCTAAGCTCTTGTCTAGACTGGCTCAGACATATTTACCTCAGCAAATTCGCGCGAGAGGCGTGCCGGTGGCGCCGGTGAAGCCAGAGGCATCGCCTCCAGCCCCGGGTCGGGGCGTGGGGATGTGTGTGTGTGGGGGGAAAACCAGGAGGTGTCCTGCTTCTGGGACCCCCCCAACCGAAACGGGGTCGCCGGCTGCGAGGACGGCACGGCGAGGACCGCGGGGGTCCGCGAGCAGCCGGCGCCGACCCCGCTGGCAGGTGCCGTTTCACCGAGCGTGAATATTCCCGAGGCGCCACGCGGGAATAGAGCGAAAGCGACTCCGGCTGCTTTTTATAGCGTCTAAAAATAACCCCCCCTCCCCGCTCCAGCCAGCGCGAGGAGCGCAGCCATAAATTCCCGGAGAAAGCCTCAAAGGGAGGTGGAAGGAGCCGACGGAGGATGCGGGCGGGGGTCTCGGGGTGGGTGCCAGCACCGGCGGCTGGGGTGCTGGGTTCCATTCCCAGCGCGCTGCTGATTCACGATACGACCTTTGCTAAGTCACTGCCACCCCCCCCCCCCCGGCTCGCCCAGCCTCAGTTTCCCCAGCCGGCCGGGTCAGCGCGGAGCCGGGGTGCCGGTGGCAGGGCTGCCACCGGGGTTTTTTTTTTCCCCCCTTCCTCCCCCCGTGTCACCGACCCGTCTCAAATGCGATGCTCAAGGGCCAACCTGGCCAAGGGTTTCTTCCGGTTTCATTCCCAGAGCCGGGAATACCGTGCAGCTTCATTCCCTGACATCCACGAACTAACGCGTGCCATTGTGCCGGGTGGCGATGCCGGCGCGGCCCCAGGGACAGCCGGGTGGGACGGGATGCCGGCAAGGGGCTCCGTGCAGGCACCGGGACACGGTGGGCAGTCGGTGTGAGGTCCCGTGCACGGTGCCCGCTCCCAGAGAGCTCGACCTGGATCCCCACTGCCCAAATGTCGTTTGGGGCACGCAGGCTGCCCTCCTGCATCCGTCTTCCCGGATCCAGGGTGTGTTTTGGGATCGGCGACGTGCCTCAACCCAGCGTCCCGGGGCTCCCGGCGCTGCCGTCCTGCCCCGAAGCCCCCCGCTCCCCCTGTCCGGCTCCCCCAGCTGCACGGGGGCATTTCAGGAGCGGGGACGGGGCGAGCGGGCACGGTCTCCGGCGGTGCAAAGCTTGGTCTCACCCTCGCACCGGCCACCACGCCCCGGCGAGACCCCTGCCTGCCCGCAGCCCCCGGCGCTCGCCCACCTGAGCCACCACCGCCGCGGCAGCGGCTCCATCCCTGCTGGAGGAGAAAATATGAGACGGAGGGGCGGCCGGCCAGCCCGACCCCACCATGGGGATGCTTCTCTGCAGGCCACGTTTCCGCAGGTCGCTCCCGGGATGATGCGGCAAAGGCCCTGCCAGCCCTGGAGCCCCCCGGGCGAGGACACGGTCCCCTGAGCCCCTCACGGTGCCGGGACTCCGGTGGAGACCCCCCCGGCTGTGCCATTCCCCCAGCTAGTTTTAAAACCTCCTTCCCCAAGGAAAGGCGGCACACACGGCGTCGAGGGCAGCGGGGACGGCTGCCCCATGGCACCGTGGTCCCCGAGCCCACCGCTGCCCGTCCCCATCCCCACGCCAGGAACCGTCCTTGGCCAAGGTCGTGGCGTGGCCGAGGGACGGGCAGCGGCGGGCCCAGCACTGGGGAAAGCTCACGTCTCCGCCACGGCCGATCCACATGGCAGCCGGGATCTGCCGCCCAGCCCGTCCCCGCGACAGCCCCTTATCTGCCCCTTCTCCACCCAAACCTCCGTCCCCGGAGAAAAGGATGCGGCATCTCTATCTGCAGGAGCAGGCGGGGAAGCCGGGGTGCGGGGAGATACGGGGAGGCGGGTGAGATACCCCGGCATGGACGCCGATAGCGCAGGCGGGCACCAGGGGTGGGAACCCTTCCGAAAACCCCGGGGGGGGGGCTCACGCTGCCCAAAGCACGCCGTTCCCGGGAGCAAGCGCGGCCAGAAAGGGGCCGGGGGTGTTTGGAAACCCCTCACCCCACCGGAGACCCCCCCAAGGTGAGGGGCTTGCAGCCCACCCGGCTGCCAAACTGCCCCGTGACGGTTATCCGGTGCTCAAGGCACCGCCGTCTGTCTGTCCATCCCTCTCGCTTGCCGGCAAGGGGGGGTTAAAGCTCTGGAGCGTGGCAGGGGAGGGACGGGCACGTACCCCGGGGTGGACTCTGTCCCCAACCTCTGCACTTGACCTTTGCAACCGGTCCTCGGAGCGTGAGCGGAGCAAGGCTGGGCGCAGCCCACCCCACGTTGGCCCCGGGGGACCCCGACAGCACCGGGGTGCTGGGAGCAACCCACCCCCTGCCTCAGTTTCCCCACTGCTGGCCGAAGGGTGGCAACGAGGAGTCGGCTGTCAGGAAGGGAGAATTCATGGAATTAATTCACGTGGGTCACACATGGCTGGAAAAGCACGGGGCGGGGGGGCACACGCAGCCGGGCTGGGGGCCCGGGGCATCCCCGAGCCCTGCGGCCGCAGCCACGCACCCACCCGGGGCCGTCCCCAGCCAGGGGACATCGCTACGACCCCATCCCAGAGCACGGGCCGGGCACTGAGCTCGGTGGCACGATGCCGGGGCAGAGCTGGGTGGCGGTGAGCTTCTCCCAGCACCGGGCAACCTTGGACCCCCGCCACCGGCAGCAAATTACCCCGTTCCTTCTCCAAACAGCGGCAAAGCGTACGGCCGGCCGGATCCAGCCCGGCAGCGAGGAGCCCTCCACCTCCCCTCTGCCCCCGCCAAATGCCCAGTGCCGGGAACAGGAGATGCTCAGGGAGGGGGATGCCAGCGGTGCCGGGACCGTCGGCGTGGTGCACCGGTCCCTGCCGCGCTCCCACGCCGTCCCGGTGGGCTATAAATAAGTCATGGGCTGTAAGGAAGAAGGGCTGCGGATCCGGCCAGGGAGACGGGGAGAGGGGAAGAGGACGGCTCCGGGCGCTGGCGACTCATCTCCCTGCTTTCGTGCCTCAGTTTCCCCTCTCTTTGGTGCTGCCCCTCGCGGGGAGAGGTTTCCACCGGGGGGGGGGGGGGGGGGGGAGGCTGAGGTGCCGGTGTTGGGGGACGGTGCCAGGCACCGTCTCCCCGGGGGAACCGCGAGCACCGTCCCCAGAGCACGGGCCGGGGGCCTAACCCCCACCTCCCCGCGGTGCCTCGGGCTCTCCCCCACCCCCTTCCATTTCTCCCCTCGCCATTTCTTTCTGCTCCAGCCACACCTGGTCGGAAACAAATATCCCAGCGAACGCCACGTGCGGCCGGGTAACGCTTCATCACGGCACCGAATTAGTCACGGGCAAACCCTGCCTGCTTCACCCCAGCCCGCCATGGGATTAGTCACCGGAGGGAGGGCAGGGGGGCTCGGCCTCTTCTGCAGAGCAGCACCCCAAAAAACCCCCCCCACCCCATTTAACCCGGCATCCTCCCGGGCTCGGGGAAGGCAGCCCACCCTGACCTCCCACTGCTTTCGGGGGGGGAGGGGGAACCTGCTCCCCGCCTGCCCGAGCGACCCCAAAATGTTCCTGCCACGACGGTGGCGGTGAAACCGGCTGCCGGGAGCCGAGCACGGCGTGAAACCCGAGCGGGCCTGGCCCCGCGCGGCGTACGCAGGCGCTAATTTGGTCTCTGGGAGCTCAGCCCGGCACGAGGCTACGCAAGCCCCGACCTGGCTTCACCCCCCTGTCCCCGTCACGACGGGGGGCACCCATCAGAGGGGCTTTTCCATGGGACCCGCGGCCAAACCCCGCTGGGACGTGACGGGTAAAGGAGGCCGAAGCAGCGGGTCCCGCACCGGGGGTCAGGGGAGCATCGTTTTTTCCCCCCCAGAAGGGAAGCGGTGGTGGAAGCGAGCGTCGGGCTCCCAGAGATCCCTCTGGCTCCTCCTCGCAAAGCCGCTTTCAAAGGCGCGTTGGGAGGCCAGTGCCAAATCCGAACGCCTCCCCACCCCCTCTCCGGCCTCCCCGCCAGAACCCTACAAACCAAACAAAAGTTATTCAAACCCGAGGAGGGGAAGGAGGAGGGGATGGGGGGGTGGTGGCGGGGGGAATCCTCGGCCTTTAAAGCCCATTGCGCTTCGCGATTCCTTCCCGTTTCGGTTTAATTCGGGGTTCGCGGGCGGCCCAGCTCCCTTTGCAGCGAGGCTGGTCGGGGAGGGTGGTGGTGTGGGGGGGGGTGGAACACTCCAAGGAAATTTTAAACTGCATCATCAAGCGCTTAAAAATAACCAGCGACGTATTCTGTAGCCAGAGCTTCCCCCACGGCCACCCGGCCGAGCCACCGCTCAGCCACCCGGCCTGCCCGGGGAAGGATCAGGCCCCGATGGCCCTCGGCGAGCATGGCCGAGGTGTTTTATCCCAAGGGGGGGGCCAGGCTTATAGTACTGACCCCCCCCCAGATGCTCAGGGACCCCCCCACATCTACACGGCACCCAGGACCGCTGTCCCGGTGGGAGCAAGCCGGGCGGCGGCGGTGGGTCGGGCACACACCGGGTCCGGCACCCCACCTTGACACCCCCGCCCTTCCCCGCGTGTCCCCCCCCCACTCTGTCCTAAGTCCTCAGTGATTATATTGATTTTTTTTAAAGCCAAACTCCCGGCCGAGCGCTGGCACCTATTTGGCACCCGGGGTTCCCCCCCCCCGGTGAGAGGTAAGGCCACGCGGACCTGGGGGACACGCTCAGGGACCCACCGGTGAAGCCAGGAGGATGAGGGGGGGTTTGGGTAACCCCCCCACTCCCCTGGTCTCCCCCAAATCACCGGTGAAGCGGAGCAGCAAGTCGACGGAGCGGGAGCGACGTGCCACCTCCCCGATGCCTGGCGGGGGTCCCGCTGCTGGCACCCCGATGGAGCGGGGGAGCCGGAGCGGGGGGGGGGGGGGGGGGTCGTAGTGTGGCCCCACGCGAGAACGGGACCCCCCGATCCCCCCCAGACCCACAGGGCGATGCCGGGGGAAGGCGGGGGGGGTGGGGGGGTGGTGTCAGCCCGGCGGCCTCGTGCTCCGGTGCAGGATGCGGCCCAGGTCACGGCTTCATCCCTCTGCCCCCCCCCGGGGGCTCCCCACTCCCACGCGGGCCCCCACCCGTGAACCTGTCTCTCCCCCCCCTCCTCCCCCGGAGGGAAACAGCACAAAAGGGGCCCGGGACGTTGTTTCCAACACATTAAATCCCCCTAAAACCCAACAAAATAACCAGAAAGCGCTCCCCCCCCCCCAGCCCCCCCGGTAACGAATAACCCCCAACTTTTCCGCCCCGGCGAGCGGGGCCCGGGCCCGGCCTTACATAAGGTGCCGGTAAAGTTGGATCCAGCCGAAAAACGGCAGTTTCCCCCCCCCTCTCCCCGCTGCACCGGGGAAGCCTGACCCCGGTACGGCCCCCCCCGCTGCAGCCCGGCCCCGGGACACCGGCTGCGGCGTTATGCAACGGGTAGCAGGCGGGGGGGGGGGGGAACCGGTGGGTCCCATCGCCTCCCCCCCTCCGTCCCCGGTTCCTTACCCGGGCAGGCCAGTGTGGGTAACCCTTCATCTTGGCAAAGACCAGGTCCCCGCATTTGTATTCCTTCTGCCGGTTGGACCGGGACATCTTTGCTGGCGGCTCCTCCCGGGAACGGGGAGGGGGGGGGGGGGGGGGGGCCGGGCAGGGGAAAAGGGGAGGGGGGGGGGTGAAGTTTGGGAGACAAAACCCGGGGAAGCAGGGATTAGCAAAAAAAAAAAAAAAAAATTAAGAAGAAGAAGAAGAATAATTAAAAAAAGGGGGAAGGGGGGGGAAGGAAGGGAACCAACGGCTTCTCCTGCCCCCCAGCGCGGCGGGCCCGGCGCGGAGCCCGGGGCGGGGGGCGGCGGCGGCCCCGGCCCGCGGTGCTAGGAGCGGCGCGGCGCGGCGGCGGAGGGTCCGTGCCCCATGCGGTTGTTTGTGTTTGAAATTCAATTGCTCCCTCCCTCTGCCACCCCCCCCCCTTCCTCCTCCTCCTCCTCCTCCTCCTCCTCCCGGTGGATGCGCTCGGAGGCTCGGCAGCGCTGCCTTGCACACCCACACCCACGGGGGAGCGGGGAGAGGAGGGGCAGCGGCGGGGTGGGTGTGCTGCGAGGGGTGGAGGGAGGCAGGCACGCTTGGCGTGGTGCAAAAAAAAAAAAAAAAACCACCCAAAAACTAATTAACAATAAAAAATTATCCAGCTGCAGGTGGGTGTTTGGGGGACGGGGGGGGGTGGGAGCCTTCAGCTCAGTCTTGGTGAGTACGCGTGGATGTGTCACGGGGAACAGGGACACAGCGCGACACGGCCACGCCGGCGTGACAGCGGGGTGACACCCAGCCACGGGCTCGCTGCTGCGACCCTGGAAATGGGGGAGTGCAGCGTAAAACCGTGTAAAACCAGTGCAAACCAGTGCAAAACCTGTGCGAAAGCAGTGTAAAGCCGTGTAAAACTTGTGCAAAAGCAGTGCAAACCTGTGCAAAACCAGTGCAAACCTGTGCAAAACCAGTGTAAAACCAGTGTAAACACAGTGCAAACCTGTGCAAAACCAGTGCATAACCAGTGCAAACCTGTGCAAAACCAGTGCGAAGCCGTGCGAGGCCAGTGCAAACCTGTGCAAAACCAGTGTAAAACCGTGTAAACACAGTGCAAACCTGTGCAAAACCAGTGTAAAACCGTGTAAACCCAGTGCAAACCTGTGCAAAACCTGTGCAAAACTGTGTAAACACAGTGCAAACCTGTGCAAAACCAGTGTAAAACCGTGTAAACCCAGTGCAAACCTGTGCAAAACCTGTGCAAAACTGTGTAAACACAGTGCAAACCTGTGCAAAACCAGTGTAAAACCGTGTAAACCCAGTGCAAACCTGTGCAAAACCAGTGCGAAGCCGTGTGAGGCCAGTGCAAACCTGTGCAAAACCAGTGTAAAACCTATGCAAAACCAGTGTAAAACCGTGTAAACCCAGTGCAAACCAGTGCAAAACCTGTGCGAAAGCAGTGTAAAGCCGTGTAAAACTTGTGCAAAAGCAGTGCAAACCTGTGCAAAACCAGTGTATAACCAGTGCAAAACTGTGCAAAACCAGTGCGAAGCCGTGCGAAGCCAGTGCAAACCTGTGCAAACCAGTGTAAAACCGTGTAAAACCTGTGCAAAACCGTGTAAAACTTGTGCAAAAGCAGTGCAAACCTCTGCAAAACCAGTGCAAACCTGTGCAAAACCAGTGTAAAACTGGGTAAACCAAGTGCAAACCTGTGCAAAACCTGTGCAAACCTGTGCAAAACCAGTGTATAACCAGTGCAAACCTGTGCAAAACCAGTGTAAAACCATGTAAACCCAGTGCAAACCTGTGCAAAACCAGTGTATAACCAGTGGAAACCTGTGCAAAACCAGTGTAAAACCAGTGTAGCGGCATCCCCAAAACTCCACATCCCAGCTGCAGCCGAATATGTCGTAGGAGAGGGAGGCCAGCCTTTAAAAAGAAAGAAAAGGAACAACCGGGAGCATTTCGTGCCCCAGCAGCAGGCCGCCTCGGGCGAGCTTCCCCGTTCACCTACAGCAGAACAGGCAAAGCATTTTTTCTTCAAAAAATACCCTGTTCTGCAGAGCCCGGGCCAGAGGTACCGGGATTACTCACGGTGTGTGAAATTAAGCGTGTAGGAAAATCTTTGCGTGCCTGGGGAGCAGGCTCGGGCCACCCGGCCGGGCTCGACGCGGGGGTTAGGGGGTGACTAAGTCACCAGATGAGTAAATCATCACCTTGGTCTCCTTCCGCCCCCAGCGCTGCTACTAAACATGTCCCAGCTTCAGACTAAAACCGGTGAAGCTCCGGCTGCTGGGGATTTCCTTCTCAGGGTGACGGGGCTCAGGCACCAGCGGGGACGTTGTGCCAGGCGAGGCTGGGTCCTCCAGGACACGACGGGTGCAGGCCTGGCCCAACCGAACACCTGTGATGAAATTAAGCACAGATTAAGCTGTTTGCAAGACTAGAACCTCCACTGTGATCCAGCAGTCGGGGTTCCTGGGCTGGACTCTTTTCCTTCCATCCCTCATGTGCTTTCCTTGGCTTAATTTCTCCTAACGAGCCACAAAGCAACACAAATAAATAATCAGAGGGATCACAGCTGAAAGCAGGACCCTGCTGCCCAGGGGTGAGAGCCCCAGGCCCGAGGAATCTCCAGCTTAAACAGAAAAAATGGACAAAGGGCAAGGGAAACAAAGATTTCTCCCTCCTTCCGCGCAGCGAGAGCAGGACCTTGTTTAAACTCGGTCCCTCCTATCTCTGCCAGGGTTATTGTTGATTTTCCTCCGCAGAGGATGAGGACTGCCTCGCATCGAGGCTTCAGGCAGTTTAACCTGCTCGCTCCGTGCTTCTCGAGGACTCGTTGATTTTACTTTTCGACAGAGCCAGACATTTATGAAGGAGTTTAAAAAAAATAAAATAAAAATCCGCTGGGGAGATCCCAACACGTCCCAAGGACTTCAGCCCAAGGGGTGCTTTGCTGGGGAAGTGACGGCACCAGGGGCCTGATCCACAAAAAATTCCCCATTTCCATCATACCGTGGCTGTTCTCTGTTTTGGTTTCCATTAGATTTGGAGAGCGGGTGGGCAGAGTCATAGAGGAAAGAGGCTTAAACACCTCCGTGACACCTTTTGGGGTACAGACCCCCTCAACAAGGGCTTTGCTCTACAAGTCACCGCACACGTGTCACAGCCGAGACAATGGCTCGCTGTTTCTGGCAGATGGGGAACCTACGGTCCCAGGGAACGGGGTTTCTGTGCTGCCGCAAAGAAAGGCTGAGGCACACAGGACCTTCTGCAAGCCAAACCGGCCCCGCCGCCGCAGGAACATCCTCCTCCTCCTCCTCAGCATCCCTGTGCCGGTATCGCTCGGCTTCGTTCTTACAGGTCTCGGCTGCGTAAAGAACGGGGGAAAAAAATGTACGTGTAAGTGTCACAGGTAGCGAAAACCGCATCCACCTTTCCCTCTCGCTCCCAGAGGCCTCAATGCTTATTTTTAATACCGTATTTTTAATACTCAACAGTCCTTCAGAACAGGGCAGGAGGGGTGGGACGGGGCACGTTAGTTGGGTTTCACACTGTTCGAAATGATAAAGGGCTTCTTGCACCACAGGATACGCTTCCCATTTATCTTGATTTGGTTTGAATTACTTATGCTAGTACTTCGCAGCAGCTTGGCAAATTACTTCCTTGGGCTTTGCGTTGGGGACCCAAATTCAGAGCCCAGCTCTCTTCTTATTAAGGCCAGAACAAAGCAGAAGGAGGTCACTGGAGTCAAACCTAAAGTCAGCGAAGAGCTAAAGGAATAAACCCGCTGCGAGGGAGTCCTGGCCCCTGCTGCCACAAAAAAATATCTCCCATCTCCACTCCTCTCCAGAAAAGCCTTCCACCAAGACTCACAGCACTGTCTAGGCACAAGCTCCTGCCTTAAAATTAAAACAGGCAGGGATGAATAGGCAGGAAGGCAACCAGCTAGCTGGCAGAGAGCTGCCCCCCCCCGCCCCGTCGCTCTGTCCCCCTGCAGTGACACAGCAACCCGGCGCCGGGGGACCCGCCGGCCTCTCCGGGCACGCCGGGAGCTGTAGTCCCCGCTCCACGCCCCGGTTTGGCGATGAACTAAGCGGCCTGGCGAGTAGGGCGGGGAAACGGCTCGGGGGAGGGCGGCGGGGAGCGCCGGGAGCTGTAGTCCGAGCGGGCGGCCTGGGGAGGGCAGCCGGGCCCCGACACAGCCGGGCAGGGCGAGTAACCCCCGGGGGACCTTGGGCCGGAGCCCACCCGCAGCCCCGTGGAGGCAGGCGGGAGCGGACAGCAGGCCCCGGAGAGGCCCCACGAAGCCTAGGGGAGGCCCGCTTGTTCCCCGCCGGGCTCTCCCCGCAGAGGGGGGCTCGGGCAGGGCCCCTCCAGCCGCCCCCACGCCCAGCAGCCCTCGCTAGGAGTCACTGTGAGCAGGCCGCACTGAGCCAGCCCCTCCTCGGCCACGGCTCAGCCCGTCCCTCGGCCTCCGCGGAGGCTTTGCGGGGAGGCCTGGGCCTCCAGCCCGACTAGGCCGCACTTCACCTCAGGGCCCGGCCCGCTCTGACTAGGCCTGACCTGGCCGGGCCTGACTGGGCCAGGGCTAGCCTTGCCCCTAACGCCTCCCCGGCCTTCCCGCCCCCCCGCCATGTCAGGTCCCGCCCAGCGGCCCCCCGGCTTGCGGGGCACGCCGGGAGCGGTGGTCCCGCCGGGCAGCCGCGCAGACTACATTTCCCGTGGTGCCGCGCGGCGGGGCGCGCTATAAGGCGGGCGGGGGAGGCGCGCGGGGGACGCTGGGAGTTGTAGTCCGGCGGCGCTGAGGCTTGGGGAGGGGGGGCGCTGCCGGCAGCCATTATCTGGGAGCGCGGCGCGGCGGGCGCGGAGCCGGGCGTTGGGCCGCCTCGCCGCTTCTCCGAGCCCCCGGCCCCGCCGCTGCACGGGGGTGGGGCCGCCATGGTGGCTTAGCCTCGCCCCCGCCCTCCCCTTCCTCCCCGCTACGGTCGCTGAAGGCGCGGCGGCGGCGCGGCCTAGCCGGGAGGGCGGATCCTCGGCCTCGCGTAGCGGTTCCTGCCCGCGGAGGGCCGCCCTCCTCGGAGGGCCATGTCCCTGGTGGCCTATGCCAGCAGCGAAGAGGAGAGCGATGCGGAGGAGGCCGCGGGCGAGGAGGAGGAAGCCGCCGCTCCGCCTCCTGCCGCAGCCCAGCAGTCCCCGGCCCGGGGGCTCTTCGCCACCTTGCCTCCCCCCAAAGCCCCCGTGATGGCCCCGCTGCCCCCGCCTCACCAGCCGCCGGGCAGCGGCTTCCCCCTGCTACCGCCGCCCCACGGCGGGCCGCCCCCTCCTTTCCTTATGGGCCCTCCGCCTGGCATGAGGGGCTTCAGCACCCCTCCGCCGGGCATGAGCCCGGCCCAGGCCTCGGCCGTCAGCCTGCCCGAGCCGGCCGCCAGCGGGAACGGGAGCGGGGAGCAGCCCAGGCTGGGGGGGCTCCTCCTGCCTCCCCCGAGGAACGCTGCCACCACGACCGCTGCCTCTACCCTCAACCTGCCCCCTCCTGTCTCGGCCTCTGCTGCTCTGCCCGGGGCTGGGGTGGATTTGAGCCTCCCCAAGCCAAAGAAGAGGACAGAGCCGGTGCGGATCACGGCGCCCGAGTTGCACAAGGGAGATGTGAGTATGAAACAAACCACCAGCTCTGCCGGGGGGGCCCCCGCTCAAGCCCGCCCGAGAAGGAGCGAGCGCCTTCGTGCGTGAAATCCTCTCCCCGGAGCAATCCCCCCGCTGGATTTGTTTGCCCATAAAGCACAGCGTCTCTTTCCTTGCTCTCTCCCATCATAATATAGCAAGGTACCAAAACCTATTTTGTGGCATCGACGGGGAGATTTGTCCCGGCTGCCAGCCCTAATCCTAAAGCGCTTTGCAGAATTAAACTGATACAGAAACCTTATTTATAATCATAATACAGCAAAACCCAGATTATCTGCACCCTTATTTATTACTGAAGTTAACGAGTTGATGATGTGGAGCTGTATGGCCTTGTGTGGGGGTATCCCAAAAAAGTCTCTTTTCTTTTGTTTGCAGTGCAACTGATAGATTTTCCTGTCAATTTATTGCGTGTTTATCTAAAGGCTTCAGGCGTCCTCCAGACCTTTAAGCGATCATTTACCTCTTAGCTTGTGCTTTTTTGTGTTTGCAGTGCCCTGTGCCTTACAGGGCTCCGGAGCACTGAATCCAGACAGCCCCGTGGCAAGAGCAGGGAAAGGCAGGTCCCTGCCCACCTTTTTTTTCTGGGTGTCCCCATTGACCAGCTTTCCTTCTCTCCCCTCTGCTTTTTCACTCTGGGATGGTACTGTCGTAGCGTGGAGGTGACGGTCAGGTGGCTGCGGCTGGCCTCGGTGGCTGGTTCCGGTGAGACATGAGTGCCTGTGGCTGGAGGAAGAGCTGAACTGTGAAGCTTGGGGTCATTTCCATGGGGACAGGTAGCTCGAGGAAGAGGTTTGACTGTATGGATTTATAAACAGCATCAATTAATAGTGGTCTGCCAGCATCTTGGGCCTGGGGGAGCTGAAACGAAGTCAGCGCATCTCGCTTTGCTGGAAGAGCAGTCTGCGGGGGCATGGGGAGAGCGGGTGAGAGGATACAGGCTTCCTGGCCGTCCCTGAACCACACTCAGCTGCTTGCCAATAACCAGCCCGGTTTGGCAAATCCCAGAGCCAGAGCTCCTCGTGCCACGGCTCCCAAACATGGGGGAGGCCCACCAGGCGGTGGGACGTACGGGTTCCCCTTTTAGGCAAAGGGATGAGGGGTATCCCATTCTCTCACACCCTATTTTTGCTTACTCGCTTTCTTGCAGCGTTTTGGAACAGGCGCTTCATAATAAAGCAAGTGTTAGGGCTCTTCTCCTCCTCGCTGCTCGAACAGTTACTGAAATAAGCTCAAATGAAAGGAGATTTGTTCCTCCCCTTTATCTCCCCCTCTATGTTCCAGCGTATCGGCTTTGAACAGAAATACTGCAGGTCGTCAGTGTCAAGCGAGTGAATGAACGCTGAAGGGAGAAAAAGTACCTTAAAACCAGAGCTGGTCCAAGAAGTTCCTTGGCCTGTGACTGCCGTCCTCGCTCGTTCCCTCTTTCTCCTTAAAATACCTCCCGTCCCTTTTGTTTGCACCTGTGGAGACGCTCCTGGGCAGTCTGCTTTATCTCCTCTTTCCCAAATGCAACACGCGGGTTTTATGGCAACTCTTGCCTTGCCTTTATTTATGCGTGTTCTTTGTCTTTGTCCTGTTTTATAATTTAGATAGTAAACTGGCAGAAGACCTTGTTTCCTGTAATCTCTTTAAAGTGCTCTGCAAAGCTATAAAACGATAAAGATGTTACGGGCCTTTTCTGATGCCAGAGACGACCAGATTTTCTACTCAAGTTTGAAATGGATATTTAGCAACTCCAACGTTATTGTGAACAATTCCCTGTTAATCCCCACAGTGAATTTTTACACCCTTGCTTTGTGTGGGTTTGTGCTTCCCCTCTATTAACGTAATGTTGTGCGTTACTTTGAAAGAGAGTGCTGACCTTATGCCGTGCAGCTTGTGTTCTTTGCCTTACTTTAGGTTTATTTTCCTGTGATTTATTAAAAAAAAAAAAAAAAAGTTTGAGCTGTTGGCTCTCTAAGTGCTAATTCCTGGCAGGAACCAAATACGTAGAATCTCAGTTTCTCTGCCCACCCCCTCTGCTTTAGAGCAGCATTAAAAAGCCGCCTTGAAGATTTGGAATTTTGGGTTAGGGAATCTTTTTTTTTTTTTTTTTTTTGTTCCATAAGTTGCATAAATGAGCTCAAGTGGGAGATTATTGTTTGGCTGCGGATGGATTGCTTTTAGGAGATTTTTTAAGAGGCGATGCTGACTTGTTTGCAAAGCTTCAGGTTTTACAGCAGAACGCAGCTTATTTTTCTGCCTCCGCCCAGACCACGGCAGACCCAGCTATCTCCAAGTATAGCGGCAAGTACTGTGGTCCTGCTTTCACTGTGGACGGTTTATTTATCTCTCGTAGTAGTAATCAGGGCAGGCTTTTATCTCTCTTTGCCCTGACATAGATGCATCAGCAAGACTGTGAAAAAGAGCTCGACCGCATCCCACTGTTGCTTTTTAGCTCGGCTCTTGGCAGATTTTAAATCCAGATCCGCGTTACCGTGATTCTTTGGCCGGTTCAAACTGAAAATTAATAAATTGCATAGTGGGTGGGCTTTTTTCTTTTATTTTGATATCTCAAGTTGTGCTAAGCTCTGTTTTTCTTTCTCAGTCAGATTCGGAGGAAGATGAACCAGCAAAGAAGAAAAATACTCTTCAGGTAAATACCTAGGATATTCGGTTAAACAAGTTTCACAGGAAAGAAGTGTTTGACTGTGACAGATCTTGGGCTTCCACTAGTGTAAATCAGCCACTCTGATAAGCGCGTGGCTTTTAGTGTATAAAATTCCTGAAATCCCCTGGGGTGTCAAGTCCCTTTATTTGGGCAATTTCTTAAATTTAAATCTCAGAAAAATAGGCATTAATTTGGGAAGTTGACAGATATTTGCAAGTACCACATTTCCCTTAAAAGTCCCACTGGCCTTTTGTGCAAGAAAGCCCTGCAGCGTGTTCGAAGTAGCAAACGATTGTGCTGAGCAATGGGAAGCCCATTAATGTCGTTAGAATTGGAGGAGATAATTGGCAGGGAGTCAGGAAAACTAAATAGTCTCACTCATTTCTCTTATTTCTGTGAACCATTTGCCCTGCATGAAACTCACCAGGGACGCGGCGAGGGCTCTGGCTTGTCCGCTTTGCTTCCTCAACCCAAAAATTTGACAGTGAAAGAGACCAATCGGTTACTTTTGCCCTACGCTTTCTCGAGGAAAGCGGGAGAAAACGCTTCCGACTCAAAGCCCGCTAAGGCTCCGACCTCTTCCTCCAAAACAAAACCTCTGTCCAAGCCAGCGGTGCCCACAACTCCTTCTCCGTCTGCTATCAAAGCTGCCGCCAAGAGCGCTGCCCTGCAGGTAACCAAGCAGATCACGCAGGAAGAGGACGACAGCGATGAAGAGGTCAAGCCAGAGAACTACTTCTCCTTGTCCGACAGGAACGAGCCCGGTGTCGTGGGTGCCGAGACGTACATGTACTCTGGCACGGTGGTGTCGGAGGACCCACCTCCCGGGACAGAGACAGAGCCCCAGTTCCAGGACGCTGCTGCTAACGCCCCTCTGGAGTTCAAGACAGGCGCGGGCTCCAGCAGTGCTCAGCACAGCTGGGTGCCGAAACCCGGAGAAGACTACGGCAGCCAGCCGTACAGCCAGTTCCCCGCCTACGGCGAGGCCGGCGTGGCTGGTGCCTATTATCAGGTGGGTTCGCTGACTGGGAGGTGAAGCTCGATGGCGCTGCTCTGAAAAGGCGTCTAGGACGAGGGGCTCTGAATTAGTTACTGGAGCAGGCTGCGGCTTGTGGGAATCTAGTCTGAGCTAGCTGGGACAAGGAGCAGAGATCCACAGCACTTAGCACAATAGGATTGCTCTGGCACGAGAGCTGTAGATGCTCTTTGCTGGATAAATGTTTAATAGCTGCACTCATTTTAAAATGCCCCTGCACCACTGCCCCTGTTGTTGTCAGGGTGCAGAATCGGGGCTCGCCAGAGCTGGTGTCTGAAGCCAGGTTGTTTCTAGCAATTCAGCAAAGTATTTGGTGTCGAGTACCTCTGAAAAAACACCCTGTAGTCTTCAGTAGCGCCAGAGTAATGAGACGTGATGAATGACTACTTCGGTCAGCCTTGGGAGGAGGTACGCGTGTCGCGTACTGTGAAATCGTACGCGTACTGTGTACAGGCTGAGTGAAATCCCTCTAGGTGAAAAAGCAGCAGCTCCCGCGGTGAGCTGCGCGATTCAGTGCTCTGTCTCGGAGCCTCTGTGTATGGTTGCTCCAAGATCGATTTTGCTTCGCTCTCGTGACAAACTGCTTTTCCTTTTGCTGACAGGATTACTACAGCAGCGGGTACTACCAGGAGATGGAACCAGCCCAGGCACCGCCGCAGGAGATGAGCACCGACTCCTCCTTCATAGATGACGAAGCGGTTGGCGCTTTATTATCTCTCCCGCTGCAGAGTTTGCATTTAAGCTTTGCTAGAACCTAGGACCCGCTTGGCAGCCACAGCCCTGCCCCACCAGCACGACCTGTGCTTCATGCTGCGTTGGACCGGGCGGTTGGTCCATGGGGTCTAGCGCTGTCTTGTGGACGCGTGCGGTGTCCTTCCAGCGGTCCGTTGGGCGACTG
Source organism: Mycteria americana (assembly GCF_035582795.1). Taxonomy (NCBI): domain Eukaryota; kingdom Metazoa; phylum Chordata; class Aves; order Ciconiiformes; family Ciconiidae; genus Mycteria; species Mycteria americana. The sequence continues at coordinate 2,566,091 of NC_134389.1, read as the reverse complement.
CTCCAGACGGGTTTGCTTGCTTTATAAGTAGGTGATGTTTGTTATTTCCACTGAGCCCGGTCTCATTCTCGTGAAGGTTATCTAGGGCAGGCAAGGTGCATGGATTGAAGACGTTGCTTGCCGGGGTGCAGATGAGCTACCGTTCGGATACCTTCACGGTACATCCTCTAGCACAGTGGTGAATTCCCCGCTTTCAAATGCTCGAAAACCTGTTTTAAAAAACTCTTTCCCGTTGTTGATCTAATCTAGAAACTGCCAGCCTCGTTAGCTGAGCCAGTCAGTGCTGCAGAAGACAGTAGCCCATCTGGTGCTCGCTTCTTCGAGGGACCTCTTTGCTTTGGAGGTGGATTTCTGTTATGGGAGGTGGATGTGTTAGCAGCAAAACTTCAGGTGCTTCCCTAGCACTTAAAATGAGAGACCCAGCAGTCTGAGGGTCTTCTCCTGAGCAAGACTGAAAGCAAGACTAAATGCCGTTTTCCCTTCTGCGTAGGAAAATGAGATTATAACCTTCATGCTAAGTAGTTTTAAGATATCCTGGTCTATAGCAAAGCAGAACTCTCCTAAAGGAAAAAATCCTGCTTGGAAAAATGTTTGTTGATGTGGCCTGTCCCATGCTTGGGGAGCTAAGGCTCAGACCCCCTCCACCTTTCCTTGTTTCAGGTTAGCGTTGGTGGGCGACGTGCACGTGTAACTCCGGTTGTTTCTCCTCTTCTTTCAGTTCAAACGCCTGCAAGGCAAGCGGAATCGAGGGAGGGAGGAGATCAACTTTGTGGATATCAAAGGTGACGATCAGCTGAGTGGAGCCCAGCAGTGGCTGACCAAATCCTTAACAGAGGAGAAGACCATGAAATCGTTTAGCAAGGTACGGGCAGGAAGGGAGGAGTGCTGGCTGGGATTTTGGAGACCTCTGTTCAGTTCTCGTTTCAGCCACAGCTGGAGCTGTATTAGATGCTATGCAGTCACCGGGGTGCAGGGACAGGGACCCTTGTGTGGTGTGTTGTATAAATAATTACTCATGGGAGACCAGTAGAGCTTCTCAAAACATAATCCCAGTGCGCAGGTGGTAAAGACCAGCCAGGAACCACTTCAGCCTAAGGAATTTGCCCAGAGCTGTTTAATATGAAACAAATGCTTCTTGAAATGGCTTGTGCAGGCACTTGTCTTGTTTCGCTGTCTCGGTCAGTATCTTTCCAGGCTTAACAGTTCACCTGCTTTTGCTTTCTAGAAAAAAGGAGATCAACCCACGGGACAGCAAAGGAGAAAACACCAGATCACCTATCTGATCCATCAGGTGAGTGGCCTTCCTCTATCCTGGAAACCGACCCAGGCAGAATTACAGGGCTTGATGCTTGGCAGCACGAAGCAGAGCTGCTCTTTCAGCAGCTGGGGACCAGGGGACTAAGAGCACCCCGAGCCCCGGCTGAGACCTGCAGCGGCTCCGACGGGGACGGAGGCGGCCATGCTGCGGGAGCGTCCTGGCCGCCGCCGGCTCAAACAGCCTGGTGGCAGCAGCGCCTTGGCCCCGAGGGTGTCGTGGCACTGAGCTTCCAGCTTGCCTTTTGCCTTGCTTCACTCTTCCCCTCCCGCCCACCTCCGCCGCGTGCGTGGTTGTATGTGTTACGAGACTCTCTGCTTCCTGTCTTAATTCCGCACCGCTGCCGTGCAGTTAGGAAGCGGCTGCCGAGGCCGTCCCACAAGAGAAGCCGCGTTTCAGCATGGATGAAATGCCTGTGCATCCCAATTAATTCAGGCCTCTGTCAAGATAATTGTGCTAACTCCTGTAACGAGGCTTCTAGCTGAAGTGCTCTGTAATCCCCGTCAGCGGGGGCAGAGGAGGGTGAAATACTGCTGAGTCAGTGAGCAGCAACGCTGATGTTAATCCTCTCGATTTCTGCAGGCGAAGGAAAGAGAACTGGAACTGAAAAACACATGGTCTGAAAACAAGCTCAGCCGACGTCAGACTCAAGCCAAATACGGATTCTAACACTTCTGCCCCACTTTTTGGCTCTCGTCCCAGGTGACCTACTGTGTCAGACTTCTCCTGGCCTTCTGGAGATCAACCAGGCCCCGTGTAGAACGTGGTCTGCTCGGCGGGTGGGAGGATACTGCGCTCCCCTGCCTGTCAGGAGCCAGGTTTAATGCAAACCGGTCCTGAAACTCCACCTGTAATCTTTCCCCTCCCTCCTTATAAATGATAATGTGGAAGGTTCAAATCAAGTCTGTTTCGTACGACTGATGACAGTCCCAAGGCAGCCGCAGGAGACGTGCCTGCTGCAAGGCTCGGAGCTTTTGTCCTGTAGGTACAGGGGCTGCTCCTCCTTCGACGTAGCCTTGCCGCTGGAACCTTAGGCAGAGTCTCAATAAACTTCCAATTCCCACTTTGCTCCTTTCTTGGACTCGCTGTGCGTTGAAAGTGTAATTTTTCTTTCTAAAAGACAGTGAGTTTCAAGAGCAAGCTTGGCTTTTTTTTGTTTTTTTTTTTGGTTCTTTTATTTGAGACGTCCTCATGGCTGCTTACTCATGTCCGAGTAAATCCAGTGCTCCTCTCATGCGAAGGATTTTGATATCTTTTTGAAGTGTGGCTGAGTTAGTGTTTTTGTTCTCATCTCCACCAGCCTGTATGTCTCAAACCGTGCTGAGAGGAAACTCCTTTACAGGTCAGAGCTTGCAATAGAGCTGAAAACGCCCTGAGTGTGGAACGCACAAAAAGCAGTGAGGATCTCTCGCCCAGCACAAGGCGCTGCTGAGGGCTTTTGGATAAACGTGATCGATGTGTGTATGTACGTTCCTCTTCCTGTTTTTTCCCTCTTTCCTCCTCCTCCCCCTGACCCAAGGCCTACAGTGCTGTACCAGGCTGCTCTCCAGACTTGTTGAACCGAGTATTCCCAGCGTCGCACGGTGCAGTGCAGCTGGCAGCGAGCTCGGCGAGTGAAGCAGCAGTATTTCCTCCGAGCAGACGCAGATGAAAGCTGCCGACTGTCCTTCCTTTTTTTTTTTTTGTTTGTTTTGTTTTGTTTCCAGCTTGTTTGTATCAATTCTGTTTCAATTAAGAGTTAACTTTACCCTCCTGGCTGGGAAGAGGAGACCGTGTCCGGCCTTAACTTTTTAAAATTAAATCTTCCTTTTATTTAAGGTATTAGGTCTAGGCGATACGACTGCAAATCATGTGCAGCCTTGCTGGCCAGATCCACGTATCTTTAGCCAAATCTCTGTGGCCTCACTTAGTTTGTTGTTCACCGAAGCGCGTGATGCCGAAGGGAACAGAGAGCTGGTCTGGTTATTTAACTTACATTCCCACCACTAAGGGTTATATTTGTTGTAACCGCAGCTAAAACAGCTAATATTTGTTATTCCATTTAGAAAAACTCCAAGAGGTTGTTTTTCTCCCATGTTACCTGTTAAAAACAAGCAAACAAACCCCCATGAATGAAGTCTTTTCTTAGAATATTTTAAAATAATCTGATTTCTAGTTTAGTTCCCTGGATGTTTTAGTACTTTGCAGAGCCCATTTTGAGTATTTGAATGGCCAGAATAAAGTTACTGTTGAGTAATTTATTCATATCTTATATGTACAGTGAAATCCTCTGAAAAGAGATTTGATAAAAGGAATAAACTTTTAAATGAACCGAACCGCACCTGTTTCCATCGCGAGGTGCTCAACTCCTCGCTCGAGGCATTGATTTCCCTTCTCCCCTCCGGGAAGGCTGCAGCAGCTTTGCGGCAGCCCCACTTTCGAGGGCGGCTGCCTCGGTTTATTCGCAGAACGGACGCTCTTGCGCAGCCGGTGACGAAACGCTTGTCCGAGGGGAGTTTGTTCCGCGTAGCCCATCCGGCGTGCGAACCCCACCAGCGGGTTGTGCTCACCGCCGTGGATTCAGCTGTTTAAAAGGCTGAGCCTTGCCCTCCAGCGTTTGCTCTCGGAGCGTGACGAGGCAGCTCCCGGCGGCAGCCACGCTGGAGGGTTTTGCTGCAGCGTTGAGGGCAGAGCGGCTTGCTGTGGGGCAGGAGGCTCTGTCCCAAAACTTGCTCCCAAACTCTTCTTCAGCGGCCTTGGTGGAGTCCTGGGGCGAGCCGAGAGGCTGAAGCTCACTGGTTCCCCTTTTCTTTTTCCGTTTCGGTGTGTAATGGCTCATTTTTAGCACTAGAGGGGAGTTAGGAGGATGGGAATCGCGCCTGCCTCGCGCTCTGCTTTTAGCCATTTAAGAGCGACAAAATGTAGGCTTGTGAAAAGCAAAACTGGTTTTTCCAAGAGGTAAAAGAAAACAACTACGACCCCACAGCCCTCCTTTTCCCTCCCTGCCTTGAAGCTCTAACGCGTCTGAGCGTGAGGCCTTCGGCTGCCCTCGTGCGCTTTCTGCTCCCTTTAAGGCTGGGTGCCCCAACTCTGCTGCGAGAACGACGACGGCTCCGTGTCGTTTCAGAAAAAAACCCGACAAGGCCGGGGTTTTGCACGCCGCTGGGCAGCACCAGGGTCGGTGTCGCCGACCCAGCGGCCGAATTTGGTCCTCGGGGTTGGTGCTATGCCGTGTTTTGCGGCTGAGGAAAGAGGCAGGGCTCGGAGGTGTCCGCGCTGGGCTGGTGATGTGTGGCAGGCTGCGGCGTCGCTCCGGCTTGCGGCCAATTTAATATCTGACTCTGGATGCAGCAGCCGTGCCCAAAACCCCTCTCTCGTTTTACTGTAATAGCCTTTTCCGCCCTCATTCTATTAATAGAAATCTCTTTCTGAATGTGTTCAAAGATAAATTAAAACCATTCCCCTCTTAACTGTCTCGCGGGGCTTGGGAAACGGGCTGCCGTGGCGGTTAGGGCATGGGAATCCCGGCACGGAGCGGACCGGCACGCCGGTTGTCTGCGGAGGGGCCAACTGCAGCCTCGGACCTCTCCTCCCAGGTTCGAGGGCTTCCTTCGGCGGTGAAGGAGCCCGAGAGCTTCCTCCTGCCTGGGGGTTGCGAGCCGAGCCCCGGGTCTTGCCTTAGACCTACCTGCGCGGGTGGCTTAGCGAGGGTCTCCAGAAAGCTGCTCGTAAATGTTCTCGGGGCCCTGCCGCAGCCGCGGCTTGCTTTGCGGTGCTCGTCCTCCGGCTGTAAACGGGATCATCGAACTCCAGCGGAGGGTTCGTTGTCGTGCCCTGGGGAACCCGCGGGGAGAGGTGAAGGGAAACGGCCGTGAGATTGTGCCTCACCGGGTGGAGGTTTGACTTGAGAGCCAGGACGTGGTTCAAAGTCGGTCCTTCACCCTCCCAGCCCTCGACTTCGCTCCCGCTTTGGCTGTGAGTTGGGGACCGTCGCTCCAGCACGGAGCCCTGGGCAGGAGACCCCCCTTCTCCCCCCGTGACCCTGGCGTGGAGCAAACCCCGACCCGCCAGCCTCCACGGGCGGTCTCGCCGGGAGCGAGCTCTAGAGCGGCTCTACAACACGACCTGCTCTGGGGAACGCACCGCCGCGGCCGGGCCGGAGGCTCCTCTCTCCTTCCCGTCTGCGGTGGGAGCTGCCGGGAGCTGCCGCCTCTTGGAGGCCTGGCTGGACATGCTGCGGAAGAGCCGGCGGTGAGCGGGGGATTTGGGGGGTAGCGTGGAGAAGCTGCCTCGGACCCCCCTGGGGAGCGGAGCCGGCAGGTCCTGCCGGGCCAACGCCACCTCGGAGTAGATGTTCTCCTCGGGGCCGGCGCTGGGGCTCAAGCCCCGTCCCATGGCGTAGAAGGGGATGGGTTCTTCCAGCTCGTAGTAGGTGGAGGGGCCGGGCGCGATGCCCTCGTGGGGCTCGGCGTAGGTGTGGAAGCACATGAGCTGCTGGTACTTGGCATCGGCCGGCTGGGGCGGAGTGGGCGGTTCGGGGGGGACGGCTTCTTTGTGCACCCGAGCGTAGGGACCTTCGGGAGCTGCTCCACCGCCGACGGGGCTGTGCGGCCCCTGAGCCGCGGCCGAGGAGCTGGCCTTGGCTGGGAGCGGCGGGGGGACGCGGGGAGCCTGTGAAAAGAGGGGGGACGGGTCGGAGGTGAGGGGCTGGAAGTGGGTCCGGCACGGATCCGTGGTGGCTGGGGCTGCGTCCCCATCCCGGCTGCATCCCTCCGCCTCGCGAGAGCTTTGGCCAGGCTGCGGCTTCTGTCCTTGGGACAACCCCTCCTTTACCTCCCTGGACGAGCCTCCCCGGGCGCTGGGCTCCGCGGGCAGCGGGGGGGCCGTGGCTGCCTGCCTGGCTGCCGGGGACCCCTTGGTCGCGGTGCTGTACACCGGGACGTTTGCTGGCGCTTCGCTCGATGGGGAACGTGCAGCGTCGCTGCCGGCTGGGATCCACGTCCCTCCTTGGGGCTCGCCTTCCTGCAAGGAGAGAGATGAGCGGGTGGGTGCATGGTCTGGGCAGACCCAGCTGGGTGCTGGTCCCACCCCGGGCGTGCTGCCCGCGGTTCGGCTCCTCGCTCCCGGCTGGGGATGGCCAGCGTGGCTCCGGTGCCAACCCCGGCTTTGATTTTTGCCCAGCCGTGATGCTTTGAGTTCCCCGGCTTGGGAAAATCCCTCCCCATCCATACAGCAGGAATGACTCCGCTTTTTTGGTTGCAGGGACTAACGAGGGATGTGGGTCCTCACCCGTTCGCACGGCACCGTCAGGAACTCGTGGTACGGCGCGACGGGGGCAGCGGCGTAGTGCCGCAGCAGGTCGGCCAGCTCGGCGTGGGCACTCCGCTCCCCCAGGATCACGTACCGCCCGTCCGGCAGCTGGTCCAGGACGAAGTGCCGGCAGCGATCCCTGCCCCTGGGGGGAGAGGGGACGGGGTCGGCACAGCGGGCGGGACGGGGACCGAGCGCATCGGTCCCTCGGACGGGGCCGGGGGTCCCTCACCTGTAGGACAGGACGAAGCCGACGGTGCTCTCGCTGAAGCGGACCAGGAAGCAGCCTGGGGGCCGATCCTGCAGCAGCTGCTCCGTCTCCCTGCGGGAATGGGCCCAGAGCCGCTCAGCCTCACCCCCTTCGTGGGATCCAGGGGTCCAGCTCCCTAGTTCGGAGCCCAGGAGTGGGGATGCTGAAGGGGCCACCCCGTCCCCGGGCCTCGGCTTCCCCCCCCCCCCCCCCCGCGCTCACCTCCGGCTGATGAAGCCGTGGAACCAGACTGGGAGCTCGCCCTTGGCCCCCAGCCTCCTGGCTTGCGTCTGCTCGAACCACAGCCTTGTCTGGGCACGCAGGGCCACCAGCTCCGGCCGTGGGTCCTCCTCCGGTGGGGACGAGCTTGGTGGGGACGGCCAGGAGCCTGGCGGGACCTGGAGGGAGGGGGAGAGCAGCCGGGGTGAGGGTGTGCCCCAAAGATGCTCTGCTCCCCGCTCTGCGCCCCGGGAGGACGTGGTCCCTGCGGGTGTGCGAGCTCGGGGGTGCTGGGACGGCGAGCTGGCGGGGACGGACCCCTTGCAGCCCCGCGCCCTACCCCGCCGTCTGTGTCGCGGTGTCCGGGGGGCTGCTCTGCTCCCTGGGGCTGAACCGGGGTCGTGTCGGGTCCTGGCTTGGTGCTGGCCGTGTTGTCCTCACCGATGGGTTTGAAGGTGCTGAAGAGGGGACGGTCATCATCCATGGGGTCCCCTGTCCCAGGGAACGGGGAGAAATGGGCTCAGGGCAGCGAAGCCTCCCTGGGGGCCCCGATCTGGCCCTGTGCCCCATTGCTTCCCACGGGGCGCTGGGATGTGGGGGGGTTTCATGACTCCCCCCCCCCCCCAAGCGCTGCTCTCGCCCACAGCCTGGGCAAGGGGCACCTTTGCCTTGTGCCCCCCATCCTGGGGCTCATCACCCTGCCTCCCCCCAGGGACACCGCCCTGGACCCGTGCGGCGAGAGGGGACGATGACCCTGGGACCCCAGAGGAGAAAAGCCCCGGGTGCCGGTGAGCTGGGTGGGGCGGAGGAGAGGGGAAAGCGCGTGAATCCCCCAGCCCCCCGAAAATCCCCGGGGTGTCGGGTCAGCCCCGGGAAGAGGAGCGAGGTGGTGGGCACGGGGCTCTGCGTGTGGCCGCGGAGGGACCCCGAGCTCAGCCCCGAGCCACCGACGCTCGGCAAAACAACGTTAATCCCCAGCAGATGCTTGAGGGGGTGGAAGATTCCCGCGCTGGTTCGATCCGGGAGGCAAAGCTGAGTCAGCGGAGCCGGTCGAGGCTCATCCGAGAGTGGGGGGACAGGGAGAGGCGGGGGGACACGGCACCTCGTCTCTGCCTTTAACCGGCTGCGCCCCGGCGGGCAGGGGAAGGCAGGGAGGTGGTTGACAAAGCGAAACAAAACAACCCAAACCGCAGCAAACCAACGCGGGGAGTGCCAGGGAGGTGAATTTGGGTCAAGTCCTGCCCAGGCGTGGCCAATGCCACTGGCCCCGGCTGGTGCTGTCTCTGGCGGGGGTACCGGGCGAAGGGGGGGGGCTCGTCCCTGCTCCCTCACCCCACTACTTCAGCCTCGGAGGGGTGGCTCGGGGGGCTTTGCTCGCCGGGGCGGAATGTGCTGCTTAAACCCCGCGCTCCTGGGGTGAGAACGGGTCGAATCGGACTCGAAACAGGCTCAAGCCCGGCTTTGCTCCCGTGAGACTTTTCTGGGCTGGATTTCCCCATTCGAAGGGGGCAAGACCTGGCTGAAAGAGCCGGGGTGGGCAGGGAACCCCACTCCCTCTCTCCGCACCCCTTTGTCCTCTGCTCCCTCTCCGTTGCGCCTGGGGACGGGGAGAGCGTCCCCGAATCACCCCGGCACTCGCCCGTCCCAAGTCCCCCTGCTCGGGGTTTGCTCCTCGGTCTTTTTTCCTCCCGTCCCGGCACCGATACAAGCCCGGACAGACCCCAGCCCCGATCCCCCCGTCCATTCGCCTACCTCTGCCCGGCCACGCAGGGACCCAGGAGTCCATGGCCGGAGCCAACGGGACGGGCAGGCTGGCAGGGCAGGCAGGGCAGGCAGGGCAGGCAGGGCAGGCAGCGCGGCCGCCTCGCCTGCGCTCGTGCCTCCGCTGCCTGCGAAGGGCAGGAAGCAGCAACCGAAGCCGCAAGAGCCTTCACATGATGGGGAGGCGTCACGGGAAGGCGGTGGGGTGGTACGGGGGTGACACCTCGGTGACACCGGGACCCTTGGCATGGGCTGGGCTTGTGGCGAGGAGGGGGCTCCGGCTACCCGCCCGCCGGCACGTCTGCGCCTGCAAAGGGCTCTTTGTTCCTTCCGTCTGCATCGCGGGATCTTGTGCCGCCGGGCGCTCGGCTGGCCCAGGCTCGTGCCGTGAGCCAGGATTCGGTTCCTGGCACGGTGGGATCCGGCACCCTTCCTCACGCCCTGGCTGCGGTGTCCTTCTCCCCACCGGCTGCCGGAGCCGGGCACATCCCGGGACGTGCTGGGAGCATCGGCGTGGCAAACGGGGGGGTGAGCCCAGCTGGGAAATGTGGCAGCCGAGCCGCCAGCACCGCCGGCTCCGCTGCGTGCCGGCCGCAACTCTCCCTCCCGGCGGTGCCAGGCTCCGGCCAGCCCCGCGGTGAGAGCGGTGCCAGCCCGGCTGCACCCCAGAGGTTGCGGGGATTAGGGCAGGGATTAGGACTGGGGGCTGGCTCATCGTCGCACCGGGACGGAAACGGGGTGTGCCAGGCGGTGGCTTTGCAAGCCCCAGGGTGGGGATGGTGCCCGGTGCCACCCAGCACCCGCCGGCACGCGGTGCGGTGCCAGCTCCGGCTCTCTCCACCTTAAGAAACCTGTCCCTCCCTGCTACCTTCACACCCTCCGCTCCGCTTCCCCTCTAGCAGCCACCGTACAGTATTTTTATCTGTCAGCCGGGTTTCCTGTTTGCAATCCTCACATTTACAGACACCGAGCGGCCGGGGGACATCAGCGAGGGGGACGTTGGTTGCCCGTGGCTTGTCCCACCGCGTCCCGGCCGCTCCTCGAGGAGCCGAGGTGCTGGAAACGCCTGGAATTGCCCCTAAAAGGCTTCTCCCGGCAGCGGCCGCAGGGGCAGCGTGGGGGGATTTCTCAAGAGACCTTGGAAAGAGGAACGCAAAGAGTTTTCCGGAGCTACAGCCAGCGAGATTCCTGCGAAACGCCAGGACTTCGAGGAAAAGCCTGGCACTGCCGGGGTTTGCTGCAGGAAGGCTGGAGCTGTGCGCGGCAGCGCCGGCGGCCCGGAGCCTCGCACGGAGGTAAGGGGTGCTGGCTCCCCCCGGCACGCCGGGGTTGGGGTCTGTCCCGGTGCAGGGGGGTCGGGGAATTTTGGGGTCTTGCGGTGCTTTTTGGTGGTCAGATGCTGGGGAGCGGCTGCTGCCACCTGCGGGGTCATTTCCCTGGGAGCCCGTTTTCCGGCCAGCCGGTGCCGGGGCACTCGCTCGGCGCAGCCGCCCTGGCACGCGGCTGAGGCCGGGCGGGTTTTCCCGACGGAGGGCTGACCAGCAGCGGGATGCGGTGGGACGGCACGCAGCCCCCGCAGGTCCAGCCCCTGCTGCTGTGGCCGCGGTGGCGTGGGCCCACTCGTGCCTCGGTTTCCCTCCCTGCAAAAGCAGCTCGGCAGCATGGTGCGAGGCGGCTGTCCGGGGGGGGGGGGATCAGCTGCTCGTGTCCATCCCCAGGGGACAAACGGACACGCCGTGACCCTGGGCGGCGTGTTGGACCCTGCGGCTGTGTCACATGCCGGGGACGGTGGCCCGGCTCCAGCCACGGCCGCCTCCACGCACGTACCAGCCCGGGCGCCAGCCGGCTCCGCACGGTGCCGGGGGCGAGCGGTGGGTGCCCGGCCGGGTGCCCCCCACCAAGCCCGGGGGTGCCCCGGGACCGTCACCGTGGGCAGCAGCCGTCCCCTGTCCTGGCTGGGGAGCGAGGGAGAGCGCGGCTGGGTGCAGAGGAAGGCTCGGGAGGGCAAGGGGGCACAGCTGGGCCGGGAGCAGGGGTGAGCGAGGGGGGACCAGGCTTGGGGACCGCTCACTGTCCCTTAGGGCCACCGTGGGGGGATTGGAGGGGTCCCGACGCCCGTTTGGTGCGAACACCGGCGCGGCGCAACCCCGTGGGGACGGGGACGTGCCGGCAGGCTGGGTGCGACCAGGGTGATGTGGGTCTGTCCCCAGGGGGGCTTGAATCCCCCCCAGGAGTGGGGGGACCAAACCCCTCGCAGCGGGTGCACCCCGGCTTTGGGAGGGGTAAACCCCGGTGTGCCGAGCAGAGGCACTGGAGCACCGGGGACATCGAGGTGGCCCCAAGACCGGGGCTCAGAGCCCGCGTCCCCTCTTTTCCACATCCCTGCAAAGCCGCTGTCCCGGCTGCCCCGACCGCTGGAGCGTCGCTAGCCCCATCTTACAGCTGGGGAAACTGAGGCACGGGGGGGTCAGGCCCCGGTGTTTTCCCGCTGCCGCGTGAGCCGGCAGCCGAAAGAGGCTGGCTTGTGGCTTGGAGCTGCTGGGGATGAGAGCCGGACCCCCCGCTTAGCGGGTCCTGCCCATCAGTGTAATGAGTTAGGGGGACTCTGCCAGCACCACAGGGTGCGGGCAGGGCACTGGCGCAGCGGAGCCCTCCATGGGGCCCCACTGTCCCCCCAAAGCCCCTCTCCCCCTCACCCACCCTGTGCCTTCTTGTCTTTGCAGTGATGGCCGAGGGGGCCCGGGGTCCTGGCCGGGGGGGAGGGCAGGGGGCCACCGCTGACAGCACCCGGGTGAGCCACGGCCAAGGGGCTGAGATCTGGGGCTGCATGTGGGGGGGGGGGGGTCTCCTGCCCGGGGGCTGCGGGGGACGACCAGGCGGGACTCTGACAGATGAGCTCACGGAAATGGGTTTTTTTCCCACTATTAATCTCCCTTTTTTAAAAAAAAAAAAAACCCCAGCAACGTGAGTTTTTCTCTGCATTTTGCACCCCTCAATTCAGCGAGGGGCACGGGGGCTGGTGTGACCCCACCTCCCTGCCTGCCCCTGCCCGATTTCCGAGCCCCCCGAGCAGCTCCTGCCCACCCCGACCAAGCGGCGAAGGTCTCCAGGTTTCCACGTGCCGGAGAATTTAGCGCGAAGCGGCGGAGCCAGCCAGGGCCGGAGCTCAGCCGTGGTACGAGACACCGGAGAATCCCCTCTAGTGCGCGCTGGGGGGGGGTTGCGGTGCTCTCCATGGGATGGGGGTCCCTGCATGGGGCAGGCCCGGCACCTCGCCGCGCCCCGGGGAAGGCGGCTGAGCCGGGTCCTGGTGCGTCCCGGCAGAATATGGCCGGCCCGGCGGGGGCTGCGGGGAGCGAGGGGCTGGCGGCCGCCCTCGGCACCGGCGACGTGGAGGACCTGTACGAGCTGCTGGAGAAGCTGGGCAGGTGAGTGGGGTGCAGGCAGGGGTCCTGCCCGCACGGGGGTCCCTGGAGGCAGCCGGACCCCTGGGTTGTCCCCCCGCCGGCGCGGGGGGCAGCCCGGCCGTGCCCCAGCCCGGCTTCTCACCGCAGCGGGCACTTCGGCGTGGTGAAGCGATGCCGCGAGCGCAGCACCGGCATCTTCTACGCCGCCAAATTTGTGAAGACGCAGCGATGCCGGGGCAGCCGCCTGGGGCTGGAGCGGGCGCAGGTGGAGCGGGAGGTGGCCATCCTGCGCCAGCTCGACCACCCCAGCATCATGCGGCTCCACGACCTCTTCGCCAGCAGAGCCGAGATGGTTCTCGTCCTGGAGCTGTGAGTGAGGGTCCCGGGGCGGGCGGACCCCCTTTTTTTGTGCTGCGTTTTGGAGGTGGCCGAGCTCACCCCATCTTCGCCGCGAGCAGGATCGGCGGCGGGGAGCTCTTCGACTTCATCGCGGAGAAGGAGACGCTGTCGGAGGAGGAGGCCATTGAGTTCCTGGGACAGATCCTGCGCGCGGTGGAGTACCTGCACGCCCGCCGCATCGCCCACTTCGACCTCAAGGTGCCTGCGGGGACCCCCCATCCTCACTCCCCCAGGGGCTGCATCCCCCTCCCCGGGCATCTCCAGAGCCCTGGCCGCATCCTGCCCGGCTTCCCACCCATCGCCCGTCCCGGTGCCCACCGGCAAAGCCCGGCACCCCCCGTCACCCCGCTGCGCCCGGCCTCATCCCCGCAGCCCGAGAACATCATGCTGCAGGAGAAGGACGTCCCCAAGCCCCGGATCAAGATCATCGACTTCGGGCTGGCCCAGCGCCTGGAGGACGGCAGCACCTTCAAGAGCCTCTGCGGGACCCCGCAGTACATCGGTATGGGGCCGGGGGGGTCCCCGGGGGGTCCCCGGGGGGTCCCCGAACTGCCCTGCTCTGTGGGGTGCAGCTGCGATGCTCTGCGGGGATGCGGCGAAGGGACCCCCGGCGTGGGGAGGGGACCCCCCCAGTGTGCAGGGAGGGAGGTGGCCGGGACAGCGCTGTCCCCTCTAATGTCCCCCCCCCCCCCCCCCAACTCTGCGTTCGCCCCCAGCTCCCGAAGTGATCAATTATGAGCCGCTGAGCACCTCGACCGACATGTGGTGAGGAGCGGGGACCCGAGGGCGACGGGCTGAGCTGGGGGGTGGGTAGGGGCCCCCATGGGTGCCGTGGGGCTTGGGGGGGACCCTGGGGAGGGCAGCGCCTGACCCCCACCTCTGTCTTTCAGGAGCATCGGGGTCATCACCTATATCCTGTGAGTATGGGGCGATGCTCCCTGCGGCCGGGGGAAACTGAGGCATGGGGACACCATGATGTGGCTGAGCCTGGGCGCTGGGGTGGCCGAGCCGGTGCTGTCCCGGCACTCAGCGGTTCCGTTGTGTCCCTGCAGGCTCAGCGGCTTGTCCCCCTTCCAGGGTGAGACGGACGCCGAAACCCTCTCCAATATCGTGGCTGGTGCCTACGAGTTTGAGGAGAGCTGCTTCAGCCAGACCTCCAAGATGGCCAAGGACTTCATCCGGCACCTGCTGGTGAAGGAGCCAGGGTGAGTCCCCATCTCCATCTCCATCTCCATCCCCATCTCCATCTCTGTCTCCATCCCCATCCCATCCCCATCTCCATCTCCATCTCCATCCACATCCCCATCTCCATCCCCATCCCATCCCCATCCCCATCTCCATCCCCATCTCCATCTCCATCTCCATCTCCATCTCCATCTCCATCTCCATCTCCATCCCCATCCCCATCCCCATCCCCATCTCCATCCCCATCCCATCTCCATCCCCATCCCCATCTCCATCCCCATCTCCATCCCCATCCCATCTCCATCCCCATCCCATCTCCATCTCCATCCCCATCTCCATCCCCATCCCATCCCCATCCCCATCTCCATCCCCATCTCCATCTCCATCTCCATCTCCATCTCCATCTCCATCCCCATCCCCATCCCCATCCCCATCTCCATCCCCATCCCATCTCCATCCCCATCCCCATCTCCATCCCCATCTCCATCTCCATCTCCATCCCCATCCCATCCCCATCCCCATCTCCATCTCCATCTCCATCTCCATCTCCATCTCCATCTCCATCTCCATCCCCATCCCCATCCCCATCCCCATCTCCATCCCCATCCCATCTCCATCCCCATCCCATCTCCATCTCCATCCCCATCTCCATCTCCATCCCCATCTCCATCCCCATCTCCATCCCCATCTCCATCCCCATCCCCATCTCCATCCCCATCCCCATCTCCATCTCCATCCCCATCCCATCTCCATCCCCATCCCCATCCCCATCCCCATCTCCATCTCCATCCCCATCTCCATCTCCATCCCCATCCCCATCCCCATCCCCATCCCCATCCCATCCCCATCCCCATCCCATCTCCATCTCCATCCCCATACCCATACCCATCCCCATGGTGGATGTGTGGGGCCGGGACCCCCACCGCCCCCCGCCGCCGCATCCCTCTGTGCTGCAGGCACCGCATGACGGCGGCCGAGTGCCTGGTCCATCCCTGGATCAAGGTGAGAGCGATGGGGGGGTGGGGGGTGGACGCTGGACCCCCAGGAGCAGGGTGGGGGCACGGTGACGCCCCCGTCTCCTCGCCCCCGGCAGCCCCTGAGCCAGAAGCAGGCGGTGAAACGGAGACTGTCCTCCATCAACATGACAAACTTCCGCAAGTTCAACGCTCGGAGGAAGTGGAAGGTGAGGGGGGGTCCCGGCCCTGGGCTGGGGTGGGGGGCACCCAGCAGCAGGGTCCCACCACCCACGGGGTCCCCGGGGAGCTCGGGCTGTGCTGCATCCCGGGGCTGGCTGCGTCTCGGGGGTCTGCGTGGGGGGGGACGTAGGGCTGGGGTGGTGGGTGGGGGGGCAGAGGAGGGGAGCGACCCCCCTCGGCCCCCCACCCTCCTGCCCCCCAGCTCTCCTACAACATGGTGTCCGCCTGCCACCGGCTCTGCCGCATGCGGCTGCTCTGCGGCCTGAGGAAGGAGGACGAGGAGCTGGTGAGCGGCCGGGACCCCCCAGACCCCCCCCCCTGGCGTGGGCTGGGGTGGGGGGAGAAGGGATTTGGGGGCCTGCCCCTCCCCCCCAAATGGAGGGGGGGTGCTGCGCAGGGGCTGTGCAATGGGGGGTGTCCCCACCTGGGGTGCCCTGTCCCCTAAGGGGGGGGGGGGTCCTCTCCTCTGAGGGGGTCTTCTCTCCTAGGGGAGTTCCTCTCCTGGGGAGGGGTCTTCTCCCTGCCCTCCAACCCCCCTGTGCCCCCAGCGCTGCTGTGAGAGCGACCAGGAGGAGGAGAGCAGCCACCCCATGCTGCTGCTGCGCCGGCGGAGAAGCAGCTGCTCCTGAGCCCCCCCAAAAAGAAGAGGGGACCCCCCCGAGAGGGGCCATCCCATGAGAGGAGCCCTGGGGGTCCCCCCCGGCTCCCCATCCACAGGGGGCAGGAGCACTGTCCGGCCCCAGTGCTCCCAGTTCCATGGTGCTGGAGGGTCAGTGGAGCAGCGGCCCCCCACTCCTGCCCCCCAGGTCTCTGCTGCAGTGGGGCTGGGGCTGCCCCACGGCTGGGACCCTCGCCCGTGCCCGTCCCTAGTGCTAGAAATAAATGTCTCCCCCCCCCCCCCCCCCTGGCCCCAATCCATCCTCCTCTCCTGCGTCCCGCAGCTTCCTCCCACTCCTCCTCCTCGCTGCAGGGCTGCCGGGGCGTGGGGACCCCAGGGGACGCGGGGTCCTGGCACCCCAGATCCACCCTGCGATAGAGGGGGTGACCCTTGAGTCGTCCCCTCTGTGCCGCTCCGGGGGGGCGTCCGTCGGTGCTGGGCTGCTTTCCTGGCATCCCCACGCCGGAGCAACCTGGATCCTCCTGCTCCAACTGGGGAAACTGAGGCAGGAGGCAGCCCTTCCTTCCCGGCCCGCTCCGGTGCGGGGGGGTCACCCTGTTTTCCCCCTCTCTATTTCCCAAACAAGCCCTGGCCCTGGCCCTGACAGTTGTCAGGCTAAATATTTTGTGTGCGGCAGCCGAAAACAAAAGTGAAGGGGCCACGGTGTCTGCGGGAGGGCGGCGGGGGCCACCCCTATCCCGGCGTGCCGCGGGTGTCGGCGGGGAGTGCCGGCCGGACACGGCGTGCGGGACCGGACACGGTGCAGCAGCACCCGAGGCGGGACGGGGACGGGACCCCGGGGGTCCCGCTCGGGGATGGGGCCGAGGGCGCCGGGTGCTTTGCTGCTGGGGGCGATGCTGCTGGTCCTCGGTCCCCTCCCGCTGCCCCCCGTGTGGGCCCCCTCTGAAAGTAAGTGCCTGGAAAAGGGGGGGGGGGGGGGGGGCAGTTCTGGGGGGGGCCCCTGCATGGCGATGCCCGTGCATGGGGGTTTGCAAGAGGAGGCGAACCCCGAGGCAAAGCTCTTTTGGTGCTCCCTGCCTCAGTTTCCCCCCACGGCAGTACCCCCCTCTGCTGCGGCCCCCCCTGTCTAGGGCAGGGGGGCAGAGCCTGGGACCCCCCCCCCCCCCCCCGCTGCCGGGACGTGGCGGGGGGCTCGGCCGGAGCCGGGGGCATCGATCGCTCGGCCCCGCTGGGAGCCGGGATGGTGGAAAATCGTAGCTGGGCGGGAGCCGGGGCTGGCACCGCTGCTCCCAGTGCTGCTACTGGGATGGAAAATGGCTGGGGAGGGGGCAGCACGGCGGGGAGGGGGCGGCTGTGGGTCCCGGCTCTCAGCCGTGGCTCTCGGCTGCGCTGGCTGGCCGGGGCTGGGGGCACCAGGAGGGTTGGGTTCAGCGTCTGTCGGTCTGTCCTGCCTTCCCCTCTTCCCGCTGCCCCGCGCCTCAGTTTCCCCAAGCACCGAGGGGGTGTGCTGGGGTGGGAGCGATGGAGGGAGGGGGGTGAAGCATCCCAGCGTCCCAGAGCTGCCCGGGGGACATGCCTCGCTGTGGCTGCTCCCACCTGGGACCCCCGCTGTCCCCTCTCTGTCCCCCCCAGGGACACAGGGGAGTCCCCTCGCGCGGTGGAGGGACGGGGTGACTTTGCCAAGGTCAGGGAGGGTGGCGGTGGCAGCAGGGGCTGTCACCCTCGGGGACGCTGCTGCGCCCGCGGCCGGTCCCTCGGTCCCGCGGGAGGACGGAGGGGACCCTCGTGTCCTCACCGGGGGGGACGGGGGACCCAGGGTTCCCCCTGGCCGGCACCAGCCCCCTGCAAATGGCCGAGCCCCGGCGCGGGGCTGGGGGCGAGGGGCACGCGTCCACCCGCGTGATCCTGCCGCCGCGGGCAGCTGCCAGGGCCGCGGTGCCTGCGGTAAATGAGTGACCCCGAGAGGGGAAAAACGCCGCTGGGCACGCGTTCACGAGGATACGGCCACGAGCCGCAGGCCCAGGCTGGCAGCAGATAGACCAGGGGCGAACCACGCACCCGGACCCCCACCGGGACCCTGACCACGCCAGCGAGCCGTGTGCCGTGTGCCGTGTGCCGTGTGCCGTGTGCCGTGTGCCGGCCGGCTGGTCTGCGTGGCACGGGCGGCCGAGCCGGGGTGCCGGCGTTGCCTGGTGTTTAGGGTACGCGCTGAGCCGGCTGTGGTTACTCCGGGTGTTTACAGTAAATCCCTCGCCGGGATCTCGGCAGCTTCTTTCCACCATAACTCGGCGCCAGGTTTCAGGCCGGGGATGTTGCCGGTGGGAAGCCGCCGGCTCGTCCTGGCTCTTACATCCCCACCGGGACCGGGACGGGGGAGATGCTTGGCCCCGCGCTGGCCCCGATGCTCCCGCTCCCTGCCAGGGTTTGGGGGAAATCCGAGCGGAAAAGCCCTGGGACGGCAAACCCACCGCTGGGGCTGTGCCGCCTGGGTGCCCGTGGTAGCCCCGCGTGCCCCGTTAGCCGCCTGGGCACCGTGCCGGGGATTTAATGGGAACGACCTCATGGGAGCTGCGGGCCCGCTGGGGAACCACGCGCCGGCGGTGGGGGAGGATGCCGTGAGCCCCCCATGGCTGCCCCACAGCTCGGGGAAGGGGGACAGCCCTCTGCACCCCCAGCCGGCCCCCCCCCCCCCCACACACCCCCCCGGGGAGGGCTGCGGGGCTGGAACGTGCTCCCGGGGCTGAGACGGGGCGAGACGGCCGCCCGGGCAGCCAGACCTCGTTAGCATCACCGCTTGCCGCGCCGACGGACGCGTCGTGCCCCGGAGAGCCGTGGCGCGGCGGCTGCCTGTCAGAGCCGCTCGCTTCTCCCCGCCCGCCCGAACCAATTGCGGCGACGTTTGACGGGCAGGGCCGGGATATTAAAACACCCCCCCTCGCCCCCCCGCCCCGAGCATCGCTGCAGCCCCAGCAATGGGGCGCGGCTGGGGGGGGTCCCTTGGTGGCGGCGAGGGGGGCAGCTGCCCCGTCCCCGCTGCCCACGGGGTCCCCCCCTCTCGCCACCCCAGTCTGTGGCAGCATGGACATCCGCAACGACGTCTCCCAGCTCCAGAAGCTGGAGAACTGCTCCATCATCGAGGGCAACCTGCAGATCCTGCTGATGTTCACCACGGGCGCCGAGGACTTTCGGGGGCTCAGCTTCCCTCGCCTGCTCATGATCACCGAGTACCTGCTCCTTTTCCGCGTCTACGGGCTGGAGAGCCTGCGGGATCTCTTCCCCAACCTCTCCGTCATCCGCGGCACCAACCTCTTCTTCAGCTACGCCTTGGTCATCTTCGAGATGCCGCATCTGCGGGACGTGGGGCTGCACAGCCTGGGCCACGTCCTGCGCGGCTCGGTCCGCATCGAGCGCAACCAGGAGCTTTGCCACCTCTCCACCATCGACTGGGGGCTGCTGCTGCCCGACGCCGTGGACAACACCTACATCGTCGGCAATAAGTTGGCCGAAGAGTGCGCCGACGTCTGCCCGGGCATCCTGGACGTGGAGAAGCCGTGTGCGCAGACCAGCGTCAACGGGCAGCTCGATTATCGCTGCTGGACGTCCAGCTACTGCCAGAAAGGTGGGTGCCGGCGGCGTGGGGCTCGATCGTGCCGGCCGCTTTGCCGGGATGGTGCCGGTTTGCACTGTGGCGGCTGTGGGGTGAACTGGGAGGGCACTGGGGAAGGCTGGTGGAGCCGCAAGGGGATGGCAGGCCCCGGCACGTGGCCGTGGCTCCCCTGCCGCCGGGAGCGTGCCGCGCTGGCAGCGTGGCGGGGGTAACCGGATCCGCGCTGTATCATCCTCCGGAGGAGAGGCCGGCTCCCGGGTGCCGTGTTTTCCCGGCGGCGAGGTAAATACGGGCTCGTTTGCTGTAAACAGGAGAGCTGGTAATGAAATATGTACTATAAACACAGATCCTTATCGGGGCTGTAACCTCGGCCGCTGCCCCGGCACCGGCCGCGCTGGGCAGCTGGGGCTCAGCGTGGGCTGAGCCTCACCCCATCCATCTGTCTGTCCTGCCGTCTATCCGGGCAGCCCTTCATCCACCCGTCGACCCACCCGTCCGTCCGTCCACTCGCCCCTTGGCCATCCCTCCGTTCCTCCACCCGTTGCCGCATCCCTCCGTCTGTCCCCGCATCCCTCCCTTCATCCATCCAGCTAGCCCTTCATCCCGCCGTGCATCCCTCCCTCCATCCCTGCATCCCTCCATCACTTCAGCCTCGCGTCCCTCTGTCCATCCCTGCATCCCTCCATCCCTCCATCCATGCCTGCATCCCTCCATCCTCTTCATCCCTGCATCCCTCCATCCATTCTTGCATCCCTCCATCCCTCCATCCATGCCTGCATCCCTCCGTCCTCTTCATCCCTGCAGCCCTCCGTCCTCTTCATCCCTGCATCCCTCCATCCGTTCTTGCGTCCCTCCATCCCTTCATCCATCCCTGCATCCCTCCGTCCTCTTCATCCCTGCATCCCTCCATCCGTTCTTGCATCCCTGCATCCCTCCCTCCATCCCTCCCTCCCTCCATCCCTGCATCACTCCCTCCATCCCTCCCTCCATCCCTCCATCCCTCCATCCCTCCCTCCCTCCATCCCTGCATCCCTCCCTCCATCCCTCCCTCCATCCCTGCATCACTCCCTCCATCCCTCCCTCCATCCCTCCATCCCTCCCTCCATCCCTCCATCCCTCCATCCTCTTCATCCCTGCATCCCTCCATCCGTTCTTGCGTCCCTCCATCCCTCCCTCCATCCCTCCATCCATCCCTCCATCCCTCCATCCCTCCATCCATCCCTCCATCCCTCCATCCTCTTCATCCCTCCATCCCTCCCTCCATCCCTCCATCCCTCCATCCCTCCCTCCATCCCTCCATCCCTCCATCCTCTTCATCCCTGCATCCCTCCATCCGTTCTTGCGTCCCTCCATCCCTCCCTCCATCCCTCCACCCCTCTCCCCTTGCCCCCCAGAGCCGGAGGGTGCCAGCAGCCCCCCCCAGCCCTTCCCACCTCTTCCCTCCCCCCCCCCCGAGCAAACCCTGGACCCCTGCCCCGCTGTGCTACCCCGGGACCGGGCGATCTGCCCCCTCCTCGCCCACGCCGCCGCCTCTCTCCCCGCAGTGTGCCCCTGCGGCGTGGGCTCGGCGTGTACGGCGGCGGGCGAGTGCTGCCACGCCGAGTGCTTGGGGGGCTGCGGGCGACCCCGCGACAACCGAGCCTGCGTCGCCTGCCGCCATTTCCACTTCAACGGGCACTGCCTGCCCTCCTGCCCGCCCCGCACCTACGAGTACGAGGGCTGGCGCTGCGTCACCGCCGAGTACTGCGCCAGCCTCCGCAAGGTCTCCGACAACCCCCGTGACGCCTCCAAGTTCGTCATCCACCGGCGGCAGTGCCTCTCCGAGTGTCCCTCGGGCTACACCAGGAACGAGAGCAGGTCAGGGGGTCCCCGGCGCCCCCCGGCACGGGCACAGCGGTGGCATGGCGGCCGGCTGACGTCCTGTCCCCGTCCTCCTGCCCGCAGCATCTTCTGCCACAAGTGCGAGGGGCTGTGCCCCAAGGAGTGCAAGGTGGGCACCAAGACCATCGATTCGACGCGGGCGGCGCAGGAGCTGGGGGGCTGCACCCTCGTCGAGGGCAACCTCATCGTGAACATCCGCCGGGGCTGTGAGTGCCGCATCCGGCCCCCCGCAACCAGCCCCGGGTGGGAGAGCTGCCGCGGGGTGCGGGGGGTGAAGGAGGGGGGTCTTTTCCCTTGTAGGGTGAATTAATGGGGGGGTGCCCACCTCCCCGAGCTCACGGCCGTGGGTTGTCCCCAGATAACCTGGCCTCGGAGCTGCAGAGCAGCCTGGGGCTCATCGAGACCATCACGGGCTTCCTGAAGATCAAGCACTCCTTCGCCCTTGTCTCCTTGTCCTTCTTCAAGAACCTCAAGCTGATCCGTGGTGACTCCATGGTGGACGGGTGAGGAACGGGGTGTGGGTTTGGGGGACACACGTGGCTTTGGGGGTGCCCGTGCCCACTGCCTCCGTCCCTGTCTCCTCCTCCAGGAATTACACCCTGTACGTCCTGGACAACCAGAACCTGCAGCAGCTCTGGGACTGGAGCCACCACGTCCTCTCCATCCCCGTGGGCAAGATGTACTTCGCCTTCAACCCCAAGCTGTGCCTGGCCGAGATCTACCGCATGGAGGAGGTGACGGGCACCAAGGGGCGGCAGAACAAGGCGGAGATCAACCCCCGCACCAACGGGGACCGGGCGTCCTGTGAGTACGGGGACGGGGACACCTGGCAGTGCCGCGACCCCCGGCCCGAACCCTGCCACCCCTCCACAGGCAAGACCCAGACCCTGCGCTTCATCTCCAACGTCACCGAGTCCGACCGCATCTTCCTCAAGTGGGAGCGGTACCGGCCCCCCGAGTACCGGGACCTCCTCAGCTTCATCGTCTACTACAAGGAGTCGTAAGTGGTCCCCGTCCCCCACTTGTCCCCATCGCAGAGGGCTTGGGGACCCCAGCCCATGGCGTCCTTGTGCGCTGGTGGGCTGCTGGACCTCGGCGGGGGGATCTCAGGGGGGTCCCGGGACCCTCCCCCATGCCTGGTGTGGGGCAGACCCTTCCAGAACGTGTCAGAGTACGTGGGGCAGGACGCTTGTGGGGCGCAGAGCTGGAACGTGCTGGATGTGGAGCTGCCGCTCAGCAGCGAGCAGGCGCCGGGGGTGGCCCTGCTCAACCTCCGCCCCTGGACCCAATACGCCATCTTCGTCCGCGCCATCACCCTCACCACCGCCGAGGAAGGACGCAACTACGGGGCGCAGAGCGAGGTGGTCTACATCCGCACCATGCCGGCAGGTAAGGGGCCGGGGAGGGGGCCGAGGATGCCCGTGGTGGCCCCCCAAAGACGGACTGACACCCCCGTTGTCCACCCAGCCCCGACGGTGCCCCGGGACGTCATCTCCATGTCCAACTCCTCCTCCCACATCGTGGTGCGTTGGAAGCCACCCACGCAACGCAACGGCAACATCACCTACTACCTGGTGCTGTGGCAGCAGCTGGCCGAGGACATGGAGCTCTACGTCAACGACTACTGCCACAAAGGTGAGGGCAGGCAGGGCAGGCAGGGCAGCGCAGGCAGGTTGAACGCAGCAGCCGGGGACGCTGGTGGGATGAAGATGCTCCCACCGAGCCGGGCTCCGGCAGCGCTGCCAGCCCTGCCCGTCTCTGCCCGCAGGTCTGAAGCTGCCCACCAGCAGCGCGGACACCCGCTTCGGGGACGGGGACGGCCCCGAGGTGGAGCAGGACGCCGAGGAGCGGTGCTGCCCCTGTCGCCCCGCCGACAGGCAGCTCCGCATGGAGGGCGAAACCGAGTCCTTCCAGAAGAAGTTTGAGAACTTCCTCCACAACTCCATCATCATCCCCAGGTGCTGTCCGGGGGGGGGGGGTCCCCATGTCACGGGGCGTACCCCAGGCTGGGTGCGTGGGTCTGCCCTGGGTGGGGGGTCCGGTGGCTGCTCCTGGCAGATCCTTTAACCGATTTCCCGCTGTCTCAGGCCACCCTGGAAGGTGACGTCCATCAACAAGAACCCGCAGAGGTGAGCGGGGACCACAGAAGCCTGGAGGGTATCCCCTCCTCTGCTCGATTTTGGGGGACAACCCAGGCATCCTGGCTCCCCACCGCCTCCTGTCCCCATCTCCCGCAGGACCCCAAAGAGGCGCAGGGACGTGGTGGCCATCACATCCCCGGCCAACGTCTCCTCGGAGGAGCCGCCGGCCCCAAGCCGTGCTGGGGGCGAGCCCAAACCCGACTTCCAGATCTTCGAGGACAAGGTGGTACGCGACCGGGCGGTGCTGTCGCGGCTGCGGCACTTCACCGAGTACCGCATCGACATCCACGCCTGCAACCATGCCGCGCACACCGTGGGCTGCAGCGCCGCCACCTTCGTCTTCGCCAGGACCATGCCCGAGCGTACGTCCCGGCAGCCTCCCCCTGCCTCGGCGACGCTGGAATGCTCTGGGGTCCTGGCGCCTTCGAGACGGGGGATTGGCAGCGGGTCGGGGTCTGGGCGATGCCCCCAGGAGCTGACCCCCTCCGTCCCCCTCTCCAGTGCAAGCTGACAACATTCCCGGCAACGTCACGTGGGAGCCGGCCGGCAAGAACAGTGTCCTGCTGCGCTGGGAAGAGCCCAGGAACCCCAACGGGCTCATCCTCAAGTACGAGATTAAGTACAGCCGTGAGAGCGAGGTGAGGGCCCCCCCGCGGCACCCCCTGCCCCGCCCTGCCAGGTCTGGTTACGGGGGCACAGCACCCATCCCATCCCATCCCATCCCCATCCCATCCCATCCCGTCCCATCCCATCCCGTCCCATCCTGTCCCGTCCCGTCCTGTCCCATCCCCATCCCATCCCATCTCCATCCCATTCCATCCCATCTCCATCCGATCCCATCCCATCTCCATCCCGTCCCATCCCATCTCCATCCCATCCCATCCCATCTCCATCCCATCCCATCTCCATCCCATCCCATCCCATCTCCATCCCATCCCATCCCATCCCATCTCCATCCCGTCCCATCCCATCTCCATCCCATCCCATCCCATCCCATCCCATCCCATCCCATCCCATCTCCATCCCATCCCATCCCATCCCATCCCATCCCATCCCATTCTGTCCCATCCCATCGCATCCCATCCCATCTCCATTCCATCCCGTCCTATCCTGTCCCATCCCATCTCCATCCCATCCCATCTCCATCCCATCCCATCTCCATCCCATCCCATCCCATCCCCATCCCATCCCATCTCCATCCCTTCCCCATCCCATCCCATCCCATCCCATCTCCCTCCCCCGAGGCTCGTGCACAGCTTGGGGGGGGGGCGGGGGGGCGGGGATGAAGCCCCCTTCGCCATCCCCGCATTGTCCCCCCCAGGAGGTCACCACCGTCGTCTGCGTCTCCCGCCACCGCTACTCCAAGTACGGGGGGGGGCACCTGGCTCTGCTCCAGCCGGGGAACTACTCGGCCAAGGTCCGGGCCACCTCGCTGGCCGGCAACGGCTCGTGGACGGGGCTCGTCAAGTTTTACATCCTGGGGCCAGGTACCCGCGGGGGACAGGGGGGTCCCCGGCCGTGGGGCAGGCAGCAAGGGGGGGCTGTGGGGCCGGGGAGCTGGGGGGCAGGGGGTGCTGCTGGATCGGGGCACTGGGGAACTGGGGGATGCTGGTGGGCTGGGGAGATGGAGGGTTGGGGATGCTGGGGGACTGGGAGATGCCGCTGGACTGGGATTCTGGGGGTCAGGGGATGCTGCTGGACTGGGGAGCTGGGGCACTGGGAGATGCCGCTGGACTGGGATGCTGGGGGACTGGGAGATGCCACTGGACTGGGATGCTGGGGCACTGGGAGATGCCGCTGGACTGGGGAGCTGGGGGACTGGGAGATGCCACTGGACTGGGATGCTGGGGGACTGGGAGATGCCACTGGACTGGGATGCTGGGGCACTGGGAGATGCCGCTGGACTGGGATGCTGGGGCACTGGGAGATGCCGCTGGACTGGGATGCTGGGGCACTGGGAGATGCTGCTGGACTGGGATGCTGGGGGTCGGGGGATGCTGCCGGGCCGGGGGATCTAGGGGACTGGGGGACACTCTGGGATGGGGACACCCCGAGATCAGTGGGTGCTGCCGGTCTGGGGAGCTGGGGGCTTCCCCTCTCTGGCCCAGTGGTGGTGGTGGTGGTGGTGGTGGTGGTGGTGGGACAAGTGTCCCTGCAACGTGTGGGGAGGGATGAGTGCCCGGGCCCTGGCCCACGGCCGCCTGCTCCCGGCAGCCGAGGAGGAGTCCGGCAGCTTCTACGTCCTGCTCACCGTCACGCCCGTGGTCCTCATGGTGCTCATCTCCTGCCTCGCCATCTTCATCTTCTTCTACAACAAGAAGAGGTAGCGACCCCCCGGGCTGGGCTGGGGCCGGATCCAGCCGAGCCAGGGCTGGGGAAGGGTCGTGGGGAGGTGGCACGGTGCCCTCGCCCCCCATCCTCTGAGTGATGCCCACCCCTCGCAGGAGCAATGACGGGTACCCCAGCGGGACGCTCTACGCCTCCGTCAACCCCGAGTACTTCAGTGCCTCGGACAGTACGTGGGGATGGGCGGGGGCGTCCTCGTGGGGTCTGCTGCTCCTTCCCTTGCTGGGGCCATGCCGGCAGGGATGGGGATGGAGATGGAGATGGGGGTGGCGATGGGGATGGGGATGGGGATGGGGATGGGGATGGGGATGGGGATGGAGATGGAGATGGGGATGGGGATGGGGATGGGGATGGAGATGGGGATGGAGATGGAGATGGGGATGGGGATGGGGTTGGGGATGGAGATGGGGATGGAGATGTGGATGGAGATGGAGGTGTGGATAGAGATGGAGATGGAGATGGGGATGGAGATGGGGATGGAGATGGGGATGGGGATGGGGATGGGGATGGGGATGGGGATGGAGATGGAGATGGGGATGGAGATGGAGATGGGGATGGGATGGGATGGGGATGGAGATGGGGATGGGGATGGAGATGGAGATGGGGATGGGATGGAGATGGGGATGGGATGGGATGGGATGGGGATGGGATGGGGATGGGATGGAGATGGGGATGGGGATGGAGATGGAGATGGGGATGGGATGGGATGGGATGGGGATGGGATGGGATGGGATGGGGATGGAGATGGGGATGGAGATGGGGATGGGGATGGGGATGGGGATGGGGATGGGGATGGGGATGGGGATGGAGATGGAGATGGGGATGGAGATGGAGATGGGGATGGGATGGGATGGGGATGGAGATGGGGATGGGGATGGAGATGGAGATGGGGATGGGATGGAGATGGGGATGGGATGGGATGGGATGGGGATGGGATGGGGATGGAGATGGAGATGGGGATGGGATGGAGATGGGGATGGGATGGGATGGGGATGGGATGGGATGGGATGGGGATAGAGATGGGGATGGAGATGGGGATGGGGATGGGGATGGAGATGGGGATGGAGATGGAGATGGAGATGGGGATGGGGATGGGATGGAGATGGGGATGGGATGGGGATAGAGATGGGGATGGGATGGGGATGGGGATGGAGATGGAGATGGGGATGGAGATGGGGACAGAGATGGAGATGGGGACAGAGATGGAGATGGGGATGGGATGGGGATGGAGATGGAGATGGGGATGAGATGGAGATGGGGATGGAGATAGGGATGGAGATGGAGATGGGGATGGGATGGGGATGGGGATGGGGATGGGGATGGGAATGGGAATGGGAATGGAGATGGAGATGGGGATGGAGATGGAGATAGAGATGGAGATGGGGATGGGGATGGAGAAGGGGATGGGGGTTGAGACAGAGATGGTGACGGTGATGGTGACGGTGATGGGTTGGTCCCCCCTTGCCCCGCAGTGTACATCCCCGATGAGTGGGAGGTGTCGCGGGAGAAGATCACGGTGATCCGGGAGCTGGGGCAGGGCTCCTTCGGGATGGTGTACGAGGGGCTGGCGCTGGGGCTGGTCACCGAGGGCGAGGAGACCAAGGTGGCCCTGAAGACGGTCAATGAGTTGGCCACCATGCGGGAGCGCATCGAGTTCCTCAATGAGGCCTCCGTCATGAAAGCCTTCAAGTGCCACCATGTGGTAGGTGGGCGGCCAGAGGGGAGGGAGGGGACACGGGGGGGTCCGGCTGCTCACGTGCCACCCCATTTGTCCCCTCAGGTCCGTCTGCTCGGCGTCGTGTCCCAGGGCCAGCCAGCTTTGGTCATCATGGAGCTGATGACGCGTGGGGACCTGAAGAGCTACCTGCGCTCGCTCAGGCCTGACGCCGAGGTGAGGGGCTGGCCACGTGCTGCAGTGCCCCGTGGATGAAGGGGTGCCCGCCCCGTTCCCGGGGGGGTCCCGGCGTGTGTGTGTGTGTGTCCCCCCCCAGTCCCGACTCTCTGTGCACGGTGCAGAACAACCCTGGGCTGCCGCCGCCATCGCTCAAGGACATGATCCAGATGGCGGGGGAGATCGCCGACGGCATGGCGTACCTCAACGCCAACAAGTTCGTGCACCGGGACCTGGCCGCCCGCAACTGCATGGTGTCCGAGGACTTCACCGTCAAGATCGGAGGTGGGTGGGCAGCGGCGGGCAGGCTTGCTGCCGGTCCCGCATCTCCCGGTGCTCGCGCCTTCCTCCTCCTCTTCCTCCTCCACCAGATTTCGGCATGACCCGGGATATCTACGAGACGGATTATTATCGGAAAGGGGGCAAGGGGCTGCTCCCCGTCCGCTGGATGTCCCCCGAGGCCCTCAAGGACGGCATCTTCAACACACAGTCCGATGTCTGGTAGGTGTTGGGGTGGGGGGAGCCCGGGGGGATTTGGGGAACGTCCCCCGGCTGAGCGGCGGCGTGCCGGCAGGTCCTTCGGCGTGGTGCTGTGGGAGATCGCCACGCTGGCCGAGCAGCCCTACCAGGGCATGTCCAACGAGCAGGTCCTGCGCTTCGTCATGGACAACGGCGTCCTGGAGCGGCCCGAAAACTGCCCCGACAAACTGTGAGTGGTGGGGGGGGAGACCCCCCCCTGGACCCTCACCCTGCTGCGGTAAAGGCTGGGGGGCGGAGGGGGGGGGGGAACTGGCGTTGAGCCCATCACCCTGGCCTCTGGTCTCTGCAGTGTTGGGATGGCCGCGGGGTGCCGGGGACCCCCCCAAACCCAGCAGGCGCCCTCTCTCCCGCAGCCACGAGCTGATGTGCCTGTGCTGGCAGCAGAACCCGCGCCAACGCCCCTCCTTCATCCAGCTCCTGGAGAGCATCAAGGACCACATGGCACCCGCTTTCCGCACCCTCTCCTTCTTCTACAGCCCCGAGAACCGCCGGCGCAGCTCGGGCGAACCCTCCGACGCCGAGACGGAGCAGTCCCCCCGGGAGGACGAGCCCCCCGCGTCCCCCCTGCCTGCCCACAAGGACCGCAGCCCCGGCTGGCTCCCCAACGGGACAGCCGGACTCTGACCCCCGGGGTGTCCTCGGACCCGCGCCGGACTCTGCACCCCCCGGCCTCCTCCGGCCGCCCCCCCCCCCACCACTGGGACTCCCCCGCGTTATTTATTGCTGCCGAGGGCCCGGCCGAGGAGCGGGTGCCTCGGGAAGGGGGTGGCAGGCAAAGCCGGGATGCTCCGTGGGGTGCATTTCCCCTGGGAATAAATTGGGGTGCCCCAAGTCGGGGGGAGGGAGTGGGGGGCTGCCGCTTGGGAGAAGATGGCACTGGTCTTTCCTTATTTTCTTTTTTTGGGGGGAAATGGGAGTCTAGGGGTGGGGAATGGGGTTTGGGGTCCCCCCACCAACCTACCTCCGCCGCCGCTCCCCAGCTGCCCGGCAAACAGGTCAGTAACGCGACCCCCCCCCACCACCACCTTTTAGAGGTGGGGAAACTGAGGCACAGGGTGGCCCTGCAGCGGGAGACGCCTGGGGCTGCCCTCACCCCCCGCCCAGTCCCCAGCACTGGGACCAGTGTCAGGGCCGTGCTGGTCCACGGAAGGGGCTTCGCTGTCTAATCTGTGGCCGCGGGATGAGCATGAATAAAGGGGGACGGAGCTCAGCCGTGGCAGTGCCTGGTTTGGGGGGATCACGGGGGGGGGGGGAGGGGGGCAGCAGATGGGGCTTTCCGCTCCCCACCCCCGCCAGCCCCATCTGCTTCCTGCGCGCCCCGGCTGCGGCTTTGCCCTGCGGTGCCCGAACCGGGGGCGTTTCTGGGGAAAAACGTCAAAGCGGTGGAATTTGGGAAGACGTGGCGGGCGGCAGCCACTGGCCTGTTCTGCTGGGGGGGGCTGCTGGGGGGGGGCCGGCGGGGTCTCACAGGGGGTCACCCCGGGGGGGGACAGCGGCCCCATGGGTGCCACCAAGGGCTGGAGTGGGAGATGGCCCCGGGGCTGAGCCGTGCGGGAGTAGCGCAGACTGAGAACGTGCTAAACTCAGTGCACGGATGAGCCCCCCCTGCGGAGCTTTGGGATGGGCTCGGGGACAGGCAGCAGCTGGGTGGGGATGGGGACCCACGGGGGGAGAGCGGTGGGTGCGCACCAGCCGGGCCCTGCCTCCCCGGGGAGGAGGGTCCCGACCGGGGGGTGACAGCTGGGGACAGGGCCACCGTGCCACCAAACGTCCCCCCTGTCTCCAGCCTCTCTGCACCACAACATAACGGGGTGCCGGGGGAAGAGCCCGGGCCAGGCCGGCTCCGTCGGGCTTCGAGATTTTGGGGGCACGGCCTGGGGGGGTGTGACAGGTTGGGGGGCTCTTGGTGGCCCCATGAGCCCGGGGGTGCTGGAGCCAGGTCCTGGGGGGGGTGGGGGGTTTGCGTGTTCGTGCGTGCATGTGTGTGCACGCGTGTGCCCCGGTGTGGCTGGGGGTGCTGGAGCGGGGTGCCGGTGCCGGGACGCTGATTTTGTGGGGGGTGGGGGGCAGCTTTGGGGTTGCAGGGTGCAGGTTTGCAAGTGTAGGCTGCTGGCGTGCAGGCAGGGTGCCGGCAGGGTGCAGGCATGGCGCAGGCATGCAGGCAGGGTGCAGGTTTCTGGGCAGGGTGCAGGCAGAGGGTGCAGGCAGGGTGCAGGCAGGCAGGGTGCGGGGGTCTAGGCACGGCACGGGTGCCCAGGCAGGGTGCGGGCAGGGTGCGGGCAGGGTGCGGGCAGGCGCCCTGCTCGGTGCCCGTGTGCGGCGGGACACCCCCTCCATGGGACGGGGGGGCCCCGGGCAGGGCTGCGGCCGAGCCCCGCCCCGGGCCGGGGGCTTCCCGAGCGCCGGTAAGTGCCGGGGGGGCCCGGCCCCGCCGCTCCATCCGCCCCGCGGGCCGGGGGGGGGTCTCCGGGGCCGGGGCGGGGGCGGTGCCGGGGCGGGGGGAGCCGCCGGCCCCTCCCGGGAGGCCGCTCCCTGCGTTGCTTTTAAGCCGCGCACGGTCCCGTGCTCGGGCTGCCGGGCAAGGGCGAGGGCGGGCGGCACCGGCCCCGGCCCCGGTACCGGCCCCGGCCCCGCGATGCCGCCGCTGCCCGCCTGGCTCTGCCTGGCCGCGCTGCTGCTGCCCCTGCCCCTGCCCGCCCCGGGCGCTGCCGGTCCCTGCCCCCGGCCCTGCCGCTGCCCCCGCGCCGGTGCCCTGCTCTGCCGGGAGCCCGGGACCGTGGGCAGCCTGGCCCGGCTGCTGGGAACCGGCGGCTTCACCGACGTGTGAGTGAGGATGGGGTGGTGGGAAGCGGGCAGAGAGGGGCCGGGGGTGATGGAGCCCGGGGACCGGGTGGAGGAGCTGGGGGTGATGGGGCTCGGGGACCGGGCAAGGGGGCTGGGGGTGATGGGGTTGGGGGTGAGGGAGCTCGGGGACCGGGCAGAGGGGCCGGGGGTGATGGGGTTGGGGGTGATGGGGCTCAGGGACCGGGTGGAGGAGCTGGGGGTGATGGAGCCCAGGGACTGGGTGGAGGAGCTGGGGGTGATGGGGTTGGGGGTGATGGAGCTCGGGGACCGGGCAAGGGGGCTGGAGGTGATGGGGTTGGGGGTGATGGAGCTCGGGGACCGGGCAAGGGGGCTGGAGGTGATGGGGTTGGGGTGATGGAGCTCGGGGACCGGGCAAGGGGGCTGGAGGTGATGGGGTTGGGGGTGATGGAGCCCGGGGACCGGGTGAAGGAGCTGGGAGTGATGGGGTTAGGGGTGATGGAGCGTGGGGACCAGGCAGAGGGGTTGGGGGTGATGGGGCTGGGGGACAGGGCTGTAGGGCTGGGGGTGATGGGGCTGGGGGACGGGGTGATGGGGCTGAGGGATGCAGTGATGATGGGGCTGGGGGGATGGGGCTGGGGGCTGGTGATGGTGGGGGCAATGGGGCTGGGGGGGACGGAGCTTGGGACGGGGCGATGGGGCTGGGCTGGGGCAGCGATGGAGCAGGGAGCGCGACGGGGCTGAGACCGGGACGGTGGGGCTGGATCTGCTACAGGGCTGGGATCGCTGTGGGGAGCGGGGCTGCCTGGTGGGAGGCGTTGGGGGCTGCAAAGATGAGGGGGGGTCCCTGCTGCATCCCCCCAGGGAGGGAGTGAGGGGCCGGGGGCAGCTCTTTGCCCCCTCCCGCAGCCATGTCAGCGAAGGGCCGAGGGCACAGCGGGGTCCCCAGGCAGGGAGCACCCATGCCGTGGCAGGCAGGGCTGTCACCCTGCCCTGGGGTCTCAGGGTTGGGATGCTGAGGGGGGGCACCCCGAATCTGCTGGTTTGGGGGATCTCCTCTGCTCTCGCTCATCCCCCTGCTCCAGGACGCGTGGTGGGGAGAGGAGAGCTGGAGCGAGCAGGGGCGAGGAGGGTGCTGGGAGGGGGGGGGTACAGGGTGCTGGGTGATACCGGGGTGCCCGAACGCCTGGGTCCTCCCCCCGCCACAGCCCTGGCCGTGCCGCATTGCCGGGGGCTGGCTGCGGCACGTCTCTGTGCCTCAGTTTCCCCACGTGCCAGGGGATGCTGCGCCGCGGGGCGCTGCCAGGTCTTTGTTTGCTGGCTGCCGGGGTGGGGTGGGTGGTGGCGGGGATGGTGGTCCCCCGAGAGACCCCCGGCCGTCCCGCTGCCCCAGCCTCCCTTGTCCCTCCCATCCCCACGTCCTCATCCGTGGGGGTGGCGGTAGGGACCCCCCCACGGGGGTCAGCGGGACCAAAACCCCCTCAGTGTGGGTCTGAATCCCTGACAATTTGGGGTGCGCAGGAGCAGCCCCTGGGGTGGGGCAGGTGGGAAAACCCCGCACCCGCTCGCAAAGGGGCTTTCCTTCACCCCCTGCCTTGGGAAAAGGGGAGGGGGGGGACAGCCGGTACCCCCGCCACATCGCAGGACACCGTGGGGTGCGAGGAAAGGTGGGGACCCATGGCGGAGCGGGGCTGAGACCCGGCAAACTCGCTCTCTGGGTGAGACGGCGGGCTTCAAGCGGCAGCTCAGCCCCGGCCCGCACGGCATGTGCCGGCCGGAGACTCGGCGCCAGCAGGATCGCCTGCCGCCGGCCCCGGCCCCCCCTTCCCAGCTCATCCCTGTCTGCCCAGGGGAAACTGAGGCACAGCAGGGCAGCTCGGCTCCGGCCCTCTCCCCGTCCCCAACCGCCGGCTGGCGCAGGGTAGTGCAGGCACAGCCTGGGGAGGGGGAGAGCCGTGCCCCCCCCCCCCCGCTCCCCTCGCCCCGCACTCGGCTGGCAGCCCCTGGCATGGGGGGGTCCTGTGGCTGGTCCCCCGATCCCCCCTCGTTTGCCTTCCAGCGTCATCGAGAACCAGCAGACGCTGACGACCTTGACCCGGGCTGACACCAGGATGCTGCGGGACCTCAGGAGCCTGTGAGCACCCTGGGGTGGGGTCCCCGCACAGGGAAACGGGGGGGGGGACGACGACGGACGACACTCAGGATGGGGATTTGGGGTCCCCAGTGCGGGTGCTCAGCCCTTCCCTCCTCCAGCACCATCTCCGGGTCGGGGCTGCAGCACGTCTCTGCCGACGCGTTCGTGGACACCCCCAGGCTGAGCCACGTGTGAGTTTTCCCCCCCCAATTCCCACCCCCAAGCCCCCCACCCCCCAAGTTTTGGGGCTCGGGCCCCCGCACCCCCGCAGGCGCTCGGCCCTGGCGCAGGGTGGCTGGTCCCCGCGCCCGGGCAGGATCGATCCGTGGTGTCCCGCTGCCCGTCGGCACATCAGCTGGGCCGGGGGGGCTGCGTGGGGCTCTGCCGCTGAGTGGGAAACCATCGATCGGGGGCAGGCGTGCGGGCAGCTGCCGGCCCCCCGGGAGCTCCGTGCCGCCCTGGTGCGGGAAGGGACCCCAGAGAGCGGGGGGGGACGACCCTATCCTGGGGTGCGTGGGGCTCCCCCCTCGCAGGGAGGTGCCTGAAGGCTGGTGGCACCCTGGCAGAGGTGGTTTTGCTTGGTCACGGTGTGACAGCGGTGGCCCCGGTGCTGCCCCGTGCCCCGGCCGGACCCTGCGCGAGGGTGCGGTGATGCGGGACGGGGGTCCGCGGTGGGAAGGGGCGGCTGATGGGGTCTGTCCCGGCAGGAATCTTTCCTCCAACGCGCTGCAAAGCCTCTCCTGGAAACCCTTCCAGCATCTGCCCCTGCAAGAGCTGTGAGTGATGCGGGGGGGGGTGGAAGGCGGGTGCGGAGCATCCCCCGCTGGGGATGCACCCCCGGGGTGACGCGGAGGCAGGGATGGGGCTGGGGACGCAGCGAGATGGCGGCTCTGACAGCCGCAGGCGTGGGGACGGGGACGGCACGCGTGGCACGGCGCCTGGCCCTGGGTGCGTCCGGCGGCACCGGCAGCGCCCGGCGCAGGATCAGCTGGGGACGCGTCCGCCTGCGTACGACCCGGAGCCCGGGCCGCCGCAGCCCGTTTGACCCCTCGTCCTCTTCCCTGCCCCATCTCAGCATCCTGGTGGGAAATCCCTTCAACTGCTCCTGCGGCCTGCGCTGGCTGCAGCTCTGGCAGAACGGGAGCCGGGCTGAACTGGGGAACCAGTCGCTGGGCTGCTGGGAGGGCAGCGTGCTGGTCCCCCTGGGCAGCCAGCCCCTCCGCGCCTGCGGTACGTGGCAGGGGACCCCGGCGGGTTTGGGTGCTGGGTTTGTCTCCCCTCCTGAGCCGCTCGGCGTGGGATGTGGGGGGGGGGGGGGGGATGCGGCCCCGCTCACCCCCTTCTCCTCGGCAGAGCCCCCGACCGTCCGCATCGAGCACCCCGAGGTGGTCCTGCGCCAAGGCGACAGCGTCAACCTCACCTGCCGCATCGCTGCCGAGCCGCCGGCCGCCGGGGAATGGGTGCTCCCCGAGGTGGGACCCGAGCTGCCCGTCATCACCAAGGCAAGACCTTCCCGGCAGCACCGTCCCCGCCGCAGCATCCTCTTGCTGGTGGGGTGGGCACGGGATGCGGGAGCTGGCACAGCTCTGGGGGGGGGGGGTGATTGCTCACCCCGTCCCGGTGCTCCCCGCAGCTCTCGGACTGGGAGATCGTCCTGGAGATCAGCAACGTCTCCTCCAACCTCAACCACAAAGACCTGACGTGCCGGGCGGAGAACGCGGCCGGGCCGGCGGAGGACAGCGTGGTGCTGAACGTCACCTGTGAGCAGCCCGGAGGGGGCCAGCGTGGGGTCCGGGCGAGGGGTCCGGCTCAGGGACGCAGCCGGCTCTGTCTCCCCCAGTCCCCCCTGTGATCCTGCTCCTGCACGAAGCCATCCCCCAACACTTCTGGTGCATCCCCTTCTCGGTGGACGGCAATCCCGTCCCCAGCATCCGCTGGCTCTTCAACGGCACCGTCCTGACCGAGGGACCCTACATCCACACCCGCATCGTGGAGTACGAGCACAACTCCACCGTCCTCCACGGCTGCCTCCAGCTCAACCGTCCCACGCACGTCAACAACGGCAACTACACCCTCCTGGTCCGCAACCCCCTGGGCTTCGCTGCCCGCAGCGTCCAGGGGCGTTTCATGGAAAACCCCTTCAGCTTCAGCCCCGAGGAGCCCATCCCCGGTAGGTGCCGGCAAACACCGGGCAGGGGGGGGCTGCCTGGGGGGTTTCCCCCCCTGCCCCGGCCTCGGCGCCGCGTCTCTCCTCGCGCTGGCGTGCGAAGCGGGTTGTACCTGGCTCCGGCTCCGAGCAAGCCCTGACGTGCCTCAGTTTCCCCAGGGGTGCGAGGGGGGGACGGATGGGGTGCTCTCGCCTGGGGAATAACGAGTGTTTCTCCTTTCTCTCTCCCTTTGGGCTGCGCCAGTGTCTCTGTCTCCTCTGGGTGAGTGACCGGGCACGCCGGTCCCCGCGGGGTCCCCGCTGAAGTGGGCGCAACCCCCCTGCCACAGCCCCCCTCCTCTCCCAAACTGTGCATCCCCCCCACCCCCCCCCCCCCCCACCCCCAGGGCTGATCCTGGGGTACCCCCACCCTGTGCTGAGGGTGCAGAGTCATCGCAGGAGTGTTGCCATCCTGGCCCCCCGCCTTGCCGGGACCACCCGAGGGGATGGGGGACCCCACGCTCACCCTGCACCCTTCTCCCTGCCGCAGGCACCAGGAACAGCTCGCTGGAGGGGCCCGTGGAGACAACGGACGAGCACGCGTTCGGGGTGAGGGGCTGCTCCGTGGTTTGGGCTGGGGGGACCGGGACACCCGCGGGAGGGTGGGACAAATCCTTAGGAGACAGCCAAACCAGAGCCGGGTGCGATGGGGACACGCGATGGGGACGAAGGGCAGAATCCCGGTGCCTCAGTTTCCCCTGCGGCAGCTCCTGGGACTTGTGGCCATCTCAGCCCCGCCGAGGGCTGGGAGAAGGGACCTGGCGGGACCCCAACCTGAGCCCCGTCCCTGTCGTCGCCAGGTCTCGGTGGCCGTGGCGCTGGCCGTGTTCGCCTGCCTCTTCCTCTCCGTCATGCTCATCGTGCTCAACAAGTGCGGGCGCCGGTCCAAGTTCGGCATTAACCGTGAGTCCCCCCGCCTCGCCCGGTGCCACGGGGGATTCGAGCCGTGGCACAGGGACACCCCGGTTCCGGCATCTACGGGGCGGCCGGGGCCGTGCCGGCTACCCAGGCTGGGACACGGCTGCGGGGGGTGGCGGTCCCTGCGGGGACCGGACCGTGGATGGGGACCGTGGCTGGGGACCGTGGCGGGGTGCCCCGGCTCGCCCCAGCAGCGCGGGCAGCAGCTGCTAATTCACTCCTGGAATGGATTCAGCCTCTAAATGGGTTTGATCGGGCTGGCTGGCCCCCGGGGGCCGGGGGGATGCTCGGCAGAGCCTGGCACTGGCCGCCCTGGCTGGGGGCGGGGGGGGGGGGGGGGGAGCCACGGGACCCCCCCGATGGCCTTGTCCTTGTCCCCGCAAGGCTCGGCTGTGCTGGCCCAAGAGGATGACCTGGCCATGTCCCTGCACTTCATGAACCTGGGCAGCAGCCCCCTCTCCTCGGCCGAGAGCAAGCTGGAGGGGCTGAAGAGCAACTTCATCGAGAACCCCCAGTACTTCTGCGATGCCTGTAAGGGCTGGGACGGGGGGGGGGGGGACACACACACACGACGGCGGTCCCCGAGCACCCTCCCACGCATCCATCCCCGGCCTGGGGGGCCACTGACGGGCGGGGGTCCCCCCAGGCGTGCACCACGTGCAGCGGCGGGACATCGTGCTGAAGTGGGAGCTGGGCGAAGGCGCCTTCGGGAAGGTTTTCTTGGCCGAGTGCTACAACCTCCTCCCGGCCCAGGAGAAGATGCTGGTGGCCGTGAAGGTGAGGAAGGAGGCGGGGGGGGACACACGCGATGCTGGGGGGGGGGGGGGGGGTCGGTGCCGGGCTGATGCCGTGTGCCAGCAGGCTCTGAAGGAGGTGACGGAAAGCGCCCGCTTGGATTTCCAACGCGAAGCCGAGCTGCTGACGGTGCTGCAGCACGAACACATCGTCAAGTTTTACGGCGTCTGCACCGAGGGCGAACCCCTCATCATGGTCTTCGAGTACATGAAGCACGGCGACCTCAACCGCTTCCTCAGGTGGGCTGGGGGGGGTCCTGTGTGTGCGTGTGTGTCCCCCCCCCCCTCATTTGCCGCTCCATCAGCGCAGCCAGCCTGCTCCCTGCTAATGCAGCCCTCCTTGCAATATTGATTAGATTAGCTGTCTGAGAGGCTTAAATAGAGAGAGATTGGCCATCAGCTGGAATAAGCAGAGACTTTTCGATTGCCCCCCCAGGTATTGCTGCTAGACGGGGGGGGGGGGGGGGGGCTGCCAGAGGCATCGCTTTAGTGGCCGCGCGATGAGCTCTGAGACGTGGCTTTTATGATTATTGTTATGGGAGTTGGCATTAATGGTTCTGCCGAGCAGAACCCCCCCAGCTCCCGGCCGCGGCCGCCCCGGCACGGCTGTCGGCCGCGCTCGGCATCAAAGGCAGAGCGGCTGGAGGCGGCCGGAGCTTCGCTGGCCCCCGGCCCGCCTCGCGCCGCCACGCTTTCACACCCGGCCCGCGTGGGCTCGCACCCCCTGACGCGCAGCCTTCGCCGGTGTGATGGGCCACGTGCGTGCACACGCGTGCACGCCCTTCCCCTGTGTGCATGTATGTGCGTGCCCTTCCCTGGCACGCGCGCGCATACACGCCTGCCTTTTTCCTGTGCGTGCGCACGTGTGTGCGCACCTTTCCCCTGTGTGCATGCACACGTGTGCACAACTTTCCCTGGCATGCATGCATACAAGCGCGTGCTTTTCCCCCCGTGCGTGCACACACGTGTGCACGCTCTTCCCTGGCATGTGTGCACGGATGTGTGTGTGCTTCCCCTCTGTGCATGCACACGTGCACGGCCGTCCCTGGCATGTGTGCACACGAGTGCACGCCTTTCCCTTGTGTGCACGCGTGCCAGGGAAGGATGCACACGTGTGTGTTTGCACATGTGCGTGCCTTCCCCCTGTGCATGCACACACGTGCACACCCTTCCCTGGCATGTGTGCACATATGTGCACACGCTTCCTTGGTGTGCATGTACACACGTACATGCCTTTCCCTGTGCGTGTGCACACATGTGCACATCCTTCCCTGCCACGCATGCACATATGTGTGTGCCCTTCTCCTGTGTGCGTGCACACAAGCGCACCCCTTTCCCTTGTGCATGCACACACACACGTGCACTTCTTCCCCAGGCATGCATGCATACACGTGTGCGTGTGCACCACTGTACCCACCCTTCCCTGGCATGCACGCACACAAGCGCACCCCTTTCCCTTGTGCATGCACACGCATATGCACGCCCTTCCCCGGCACGTGTGCACACTTGTGCGTGCCCTTCCCCTCTGTGCGTGCACACACGCGTGCGCTTCTTCCCCTGGCACGCGTGCATGCACGTGCCCACCCTTCCCCGGCGTGCACACATACGTGCGCATCCTTCCCGGCACGTGTGTGCACAGCCCTTCGCACGCCCTCTCCCGCACACGTATCCGTACGCGCCCCCCACCCGTATGCGCCCCCCCACCCCGTCTCGCTCGTCCCCTGCTCCGAGCAGCCCCTCTGCCCCGGCAGGTCCCACGGCCCCGACGCCAAGATCCTGGAGCAGGGGCAGGGGCAGCCCCGCGGGCAGCTGACGCTCAGCCACATGCTGCAGATCGCCACGCAGATCGCTTCGGGCATGGTCTACCTCGCCTCCCTCCACTTCGTCCATCGTGACCTGGCCACCCGCAACTGCCTGGTGGGCCACGACCTGGTGGTGAAGATCGGGGATTTCGGCATGTCCCGGGACATCTACAGCACCGACTATTACCGGGTGAGCGGGCTGGTGAGCTGTCCCCTCCCTCCCTTCCAGCTCCGCGATGGCTTGGGGGGGCCACGCTCAATTTTCCCTCTTCGCTGCTGCCTCCCACCCCGTCTCCATCCATATTTAATCGTAGAATCGGTTTGGGTGGCAAGGGACCTTTAAAGGTCATCTAATCCAACCCCCCCCCCCCCCGCCACGAGCAGGGCCACCTTCCACCAGATCAGGTTGCCCAGAGCCCCGTCCAACTTGACCTTGAATATTTCCGGCCACGGGGCATCCACCACCTCTCTGGGCAACCTGGGCCAGCTTCTCACCAGCCTCAGCGTAAAGAACTTCTTCCTTCTATCTAGTCTGAGGCGTGATTAATGAGCAGGGCTAGGGCTGGGGGGGGGTCCCTGCCCCGCTGATGGCCCCGCTGTGGGTAGGTGGGGGGCAGGACCATGCTGCCCATCCGCTGGATGCCCCCCGAGAGCATCCTCTACCGTAAATTCACCACCGAGAGCGATATCTGGAGCTTCGGCGTGGTGCTCTGGGAGATCTTCACCTACGGGAAGCAGCCCTGGTACCAGCTCTCCAACACCGAGGTGAGCGAGCGGGGAGGATGAGGATGGCGGCAGACCCCCCCGGGGGTACCCGGGGGTGGGGGTACTCCGTCTCCCTCCCTGGTTCCCGCAGGCCATCGAGTGCATCACGCAGGGACGGGAGCTGGAGCGTCCCCGCACGTGTCCCTCCGAGGTGTACGCCGTCATGCAGAGCTGCTGGCAGCGGGAGCCCCAGCAACGCCGGCCCATCAAGGAGATCCACAGCCGCCTCCAGGCCCTTGTCAAGACCCCCCCTGTCTACCTGGACATTCTGGGCTGAGCGGGGACCCCCACCCAGCCTCCGTTCCCCGCTGCCCCCCCTGCCCTCCCCGCTGCCCGGGGCCGTGGCTCGCCCTGCCAGGTCAGCCAGGGGGGTTTGGGGTCTCCCCCCGCCCAACGGAGCCCCCTGGACTGATGCCCTGATGGGGGGAGAGGGCTGAAACCTTATTTATAGTGGAAAATGCTAGCTCACCCCCGTGGGGGGCTGCAGGGCTGGTCTGGGGGACCCCCCAGGCTGTGCCCCCCGGGGTCGTGGCCACGCTGCCCGGCTCCTTGGCGTTTCCCTGGCGTGCCGGGACGGAGGCGCTTGGCTGATGTGGGTTTGCTCAGGGCGGGGGGGACAGAGCCCAGAGCCCCTCCAGCACTGGGTCCATGCCGATGTGGGAGCCGGGGGGGCTCGGCTCTGCAGGGGGGTCGGGGGCACCCCGTGGCTTGGCTGCTCCTTCGTCCCCCGGCCGGCGGGGACACCCCGCGCTCGCCCGCTCCGCAGTGAAACCGGTCGATAATAAAACTGTCCGTCTCTCCCGTGCGCTGGGAGCCGCCTGCTCCGGGGTGTCCGCCGGGCACGGGGTGGGATGGAGGGCTTTTGGGGAGAGAAAGGGGCTTTTTGGAGCAGGGAGCCTCCGACTGGGGAAGAGGAGCTGGAGGGGACGTGGTGGCCCAGGGATCCCAGGATGCGGGGACGAGGTGTGCTGGGGATGTGGGGACGAGGTGTGCCAGGGATGCCAGGACACGGTGACGATGTGTGCCCGGGATGCGGGGACGATGTGTGCCCGGGATCCCGGGACGCGGGGACGATGTGTGCCCGGGCAGGGATGCGGGGACGATGTGTGCCCGGGATGCAGGGATGCGGGGACGATGTGTGCCCGGGATGCGGGGACAACGTGTGCCAGGGATGCCGGGACACGGTGACGATGTGTGCCCAGGATCCCAGGATGCGGGGACAATGTGTGCCGGGGATGGGGGGATGATGTGTGCCCAGGATGCAGGGATGCGGGGACAATGTGTGCCAGGGATCCCAGGACACGGTGACGATGTGTGCCCAGGATGCAGGGACGATGTGTGCCAGGGATGCAGGGACGATGTCCCCGTCCCCAGCCCAGAGAGCGATTTTTTTGGGGGGGTTTTTTTTGGCCGTGCCGTGGGGACCCCCTCGGGCATCTCTCCAGGGATTCCCACCCCATGCCCCAGCCCGGACGCCTGGGTCCCCTCGCCAAAGGGTCCGGGGGGGCGATGGGACTTCACAGCACAAAGCCACCCCCCACCCCCTCATTAAAGGGTGAAGCCCTCCCTTCCCCGCACCCCCTCATCGGAGCCAGGGGGTTATCGCATGCCCTGTAGCTTCCACTCCATCATCCTTCCCCGGGCTCTCCGGCCGCTTTGGTAATGGTTGAGAC
Organism: Mycteria americana; assembly: GCF_035582795.1. NCBI lineage: Eukaryota > Metazoa > Chordata > Aves > Ciconiiformes > Ciconiidae > Mycteria > Mycteria americana. Next base: position 2,524,951 of record NC_134389.1, on the reverse strand, counting down.
CTGGATCTGACCATAATGGAGCTGAATTGATTTCATCTGGCTAATTAGGCAGCGCATACAGGGCCCTGGCAGCTCCTTTGTTACCCACCCCGACCTGAGATAAGCAGGAGGAAAGCGGGGTCACAGGGGAAACTGAGGCACGGTGCAAGGCGGGAGCAACCGGGGGGTCTGCGGCGGGTGCTGAGGGCCTTGGGGCCGGCACGGCACACGGCTGTGCCGGGCGGCCGGGGACTGGATGTGGCACAACGAGAGCTGGAGGAAACCGGAGCCGTGCCCAGCGCCCCGTGGCTCCCAGCCTGTCGTCCATCCCCAAACCCCGCAGCGGGGCCGGATCCAGCCCCCAGCCGAGGGTCCCCCCCCAGATCTTTGCCGAGGGTCGTGGGGAGCCGGCGTGGGCAGGATGCGGCCCTGCTCGAGCGCAGCCCGGCTGGCAGAGCCCCCCGCCTGCTTCCTTGGGGTCTCTGTAATCGCTGCCCGCGTTGATTTATGGCCTTTTTCCCTTTTATCTAATTTGAGGAAGGAACAAGATTACAACCTTGAGCTTTTCCAGCCCCGCGCCGCAGATTGCCGCAGACCAACGCCCCAAAAGGGACCGTGCGCCGTGGTGACCCCCCCCCCCCCCCCCCGAGCAGGGTGGGCTTCCCCGCAGCCATGCCTCGGTTTCCCTCACGGGGTGGCTGTGCCTCAGTTTCCCCCTTAGGATGGGCAGGGAAAGGGTTAAGCCCCCTCCCCAGCCCCTCTCCCTGAAGGGTTCAGCCCTGATTGATTTTATTCCCCCCCCCCCCACTTTCTCCTGCCGCAGTTTCTCCATTTCACCCGCTCCGGGGGGAGCGGTAATGGACTCTGGCAATGAGGTAATTAACGGCTCCGCTCCCTGGCAAAGCCGCCCGCCCCAGCGGCACCGCGGCCTGGCCCCGCTAACGAGGGTTAATGAGGGTTGGGGGGTCCCGGGCCCGATTCTGCCTCTTGCAGCCAACGCAGCTGCCAAGAGCCATCGGTGGTCCGCGGTCGCGTCCTGCACTGGGGGGTCCCACCCCTGGCCAAGCCGCCCCTCCTGCTCCCCGATGCTGCCGGCTCGGACCCCGGCGGAGCTGGGTCTGCTCCCTGGGGGGGTCCCACCCCACCCCAGAAGCCCCTAAGGGGACCCCCCAGGTGCCCCATAAGGGGACCAGCCGTGCGTTTGGGGGTTACGCCCCCCTCAAGGATGGGGTGGACGGTTTTGGGGGACATCGGAGCTGGGGATGCAGCTGCGTCCCGGCACCGAGGGTCCCGGGGGGGGCTGGACCCTGCGCAGCCCCCAGCTGCCCCTAAGTGCACTTGGGGGTCCCCTCTGGCACCGGGGGTCTCAGGGGGGCTGCAAAGGCATCTCGGCGCTGAGACGCAGCTGAAGTGCCGCTGAAGTGTCCCCGAGCAATATTTCCCCGCTGCCCTGGGGACACCTTATTTAAGAGCATTGGGGGGGGGGGGGGTCACTTCCACACCAGGTCCCCGGCTCCAGATGTCCCCAGCTTGTCCCGGCACTGATGTCCCCAGCCTGGGACCCCTCCGCGCCTGCAGCCCCCATGGCCTCGGTGCCCAGCCCTGCTGTGGGAAGAGCCATTTTGGGGCGGCCACTGTGGACCCCCCGCCTGCGAGTGGGCTTGATCCTAATGGAGCCCCCGGGTGGGCGGGGGGGGGGGGCAGCTGAGCCACCCTGGGACGTGAAAATCGTTATGAGTGATTAGAGCTATTACTGTAACGAGGAGAGGCAATTAACGGCGCCTTGACATCAGTTGAGGCCGGCTAATGTACGCGCGCTTGCTGGGAGCGGGGGGCGGCTGGGCACGGGGGGGGGGACACATGGACGCGGTGCTGAGCTGCCTGGCCAGGAGTCCCGGAATGGGGGTGACGCGAGGCTGGGGATCCTGGGATGTAGGGGGATGTATGGCCAGGATCCCCGGGATATAGGTTAGTAGTGTGATATATGTCTGGGGATCCCGGGATGTAGGGGGATGTATGGCCAGGATCCCCGGGATATAGGTTAGTAGTGTGATATATGTCTGGGGATCCTGGGATGTAGGGGGATGTATGGCCAGGATCCCTGGGATATAGGTTAGTAGTGTGATATATGTCTGAGGATCCCGGGATGTAGGGGGATGTATGGCCAGGATCCCTGGGATATAGGTTAGTAGTGTGATATATGTCTGGGGATCCCGGGATGTAGGGGGATGTACGGCCAGGATCCCCGGGATATAGGTTAGTAGTGTGATATATGTCTGAGGATCCCGGGATGTAGGGGGATGTATGGCCAGGATCCCCGGGATATAGGTTAGTAGCGTGATATATGTCTGGGGATCCCGGGATGTAGGGGGATGTACGGCCAGGATCCCCGGGATATAGGTTAGTAGTGTGATATATGTCTGGGGATCCCGGGATGTAGGGGGATGTATGGCCAGGATCCCCGGGATATAGGTTAGTAGTGTGATATATGTCTGGGGATCCCGGGATGTAGGGGCATGTATGGCCAGGATCCCCAGGATATAGGTTAGTAGTGTGATATATGTCTGGGGATCCCGGGATGTAGGGGGGATGTATGGCCAGGATCCCTGGGATATAGGTTAGTAGTGTGATATATGTCTGGGGATCCCGGGATGTAGGGGGAAGTATGGCCAGGATCCCCAGGATATAGGTTAGTAGTGTGATATATGTCTGAGGATCCCGGGATGAAGGGGGGATGTATGGCCAGGATCCCTGGGATGTAGGGGTGACAGACGGCTGAGGAGCCCGGGATATAGGGGTGATGCAAGGCCAGGGAGCCCCGGAGCTGGGGACGATGTATGGCCGGGGATCCCGGGGTGTCGGGATGCAGGGGAAACGCATGGCCAGAGACCCCGGGATGCAGGGATGGTGTGTGGCTGGGATGCCGGGATGCAGGGACGATGTGTGCCCAGGATCCCGGGATGCAGGGATGATGTGTGCCCAGGATCCCGGGATGTGGGGACCATGGGTGCCCAGGATCCCGGGATGTGGGGATGATGTGTGCCCAGGATCCCGGGATGCAGGGACGATGTGTGCCTAGGATGTGGGGACCATGGGTGCCCGGGATCCCAGGATGATGTGTGCCAGGGATGCAGGGCCGATGTGTGCCCAGGATCCTGGGATGCAGGGACAATGTGTGCCCGGGATGTGGGGACCATGGGTGCCCAGGATTCTGGGATGATGTGTACCAGGGATGCAGGGCTGATGTGTGCCCAGGATCCCAGGATGCAGGGACAACGTGTGCCCAGGATCCTGGGATGCAGGGACGATGAGTGCCCAGGATGCAGGGACGCAGGGATGATGAGTGCCCGGGATGCAGGGATGATGAGTGCCCGGGATCCTGGGACGCAGGGATGATGAGTGCCCGGGATCCCGGGACGCAGGGATGATGAGTGCCCGGGATCCCAGGATGCAGGGATGATGAGTGCCCGGGATCCCAGGACGCAGGGATGATGAGTGCCCAGGATCCTGGGATGCAGAGACGATGAGTGCCCAGGATGCAGGGACACAGGGATGATAAGTGCCCGGGATCCCGGGATGCAGGGACGATGAGTGCCCGGGATGCAGGGACGCAGGGACGATGAGTGCCCGGGATGCAGGGACGCAGGGATGATGAGTGCCCGGGATGCAGGGATGATGAGTGCCCAGGATCCTGGGACGCAGGGATGATGAGTGCCCAGGATGCAGGGACGCAGGGATGATGAGTGCCCAGGATCCTGGGATGCAGGGATGATGTGTGCCCAGGATGCAGGGACGCAGGGATGATGAGTGCCCAGGATCCCGGGACGCAGGGATGATGAGTGCCCGGGATCCCGGGACGCAGGGATGATGAGTGCCCGGGATGCAGGGACGATGAGTGCCCGGGATCCCGGGACGCAGGGATGATGAGTGCCCAGGATCCTGGGATGCAGGGACAATGAGTGCCCAGGATGCAGGGACGCAGGGATGATGAGTGCCCGGAATCCCGGGACGCAGGGATGATGAGTGCCCAGGATCCTGGGATGCAGGGACGATGAGTGCCCGGGATCCCGGGATGCAGGGACGATGAGTGCCCGGGCTGCCGGGCACGGGGCCCAGGCTCTGCTCCGCGCTGCCGCCAGATGCTGCTGTTAAACCGAAGGCAGCCCCGGTCCCCGCTGCCCCTCGCAGCACCAGAGCAGCAGCCCCTCGGCCGGGGGTCCCGTCCGCTCACCCCAGCCCTGCGGGAAACCCCAGATCAAGGCCTGCACCCATGGGTGCCAGCGCCGGGTGGGGACCTCCAGGGAGGAGAAGCCGGGGGGGTGCACAGGGCTCCCCGCCCTCGGCGGTGCCACGCTCTCCATCCGCTCCCGCGCAGAGTCCCGCCGTCACCGGCCGTGGGGCGGGCAGGGCTGGCCCCGCTGCCGAGGGGGTCACGGGTCCCCGCAGACCCCCCGGGGGACGGGGACACCCTTCAGCACCGGGACCCGGCCGAGGGGCCACGCCGGGACGTCCCCACGGAACCCCTCCCCACCCAGCGCCGTGTGCGAGCGTCCCCGGCGATCTTCTTGTTCCAAAACCCACTGGTTTCTGGCCAGAAAAAAAAAAAAAAAAAAAGAAAAAGAAAAAAAAACCCTAAGGTTTTTTATTTTTTTCCCTTTTCCGTAGTCGTCTCTGCGTCCAAACTTCCTGAGAGTGGCTCCGGCCCTCCCTCCGCTTCCGACGGCCGCGCTGCTCCGTCCCGGCTGGCCGAGCCCACAACCAGGCCAGCCCCGCGTGGGGCCATCGCACCCCGACCCTGCCCGCCGCCGCGGCCCCCGGCCAGGTGAGTGCCACCGTCCCCGGCCCAGGGCACCCCAGGTCCCCGGGGTGGGGTTGGGGGGGTTGCGCCGTGCCCTGCCGGCGCGGTGCCGGAGGGGACGGTCCCCAGCGCCGTGGCGGGGGGCTTGGGGCCGTTGCAGGTTCCCACGGCCAAGGCGAGGGGACAGTGGCGAGGGGACGGCGGCGGGGGGGACAGCGGCTGGGGCGTGGGACGGTGCTGCGACAGCCTGCGGCGACCCCGTTTAACCCTGACCCTAACCCTGACCCTGTCCCTGACCTTCATCCTCGCCACCCTCACCCTCGCCCAGCCCCGTCCCCGTGGGTTCGCAGCCCCCGGAGGAAACGCGTCAGCCCCCGGGCCGTGGCGGAGGAAGCGCTGGGGCAGAGATAGCGGCTCCGGGGGGGGCCCCAGCACCGTGTCCCCCGTGGGGACGGGGCAGGGCTGGTCCCCTGGTCCCCTGCCCTCACCCTGGCCCCACGCCGGGGATCCTGTGCCTTGTCACCGGTGGGCGATGCTCCCCATCCCGCTCCGAGTGCACTCGGTGGCACCCCTGGGGTGGGGAGCGCTGGCTCTTGGGGGGTCTCTTGCCACTATGGCGACTTTTTGGGGGGGCTTTTCCCCGCGGCTGGGCCCCCCAGTGAGGAGCAGATGGGGCTGGCCGGCGTGTTTTGATGACTCCTCGCTTTTCCTGCCAGCATCTCCCAGCGGTTCCTGTTGTTCGCAGCAGCGCTGGGACCCCCGGACACCCCCCCACCCCCCCCATTGCTGGAGCAGGGGATGGGGCCGGCAGCGGGGCCATGGGGAGGGCTGGGGGGTGCCCCCAAATCTGCCCCCCGGGAGGGTCCGGGGGAGGGAATTTTGCCTGCGGATGAGCAATTAATTCCAGGAGCTGAAGGGAAACAGGGGGAAACGTTCCCACTAAACGGTTTTTCCACCCGAAACTGGCCACTCCCGGACAAAGGGGGGGTCGCTCCCTCCCTCCACCCCCTTATTTGGCCCCAAACCGCAGCACCGACCCCGGCGAGGGGGAGGATGGACTCGGGGGGCTGCTGGGGCGGCACCTTTGGGGTGTCCCACGGCCGGAGCGGCACGGAAGCGGCCGTAAATCCAGCTGTGCCGACCAGGAAACCTCTGTTTCCTCCCGTAGCACGCGGGTGTTTAGCCGTAAAACACGCGTCCCGGTAAACACGGCACCGTGGGCTCGGGGGGCTCGCTGTTCCCCCCCACACCGGCCCCCAGGCTGGCGGTGATCCCAGAGCCGCCCCGGCAAAGCTGAACCCTCGTTGGGTTGAGCAAGAAGCCGACGGATCCAGGAAACGCAACTGGGAATAAACACGAAACGGGTTGAAACGGGGCCACGGGGCGTCGCGCCAGGGCCGAGAGCCGCGGTGCTGAACTCCTTCCCGGCACCCCGGGTACCCCACCCCGGCAGCATCCCGCACCGGGATGGGGCGCGGTGGGAGAGGTCAGGGTGACCCCAGGATGGAGCCCTAGGGCGTTTCGGGATGCGGAGATGGGGCTGCGCGGGGCCACGCCGGCTGCTGAGCGGCCGTGCCTCAGTTTCCCCTTGGCACAGGTCGGTGCTGGGGGGAGCGGCGGGGGCCGGGGTTGGGGCTGTTCCCGCGCACGGAGGAATGCGAAGCCGGCCCCGCGGGGAGGCCGGATCCTGCGCTGAAGCCGGGGCCGGGGGCGGTGGGTGGGGAGCAGGAATGCGGCGAGGCGGAGGGGCAAAGCCGTCGTCCCCCCCGTACAGGATGGTGCTGCGGGCCGCGGCGCTGGCGCTGCACGCCTGCCTCCTGGCCGCCCTGCGCCCCAGCGACCCCAACGTCTGCAGCTACTGGGAGAGGTAGGACCGGGGGGACCGGGGAGGGAGGGGGTGACGGCGGCGGGGCACCCCGGGGACGCGTCGTCACCCCGTGTCCTCTCCTCCGGCAGCTTCACGGCGGCGGTGAAGGAGTCCTACACCAAACCCCACGTCGTGTCCTCCGCCGAGCCCTGTGCCGGGGCGCCGGGCTCCCCCCTGCCCTGCCTGCAGCAGAGGTGGGGGCACCCCGGCCCCCCACTGCGGGGTGTCCCCAAGGCCATGGGGGGCTGGGCTGCCCCACTGCAGGGTGTCCCGAAGGCCATGGGGGGCTGGAGCGGGGCTGCCCCACTGCGGGGTGTCCCCAAGGCCATGGGGGGCTGGAGCGGGGCTGTCCCACTGCGGGGTGTCCCCAAGGCCATGGGGGGCTGGAGCGGGGCTGCCCCACTGCAGGCTGTCCCCAAGGCCATGGGGGGCTGGGCTGTCCCACTGCAGGGTGTCCCCAAGGCCATGGGGGGCTGGAGCGGGGCTGCCCCACTGCAGGCTGTCCCCAAGGCCATGGGGGGCTGGGCTGTCCCACTGCAGGGTGTCCCCAAGGCCATGGGGGGCTGGAGCGGGGCTGCCCCACTGCGGGGTGTCCCCAAGGCCATGGGGGGCTGGAGCGGGGCTGCCCCACTGCAGGGTGTCCCCAAGGCCATGGGGGGCTGGAGTGGGGCTGCCCCACTGCAGGGTGTCCCCATGGCTATGGGGGGCTGGAGCGGGGCTGTCCCACTGCAGGGTGTCCCCAAGGCCATGGGGGGCTGGAGCGGGGCTGCCCCACTGCAGGGTGTCCCCAAGGCCATGGGGGGCTGGAGCGGGGCTGCCCCACTGCGGGGTGTCCCCAAGGCCATGGGGGGCTGGAGCGGGGCTGCCCCACTGCAGGCTGTCCCCAAGGCCATGGGGGGCTGGGCTGTCCCACTGCAGGGTGTCCCCAAGGCCATGGGGGGCTGGAGCGGGGCTGCCCCACTGCAGGCTGTCCCCAAGGCCATGGGGGGCTGGGCTGTCCCACTGCAGGGTGTCCCCAAGGCCATGGGGGGCTGGAGCGGGGCTGCCCCACTGCGGGGTGTCCCCAAGGCCATGGGGGGCTGGAGCGGGGCTGCCCCACTGCAGGGTGTCCCCAAGGCCATGGGGGGCTGGAGTGGGGCTGCCCCACTGCAGGGTGTCCCCATGGCTATGGGGGGCTGGAGCGGGGCTGTCCCACTGCAGGGTGTCCCCAAGGCCATGGGGGGCTGGAGCGGGGCTGCCCCACTGCAGGGTGTCCCCAAGGCCATGGGGGGCTGGAGCGGGGCTGCCCCACTGCAGGGTGTCCCCATGGCTATGGGGGGCTGGAGCGGGGCTGTCCCACTGCAGGGTGTCCCCAAGGCCATGGGGGGCTGGGCTGTCCCACTGCAGGGTGTCCCCAAGGCCATGGGGGGCTGGAGCGGGGCTGCCCCACTGCAGGGTGTCCCCATGGCTATGGGGGGCTGGAGCGGGGCTGCCCCACTGCAGGGTGTCCCCAAGGCTATGGGGGGCTGGGCTGCCCCACTGCGGGGTGTCCCCAAGGCCATGGGGGGCTGGAGCGGGGCTGCCCCACTGCAGGGTGTCCCCAAGGCTATGGGGGGCTGGGCTGCCCCACTGCAGGGTGTCCCCAAGGCCATGGGGGGCTGGAGCGGGGCTGTCCCCATCCTGACGGCGCTGGTGTGGGGCGCAGGATCGTGTACCGCACCGAGTACCGGCAGGCGGTCCGCACCGACTACCGGAGGCGCTACCAGTGCTGCCTGGGCTACTACGAGAGCCGGGACACCTGCGTCCGTGAGTGGGGCGAGCGGGGCGAGCGGGGGGACCCTGAGGGCCCGATCCTGGCTCAGCCCCTTCCCCCCCCCCCCCCCGGCTGTGTCCCCGCAGCGCGCTGCACCCAGGAGTGCGTCCACGGCCGGTGCGTGGCTCCCGACCTCTGCCAGTGCGAGCCGGGCTGGCGGGGTGCCGACTGCTCCAGCGGTGAGGGACGGGTGTCGGGGTGCTGGGGGGCACCCACCCAGCTGGGGGTGGTAGGGTGGGACAGCGGGTTTCCCTGGAGGGGTGGGCAGCCTGGGGTGGGACGGCCCGGTGGTCGACGGGGATGGGGATGGGGAGAGGGAGGGGAGTGGGATGGAGATGGGATGGGGATGGGATTGGGATGGGATATGGACGGAGATCGGGATGGGGATGGGATTGGGAACAGGGATGGAGAATAGAATGGGGACAGAGATGGGATGGGGATGGAGATGGGATGGGGATGGGTTGGGGTGGAGATAAAATAGTGATGGAGATAGGATGGGGATGGGATTGGCATGAGGGTGGGATGGGGATGGAGAATGGGATGGGGAGAGATTGGGATGGGATTGGGATGGGGATGGAGATGGGATGTGATAGCATAGGGATGGAGATGGAGAATGGGACGGGGAGAGATTGGGATTGGGTTGGGGATGGGATTGGGATGGGATACGCATGGGATGGGGATGGGTTGGGATGGAGATAAAATTGTGATGAAGATAGGATGGGGATGGGATTGGGATGGGGATGGAGATAGGATGGGGATGAGATGGGGATGGAGATGGGATGGGGATGGAGAATGGAGAATGGGATGGGGAGAGATTGGGATTGGGATGGGGATGGAGATGGGATGGGATACGCACGGGATGGGGATGGAGATAGGATGGGGATGGGTTGGGATGGAGATAAGATGGTGATGAAGATAGGATGGGGATGGGATTGGGATGGGGATGGGGATGGGATGGGTTGGGATGGGATGGGGATGGATGGATGGGGACGGGGAGGTACTGGAGGTCTCCCCCGTGCAGAGTGTGACGAGCAGTCGTGGGGGCCGGGCTGTGCGCACCGCTGCGACTGCCACCACGGGGCCCCCTGCGACCCCCTGAGCGGGGCCTGCTCCTGCCCCCCCGGCTTCGCCGACCCGCTGTGCCGCCAGCCGTGCCCACCCGGCACCTACGGCCAGGGCTGCCACCTCCCCTGCCCCTGCCACCACCGGGCCCCCTGCAACGCCTCCACCGGCGCCTGCCTCTGCCCCCCGGGGCTGGCCGGCCCCCTGTGAGTAGGTGTCCCCCCCACCCCACCCCAGCACCCCCCAGGCAGGGGTCCCGCTCACCCCTCGCCTCCCCCCCCCCCCCGCAGCTGCGAGGTGCCCTGCCCCGAGGGGACACCCTGCGACAGCCCCTGCCCCTGCCAGAACGGGGGCATCTGCCACCCCCCCGGCACCAGCGCCTGCGTCTGTCCCCACGGATGGATGGTAGGTGGGCTGCGACCCCCCCCCCCCTCCCCTCGCCGCAACGTGATGCCTGCCTCAGTTTCCCCTGCCGACCCTGATGCTCCTTCGCAGGGGGAGATCTGCTCCGTGCCGTGCCCCCCCGGCCGCTTCGGCCCCGGCTGCCAGGGCGAGTGTCGCTGCCACAACGGGGGCCACTGTGACCCCCGGGGGATGGGGCAGTGCCAGTGTGCCCCCGGCTTCACCGGAGAGCAGTGAGGGGGGGACCGGGCACGGGGAGGGGGTAGAGGGGCATGGGGGTACCAGGGGATGGGGGTACCAGGGGATGTGACCCATGGGGACGGGGCGCTTCGGGATGGGGGTACATGGGGCTGGGGGCACACGGGGGCTGGGGGCAGATGGAGATGGGGGTGCACAGGGAGGGGGCACACGGGGACAGGGGTACAAGGGGTGGCTGGGGGTACACGGGGATGAGGCAGGCGAGGACGGGGCCGCCGAGCCCCGCTGCTGCCAGCGCCAGGTCTTCGCGCGGGCAGGGCCAGCCCGGTTCCCCCCAGCCTGGCGTGCAATGAGCTGGACGGCCTCAGCTTGGTGCAAAGGCGGGGGGGGGGGGGGGGGGTCCGGGAGCCGGGGGTCCGGGGGCCACGTTACCCCCGTTCCCCCCCCCCCCCCCGCAGGTGCCGGGAGAGGTGCCCGGTGGGCCGGTACGGGCAGGGCTGCCAGGAGAGCTGCGACTGTGCCAACGGGGGCCAGTGCTTCCACGTGGACGGGGGCTGCCTGTGCGAGGCCGGCTTCCAGGGCAGCCGCTGCCAGGAGCGCCGGTGCCTGCCCGGCCTCTACGGCCTCCGCTGCCAGAGCCGCTGCCTCTGCCACCCCCAGCACAGCCAGAGGTAGGAGCCCCCCCTCCCGCCCCGCCTCCCCCAGCGTCCCCGCTCCCCCCCAGTGCCCTCGCTGCCCCCCAGTACCCTCGCTGCCCCCCAGTATCCCCGCTCCTCCCCCAGTACCCTCGCTGCCACCCAGTGCCCTCACTGCCCCCCAGTATCCCCGCTCCCCCCCAGTGCCCTCACTGCCCCCCAGTACCCTCGCTGCCCCCCAGTATCCCTGCTCCTCCCCCAGTGCCCTCGCTGCCCCCCAGTATCCCCGCTCCTCCCCCAGTACCCTCGCTGCCCCCCAGTATCCTCGCTTTCTCCCCAGTATCCCTGCTCCCCCCAGTATCCCTGCTCCCCCCAGTATCCCCACTCCCCCCAGTATCCCTGCTCCCCCCAGTATCCCCACTCCCCCCAGTATCCCTGCTTCCCCCCCCAGTATCCCCACTCCCCCCCAGTATCCCCGCCTCCCCCCAGTATCCTCACTCCCCCAGTATCCTTGCCTCCCCCCAATATCCCCGCTTCCCCCAGTATCCCCACTCCCCCCAGTATCCCCACTTCCCCCCCAGTTTCTGCAGTCCCCCCCAGTATCCCCACTCCCCCCCAGTATCCCCACTTCCCCCCCAGTATCCCCACTTCCCCCCCAGCATCCCCACTCCCCCCAGTATCCCCACTCCCCCCAGTATCCCTGCTACCCCCAGTATTCCCACTCCCCCCCAATATCCCCACTCCCCCCAGTATCCTCACTTCCCCCCCAGTATCCTCACTTCTCCCCCAGTATCCCCACTCCCCCCAGTATCCCCACCTTCCCCCCAGTATCCCTGCTCCCCCCAGTATCCCTGCTCCCCCCAGTATTCCCACTCCCCCCAATATCCCCACTCCCCCCAGTATCCTCACTTCCCCCCCAGCATCCCCAATCCCCCCAGTATCCCCACTCTCCCCCAATATCCCCACTCCCCCCAGTATCCTCACTTCCCCCCCAATATCTGCAGTCCCCCCAATATCCCCACTCCCCCCAGTATCCCCACTTCCCCCCCAGTATCCTCACTTCCCCCCCAGTATCCCCACTCCCCCCCAAGTATCCCCACTCCCCCCAGTATCCCCACCTTCCCCCCAGTATCCCTGCTCCCCCCAGTATCCCCACTCCCCCCCAGTATCCCCACTCCCCCCAGTATCCCTGCTCCCCCCAGTATTCCCACTCCCCCCCAGTATCCCCACCTTCCCTCCAGTATCCCCACTCCCCCCAGTATCCCCGCTCCCCCCAGTATCCTCACTTCCCCCCCAATATCTGCAGTCCCCCCAATATCCCCACTCCCCCCAGTATCCCCACTTCCCCCCCAGTATCCCCACTTCCCCCCCAGTATCCTCACTTCCCCCCCAGTATCCCCACTCCCCCCCAAGTATCCCCACTCCCCCCAGTATCCCCACCTTCCCCCCAGTATCCCTGCTCCCCCCAGTATCCCCACTCCCCCCCAGTATCCCCACTCCCCCCAGTATCCCCGCTCCCCCCAGTACCCTCCCCAGCGAGCCGGGGTGCTGGCCGGGTGGCCAGGACGAAGTTCCCCCCCGCCGGGGGCAGACGCTTTGCGCCCCCCCCCCCTTTGCAAAGCCCCCTCCCAGCACGCCCAGTGCCCCGCGCTGGGCTCGCTGGGCGCTGAGCGGGTGTCCCCAGCTGCCACCCCTTGCTCGGGGACTGCGTCTGTCGCCCGGGCTGGGCCGGGCTCTTCTGCAACGAGAGTTGCCCCCCCGGGTCCTTCGGGGCCGGCTGCCTGCAGCCCTGCCTCTGCCTGCACGGGGGGGCCTGCGACGGGACCACCGGCCTCTGCCGCTGCCCCCCCGGCTACACGGTGCGGGGGCGCGGGGGGCGCGGGGGCGGGGGGGGGGGGGGAATGCCGGGGTGGGGGGGGGGCTGGGTGGTGCTGGGGGTGGGGGAGAGTGGGGGTCTGGGCGGTTCTGGGGGGGAGTGTGGGGGTCTGGGTGGTTTTGGGGGGAGCGTGAGGGGATGGGTGGTCCTGGGGGGGGGAGAATGGGGGTCTGGGCATCCCTAGGGGGAGAGTGGTGGGGGTCTGGGTGGTCCTGGAGGGGGGACAGTGCGGGTCTGGGTGGTCCTGGGGGGGAGTGTGGGGGTCTGGGTGGTTTTGGAGGGAGCGTGAGGGGATGGGTGGTCCTGGGGGGGGGGGAGGGGGGGAGAATGGGGGTCTGGGCATCCCTAGGGGGAGAGTGGTGGGGGTCTGGGTGGTTCGGGGGGAGGGGAGTGTGGGGGTCTGGGTGGTTCTGGGGGGGGAGTGGGGGTCTGGGTGGTCCTGGGGGGCGATTGTGGGGGTCTGGGTGGTTCTGGGGGGGGGGCAGAGTGGGGGTCTGGGTGGTCCTGGGGGGCGATTGTGGGGGTCTGGGTGGCTCGGGGGGGGGAGAGTGGGGGTCTGGGTGGTTCTGGGCGGGGAGTGTGGGGGTCTGGGTGGTTTTAGGGGGCAGAGTGGGGGCCTGGGTGGTCCTGGGGGGCAATTGTGGGGGTCTGGGTGGTTCTGGGGGGGGGAGAGTGGGGGTCTGGGTGGTCCTGGGGGGCGATTGTGGGGGTCTGGGTGGTCCTGGGGGGAGTGTGGGGGCTGGGCATCCCTGGGGGGAACACAGGGGTCTGGGCATCCTTGGGGATGGGTCGGGGGCTCTTGTTATCTGTGGGGGCAGTTTCGGGGTCTGGGCATCCCTTGGGGGGCGGGGGGGGCCATGGGCATGTGGGCATCCCTGGGGGGCAACTTGGGGGTCCGGGCAACCTCAGGGTTCCCATGGGGGTTTTGGGGTCCCCCACTCTCCCTCCAGCACCAGGATGCCAAGAGGAGGGCCAGGGGATTCCCCAGGGTCCTTTCCCCAGCCCTGGGTGGGGGTCCCGGCTGCCCTGAGGTCTTCACCCCCCCCTCCCCCCCCCCAGGACGAGCACTGCTCCTCCCTGTGCCCCCCCGACACCTTCGGGGTGAACTGCTCGGGGCGCTGCTCCTGCCAGCACGCCCTCGCCTGCTCCCCGCTCGATGGCTCCTGCCTCTGCAAGGAAGGTGGGTGAACACCCCGGGTGGGGTGGCTGGGGAGCGGGGGGGGGTCCCCATCCCCATCCCCCGTGCCCACCCCCGCCGTCCCCCGTATCCCGCAGGCTGGCACGGACCCAACTGCTCCACGCCGTGTCCCGCCGGCGCTTGGGGTCCCGGCTGCAACCGGAGCTGCGAGTGCGCCCACGGGGCTGCCTGTGACCCCCAGAGCGGGACCTGCCGCTGCTCGCCGGGCTGGCGGGGCCCCCGCTGCCTGCAGCCCTGCCCGGTGAGTCCTGCCCGCCTGCGCCCCTGCTGCCTGCGCCGGGGTTCGGTGCCACCGTCCCCGGCGCTGACCCCCTGACCTGTCCCCGTACCCCAGAACGGGACGTTCGGGGTGGGCTGCGGGCGGCGGTGCGACTGCGCCCACGCCGATGGTTGCGATCCGGTGACGGGAGAGTGCCGCTGCCTGCCCGGCTGGACGGGTAAGGGCGGGGGGGGGGGGGGATCCAGGGAGGGGACGGACCCCGCTGCCCTCGCAGCCTTCGGCCTTCATCGCTCATCCTCCTCGCAGGGCCGCAGTGCAAGCAGGGCTGCCCCCAGGGCTTCTGGGGCCGGGGCTGCCGCACGCCCTGCTCCTGCCGCAACGGGGCTGCCTGCTCGCCCCTGGACGGGTCCTGCTCCTGCACCCCAGGGTACCGCGGCCCCACCTGCCAGCGCCGTGAGTGCCCCCCACCCCCCCACCCCCCCCAAAACCAACCACAAAAAAAAAAAAAATCGCACGTTGCTCCTAACCCACCCTCCCCGACCCCTGGGCTGAGACCGGGCGCGCTCGTCTCACCCCAGCTTGCCCGCCCGGCCGCTACGGCAAGCGCTGCTCCCTGAGCTGCTCCTGCGCCAACGGCTCCTCCTGCCACCCCGCCAACGGCTCCTGCCTCTGCGCCCCGGGCTGGCGGGGACCCCGCTGCTCCCAGCGTGAGTGGGGGGCCACGGGGGGGGGGGGGGACACGGGACGGAGCGTGGGGAGCGGGGGTGACCCCTCCCCTCCCCAGCCTGCGCCCCCGGCTCCTGGGGGGACGCCTGCGCCGAGCCCTGCCTGTGCCACCACGGGGGGACGTGCCACCCCGCCGAGGGGACCTGCCGCTGCCCGGCCGGCTGGACGGGGCCACGCTGCGGAGAAGGTAGAGCCCGGCACGGGCCCCTCCTGCCCCCCCTCACCCCCCCGGGGGTCTGTGCCCCCCGGATCCAGCCTGGGGGTTCGGGGGGGCAGGAGAGAGAGAGAACTGCCCAGGGCCATAGGGGTTACCCCTACCCGGCTCCGTCCTGGGCAGTATGGAGCTATATGGGCCCAGTATGGAGCTATATGGGCCCAGTATGGAGCTATATGGGCCGAGTATGGAGCTATATGGGCCCAGTATGGAGCTATATGGGCCCAGTATGGAGATATATGAGCCCAGTATGGAGATATATGGGCCCAGTATGGAGCTATATGGGCCCAGTATGGAGATATATGAGCCCAGTATGGAGATATATGAGCCTAGTATGGAGCTATATGGGCCCAGTATGGAGCTATATGGGCCGAGTATGGAGATATATGGGCCCAGTATGGAGGTACATGGTCACAGGCACTATGGGGCTATATGGATGCCACTATGGAGCTATGCAGCCCTGGGCAGTATGGAGATATATGGTCCCAATATGGAGCTATATGGTCCCAGGCACTATGGGGCTGTATAGTCCCAGTACGGGGCTATGCAGTCCTGGGCACTATGGAGCTATATGGTTCCGGTATGGACCTATATGGTCCCAGTATGGAGCTATACTGTCCTGGGCACTATGGGGCTATATAGTTCCGGTATGGAGCTATGCAGTCATGGGCACTATGGGGCTATATGGTCCCACTATGGACCTATATGGTCCCACTATGGAGCTATATGGTCCCACTATGGAGCTATACAGTCCAAGGCAGTATAGAGCTGTATTGTTCCAGTATGGAGCTATATGGTCCCAGGCAGTATGGAGCTCTATGGTCCCAGTATGGAGCCATACGGTCCCAGGCAGTATGGAGCTGTAGGGTCCTGGTATGGAGCTACGTGGTCCCAGGCAGTATGGAGCTATACGGTCCTGGTATGCAGCTATACAGTCCAAGGCAGTATAGAGCTGTATTGTTCCAGTATGGAGCTATATGGTCCCGGGCAGTATGGAGCTCTATGGTCCCAGTATGGAGCTATATGGTCCCGGGCAGTACGGAGCTGTATGGCCCCCATATGGAGCCATACGGTCCCGGGCAGTACGGAGCTGTATGGCCCCCATATGGAGCCATACGGTCCCGGGCAGTATGGCTCTGGCTCCCCCACCCCCTGTGCCCCCAGCCTGTCCCCCCGGGACCTTCGGGCTCCGGTGTGACCAGCTCTGCCGCTGTCCCCACAACGCCACCTGCCACCCGGCCAGCGGGGCGTGCCCCTGCGCCCCGGGCAGGATCGGGCCCCACTGCGAGGCCGGTGAGTGGGCGCGGAGCGGGGGGGCCCCACCGGGGTCCCTGCCCCCCCCTAAGGACCCTGTGTCCGTGTCCCCCCCCCCATAGGGACCCCCGAGCAGCCCTACACCGTCCTGCCGGCCCCCCCCGCAGCCTCCGGCTCCCTGGGGCTGGTGCTCAGCCTGGTGGCCCTGGTGGCGTTGCTGGTGGCCGTGGTGGCCGTGGCCCTGTGTTACCGTCACCGGCAGAAGGCGAAGGAGAGCCGGCACCTGGCCGTGGCCTACACGGCGGGACAGACGGACACCTCCGACTACGTGGTGCCAGGTGAGCCTGGCGGCAGGGACGCGGCCCCAGCCCCGGTGGCCCCGCTGCGCCGGGCTGACGCCTGTCCCCCCAGATGTGCCACCGAGCCACCACAGGCACTACTACTCCAACCCCAGCTACCACACCCTGTCCCAGTGCGCGCCGCCGGCCGCCGGCCCCGGCGCCCAGGACAGAGCCAGCTCCCTCAAGGTACGGCGTGGCGCGGCACGGTGCAGCGTGGCACGGCGTTGCATAATGCGCCGTGGTGCGTGCAGCACGGCGTTGCGCGGTGCAGCACGGTGTTGCAGGGTGCACCGTAGTGTTG
This sequence comes from Mycteria americana, assembly GCF_035582795.1. Classification (NCBI taxonomy): domain Eukaryota; kingdom Metazoa; phylum Chordata; class Aves; order Ciconiiformes; family Ciconiidae; genus Mycteria; species Mycteria americana. Next base: position 2,508,088 of record NC_134389.1, on the reverse strand, counting down.
CGTGGTGCACCATGGTGTTGCACGGTGCACCGTAGCGTTGCACGGTGCAGCACGGTGTTGCATGGTACAGCACGGTGTTGCACAGTGCACCATAGCGTTGCATGGTGCAGCACGGTGTTGCATGGTGCACCATGGGGTTGCACGGTGCACCGTAGCGTTGCATGGTGCAGCACAGTGTTGCACGGTGCAGCACGGTGTTGCATGGTACAGCACGGTGTTGCATGGTGCACCGTAGCATTGCATGGTACAGCACGGTGTTGCATGGTGCACTGTAGCGTTGCACGGTGCAGCACGGTGTTGCATGGTACAGCACGGTGTTGCACAGTGCACCATAGCGTTGCATGGTGCAGCACGGTGTTGCATGGTGCACCATGGGGTTGCACGGTGCACCGTAGCGTTGCACGGTGCAGCACAGTGTTGCACGGTGCAGCACGGTGTTGCACGGTACAGCACGGTGTTGCACGGTGCACCGTAGCATTGCGTGGTGCAGCACGGTGTTGCACGGTGCAGCACGGTAGCGTTGCATGGTACAGCATGGTGTTGCACGGTGCACCGTAGCGTTGCGTGGTGCAGCACGGTGTTGCATGGTGCACGGCAGTGTTGCATGGTGCAGCACGGTGTTGCACAGTGCACCATAGTGTTGCATGGTGCAGCACGGTGTTGCATGGTGCACGGTAGCGTTGCATGCTGCAGCGCGGTGTTGCGCGGTGCGGCACGGTGTTGCGCAGTGCAGCGTGGCACGGCACGGCCTGGCACGGCACCGCTGCCGGGAGCCTCGTGGCCAATCCATCCCCTGCTTGGGCTCCAGGTGCCCGGCACCCAGCTCTTCCCCGGCACGGAGAGACCCTACGGCCCCGATGGCAACGCCACGCTGCCCCCCGACTGGAAGCACCTCGGGGCACCCGCCCTGAGCCCCAGAGGTAAGGGGGGGTGGGGGGGGGCAGCTCTCGGGGAGCCGGCGGGGACCTTGGCCAGAGCCGAGGGGACACCTGGGTCCCCTCCCTGCTCAGGAGCTGCCGGGAAGGTGCTGGGGCGGGTTGGGTGAAGCACGGTCATGCTGGGGGGGGGGGAGGGGGGGGTGGAAGGGGGGGACACCTCAAACCTGCCCCCTTGCAGGGGGGCAGCTGGACCGGAGCTACAGCTGCAGCCTGGGGCAGTACCACGGCAAAGGTATGGGGTGGGGAGGGGACCGGGACGGGGTGGGGTGGGGTGGGGAAAGGACAGGGACGGGGTGGGGATGGGATGGGGAAGAGGCTGGGATGGTGTGGGGAAGGGCTGGGGATGGGATGGGAAAAGGATGGGGTGGGGAAGGGTTGGGAACGGGATGGGAAAAGAATGGGGATGGGATGGGGAAGAGACAGGAATGGGATGGGGCTGGGGTGGGGAAGGGATGGGGATGGGATTGGGGTGGGGTGGGGAGGGATGGGAATGGGATGGGGATGGGATGGGATGGGATGGGATGGGAAAGAGACAGGGATGGGATGGGAAAGAGACAGGGATGGGATGGGGATGGGCAGGGCTGGAATGAGGTGGGGAGGGGGAAGAGGCAGGGATGGGATGGGGATGGGGTGGGGAAGCGACAGGGATGGAATGGGATGGGGAAAGGACTGGGACGGGATGGGGATGGGATGGGGAAGGGGCCGGGATGGTGTGGGGAAGGGCTGGGGATGGGAGAGGGCTGGAATGGGGTGGGGATGGGATGGGAAAAGGATGGGGTGGGGAAGGGTTGGGAATGGGATGGGAAAAGAATGGGGATGGGAGGGGGAAGAGGCAGGAATGGGATGGGGATGGGGTGGGGAAGAGACAGGGATGGGATGGGGCTGGGGTGGGGAAGGGATGGGATGGGGAAAGGACTGGGATGGGGTGGGGATGGGACGGGGAAGGGGCCAGGACGGGGTGGGGAAGGGCTGGGGCTGGGACTTGCCTGGGCCACGGCCGGCCACGGCCGCTCCCTCTCCCCTCCGCTCCCTGCCGTGGGGACCCCCCCAAGTCCTTCTCCCCCAGACCCACCCCCGGAGGGGCTGGGGGCCAGCGCCAGCTCCCTGGCCAGCGAGAGCCCCTACGCCACCATCAAGGAGCTGCCCCCCCCCCCCGCCAAGTCCCCCGAGGGCAGCTACGTGGAGATGAAATCCCCGGTGGGGCGGGAGGTGTCCTGCACCGGCATCGGGCTCCTCCAGGAGCCTCCCCAGGAGGGTACGGCGGGGGGGGGCCCGGCCCCGGCGAGCCTGGCGGGGGGGGACATGGCTCTGGGGACGGGGGCTGCGTGGCCCCGGGGGGGGACATGGCTCTGGGGACGGGGGCTGCGGGGCCCCGGGGGGGGACATGGCTCTGGTGACGGGGGCTGCGGGGCCCGGGGGGGGGGACATGGCTCTGGGGACGGGGGCTGCGGGGCCCCGGGGGGGGACGACATGGCTCTGGGGACGGGGGCTGCGTGGCCCCGGGGGGGGACATGGCTCTGGGGACGGGGGCTGCGTGGCCCCGGGGGGGGGACATGGCTCTGGTGACGGGGGCTGCGGGGCCCGGGGGGGGGGACATGGCTCTGGGGACGGGGGCTGCGGGGCCCCGGGGGGGGACGACATGGCTCTGGGGACGGGGGCTGCGTGGCCCCGGGGGGGGACATGGCTCTGGGGACGGGGGCTGCGTGGCCCCGGGGGGGGGACATGGCTCCGGTGACGGGGGCTGCGGGGCCCCGGGGGGGGACGACATGGCTCTGGGGACGGGGGCTGCGTGGCCCCGGGGGGGGGACATGGCTCCGGTGACGGGGGCTGCGTGGCCCCGGGGGGGGGACATGGCTCCGGTGACGGGGGCTGCGGGGCCCCGGGGGGGGACGACATGGCTCTGGGGACGGGGGCTGCGTGGCCCCGGGGGAGGGGGGGACATGGCTCTGGTGACGGGGGCTGCGGGGCCCGGGGGGGGACATGGCTCTGGTGACGGGGGCTGCATGGTCCTGGGGGGGGACACATGGCTCTGGTGACGGGGGCTGCATGGCCCTGGGGGGGGGACATGGCTCTGGTGACGGGGGCTGCGTGGCCCTGGGGGGGGGGGGACATGGCTC